>NC_069504.1:268102057-268702057 GCF_027579735.1 Bombina bombina | reverse complement strand
ATAATTCCCTCCAGCAATATCAGTTAATTCTTGTCCCTGTTTTAGTTTGCCATTATTTGTTAATAATATGAAAGGAACTGTGTAACCTAGTTCCCCACCATTGACTGTATATGGATTTAACCCACCCAAGAATTCGTTATTATAAGAGATAGGCGATAAAAGAGAAACCCTGGAGGATATACTATTCTGAGCATACCTCAAATGATCCCAGCTATCAAATATATGCGAGTATAGGTTTGAGGTTTTCACAACATTTGGTCTAACATTCGGGTTAACCCAGCACAGTGCACCTAAGGAAGGGCTAATTAATATATGTGCATCTATCGTGGTCCATGCCTTTTATGCTGCTTCTCTATGCCAGTCTAAAATTCATTGTAGGGTAACCACCTTGTTGTATTTCTCTATACTTGGCACCCCCAGTCCACCCTCCCCCAATGGTCTATACATAGTGTTTTTATTTATTTGAGGTTTGATCTTCCCCCAAATAAATGAATTAATAACTGATTGAACCTTGGTGACTAATGTTCTGGGGAGATGTATTGGGACGGTTTGCGACACCACCAAGTTAATGGTTTACCCCTCCAAATTTGAAGGTCATTATTCCATTTATTCAGCATTGGGATATAGTTGTATTGGTATATCTGGTGATATGAGGGTGCCAATTCAATCCCTAAATATTTGAGTTTTTGTTGTTGGATCCTATACAGGCAGTTTTGAGGTGGCGGAATTGTTCCTTAATCATATTAATATTAAGGATTTCAGATTTTTGGGGGTTTATCAAATAGTTTGAGAGTTTGTTAAATCTTGTAAATTCCAATAAAATATGTGGGAGAGATGTAAGTGGAGACATCATGGAAACCAAGACATCATCTGCGTATAGAGTAAGCTTGTGTTTGTTTGGGCCTATTGTGATGCCTTGTATATTTTTATTTTCACTGATATGTGCTGCTAAGGTTTCTATCGAAAGCGCAAAAAGAAGGGGGGGCAGGGGAACCCCTGTCTGGTGCCGTTATAAATCTGAAAACTGTTAGACAGGATACCATTAGCTTTAGCCCAAACTGAAGGACTTCCATTAAGGATTCTTTTTATCATTATGTTCCCAAAACCAAATCTGCCAAGACATGCCCTGAGGAGCCCCCAGTCCAGACGATCAAATGCTTTTTCAGCATCAGTAGATATCAGGACTGTGGGCTCCCCAGTTCTTTTAACCTGTTCTATAAGATGTAAGGTCCTTATAGTATTATCCCTAGCCTCACGACCCGGGAGAAACCTGATTGATCTACATGAATTCATTTGGGCAAAATGGAGTTTATTCGTTTGGATAAAATTGTAGAGAAAATGTTTAGGTCCGTATTGAGTAACAAGATGGGTCTATAGTTTCCTACTATTGTGGGATCTTTCCCTGATTTAGGCAAAACTGTAATATGCACTTCTAAAGATTGTAAGGGCCAACTAGACTCAGTATCGAGTGTTTGAAACATAGAGGTAAGATGTGGAGCTAGTATGTGTTTAAACTGTTTATAATAGGCATTAGAAAACCTATCTGGACCTGGGCTTTTATGGAGAGGCAATTTATCAATTTATCTATGGCTGACATGACCTCCTGTATCGTGATAGGGTCTTCCATGGCTTTAGCTATGTCCGAAGGGATTGTGGCTAGGTCTATTTTGCTGAGGTAAGTAGGTATTGCATCTGGGTCATTCGCTATCTCTGGTCGTGGGAGATTGTATCATTTTTTCATAGTAAATTCTAAATTGTTCAACTATGCTTTGGGAGTCTTGTACTGCATTCCCTGTAGATTGATTTATCTTATATATATATATATATATATATATATATATATATATATATATATATATATATAGCAGGTAGGGGCAGGTGCACTCTCACTAACACTTTAGTTCCCAATGCCAGGGTGCTAGAATATGGTGTAGAATATGGAAATCTGGAGACAGCACTCACTGGTCTTGATAATACTGGATTTATTCAGTGACGTTTCGGGGAATACACCCCTTCATCAGACCAAAGTACATAGAATGAAGCAAACATTTATACTGTTCCATAAGACCCTCCCCCAGTGTGAAATTGCTCCAAAATTGTTGCCATGGCTTCTCTCTTTGCCCTGAGCAACCTTGCTAAAAGTGTACCTGATTTGTTGGATTCCACAAAATATAACTTCCTAAGGAAATACGCTTTGTCCTGCATATATATATTATATATGATGTGATTAAGGTTCCCCCTAGCAGTCTGTAGCTGTATACTAAGTGTTTGATTGCGTGGATTCTGTTTATGTAAAGACTCTGCTAGTTGTAGGTGATGGGTAGCTGTAGTGTATTGTGCTGCATATTGTTTCCTTAGTAAAGCCTTCTGCTTGATAAGCTCACCTCGCAATACCGCCTTATGCGTTTCCCACAAGACCATAGGTGAAGAGTTAGCACATGTATTAAAACTAAAATATTGTGACTTTCTCCAAATATAGTTTTTTTTTTTAAGTAAGGTCGCATCCAATCTCCACACATACGGTGAGAGAGGACGATGTGTCCATTTTAATTTAGCACTGACTGATGCGTGATCTGACCAGTTTACTGCTTCAATGTCAGTTTCTACCAGTAAGCTATATGTAAGTTGGTCAATGAAAACATAATCAATACATGAATAATTCCTATGTGGGTAAGAGTAAAATGTATATTTTTTTGTTTGGGGTGGTTCGTCCGCCATACATCTATTAGGGATAGTTTACGTAAATTCTCGCAAATTTTACGGATTGTGACTGAGGGAACAGATCCATGGCCTAATGAACAATCAATGGTAGGCTCTAGTGCCACATTCAGATCCCCTGCTAGTATCAAAGTTCCTTTCTGAACTTCCAATATTCTATTTGTGAGTGTTTGATAGAATCTAGATTGTTTCTTATTAGGTGCATATACGTTCACCAAAGTAGTTAGCCTATTATGTAGTGAGCCACCTCCCTTCTGTGTCCTTCACTTTTTGGTGCATCTGAAACAGTGTAATTCTAGTGAAAAGTATACCTACCCCGTTCTTTTTTTTTGCATGACACGCAAAATATCCCACTGGGTATTCCCTGTTATGAAATTGGGGAGTATTATTCCAAGGAAAGTGCGTTTCCTGAACAAATACTATATTACCCTTGTTTTTGAAAACTTGAGAGAGCAACCAATCTTTTTGTTGGCGAATTTATCCCTTTTGCGTTTTGTGTAATTACCTTCACTTTAAGACTACTCGTTATTGGAGGGAGTGTGGACCCGAGTGTAGCTACCTGAATCACTTCGACTAGAAACTAGTCGTACTCTTACATTTCCATTCTTACCTTTCATTTTCATAACTGTTTCTACCTGATCAATCCAGTACCAGGGAGTCTTTATAAGTGTTGAGCTGCATGTACCCTTACAGAGGAGGTTGGAGGATAGACATAATGCAAGAGAAAAGGTGGATGAAAATGCAGGACTCTTACATCAGGACTCTTACATCAGGATTTCAGTGACAACAAATAACAAAAAAACATTATCAACAAATATAACAACAATTAAACAATTATTAAGGAACATTTCATGCATTAACTGCATTCTAACAAATACAAAGTATACAGGAAATTCCCGTTTGGGAGAGGGTCGTATCTCTCAATAGTGCACTTAAGCAACCTAATTATGCTTGTTTAAACCTTATAGGTGAACATTGTAGACTTATACAAAATACTAACTAATTATCTGGGTACTGAGCATAATGCCCTTTTTTACTTCTAACTCAGGGGCAGGTGAGCAATGCTAATCTACTGCCAAAACAAGTCCAGTGACTAGATGTTGTCCCTATCAGATACAAATAAGATAAATATTTCTGACAACCTTGAAGTCCTACAATTTTAGACTTTACTTTGCAGTCCTCTTGTTTAGTATAACTCTGCAGAAAAAGTAAGGAAAGTTCAAGTGGGGTCTGCTGCTTCTCTAGAAATTGGGGTTCTAGTATCGTGGACTCTAGCTTTTCTCTTCTTGGTCTTCTTTTGTTCCAGCTGGGTCGAGATCACCTTTGAAAACTTTCTAGAGGATCACTAATGTCTTTGGTGGACTCCTGGAGCTTTGGGAGACCATTACAAGAAATGTCCAGTTATGCATAGAATTGTTCAGTATCTTCCGGTGACTTGTAGATAGCCATGATATTTCCTTTAATAACTCTCAGACTGAATGGAAACCCCCACCTATATTGGATTCCCGAGTCTCTAAGATGGGTGGTGAGGAATTTAGCTTCTCTTCACTTGGTTAAAGTCATGGGGCTAAGATCAGCTAAAAAGGAAACTGGGTTCCCCACAAATGATATTGGGTGTTTCTTCTTAGCTGCAGAGAGAATATTTTCCTTGTCTCTAAAACTAGAGAACTTGATGATAATGTCGCAAGGTGGAGCTTGATCTTTAGGCACAGGCCGCAAAGCCCTATGGTATCTGTCCATGGGAAATTCAATCTCCTCCTTTCCTTCCATGATATAATTAAAAAGCCTTTGCAGATAAGATAGAAGTTGACCAGTTACCATGGTTTCCAGGATTCCACACAATCTGACATTTTGACGTCAACCCCTATTATCGAGGTCCTCCACTTGATCTTACAATTGCGGTATTTGAGATTGGTGGTGTGTGGATTGCCTCGCCTGTAGGTCCAAATACTCGTTAGTTCGTTCTGCATCTTCCTCCAGCATCTCAATCCTATTGCCGATTTCATTAATGTCCTTTTTAACCTCTGCCAAACTGGTTTTGATTAGTTAACTCACTTGATTAATGAAGGAAGAAAAATCTTCTTTAGATGGTAGTGTTTTTAGTTCAGCTCTAGTCAGCGGTGCATGATCATCTTTATCTTCATTTGGGTCTATATCATCATTCTCAGTGCCATCTGCTTCTTGTGGGTCCTCATGTGTCGCTTCAAGATTTTTAAAAAAGTTATGCAATTTGGCACTAGGTGTATTAGAGCCCTTTTGTGGCTTATCTACTTTTGGAATACTTTTAGATGCCATATCTGCGTAGTGGATAGTACGCTCTTTGTGCTCTGTATTGACCCTTCTAACTCGGAATATGAGGGGCACTTTTGTGTTATATAAAGTAGTATCCTCTGTGCGTTAATCCACTATGGTATATCTTTGATTAGCTCTTACAAGGAGTGTCGTAGTCCCTTTTGTTTGCTAACAAACATATAATCTGTAATTGAATCATCTTGCTGAGGTCCTGTATTACATTCAAGGTGTATATAGGCTCAAAAGTGAAAAAAGAACACCTCCCAGGGGATTCAGCTATCCGGGTATTGCGGTACCACTTTCAGGAGATAAGCATTACAGGGTATTAAAAGTTCTATCCTTAAGGCCTTTAGCGAAATGCTTATGTACAGACACCTTCTCTAATATGATTTAGTGTGCATATAAAAGTAAATCTTTTACCTGTGCATTGCGATTATGGCATTTCTCCCACATGGTGTGTTATGGGATGTTATTTTTTCTAGGTCCTAAGACCATCAAAGCCATATGATGGCCTGAGCTGCTCCCAGATTTCTGCCCAGCTGCTGCAGTGAATATTAGAGACTTTATTAAAATGCCCCATTTATGTTGATATATTTACTGGATGCTTGTTTACTGCATTAGCTTATTCTCAGCCACTACCTTCTTCTGATCGGGAGAGCTGGAATCCAAGATGGCGCTCCACACTCTCCTGCCGTGGCCTTTCAACAGCTAATATTTCAGCTCACATTAATCCACCGGTCTATTACACGGTTCCTAGCTTGTCCAGAGCTTTCCCAAATGATGCAGGTGCTCAGCCCAAAGATGTCACCTAATTACTAGCACTCAACCATGCATTTCTGGTTGCTGACTGCACGGAGCTCTCCTTTCATGCGACCATCACAGTTGCTGGTCGGCTCCGACACCTCTTAATTTTTTTAATCCTCCAAAAACCCTAATCCTGTATACACTACAGAATCAATTTGTGTTCTGTAAGGTTGTTTGAGGCAGAGCATCTTCATAATAAAACTCTGGACTTTAATCAGTTGGGGCACTTATTAAAGATTTACCAATGCTAAGTAGGGGTTAAAGAGATCACACTATGTGCTTTCCAGTCTGTTCACAGCAGATTTCTGCTTTCCAATGCCCATTACTATCTCTTACTGTTCTGATTAAATTAACATACAAGCTTCTATTATCTCTGGTGCTGTAGTGGTCTTTATGGACTGATCTTTGCACTAAACCATTATATTACTTGTTGGATAAAGGTTTATGTATGAAAAATTACAATAAGTTACAATAAGCATAGAGGTTAAAGTTAAAACAACCATAGAGGTCTGGACTTATCACCAGGGAGATGCATCCCATCCAATTATTTGTGGGAGTTGTTCATATAGCGATTACTGAGAAGAGATACATCTTGATTCCAGAGAAAGATCATGTCTAGAAAGAGGAATTAGCAAGATTCTAGATAAGGAAGCTCTGGAATGAAACATATTTAAGTAGACTTTGCAGCAAGAAAAACAGCCTAAACCTTTTCTATTCACTCAAGCTGGCAACTAAATGCTGGTCTAACATAAGTTATTTGGAAAACAGCGTTAAGGGCATTCAGCCTGTTAATTGTTAGGGATTAATATGGATATTCTACCCCTCTAAAACCTTAGTATGCTAGCCATAGCAACCTCAGACAATTAACTTGAATTTTAGTAAACTACTAAGTATGCTTTTCTGTTTTTTATGGTATTCAACTGCGTTCCTAAAATGATAAGACATGAAGGGGTTAAGTTAAGTGTTTTTAAATTGATTAATTACAGGTGTTGTATCCTTTAAATAGGGTCCCAGTAATGGCAAAAACCAGCAGTAATCAAGTGTGGTGGAGCCACACGAAACATGTCTGCAGTTGCCATTCTGTGACCCCGGATTGTCATTTTTGAGCTACGGCTCATTCTGTTTATAGATGTATCCCAAATAAAAAGTGGTTTTACGTCACGCCTGCTGCGCATCTGTTTACCTGTTTTCTGGTGTGGTGGGAAGCCTGAAGGTGTTTGTTTGTTCGGAAGTGCTGGAGGCCCTGAACAACTGAGTGTGCCGACGCCGAAGACATGCTGCTCACCCTACACGGATCCCCAAGACTTGTACGCACCACTATTTCATTGCTGTTAATTGTCTGCCTGCTGACTTGAATGCTACATTCTAATTGGTCGCTAGATTTATTTAAATTTCAACTGGATTTTTAGCCTCTTTTGAAAGATTTTTTTTTAATTAATGGAATGTCCCTGCTTACATGTCCCTAACTCCATAATTTGTATTCTCTTTTTTTAGCCCTGATATTCAAAGATTCTCCAGCTTGGAGAGAAATTGTAGTTCAGACTTCACAAAGGCTGAACTCACTGATTTTTCAAAAGAAAAAGGTCATAACTCTCCAGCACTTCAATATCCCTCTTATGTATGTATGTGAAGCAGAGACAATCCCAGTGCAATATTATTATTATTATTATTATTATTAACGGTTATTTGTAGAGCACCAACAGATTCTGCAGCGCTATAAACAAAGGCGGAGTAAAACAAACAAAACAATTATAGGTATCAAATGGGTAGAGGGCCCTGCCAAGAGTTGCACTGTTGTAGTCAGCTCTTAAGAAGGTGATCTACAAACAGCTGGACTCTTAGGCTTACATGCTAAGGGGGTTCAGGGAATAGCAATGGAGGAGAGGAACTGGTATAAAGAAAGGTTAGCGTAGGTTGTATGCATCCCTGAACAGTAGAGTCTTTAGGGAGCGCTTGAAGCTTTCAAAACTAGGGGAGAGTCTTGTGGAGCAAGGCAGAGAGTTCCACAAGATGGGAGCCAGTCTGTAGAAGTCCTGTAAACGGTAGTATGATGAGGTAACAAGACTGGAGGAAAGTAGGAGGTCATGAGCAGAGCGAAAGGGATGGGAGGGAGAGTATCTGGAGACAAGGTCTGAGATATAGGAGGGAGCAGTGCAGTTGAGGGCTTTGTATGTCAGAGTGAGAATTTTGTGTTTGATACTAGAGGCAGGAGGAAGCCAGTGAAGGGATTGGCAGAGAGGTGCAGCAGATGAAGAGTGACGTGTAAGGAAGATGAGCCTGTCAGAGGCATTCATTATGGATTGTAAAGGAGCTAGGCGGCAGGTGGGGAGACCAGAGAGGACATAGTTGCAGTAATTTGAAGAGTGAATTAAAATCTTAGTTGTGTCTTGTGTAAGGAAGTGTCTAATAATGTTTTTGAGGTGGAAGCAGCAGGTTTTAGCCAAGGACTGAATGTGAGGACTGAAAGAAAATACTGAGTCAAATGTGACCCCCGAGACATCAGGCATGCGGGGTAGGGGTAATGATGGAGTTGTCGACAGTTAAAGAGATATTGGGGGTGGAGATTTTGGAAGAAGGGGGAAAAATAAGTTTTTTTTGGAGAGATTTAGCTTGAGGTAGTGAGAGGACATCCAGGAAGAGATGTGAGAAAGACAGTTAGTGACACGGGTTAGCAAGGAAGGAGATAGATCTGGTGCAGAGAAGTAGATTTGGGTGTTTTCGGCATATAAAAGATATTGGAAACCGTGGGACTTTATTAGGGAACCTAGTGATGACGTGTAGATTGAGAAGAGAAGGGGACCGAGGACAGAGCCTTGCTGTACTCTGACAGAAAGTGGTGATGGGGCAGAGGAGGCCCCAGAGAAGGTTACACTAAAGGTACGGTTTGACAGGTAGGAAGAGAGCCATGAGAGGACTGTGTCACAGATGCCGAAGGATTGGAGGGTTTGGAGCAAAAGAGGGTGGTCAACAGTGTCAAAGGCTGATCAAAGAGGATAAGCAGAGAGTAGTGGCCTTTTGATTTTGCTGTAAGAAGGTCATTGGTAACCTTAACAATTGCTGTCTCTTTGGAGTGATGGGGACAAAATCCAGATTGCAGTGGGTCAAGGAATGAGTTTAATGTAAGAAAGTGGGATAGACGTGCATATACTAGTTTTTCGAGAAGCTTTGAGGCAAGAGGGAGGAGGGAAATAGGGCAGTAGTTGGATGAGGAGGTAGGATCAAGGGAAGGTTTTTTTGAGGATAGGTGTGACCAGTGCATGTTTCAGAGCTGAAGGCAATATACTCGTGCTAAGGGAGAGGTTAAAAATGTGTGTGAGTATAGGGGTAAGGGTAGCAGAGAGGGAGGGGAGTAGCTGTGATGGGATAGGGTCAAGGGGACAGGTAGTGAGGTGAGAGCGCAATATAAGTGCCGAAACTTCTTCCTCAGTAACAGGGGAGAATGAGCTAAGTTTAAGGTTATGTGGGTTGTGGTTGATTGAGAGCATTTGAGGGGGTGAGAGAATGGAATTATGTTGAGAGCTGATTTTGTTTCTGATGGAGTCGATTTTGTTAATGAAGTGGCTGGCAAAGTCTTGAGCTGACAGAGAAGTTGTATTAGGAGGTGGGGGAGGGCGGAGAAGAGTATTGAAAGTGGAGAACAGACATTTTGGGTTTGAAGAAAGATTAGAGATAAGAGTAGAGAAGTAGTGTTGCTTATGGAGATTAAGGGCAGAATCGTAGGAGTTCAAGATGAATTTGTAATGAAGAAAATCGGCTGATTTTCTCCAGTGCCGCTCAGCAGTACAGAAACATCTGCGTAGGTACCGTGTCAGAGGAGTATGCCAGGGCTGAGGATGACTGTGTGATTTCCGAGCTATGGTAAAAGGGGTTAGATTGTCATGGACGGATGTAAGGGTGGAATTATAGTGGCAGATACTGTAGATTGGTCAGGGCAGGAAAAGGAGGAGAAGGATGAGAGGAGAGGTTCGAGGGAATTAGCAAGCTGTTGCTGATCTAATAACATAATGCTTCTGTGAAGTTTGGTGTGAGGAGTAGAAGGAGGGAGAGATGTAGGGAGGGATGATATGTTGCAAGTAAGGAGATGGTGGTCAGAAAGAGAGAAGGGGGAGTTTGTGAAGTTTGAGAGAGTGCATTGATAGCTAAAGATCAGGTCAAGGGAGTGACCGTCTGTGTGAGTGGGAGAATCAGTCCATTGTAACAAACCGAAAGAGGAAGTGAGTTGCAGAAATTGTTTTGCAGATGAGGCAGTGGGATTATCAAGAGGGATGTTGAAGTCACCAAGAATGAGGGCAGGGGTGTCTGAGGAAAGGAAATAAGGTAGCCAGGCAGCCAAGTGATCTAGAAATTGAGTTGAGGAGCCAGGGGGTCGGTATATGACTGCAACACATATAGAGGGAGGTGAGAATAAGCGAATCATGTGGGTTTCAAATGAGGAAAATGTGAGGGAAGAGATGGGTTGTATTTGTTGAAAGGTGCAACGAGAGGAAAGTAAAATACCTACATCCCCTCCTTGTCAATTACCAGACCTAGGAGTGTGGCTGAAGTGGAGACCCCCATGTGACAGAGCAGCAGTGGATGCTGTGTCTAGGGGAGAGAGACAGGTTTCTGCTAGAGCCAGAAGGTTGAGGGAGCGAGAGATAAAGAGGTCATGTATAGAAGTGAGCTTGTTGCAAACTGAGCAAGAGTTTCAGAGTGCACAAGTTAAAGGGGTAGTGGCTTTTGATGCAAGAGGAATGTGAGTAAGGTTGGCTGAGTTTTGTTTTCTGAGTCTGTGGAAAGGTACACATGGATGTGCACGGCTAGGCAGTTGTTGGGGACCAGGATTAGAGGAGATGTCACCATTAGTTAGATAAAGCAAGAGGGAGAGTGACATGAGATGAGATACAGATTTGCAGTAATGAGACTGCTTTTGAGACGAGGTGCAGGGGGGAGAGAGTGTTTAGGAATAGGTAAAGTTCAAAAGTAAGGTAATGAACAGTGCAGGTGGAGAGGGAGAAGGAGTAATTGAATAATGTAGTTTGTTATAGAGACAAGAAGCAGCAAAAAGGAATGTGAATATATTGAGCATTTTTACAAAAGTGAGAACCAAGTAAACACATAAGACACAGTATTACAGCAGCATTTGCATAAGGAAACAATTAGATACATAAAGTATACTATTACAGAAGTACTTGCCTTGTGTCTTGCCCCTTGCCCAATCCTTGTTCAATTCTTGTATAATTATATTGTTAATGCCTCACTTACAAAATGTTCACTTCAAAAATGTGAACATATGTTGTTGTAGCAATACGCAGTCCAAGCTGATGTTAAAATATATAGGCAAGGTATTCAGCTGTATCCACTAAATTACTTGATTGATAAATCAGAAACAAATGAAGGGCCAATTTGAAAGTTAGATTCTGGTCTGGTCAGGGTGAGTTAAGTAAACAGACAATACAATTTGGAGGAGGTTAAAACTATGGCATAAAACAGCTAAATAATGGAGAATAATAGCAAGTATTGATAAGGATTGAACATCACATGGCAATTAACAAAACATTAGAAGTAAGACATTAGCTAATAGTACAACAAATGTAGGACTAAATTAACAACCTAAAATCATTTGCTCTATGTAAATATACACATACCAAAAGAGAGTTACAGAAGAGGAAACACATCCGAGTGCAGTGAATACTTTGCAAATTGACAGGGAATATATTCACATACCAAAAGATAGTTACAGGAGAGGAAAAACACCAGAGTGCAGTAAATAATTTACAGATTGACAGGGAATATATTCACATACCAAAAGAGAGTTACAGGAGAGGAAAAACACCAGAGTGCAGTGAATACTTTGCAGATTGACAGGGAATATATTCACATACCTGAAAGCAGAAGAGAGAGAGTAGGGCTACCTTGATGTAGTGTGCATTTCTCCAGCACTTAAATATCCCTCTCATGTATGTATGTGAAGCAGAGACAATCCCAGTGCAATATAGCACTGCATGATATCTATGAGAGTTTTGTTACACTTACACTATGTGCATTGTATTTTATATTACTATATATTTCAGATTGGGTCCTTTCAATATTATTGAAATTAAGCTTTACATTTCCTTATTTGTATTTTAATACATTTCAATTTTGACCTAGCAGTGATTTTACACATTCTGATTATGTTTTGAATGTTTATGTGTTACTTTAATAACTTAGGATCTACCGTATTTTCCGGCGTATAAGACGACTTTTTAATTCTTATTATTACAGAGTACAGACAACGTTATCCTAAACTGAGCTCCACTGAAACAGAGGCGGGCACTGGGCAGGTGCAGAGGTTGCCAAGGAGATGTCTTGTATGTAATGGCGGGCAGTGAGAGCTCGTTTGTTGCAATTACTGGGGAGTTACATAAGTTTTGGAAAGCAACGCACACTGATTGGTTGGGAGCTAGTAGGTAAGGAATGAATAACCGTGGTGTGGGGTTATTACTGTGTTAAGACTCATTGGCAGAGGCAGGAGGGCAGCGAGACAGCCAAAGCTAAATCACATGTTCATAGCTTAATAGCAGAGTTATCGTTTTCCAGTAGTTCGAGCTGCAGGCTGCTGAATGTCACACAAGCATGGAGTACAAGTAGTATCCCAGTAGTTCACATGCTGACTTACTTCTATGCCGCTCAGCATGTGAACTACTGGGATACTACTTGTACTCCATGCTTGTGTGACAATCAGCAGCCTGAAGCTCGAACTACTGGAAAACGATAACTCTGCTATTGGGCCGTGAACATGTGCTGCAGTTAAAAGGGGCTCTTACTCTTACATGAGTGTGCTGCAGTTAAAAGCAGCGCGCAGTTGTGGAAGCAGAAGTGTTTAGTGCAGGGCATAAAAACCTGGGCAAAAATGGTGCCTTAAATTGGGTCTTGTCCTAACAGTTGTTTGGAGCCCACAACCTGCACATGGACTCTCCCAATTATCCCTGCTAACCACCACAAACACCCACACACACACACAAACACATGCAACAAAAAAGTTATCTGCACGCTGGGTGTTTCAAACTGATGATTTTATTTGGTGTGCTTGCTGCATTCATTGAGGGGGTAAGGGGGTAGTCTTATACGGCGAGTATAGCACAAACCCTATATTTTTAACAGGAAAAGTAGGGGGTTGTCTTATACGCCCAGTCGTCTTATACTCCGGAAAATACGGTAACTTTGTAAAAAATGACATTGCACTTTGTATATTCTCCATTGTAAACTGACAGTTTCAGAAAGTGGGAGGGACAGGGCAGTTCCCTGGGCTGAACAGGGGAGTTCCCAGGATATATCTGAGGCTCTCTCACAAGTCTTGTGAAATTTTGTAAGCATTTTAAACAAGCTGGTCTCACCGATTTGTCTTGCCAGCTGTATGCAGGAGAAATTCACAATACACTTATTTTAACTAACAGAAAAGTGTTATATACTAAAATATAGACAAAAGCAAGTTAAATTGTAGTGAAAACATCTAAGTTTAATTTGGAATTGATCCAAACAGAGCCTTTATATCAGCCCTAGGGGTTCTCCAGTTACCTTCTTTCTCCCATGTGAAATTTTCTATCCCAGAGAGCTGCATTGCTTTCTATGGAAGGCATATCTCATCTCTCGGGGATTTCCAGGTTTCTCCCATTTTCTTTGAAAATTCAGTGAGTTCTTCCCCTGTGAAGTCAGCACTTTAATCTCTCTCCAAACTAGAGAATGTTTGATAATCTGGCCCATAGAAAGTAATGACGCTCCCAATACATACAAAGTGAAATCTAATTTGTAAAAGATACACATAAGCATACAAAATATGAGCCTAATTTATTAGTTACTCAGAAACTGTGAAGGCATAATCATAATTAGTAAAATGACAATCCTAAATACACTGATTCATGCAAAATAAAACACAAAATAGAAAGTGCAAAGTTTAAATGTAATCAAATGTAATCTGAAGTATAGAGTGATATAAAATAGAAAGCACAAAGTATAAATGCAGCAGAACTGTTATGCCATGCAGTGCTATATTGCACTAGGCTTGTCTCTCCTTCACATACAGAAATGCAGGGAATGCCTTTTGGAGAAGTAAAGCAAAATGTGCCTTTACTCTCTCTGCAGTGCTAGAGAATCATTTTAGAATTTCTCACCTGAGAAGAGAGGTTTTGAATATCAGGGCCTAAGATCATTCTCCCTTTCCTTACTCGGAGTGAAGTGAGGGCACATTATGGAGTTATATTTCTTTTAGAATTTTTGCATAGTCTGTATTTTAAGTTAATCAATTAAAGCTCAATTTCAGTTATGGTGCATCTCTTCCTCTTTCCTCTCTTTGTTTATTAATGTCCAAGGTTTAAATGGAGATTGTAATCATAAGTTGAGAAGCAGTTTAACTTGTGTGCATGGTTATGCTTATAAATTCACCATATGATTTTATTTATTTTTCAAAGCTAATAAATTAACTGTTTACATTTTAAATCATTTCTGGAGGTTTTTAATTCCTTATCTTAAAGGGACATTCCGGTCAAAATGTTAATGCACATAGATTAATTACATAATTGAATAGAAACATATTTGCAATATACATGTTTTGGAAAAAAAATGCTTCTAGTACAAGTTATAACTGTTTTAGTGTTAACATTTTTCTCTGCACGTGCATGCGAAGCATAACTAGATATTGTCACTGCACCCACATTTTAATTACTGCAGCTACTCAGAACATCAGTGGGGCTTGTATCAAGTCAGCAATTAACAAATTGAGTCATTACCAGATGATACAAGCACCTTAGCCTCTCTGAGCAAGTGCTGAGTTTAAAATGCTGGTGCACGGAGCATATTTAAATACACTTTTGAAAAAGCTATAACTTTTATTAGAAGCCTTTTTGCTAATAAATGTATATTACAAAAATACTTCTATTCAAAACTGAAACGCAAACCATGTGGATTCCAATTTTGTCTGAAATATCCCTTTAACAAGCACAAATATGGCTGTATTCCATGCACCTGAAGTGTCCAGTGTCTTCCAGAGCAACACACAGAGCTTAGCCTAGTGCATATACATAGCAACACTATAACACAGGAAATCCCTGTAGAAGATTGTGTGTAGCCAATTATCTGTAGGCTTAAAGGGACAGTCTAGGCCAAAATAAACTTTCATGATTCAGATAGAGCATGTAATTTTAAACAATTTTCCAGTTTTCTTTTATCACCAATTTTGCTTTGTTCTCTTGGTATTCTTAGTTGAAAGCTTAACCTAGGAGGTTCATATGCTAATTTCTAAGACCTTGAAGGCCACCTCTTTTCAGAATGCATTTTAACAGTTTTTCACCACTAGAGGGTGTTAGTTCACGTATTTCATATAGATAACACTGTGCTCGTGCACGTGAAGTTATCTGGGAGCAGGCACTGATTGGCTAGACTGCAAGTCTGTCAAAATAACTGAAATAAAGGGGCAGTTTGCAGAGGCTTAAATACAAAATAATCACAGTGGTTAAACATATATTATTATAACTGTGTTGGTTATGCAAAACTGGGGAATGGGTAATAAAGGGATTATCTATCTTTTAAAAAAAAAAAAAATTCTGGTGTAGACTATCCCTTTAATAAGCAAGTAGGCAGATCAAGTTAAGAGAAACCTTGTATTAATAATAGTGAGGGCAATGTATAATTGTGAAAGTATTGCTGTGCTGTGACTTACATACAAATAAAAGAGAGAGAGAGAATGGATCAACATTCTCTGGATTTAACACAACATCAAATAATTTAATATAATGTTTCAGGGTACTCATCCTTTTCTCTGACCAGGTCTAACCAAAATGTCACATGTGTTAAATCCTGAGAGTGCTGGTCCTTACTACTGCAGAACAATTAAAGCTCTTTTTTTCATTTAAAAGATGTAAAGAGTAATCTGTTGACTAATAAAGGTCCCCCATAATCAGTCATATACTTTGCCTGTACCAACTTAATTGTCTATAATAATAATAATAATAAAAGTTGAATATAGTTATCCCCCCAGTGTATCTACTGGAAGCAGGGGTCTCTGGTAGATAGATGGTCCGGGGAATGTATTGCTCCTTTTCAACCCTCATAAACAACAGTATGCACTTGCTTCTTATATCTCAGTTTGGAACTATATGGCACCACTGAAGGAGAAGACCTGTGATATCCCTTCCAATCCCTTGTAATATCCTGTGATATCCCTTCTAATTATATTTTCCACATTTCCCAATATGTTAAGCAAAGCCTGATTAGCTTATTGTTTTTCAGAGGTTTCTTGGTTTAAGACTTTTTTTTCTTTTTTGGTTCTAAAACAGGCCAGCTGTGAGAGACTTATCAGGCAGTAAGTTTCTTCCCTAAGGACCAGTTATGTGCAAATGCACCTGTTAGTTAAAAAATACAAACAACTTTTAACTTTAAAAGTATTTTTACGTTTTAATAGTGTTTTTACGTATGAACAATTAAAAAGAAATCTGTGGTGTTTAATTTTTGTTAAAGAAATTCCAATAGAATTCAATGTATTGATACTAACAAAACTCAAGCTTGCTGTCAAGTGAAGTCAAATAGTTATCACTTTGGTTATTTTTTTGAAACTTGGAATGGATACAGCTATGGGTGAATCAATAATGTGCGGTATTGAAAGAATGCTGTTCAAAGGGTTTAATGTTCTATAAAAGATTGTACACGACTGCCCTCCAATGGGTAACTCTAATATTGCAGGTATAAATAAAAGATTTTGCTGTATTTTATTTAGTTTCTAATAATCTTTGGCTATCACGTTAATAGAAAAAGGAGAAGTTACCTTTAATATGATACCAACACTAATGGCAACACAAAGAGAGAAAAGAAAAAGACTGTCAACATTGGCTTTGTATTAATTTATTTTATATATATATATATATATATATATATATATATATAACAAGTATATTACAATATTATGCACTATATATATATATATATATATATATATATATATATATATATATAAAACAAGTATATTACAATATTATGCACTATATATATATATATATATATATATATATATATACACATATATGTATATATAGATATGTGTGTGTTTGTGTGAAAAATAGAAAAAAATACATATAAAGGGAATGAGTTCAAAATATAATTGACTGACACAAAGACACTGTAAGTCATAGTGAAAAAAAATATATATTGAAATCCACTGTGTTTCGTTAGTGCTATGTTTGTGCTGTTTTGTGCATTAGTTATTAGCCAAAGGTCACCCAGCCCCCCTACAACAGCCAAAAGACATGAAATGGAGCTGGTTGGTTAGTGTTGTGTTTGTGCTGTTTAAATCTCCGTTCTGTCTCATTTCGTTTTTTATTTATTAACAATTTATTAAAGGTCAGTAAAGGTTACCCAGCCCCCTACAACAGCCAAAACGCATGAAACTGGGCTGGTTGGTTAGTGCTGTGTTTGTGCCGGTTTGTGCCGTTAAAATTTCTATTTGTGCTGCTTTGGTTTTTTAATTATAACAGTTTGTTTTTTGTCAGTGAAAAGTATGTAACCCGCCATCCAATTCGCCTCAGCTGTGTAAAGTTGGCATGTTTTTAAAATGGGAGTAAAAATATACCATTCATTTGTGCTATGTCTGTGCTGGTTTGTGCTTCAAAAATTAACATTAGTGTCTGTTTCAATTTGGAAATATTAAGCATTATATATGATCAAATTCTTCCCACTTTGCACTCCACATTAATTAATTTTAAAAACAAATATACTATTCGTTTGTGCTGAGATTCTGTTGATTTGTGCTAAAAAAAATAATGTTTGTGCTGGTTTGGTTTTGGAAATATTGAGTATTATATTTGATCAAACCCTGCCCGCTTTGCAATCCATGTTATTAAATTTTAAAAGCAAATATGCCATTTGTTTATGCTGCGTTTGTGCTGATTTGTGTTGCAAAAACATTTGATTTTGGAAATATTGAGCATTATATTTGATCAAACTCTGCACACTTTGCAGTCCACATTATAACATTTTAAAAACAAATATACCATTTGTATGTGCTACCTTTGTGCTGATTTGTGCAGCAAAAACGAACATTTGTGCCAGTTTCGTTTTCGAAATAGTGACCATTATATATGACCAAACTCCACCCACTTTGCACCACACATTATTACATTTTGAAAACAAATATACCATTTGTTTGTGCTGATTTGTGCCGCAAAAAAAAGTATGTTTGTGCCAGTTTGGTATTGGAAATATTGAGCATTATATTTGATCAAACGCTGCCCACTTTGCACCCCACATTATTACACTTTAAAAAACAAATATACCATTTGTTTCTACAGCATTTGTGCTGATTTGTGCAGCAAAAACAAACATTTGTGTCAGTTTTGTTTTTGATATACTGAGCATTATATATTATCAAACTCCGCCCACTTTGCACAACACATTATTACATTTTAAAAACAAATATATTGTTTATGCTTAGTTTCTGCTGATTTCTGCTAAAAAAATGCAACGTTTGGTTTTGGAAATATTGAGCATTAGATTTGATCAAACCCTGCCCACTTTACAATCCATGTAATTAAATTTCTCCTAACCAAGACCCAAAGTTTTCAAAGCAGACTGTTGTCTATCTACTCCAGCTTGCTCCTGTTTGTGTAAAGGGTCTTTTCATATGCAGGGGAGGGGGGGGTGTTTGCTCTTTTTGCTTTCCAGACCATTTCAGCGGGTGTTCCAGCCTAACCTTTTAACACTGCTAAACTGGGAGCTTCTAAGTAAGTTTTTAAAAGGTTTTACACTGGATTTTTATATCAGTATCTGTGCATATTATTCTTTATAGTAGTGTCTGTTACATGCAGTTATAAGAAAATTGGTGAATACTGTCCCTTTAATAACTCAAAAATAAAAAAGATACACAACTGCGATTTAAACAGCACAAACGCGGCAGTAACTGACTGTTTTGTGATGTTTAAATCATCATTAATATTTCAGTAACTATAATAGAAGATTGATTTATTTAAATGGCACAAACAGGTGCATACACAACCCTAGCAAAACAGTCAGGTTTGGGCGAAATTGGAGTTAAAATGGGTGCCGGGTTACATGATTTCCACTGAAAAAAAAACTGTTATAACTAAAAACCAAATCAGCATGAATAAAAGTTTTAACGACACAAACACAGCACAAACAAATGTTATATTTGTTTTTAAAAGTAAATAATGTAGGGTGCAAAGTGGGTGGGGTTTGATCATATATAATGTGCAAATCAACACAATAGCGGCACAAACAATTGGTATATTTGTTTTTTAAATGTAATAATGTGGAGTGCAAAGTGGGCGGAGTTTGATCATATATAATGCTTAATATCTCCAAAACAATACTGCCACTAATGTTAATTTTAGAAGCACGAATCAGCACAAACATAGCACAAATGAATTGTATATTTTTATTCACATTTTTAAAACATAGGAGTGCAAACTTTACACAGCTGAGGCAAATTGGATGGCGGGTTACATACTTTCACTGACAAAAATCAAACTGTTATAATTAAAAAACCAAAGCAGCACAAATAAAAATTTTAACGGCACAAACACAACACTAACCAACCAGCCCAGTTTCATGCATTTTGGCTGTTGTTGGGGGGCTGGGTGACCTTTAGTGACCTTTATTAAATCGTTAATAAATCAAAAACGAAATGAGTTAGAACGGAGATTTAAACAGCACAAACATAGCACTAACGAAACACAGTGGCCTAGATTTAGAGTTGGGCGGTAGCCGTCAAAACCAGCGTTAGAGGCTCCTAACGCTGGTTTTGGGCTACCGCCGGTATTTAGAGTCAGTCATTAAAGGGTCTAACGCTCACTTTCCAGCCGCGACTTTTCCATACCGCAGATCCCCTTACGTCATTTGCGTATCCTATCTTTTCAATGGGATCTTTCTAACGCCGGTATTTAGAGTCGTGGCTGAAGTGAGCGTTAGAAATCTAACGACAAAACTCCAGCCGCAGAAAAAAGTCAGTAGTTAAGAGCTTTCTGGGCTAACGCCGGTTCATAAAGCTCTTAACTACTGTGCTCTAAAGTACACTAACACCCATAAACTACCTATGTACCCCTAAACCGAGGTCCCCCCACATCGCCGCCACTCGATTAAATTTTTTTAACCCCTAATCTGCCGACCGCCACCTACGTTATACTTATGTACCCCTAATCTGCTGCCCCTAACACCGCCGACCCCTATATTATATTTATTAACCCCTAACCTGCCCCCCACAACGTCGCCGCCAGCTACCTACAATAATTAACCCCTAATCTGCCGACTGCAAAGCACCGCCACCTACGTTATCCTTATGTACCCCTAATCTGCTGCCCCTAACACCGCCGACCCCTATATTATATTTATTAACCCCTAATCTGCCCCCCTCAACGTCGCCTCCACCTGCCTACACGTATTAACCCCTAATCTGCCGAGCGGACCGCACCGCTACTATAATAAAGTTATTAACCCCTAATCCGCCTCACTCCCACCTCAATAACCCTATAATAAATAATATTAACCCCTAATCTGCCCTCCCTAACATCGCCGACACCTAACTTCAATTATTAACCCCTAATCTGCCGACCAAATCTCACCGCTACTGTAATAAATGGATTAACCCCTAAAGCTAAGTCTAACCCTAACACTAACACCCCCCTAAATTAAATATAATTTAAATCTAACGAAATAAATTAACTCTTATTAAATAAATTATTCCTATTTAAAGCTAAATACTTACCTGTAAAATAAACCCTAATATAGCTACAATATAAATTATAATTATATTATAGCTATTTTAGGATTTATATTTATTTTACAGGTAACTTTGTATTTATTTTAACCAGGTACAATAGCTATTAAATAGTTAAGAACTATTTAATAGCTAAAATAGTTAAAATAATTACAAAATTACCTGTAAAATAAATCCTAACCTAAGTTACAATTAAACCTAACACTACACTATCAATAAATTAATTAAATACAATATCTACAAATAAATACAATGAAATAAACTAACTAAAGTACAAAAAATAAAAAAGAACTAAGTTACAAAAAATAAAAAAATATTTACAAACATTAGAAAAATATTACAACAATTTTAAACTAATTACACCTACTCTAAGCCCCCTAATAAAATAACAAAGCCCCCCAAAATAAAAAAATGCCCTACCCTATTCTAAATTAAAAAAGTTCAAAGCTCTTTTACCTTACCAGCCCTGAACAGGGCCCTTTGCGGGGCATGCCCCAAAGAATTCAGCTCTTTTGCCTGTAAAAAAAACACATACAATACCCCCCCCAACATTACAACCCACCACCCACATACCCCTAATCTAACCCAAACCCCCCTTAAATAAACCTAACACTAAGCCCCTGAAGATCTTCCTACCTTATCATCACCATACCAGGTTCACCGATCCGTCCTCGGAAGTCTTGATCCAAGCCTCGGAAGTGTTGATCCAAGCCCAAGCGGGGGGCTGAAGAGTGACGTCCATCCTCGGGCTGAAGTTAGGAATTCCATCAGCCAATCAGAATTTTCCTACCTTAATTCCAATTGGCTGATAGAATCCTATCAGCCAATCGGAATTCGAGGGACGCCATCTTGGATGACGTCATTTAAAGGAACCGTCATTCGGCGAGTAGGCGTCGGTTGAAGAGGTTGGATCCGCGTCGGTTGGAAAGAAGATGGCTCCGCTCCGCTCGAGAGGAAAGAAGATTGAAGATGCGGCTTGATAGAAGACTTCATCCCGATGATGGACTTCCGACTTCAGCCCGATGATGGAGTTCTTCAGCCGCCGCTTGGATCCAGACTTCAGCCCGAGGATGGACGTCACTCTTCAGCCCCCCGCTTGGGCTTGGATCAACACTTCCGAGGCTTGGATCAAGACTTCCGAGGACGGATTGGTGAACCTGGTATGGTGAAGATAAGGTAGGAAGATCTTCAGGGGCTTAGTGTTAGGTTTATTTAAGGGGGGTTTGGGTTAGATTAGGGGTATGTGGGTGGTGGGTTGTAATGTTGGGGGGGGTATTGTATGTGTTTTTTTTACAGGCAAAAGAGCTGAATTCTTTGGGGCATGCCCTGCAAAGGGCCCTGTTCAGGGCTGGTAAGGTAAAAGAGCTTTGAACTGAACTTTTTTAATTTAGAATAGGGTAGGGCATTTTTTTATTTTGGGGGGCTTTGTTATTTTATTAGGGGTAATTAGTTTAAAATTGTTGTAATATTTTTCTAATGTTTGTAAATATTTTTTTATTTTTTGTAACTTAGTTCTTTTTTATTTTTTGTACTTTAGTTAGTTTATTTCATTGTATTTATTTGTAGATATTGTATTTAATTAATTTATTGATAGTGTAGTGTTAGGTTTAATTATAGATAATTGTAGGTATTTTATTTAATTAATTTATTGATCGTGTAGTGTTAGGTTTAATTGTAATTTAGGTTAGGATTTATTTTACAGGTAATTTTGTAATTATTTTAACTATTTTAGCTATTAAATAGTTCTTAACTATTTAATAGCTATTGTACCTGGTTAAAATAAATACAAAGTTGCCTGTAAAATAAATATAAATCCTAAAATAGCTATAATATAATTATAATTTATATTGTAGCTATATTAGGGGTTATTTTACAGGTAAGTATTTAGCTTTAAATAGGAATAAGTTATTTAATAATAGTTCATTTATTTTGTTAGATAAAAATTATATTTAACTTAGGGGGGTGTTAGGGTTAGGGTTAGAATTAGCTTTAGGGGTTAATACATTTATTAGAATAGCGGTGAGCTCCAGTTGGCAGATTAGGGGTTAATGTTTGAAGTTAGGTGTCGGCGATGTTAGGGAGGGCAGATTAGGGGTTAATACTATTTATTATAGGGTTATTGAGGCGGGAGTGAGGCGGATTAGGGGTTAATAACTTTATTATAATAGCGGCGCGGTCCGGTCGGCAGATTAGGGGTTAATAAGTGTAGGCAGGTGGAGGCGACGTTGTGGGGGGCAGATTAGGGGTTAATTAATATAATATAGGGGTCGGCGGTGTTAGGGGCAGCAGATTAGGGGTACAAAGGGATAATGTAAGTAGCGGCGGTTTACGGAGCGGCAGATTAGGGGTTAAAAAAAATATGCAGGTGTCAGCGATAGCGGGGGCGGCAGATTAGAGGTTAATAAGTGTAAGGCTAGGGGTGTGTAGACTCGGGGTACATGTTAGGGTGTTAGGTGCAGACGTAGGAAGTGTTTCCCCATAGAATACAATGGGGCTGCGTTAGGAGCTGAACGCGGCTTTTTTGCAGGTGTTAGGGTTTTTTTCAGCTCAAACAGCCCCATTGTTTTCTATGGGGGAATCGTGCACGAGCACGTTTTTGAAGCTGGCCGCGTCCGTAAGCACCGCTGGTATCGAGAGTTGCAGTGGCGTTAAATTATGCTCTACGCTCCCTTTTTGGAGCCTAACGCACTGAAAACCCAGCCATTCTGTGAACTCTAAATACCAGCGGTATTTAAAAGGTGCGGCCAGAAAAAAGCACGCGTAGCTAACGCACCCCTTTGGCCGCAGAACTCTAAATCTAGGCGAGTGGATTTTTTATTTGTGCCGATTGTAGGGGAGCCAGCTTCACACAGCCAAGGTTTAGCACTTTAAAATATACAGTATCTCACAAAAGTGAGTACACCCCTCATATTTTTATAAATATTTTATTATATCTTTTTATGTGACAATATTGAAGAAATGACACACTTTGCTACAATGTTAAGTAGTGAGTGTACAGCCTGTATAACAGTGTAAATTTGCTGTCCCCTCAAAATAACTCAGCACACAGCCATTAATGTCTAAATCGTTGGCAACAAAAGTTAGTACACCCCTAAGTTGAAATGTCCAAATTGGGCCCAATTAGCCATTTTCCCTCCCCGGTGTCATGTGACTCGTTAGTGTTACAAGGTATCGGGTGTGAATGTGGAGCAGGTGTGTTAAATTTGGTGTTATCGTTCTCACATTCTCTCATACTGGTCACTGGAAGTTCAACATGGCACCTCATGGCAAAGAACTCTCTGAGGATCGGAAAAAAAGAATTATTGCTATACATAAAGATGGCCTAGGCTATAAGAAGATTCCAGACAAAATGAAAAAGGCAGCACTCCAACGATCCTCATAGATAAAAGTGTAGAAATTTATTGAAAAATATTAAAACCCTGCACAATGCAACAATTTACATGGAGAGGAGGAGATGGAGTCCTGACATGTTTCGTGCCTTGCGGCACTTAATCATAGGATTACTCCATGCTTGTATGACACACCATTTAAAGAAGATTACAACCAATCCAAGGGCTACTGACATGTTCCCTGTTCCCTTGTAAACAGTGTACAAACAATACAAGCATTTGTGCGCTGTGTGAGTACATTCACGAAATACATAACAACAACACATTAAAATCAAATTCAGCAATACAAATACATGATAATAAAAAAGATTCTTTTTATCTGTTACTACAAATAATTTGTTTCGTATTGCTGTTTGATTATAAGCCTCAATAAAATCCAATATAATATTGCTAAAGTATTAACGCAGCTGAAGTTATACATAGGCTATTAAGACAGAAATTAATATATAATTACATCAATCTGTTAAATGTTAGCCTAAATAAAAAATGATGATTCAAACCATATTTATATAATTGATCAAACAGGGAAATATTGTGCAAATTAATAGTCTTCACTATAGACATTAAATCTACAATTAATGTACAAGGACTATAAGCTTATTAAAGAGATAGTTCCCACAATTCCAGTTGACAACAAAATGATGAAAAATAAACAAGATACCTCCATATATATATTATTGCAGGCACCCATTAGGTGAATACTCAATGTAAACAATGATAATAATAACAATGTGAATGAATAAACCTAGATTTGTACCATCAGATAATTTAATATAGTGTTCATGACTATTTATGTGGTACCTATTTATCTCTATTCAACAAAATAACTAATATTGCATTCTTTGTTTAAACCCAAGGGTGCCCTAGTGTTTAATTTCCAAATCCAGTATAATTCCTTCTTTGAGAGTATTTTATATATGTTGCCACCCCTCAGGGTTTTTTTTGCACGATCAATCACCTTGACCGAAAAATTTATACTCATTAGTGAAATGAAAGCAATTAAAATGTCTAGCCACGCTAGAATCCTTATTAAAATTCTTGATGTCCCTCTTATGTTCACCTATCCTTGATCTTAGTGCACAGGAAGTCTGGCCTACATTGTTCCACTCAGAACAGGCCTCACCATTGGCAACCAAAGAAGTTGAGTGCACGTGCACAGTGTCATATCCAGAGGTTGTCTTTGGGAAATAGACATATCAGTGCTTCCAGCATTGCTGCAGAGGTTGAAGGGGTGGGGGGTCAGCCTGTCAGTGCTCAGACCATACACCGCACACTGCATCAAATTGGTCTGCATGGCTGTCGTCCAAGAAGGAAGCCTCTTCTAAAGATGATGCACAAGAAAGCCTGCAAACAGTTTGCGAAAGACATGCAGACTAAGGACATGGATTACTGGAACCATGTCCTGTAGTCCGATGAGACCAAGATAAAGTTATTTGGTTCAGATGGTGTCAAGCGTGTGTGGCGGCAACCAGGTGAGGAGTACAAAGACAAGTGTGTCTTGCCTACAGTCAAGCATGCTGGTGGGAGTGTCATGGTCTGGGCCTGCATGAGTGCTGCCGGCACTGGGGAGCTACAGTTCATTGAGGGAACCATGAATGCCAACATGTACTGTGACAAACTCAAGCAGAGCATGATCCCCTCCCTTCGGAGACTGGGCCGCAGGTCAGTATTCCAACATGACAACGACCCCAAATACACCTCCAAGATTACCCTCAGCTTCTTTAGCAAGGCAGTGGTCAAGGTGATGGACTGGCCAAGCATGTATCCAAACCTAAACCCTATTGAGCATCTGTGGGGCAGCTCTGTGATGTCGTCATGGAAGAGTGGAAGACTACTCCATTGGAAACCTGTGAAGCTCTGGTGAACTCCATGCCCAAGAGGGTTAAGCTAGTGCTGGAAAATAATGGTGGCCACACAAAATATTGACACTTTTGGCCCAATTTGGACATTTCCACTTACGGTTGTATTCATTTTTGTTGCCAAAGGTTTAGACATTATTGGCTGTGTGTTGAGTTATTTTGAGGAAATTTACACTGTTATACAGGCTGTACACTCACTACTTTACATTGTAGCAAAGTGTAATTTGTTCAGTGTTGTCACATGAAAAGGTATAATAAAACATAATTCCATTCTCTCACTCCCTCAAATGCTCTCAATCAACCACAACCCACATAACCTTAAACTTAGCTCATTCTCCCCTGTTACTGAGGAAGAAGTTTCGGCACTTATACTGCGCTCTCACCTCACTACCTGTCCCCTTGACCCTATCCCCTCGCAGCTACTCCCCTCTCTCTCTGCCACCCTTACCCCTATACTCACACACACTTTCAACCTCTCCCTCAGTACCGGTATATTTCCCTCATAGCTGAAACATGCACTGGTCACACCTATCCTCAAAAAACCTTCCCTTGATCCTACCTCCCCATACAACTACCGCCCTATTTCCCTCCTCCCTCTTGCATCAAAGCTTCTCGAAAAACTAGCTTATGCACGCCTATCCCATTTCCTTACAATAAACTCCCTTCTTGACCCATTGCAATCTGGATTTAGTCCCCATCACTCCAAAGAGACAGCAATTGTTAAGGTTACCAATGATCTACTTACAGCAAAATCAAAAGGCCACTTCTCTCTGCTTATCCTCCTTGATCTGTCCGCAGCCTTTGACACTGTTGACCACCCTCTTTTGCTCCAAACCCTCCAATCATTTGGCATCTGTGACACAGCCCTCTCGTGGCTCTCTTCCTACCTGTCAAACCGTACCTTTAGTGTACCCTTCTCTGGGGCCTCCTCTGCCCCATCACCACTTTCTGTCGGAGTACTGCAAGGCTCTGTCCTCGGTCCCCTTCTCTTCTCAATCTACACGTCATCACTAGGTTTCCTAATAAAGTCCCACAGTTTACAATATCATTTGTATGCAGATGAAACCCAAATCTACTTCTCTGCACCAGACCTATCTCCTTCCTTGCTAACCCGTGTCACTAACGGTCTTTCTCACATCTCTTCCTGGATGTCCTCTCACTACCTCAAGCTAAATCTCTCCAAAACTGAGCTCCTTATTTTTCCCCCTTCTTCCAAAATCTCCACCCCCAATATCTCTATAACTGTCGACAACTCCATCATTACCCCTACCCCGCTTGCCTGATGTCTCGGTTTCACATTTGACTCAGATCTTTCTTTCACTCCTCACAGTCAGTCATTGGCTAAAGCCTGCTGCTTCCACCTTAAAAACATCTCTAAAATTAGACACTTCCTTACACAAGACACAACTAAGATTTTAATCCACTCTCTCATTCTCTCCCGCCTCGATTACTGCAACACTGTCCTCTCTGGTCTCCCCACCTGCTGCCTAGCTCCTTTACAATCCATAATGAATGCATCTGCCAGACTCATCTTCCTTACACGTCACTCTTGATCTGCTGCACCTCTCTGCCAATCCCTTCACTGGCTTCCTCTTGCCTCTAGGATCAAACATAACATTCTCATTCTGACATACAAAGCCCTCAACTGCACTGCTCCCCCCTATATCTCAGACCTTGTCTCCAGATACTCTCCCTCCCGTCCCCTTCGCTCTGCTCATGACCTCCTACTCTCCTCCTCTCTTGTCACCTCATCACACTCCCGTTTACAGGACTTCTCCAGATGGGCTCCTATCTTGTGGAACTCTCTGCCTCGCTCCACAAGACTCTCTTCTAGTTTTAAAAGCTTCAAGTGCTCCCTAAAGACTCTACTGTTCAGGGATGCATACAACCTACACTAACCTTTCTTTATACCAGTTCCTCTCCTCTATTGCTATCCCCTGAACCCCCTTAGCAT
Source organism: Bombina bombina (assembly GCF_027579735.1). Taxonomy (NCBI): domain Eukaryota; kingdom Metazoa; phylum Chordata; class Amphibia; order Anura; family Bombinatoridae; genus Bombina; species Bombina bombina. The sequence goes on along the minus strand of NC_069504.1, from coordinate 268,674,304 downwards.
GTAAGCCTAAGAGTCCAGCTGTTTGTAGATCACCTTCTTAAGAGCTGACTACAACAGTGCAACTCTTGGCAGGGCCCTCTACCCATTTGATCCCTATAATTGTTTTGTTGTACTCCGCATTTGTTTATAGCGCTGCGGAATCTGTTGGCGCTCTACAAATAACCGATAATAATAATAATAAAATATTTACAAAAATGTGAAGGGTTTACTCACTTTTGTGAGATACTGTATACACAGACAGAGCAAGCACTATCAAGCTATGACTATAGTAATACAGACATATACAGTATATCACAAAAGTGAGTACACCCCTCACATTTTTGTAAATATTTTATTATATCTTTTCATGTGACAACAACAGTAGTGAGTGTACAGCCTGTATAACAAGAGAAAAATGAGAAAGAATTTTACCAGAGAACTGCACAAAAAATAGAGTAGTGTATTATATAAGCGATAGAGGAGCTATTATGGGGGCTGTTAACTAAGCAACATATAGCGTGTGTGGGCGGTAGTTTGTACAAACAGCAGATGTATATATACACAGTTGTGGGTTAATCCAAATTCACAGTTATGGTTGAAAGCGAGTGAGGTTTATATACCTGCCCAAAAAACGCTATGTCATGTTATTGGCAATTAAGCAGTCCACTATCCAAAACTGTATAACAAATTCCTGTACAAAGCATTCATGAGGTATCCCACAATACAGTATGTGTGTGAAGTCCACCTACATATCAGGGATGAGATCAAATGTTCACAGAAAAAACACACCATGCTGACCAGGCAGCATTTACCAGTGTACCTCGTATTAGACCCCTTTTAGAAAGTAGAGTACACACAACTGTTAAGCAGCCGATGCCTGTATCTAGCTGTAGTATCAAGTAACACTCACTGTTTAGCGTAGTCGTCTTGCGTGTCACCAGAGAGCTGCTGCAACTTGCCTTCTCGGCGTCCTCACCAATCCTCCTTACAGAACACACGCTATTCGGCCCCTAAGCTCCTCCCTCTGACGTCCAGTCTGTGGGAACTCCCCTGTCAGCTCCCTTGGGGTATATACCGGAACACAGTGCAATAAAATGGAGTCCCAGTACTCCACAGGATGAAATGAAAAGAGAAAAAGTTCCAATACCCTCTTGCAAAAAAATTTGTGGTAATTGCATAGTAAAACAGCAGGACTCAAAAGGTTAAAATGGGTAATACAAAGTTTGACCGGTTTCGGTCCTCAGACCGTAGTCATAAACTAAAATAATGCAACATGTGCACGCTATTTAAAACAATCAAGCACCTCTCATTGGAGGAGCTAGAAACACCCTATCTTAACCCTTTAATTACTTGTCTAAAGAAGGAACTTATTGATCTCATATCAACACCAATTGATAATACATCAGACATATATGCAGAAATAGAACCATACAGTAGAACAACACACATATATGTGAATCACGTGTAGAAAAGATACATCTAAAAAATATATGTTGAATCTCATAAATGTGGGAACAATACAAAAGTAATATATTGCTATTATTATATGTTATATAAAACAAAACAATATGATCAATACTTAGACAATCAGACAAGGGAGGAAGTGTGGTTGTCTTGGATAAGAGTATGTACACATGTGAGGCTTTAAGACAGTTGAATTACCCTGAAGCTTACACATCATTAAGGAGAGATCCCACTATATAGTATCAGTCTATGCTCAAGGACCTTTTGGACGATGGTTTGGAGATGGGCATCATTGACAGGAAGACATTTGATTGTCTGTTTGTTGATAATCCAGTGATGCCCATCTTCAACCATCTCCCAAAGGTCCACAAAAGCCTTACAGAGATTAAGGGAAGACCCATAGTGGCGGGAATAGGCTCACGGTTGGAGCCCCTGTCCAAGTGGGCAGAAAATTTTCTGCAGCCCCTGGTGCCCCCAAGGCAGAACATAGTGCGATCTGCGATCTTATCGCAGAAACTGGAGCCTGTCTGCAGAAAAAGAACAGCCAGGTCCGTTAAGCATAGAATTTTCTTCAACAGGATTTTTTTTTTCTGGCCAGTGCAATGCTTTCAAAATGACAACCGGTACATTTTTTGTGCAGTATTTTGAAATTATTGGCTAATGGCTGCTCTGCTCCTGAAATTGATACATTTTAGAGGCAAGATTAATGTTACTTTAACCCGCCAGAACTCTGTGACTGTCTGCGACTGCGAGGTAACTGGTAAGTGTAGAAGCTTTTTTATTAGTGCAGCCATTTGAAACTCCTTTCCCTATTATCGTGTAGGTGCTTATTGAATTGTGTTTTTACTGAATGGGCACTGTTAAGAGGCTCACAGCCTGCAGTACCATATTGTGGCAACTGAAGCCAGCTTTAGGGCTGCCGGTAAGGAGGGATCTGTCGGGGGAAATGGATTCAGGGGGCCCCAGCATCCTCAGACCAGAGGGATCCCCTCCGGACTTGTGAACGCAGCGCAAAGACAGGACAGGCTCCTAAACTTCCCAACAAATACAGCAGATGAGGGAACTGAGCACTCTCTGTCCCTCCTACAGTGCCGGAGAGAGGAGGAGAGCAGGGAGTGTTAGAGGATTCGGAATAACATTTATTTACAGCATACTCTTTACTGAGAGGACAGTCTGGGGCAGGCACGCACGTAGTTAATAGAATAATATGTGTTAAGAGGCTCAGGCTGGGGATGAAAGGGAGGCACTTCTCAGTGTCACAACTCACATGTACTGCGTGCTTTCAAAACAGACTTCGGAACGGCAGTATTACAAAATGACATTCTTGAAAAACAGAATTTATTGCCGTTCCGAAGTCTGTTTTGAAAGCACGCAGTACATGTGAGTTGTGACACTGAGAAGTGCCTCCCTTTCATCCCCAGCCTGAGCCTCTTAACACATATTATTCTATTAACTACGTGCGTGCCTGCCCCAGACTGTCCTCTCAGTAAAGAGTATGCTGTAAATAAATGTTATTCCGAATCCTCTAACACTCCCTGCTCTCCTCCTCTCTCCGGCACTGTAGGAGGGACAGAGAGTGCTCAGTTCCCTCATCTGCTGTATTTGTTGGGAAGTTTAGGAGCCTGTCCTGTCTTTGCGCTGCGTTCACAAGTCCGGAGGGGATCCCTCTGGTCTGAGGATGCTGGGGCCCCCTGAATCCATTTCCCCGACAGATCCCTCCTTACCGGCAGCCCTAAAGCTGGCTTCAGTTGCCACAATATGGTACTGCAGGCAAGGTGATAATGAGAAGAACATTTAACTGGTGATGTCTTTTTTTTTTTTTATGTGAAACAAAGTGGCAGATGGAAAAGGCCATATTCTGCATAACTAGGCTGTGAGCAATTCCAGTTAATCTCTGACACTTGAGTACAGATAATATTTTTATCATTTGTCTGAGGTTTTTTGCAAAGCAGCTCATACTTCTTTTTTTTATTTTTTTTATTTTGCACAGTAAATGTCTCCATTGGGGATATGCAGATTTAATATTTAATAATTAAGCAATTTGAGTTATGATGCTCTAGAGCAGGCAAACAAAATCTTCATCTTGTGATGCTGTAGCAGAGATCTCCTTCATCCCAGCCCCCACATACCCATCTGCAGGCTGCCCAGCCTCTACAACAAAGCCCTGCTGAATGAAACCTTGTACTGATCCAAGATAATCATTTCACTGCCAGTGGTTTCTTAGGTGGTTTCTATTTGCGCTCACTGATGGTGTATGTGAAGTGAAAGTATGTTTATATAATATATTGCATGGGGTATGCATAAAGGGACCAGGGTGATATGATATGCAGGGGGGGGGGGTTATGCATGAAGAGACCAGGGTGATATTGAATGCAGGGGGGGGGATATCCATGAAGAGACCAGGGTGATATTGATATGCAGGGGGGTATCCATAAAGAGACCAGGGTGATATTGATATGCAGGTGGGGGTATCCATGAAGAGACCAGGGTGATATTGATATGCAGGTGGGGGTATCCATGAAGAGACCAGGGTGATATTGATATGCAGGTGGGGGTATCCATGAAGAGACCAGGGTGTTATTGATATGCAGGGGGGTATCCATGAAGAGACCAGGGTGATATTGATATGCAGGTGGGGGTATCCATGAAGTGACCAGGGTGATATTGATATGCAGGGGGGGTTATCCATGAAGAGACCAGGGTGATATTGATATGCGGGGGGGGGGGTATCCATGAAGAGACCAGGGTGATATTGATATGCAGGGGGGGGTATCCATGAAGAGACCAGGGTGATATTGATATGCAGGGGGGGGGTATCCATGAAGAGACCAGGGTGATATTGATATGCAGGGGGGGTATCCATGAAGAGACCAGGGTGATATTGATATGCAGGGGGGTATATATATATATATATATATATATATATATATATATATATATATATATATATATACATATACACACACATGCACACACACAATTTAAAACTGAATTTTATTTCAAAATGACCTGCAGAAAAATTTTTACTACAAAAAATCTCATCGCAGAAAGTGAAAAAAAGTACTGCTTCTGGGCCTGGTGCATAATTTGCCCAGCTACTTAAGGGACACCACACATACACTGTCCAAACTTGAGAAGATCACATGGAAGCAGGAATATAGTTAGATGACTATCGATGTAGTCTCCCTATATTCCTCAATACCCCATGGGATTGGCATTGAAGCCATTAAATTCTTTCTGGACAGATATACAGGGTCCTCGGATGAGCATAAAGACTATGTCCTAAGGGTCATTGATTTTCTACTTAAGCACAACTTCTTTAAATTTTCGGATGTGTGCTATCTCCAGAGACGTGGAACTGCAATGGGGGCCAAATTTGCCCCCTCCTATGCAAACCTCTTTATGGGCTGGTGGGTAAAGGTTCCACGTCTATGGAGATAGTAACATCTTTTCATCTAAACTGGTCAGGTACATGAGATTTATTGATGACCTGCTAATTATTTGGTCTTCAGGGTTATCAGAAGCACAAGATTTTGTTAACTATTTGAACACCAATCAGGTAGGTTTACAGTTTACATTTGAATGGAACAAGACTACCATTCATTACCTTGATGTGACCCTTACCTCAGATCATTCAACTGGTAGGATTAACTCATCCCTATACAAAAAACCTATATCTGGCAATTCCCTACTACATGCCCAGAGTAACCACCCTGGACATGTCTTTAAGGGAATAGTTAAGGGGCAGTTTTTATGTGTTAAACAAAACTGTACCCTTGAAAAGGACTTTCAAAGTGAAAGCAAGTTGCTAACAGATCAATTATTGGCCAGGGACTACCCCAGGAGGGTGATCAATAGAGTTAAAAAGGAAGTACAATTGATAGAGAGGAATCAATTATTGGTCCCAAGAATGAAAGACAAAATGGTGTGCCAGTTTGTCAGGAGAACAAACAAAAGCCGCTATTTATCACGTCCTATTCAAATCAGTACTATCAGGTCTATAATATCATTAGGAGGAATCTTCCCATTTTGAGGGGTGACCAAAAATTACGTAATTCCATAAGTGATGGATGCCAGTTTATTTATAAACGAAATATGACACTAGGGAATATTCTATCACCCAGCTTATTAAAAATGAACAAAGCTCAGAGCTCTGGTTACACTTCAAGGGGACCTTTAAGTGTGGCAAAAGAACATGCAAATCGTGTGAGCATATACACATTTCCACTACCTTTGTCTCGGCCACCTCCTCTGAGGTGTTTGAGACCAGGGGATGTGTGAAGTGTTCGAATAAATTTGTTCTCTACCTTGTGGAGTGTACCCTGTGCTGTCGACAATATGTGGGTAGAACCACAAGGGAGGTAGGCTCGTATCAAAGAACATCTTGCACATATTAGTCATGATAGAGCAGTATCAGCACTCTCCAGGCATTTTTTGTAGTTCACAGTGGCAATGTTGGATCCTTCAGGTGGCAGGCTATCGAACAGGTAATGAGACCCCCTCGTGGTGGTGATAAATTCCAGATATTATCTAGGCAAGAAATATACTGGATTCACAAACTTGGTAGCCTGCTTCCTGTGGGGTTCAACTCAGAATTCGATATAATTAACTACTGGCACCGTTAACCTTATGTTAACTCCATGTTTGGACAAGCGAGTTTTATTATTACTTTTATTTACTTGTACACCGCATCACATTACATTATACTCTATGTTAAGGCATTTAGCTCTATCTGTACACATATATTCCAGGTATATGTGTAATGACATAAACTTATAGTTTGTCATTTTGTTTGCAGCATACTGGGGTATGTGTAGTTCTAATGCTGCGCCTAGTTCATGTAATGGTGTTGCTGTAGAGAGCACAATTTAATCATTCCAGAGCAGTAGATTTACCTATAAGGTTTAACTGATCTGGTGTTGTTGCTTTCTTTATATTACACTCTGTATATATATACAAATCTCACAACTGTTTTTCTAAGCAATGAATTATTGTCATGATGTTCTGTATGTTTAAATCTAATTATGTTGTTGCTGAGAGCATTAGTTAATTACCCCAGACTAGTAGATTTTTCTACAAGGTTCATTTAACTTGGGGTTGTTGCTCTCTTTACATTGCACTTTTGCATCTCTAACTCTCATATCTATTCCTTTAATATCTATGAATTATTGCAATTACTTGCATGTGCATATATTTATTTTTATTTTAGGATTGCTTTAATTTCTTTATGATGTTAGAGTTATACATAGCTGATACGCTAGTGTCTCTATACATATTTAAAATCATGTATGTAGCATACTTAATATGCATATACTCGAGCATTGTCAATTCTAATGGTATTTATATGTTGCTCATACATAATTGGAAGTATTGATCATATTGTTTTGTTTTATATAACATATAATAATAGCAATATATTACTTTTGTATTGTTCCCACATTTATGAGATTCAACATATATTTTTTAGATGTATGTCATCTTTTCTACACGTGATTCACATATATGTGTGTTGTTCTACTGTATGGTTCTATTTCTGCATATATGTCTGATGTATTATCAATTGGTGTTGATATGAGATCAATAAGTTCCTTCTTTAGACAAGTAATTAAAGGGTTAAGAAAGGGTGTTTCTAGCTCCTCCAATGAGAGGTGCTTGATTGTTTTAAATTGCATTATTTTAGTTTATGACTATGGTCTGAGGACCGAAACCGGTCAAACTTTGTATCACCCATTTTAACCTTTGGAGTCCTGCTGTTTTACTATGGATTACCTATTAATAAAGTATTTTTTTATTTTAACCTAAGCATTACTACCACAAATTTTTTTGCAAGAGGGTATTGGAACTTTTTCTCTTTTCATTTCAGCCTGTATAACAGTGTAAATTTGCTGTCCCCTCAAAATAACTCAACACACAGCAATAAATGTCTAAACCTTTGGCAACAAAAGTGAGTACACCCCTAAGTGGCAATGTCCAAATTGGGCCAAAAGTGTCAATATTTTGTGTGGCCACCATTATTTTCCAGCACTGCCTTAACTGTGCTGGGCATGGAGTTCACCAGAGCTTCACAGGTTGCCACTAGAGTCCTCTTCCACTGCTCCACTACGACATCACGGAGCTGGTGGATGTTAGAGACCTTGCGCTCCTCCACCTTCTGTTTGAGGATGCCCCACAGATGCTCAATAGGGTTTAGGTCTGGAGACATGCTTAGCCAGTCCATCACCTTTACTCTCAGCTTCTTTAGCAAGGCAGTGGTCGTCTTGGAGGTGTCGTTATCATGTTGGAATACTGCCCTGCGGCCCAGTCTCCGAAGGGAGGGGATCATGCTCTGCTTGAGTTTGTCACAGTACATGTTGGCATTCATGGTTCCCTCAATGAACTGTAGCTCCCCAGTGCCGGTAGCACTCATGCAGGCCCAAACCATGACATTCCCACCACCATGCTTGACTGTAGGCAAGACACACTTGTCTTTGTACTCCTCACCTGGTTGCCGCCACACACGCTTGACACCATCTGAACCAAATAAGTTTATATTGGTCTCATCGGACCACAAGACATGGTTCCAGTAAATTATGTCCTTAGTCTGCTTGTCTTCAGCAAACTGCGGGCTTTCTTGTGCATTATCTTTAGAAGAGGCTTCCTTCGGGGACGACAGCCATGCAGACCAATTTGATGCAGTGTGCGGTGTATGATCTGAGCACTAACAGGCTGACCCCCCACCCCTTCAACCTCTGCAGCAATGCTGGCAGTATTCATACTTCTATTTCCCAAAGACAACCTCTGGATATGACGCTGAGCATGTGCACTTAACTTCTTTGGCGATGCTTGTTTTGAGTGAAACCTGTCCTGTGAAACCGCTGTATGGTCTTGCCCACCGTGCTGCAGCTCAGTTTCAGGGTCTTGGCAATCTTCTTATAGTCTAGGCCATCTGTATGTAAAGCAACAATTTTTTTTTTCAGATCCTCAGAGAGTTCTTTGCCATGAGGTGCCATGTTGAACTTCTAGTGACCAGTATGAGAGAATGTGAGAGCGATAACACCAAATTTAACACACCTGCTCCCCATTCACACCTGAGACCTTGTTACACTAATAAGTCACATGACACCAGGGAGGGAAAATGGCTAATTGGGCCCAATTTGGACATTTCCACTTAGGGGTGTACTCACTTTTGTTGCCAACAGTTTAGACATTAATCGTTGTGTGTTGAGTTATTTTGAGGGGACAGCAAATTTACACTATTATACAGGCTGTACACTCACTACTTTACATTGTAGCAAAGTGTCATTTCTTCAGTGTTGTCACATAAAAAGATATAATAAAATATTTACAAAAATATGAGGGGTGTACTCACTTTTGTGAGATACTGTATATAGTTATACAATACATATATACAATACAGGCTTGAGTAAATCCACTTCATCTGCATCATCATACACAGTGTCAGCTTAAAAAGAAGACGTCTCTTGTTGTGTTAAAGGGACAGTCTGCTCCAAAATGTTTATTGTTTAAAAAGATATATATAACACCTTTACTACCCATTCCCCAACTTTGCATAACAAATATCAGCCAATAGGAATTAAAGGGGAAAAAATCCTATTGGCTGTTGCAATCAGCCAATAGGATTAAGCTTGCATTCTATTGACTGATTGGAATAGCCAATAGAATGCGAGCTCACTCCTATTGGCTGATTGGATCAGCCAATAGGATAAAAGCTCAATCCTATTGGCTGATTGCAACAGCCAATAGGATTTTTTCCCCTTTAATTCCTATTGGCTGATAGAATTCTATCAGCCAATCGGAATGTAAGGGACGCCATCTTGGATGACGTCACTTAAAGGGAAACTTCATTCTTCAGTGACCATCGGAAAAAGAGGATGCTCCGTGTCTTGAAGATGAATCCGCTCCGCGCCGGATGGATGAAGATAGACGATGCCATCTGGATGAAGACTTCTGCCCGCTTGGATGAAGACTTCTGCCCGCTTGGATGAAGACTTCTGCTGCCTGGATGAGGATGGATGTCCGGTCTTCGAAAACTGTAAGTGGATCGTCGGGGTTAGTGTTAGGTTTTTTTTAAGGGTTTATTGGGTGGGTTTTATTTTTAGCTTAGGGTTTGGGCAATGTAAAAGAGCTAAATGCCCTTTTAAGAGCAATGCCCATCCAAATGCCCTTTTTAGGGCAATGTTTAGCTTAGGTTTATTTAGACAGAATTTTATTTGGGGGGTTTGGTTGTGTGGGTGGTGGGTTTTACTGTTGGGTGGTTGTTTGTATTTTTTTTACAGGTAAAAGAGCGGATTTCTTTGGGGCAATGCCCTGCAAAAGGCCCTTTTAAGGGCCATTGGTAGTTTAGTGTAGGCTGGGGTTTTTTTTATTTTGGGGGGGCTTTTTTATTTTGATAGGGCTGTTAGATTAGGAGTAATTCGTTTTTATTTTTGATAATTTCGTTTTTTATTTTGTGTAATTTAGTGTTTTTTGGGGTTTTTTTGTAATTTACATAATTGTATTTTATTAATTTAATTTATTTTATTTGATTGTAATGTTAGGTTTTATTGTAAGGCAGGTTAGGTTTTATTTTACAGGTAACTTTGTATTTATTTTAGCTAAGTAGTTAGTAAATAGTTAATAATGATTTACTAACTAGTCTACCTAGTTAAAATAAATACAAACTTGCCTGTGAAATAAAAATAAAACCTAAGATAGCTACAATGTAACTATTATTTATTTTGTAGCTAGCTTATTTTTTTTCATGTAAGTATTTAGTTTTAAATAAGAGTTATTTAGGCAATAATTGTAAGTTTAATTTAGATTTATTTTAATTATATTTAAGTTAGGGGGGTTAAGGTTAGACTTAGGGTTAGGGTTACATTAGGGTTAGGTTTAGGGGTTAATATATTTATTTAGTGTTAGTGATGTGGTAGGCCAGAGGATTAGGGGTTAATAACTTTAGTATAGTGGTGGCAGATTAGGGGTTAATAACTGTACTGTAGGTGGTGGTGATATCGGGAGCGGCAGATTAGGGGTTAATAAGTGTATTTAGGCGGCGGCGATATCGGGAGCGGCAGATTAGGAGTTAATAGTTTTATTTAGGTGGCAATGTTAAGGGCAGAAGATTAGGGGTTAATAACTGTAATGTAGGTGGCGGCTATGTTAGGGGCAGCAGATTAGGGGTGTTTAGACTTGGTTTTTATGTTAGGGTGTTAGGTTTAAACGTAACTTTTTCTTTCCCCATAGACATCAATGGGGCTGAGTTACGGAGCTTTTTTTTCCGTGATCGCAGGTGTTAGGCTTTTTTTTTTGCCGGCTCTCCCCATTGATGTCTATGGGGAAATCGTGCACAAGCATGTCAAAACACCACTTGTATTTGGGTGAGGTATAGAGCTTCACGCCACCATATCGCCCACGCAAGCTAGGTTTTTAAAAACTTGTAATAGCAGCGCTATAGGGAGGTGAATTAACAACACTTTTGTGGCGCTCGTTAAATTCCCTATAGCGCTGAAAACTCTTATTCTAGCTGAGAGGTAGAAAGTATATTAATATAACTGTGTTGAGATACAAAACTGGGGAATGGGCAATAAATGGATTATCTATCTTTTTAAATAATCACAATTTTGGAGTAGACTGTCCCTTTAAAGTCATTACTTTATGTATTGCAAAATCTGCGGTCATACGAGTATTCATGTGTTCACCTCTTTAAAGTTGCCAAGTTAATATTAACAAACCCATGGTACCTAGAAGCTATTTTTATATGTTTTGTTAGTATCTAAACAAGCAATGTGCAAAATGCAGTAAATGCAGACAATTTGCATGTTTTATGTATTAAATAAATTAATTAATTAATTTCAGTAGAAGCTTTACTTATGCAACCAAAAGTTAACCAAAAGTTTCTAATCAGTGCTCATTTTGTCATTAACATAGGAGAAAATTAAATATCTTTTTTTTGCAACATCTCTCTAAGTATAAAATAATACTTTATTGGGGTTTGTAGGATCTAAGCAACCACTGTGTAGAATGCATCAAATTCATGCAAATTGCAGGATTTTTAGATAATTTATAGCAAAAACAAGCAAAAATACTGCACCTTTCAGAATAAATGTTAAAACCTTTGATGATAAGTAAAAAAATAAGTGGGGGACCCAGTGCTCCTTTTTTTGAATGGTTGAAAGATGAAACATTTTATTAACCTTTAATCATGGAATGTGGGACATATAACCTTCCTAATTAGAATAAAAGTAATAGCGAAACAATTAGGCCAATATAGGGCTAAATTACAAGTGGAGCGCTAATTTATCACGTGCCCGCTAACGGCAAATTCGTCCGTTAAGGGCATGCGATAAATAATCAGCCATTACAAGTGGGTGGTTATTGCTACCGCAAGCTTGGGGTAACAATTAGCGCTCAAATAATTAACCAAAGGTCAGACCTCTGGTTCATTTTTTAAAAGTGCCCTAATTGGCCCCAAATTAAAGTAAAGTTTAGTTTATTTATTTTAAAAAATATATCTTTTTTTTTTTTTTTTTTAAATAAAAAAATGCACAAAGCAGTTTTTGGGGGCTAAAGTTGGTAGCTGTGGGGCAGTGGCGTAGCGTGGGTTGTCAGTGCCCAGGGCAAGGCAAGTATTGCGCCCCCTCCAACCCCATTTTAGATATGCTGCTTCTTCTTACATTTGGGACAAACCAAGCAAAGACCCAAGCCTGGTAGATCACATAAAGCAAGGGACACTGTCTCCTCTCCCACAAAATGCTCCCTTAACCATCTTTACTGGATAACTAAAAGTTATTGCTGATGATACCCATATCCCCAAAATATGTCCCTTGTCATAAGCAGCTGCTAATCAGTAGCGCCTTACAAACAAAGCCATGAAAATAATATATTGGCAATACAAGAGGCAGTGGGTGAAGCCTGCAAGCATTATGTGCTATCCCCCTGTGATCAAACCCTGTCTGCAGCTCTCCAGAGCTGGGCAAATATATACAATATTAAATTTTAAGATTTATTCTCATTTTACACATGGGTGGAAAGCCCCCCTTAACCCCCATCTGGTGGTGACATGTCCTGATCTGTAAAACTTCATGGTACAAATACTGCAGACCACAGGGTGCACCCACCCCCACATTGCAGCAACCCATATTGTATATGTGGTGCAATAGGTTTTTGGTAAGTCGTTAAAAAGAGGAAAAGGGGACACACAGGTTGGCAGCTGTTACATAAGGTTGTCCCTGCTGGGCAGACTGTCTTTTGGGTGCCAATGACATATAAAAGTGGGGTATATATTCTACCTTAATAAATATAACAATTGTAAGTAATCAATATAAAAGGGGCATGGGACAGACAACCCAGCATTACATACATATATGGGGGGAGGGTGTATGGTATTTAGGGGGGTGCTGTTAAATTTATTTACTAACACAAATTATAGTTATTTTTTTTACTTTAAATGCAGTAAGGGTGGGTTTAATGTAAATAAAAAAGGCAATGAGCACCCAAACCCTAAAAATCAGTAAAAGTCCACACCTTAGGAGTCCAGCAAGAAATAGATTCAAGATGGTGAATTCATAGGACTTCTTTGATAGGAGACAAACACAGTGAAATGCCTGGTGAGCAGCACAATCCTGGTGCCAGACAGCACACAAATCCCTAAATCTACTTCTGCCCTAGGAAGATCATGGAGGGGAAAAATCAAATACAGGAAACAAGGCCTCATTTTTGTCAACTGTCACAAATATACTTTTTTTGTGCAAGGACAAGATGGCGTAAGTTGTAATCAGAATCCGGTCAAACATGAAAGTATGGTCTCTGATCACCCCACCACCCCACTAACTAGGTAACTGGGGTTAACAGAAAGGCAGAGCCCAGCCATGCTGCCACCAGTGCCACGGGTTTGAAAGAGATTTATTGCACTTTTTAAGGATTCCTCCCCCCCACCTCTGCTTAGAGATCCTTAAAAAGTGCCCCAGGCAATGTATGGCATTCTGGCTCTGGGTCCTTTGTTGGAAGGGAACTTAATTGTTGGGTAATAAAAGAACCGAAATTAAGCTGCATTTTGCATGTTGCTAGTATCAGGCAAAAACAGGGCTATAAGTAAGTCTGGTCCTGACACCTTACTTTAGTCGCGGCATCACCACATTCCTGACGGGTCGCAGAACAGAGCTGGGGGCCTGTCAGAATTTTTAGCCTCCCTTCTTCCCTTTGCTAAGTTGAGGCTGGAAGCGCCCCTCAGAATTATGCGCCCGGGGCAACCGCCCCTGTTGCCCCCCCCACGCTACGCCACTGCTGTGGGGTGTTTGAAAAGAAAGAAGTCACTGAAAAGTGCCTTTATATTGCGGTCTATGGGAACTGTCCGTTCCATGTAAATATATATGTATATGCTTATATACATATGTATGTATGTGTTAAAATGTGTATATACACATATAAACACATAAATATATATGTATATATTCATATACATGTATATTTAAAACTGCTGCCCATCAATTCGCGACTTACCCCCTCCGCTGCGCTTGGTGTCTCATAGCATGAGAACGAGGCTCCCATTAGAGGCTATGGAAGCGCACTCTATTGCATTTGCATTGTGGGGTACTTTAAATACCAGCTCACATTTGCGTGCGCTGGAATTACGAGTGGAGCGCAAATATTGCACTTGTATTAGCACAATTTTGTGCTCCACTTACAATCTAACACATCGTTTTTTGCAGGAAAAGCATTTAAAAGTGGGTGAGGCTAAAAAATAAAAAAATAAATGGGTTGGGGAAGTTATAGATACTCCTTGTTTAAAATGAAAGAGAGGCGTTTCCTTTCTTTTTAGTAAGAATCTCTATTATAAGATTTTATCCCAAGAGTTAGATCCGGGGTAGAGATGGACGATTGTAGAGATCGAAATTAAAGGTAAGATTTATTCTATGTAATGTGTATGGTCCCAACACTCCAGATTTGAACCTTTGGGATAAGATGATTATTAAGACTTCTAAATATATTTGGCAACATTTAATTATAGCTGGGGATTTTAACTTCCTTCCCCAGCCCTGGATAGATTAAGCGCCTCTACAACTCGTTTGTCAGATAAGAATTCTAGGATATTTAGTAAATTTTCCAACAATTTAAAACAAGGATATATGGTGGATACATCTCATAGATACCTATAGGATAGATTATTTTTTTAATAGTAGAATCTCTGCTTAATTTAGAGATTAAATCAGGAATAAATTATATTGTTATCTTAGACCATGCTATTGTATCCTTTGAGCTACAGGTAATGTGTAATATTAATAGTGTCTCAAATTTATTTTTCCCTAAATGTCTGGTTGACAAATTTGTTGATCCAGAGATGGAAAGAGTATGTTCACTTTAATAAGTCTTTATGGACAAAATTGAAGTATTCTGGGAAGCTCCAAAGGCATTTTAAAAGGGGGAAGTTAAATTATATATAAAAAAAAGTAAGAAAAAAATTAAAAGGATACTGAAGCCAGTTTTTGTTTTTCTTTCATGATTCAGATAAAGCATGCAATTTTAAGCAACTTTCTAATTTACTCCTGTTATCAATTTTTCTTCGTTCTTTTTGTATCTTTATTTGAAGAAGCAGGAATGTAAGATTATGAGTCTGCCCATCTTTGGTTCAGCACCTGGGTACAGCTTGCAGATTGGTGGCTAAATGTAGCCACCAGTCAGCAAGCGCTATTAAGGTTGCTGAACCAAAAATGGGCCAATACAATCTTCTTGGGACACATATATAACTGTTAGACAAGAAAGGGATCTTTTTCGTATACAAAAATGATCATGACTCACGACATGAGAAAAAGGCTGCCATTAGAGCCTATGGAAGCTAGCTCTTGTGAGCTAAATGCTTCCCTACAATGCAAATGCGAGGTTGCATTTTCATTGCACCTAAGTCATAATACCAGCACACATTTGTGTGTGCTGGAATTACAAAGTGGAGCGCAAATATCGCTTTAGCGAAAGTGATATGTTGCGCTCCACTTGTGATCTGGACCTTAGGAGGAAATTAGTTTTGGAGGCACAACATATATTTTTTCCTATATAGAGATAAAACATCAAAGGGGCTTATTAAAATAGTGAACATAGTTTTTTTTTTTATATATATTTTTTTTTATTTGAGGTTGGAAAAAAAAGCATACATAAAATATACATTGAGATGCCACAATAGGGGTATTAGAACATTGACAATATGTTACTTAACATTACAATACATTTTCTTGGAAAGAAAACCAAGGGCTTAGTGTTTGAATATTATGCCTAATGCACGGTATTCCTCCAAATTAGCATAGGAGGCCACTCTTGGACCTCAAGTTAAATTAGTCAAGCTATAGGAGGTGTTTCCAATAAGGAGATCACTTTTGGATCCTAGCTAATGAACTTTTTTTTTTTTTTTAAATACAGCTAGTAAAAGGAGTGAAAAAACGTTACTGTGCTACAGTTAGGTATTTGAAACTGTCAGGGAATAGGTACTAGCCACTTTCTATATAGATTAGTGTAGATTTAGGGGTCCTGTCCTTATTACTTGGGCTAGGTTAGGTCTAGCAAGAATTTTAAATATTTACATAGTAAAAAAATAATAATCACAAAGCTAAAAAGGCAAACTATTAAAGGTATGGACTTCTCGAGAACACAACAAGGTACAAAGGTAAATATTCTGCAGAATCTGATACGTCAAAAGGTCGCTAAGACAATCATATTTAGGCGCTCTGTATCTGGGTTCAAAAGAGCATTAATTAGGAATCATTGCAGTATATGTAATTACTACAAATCATTAAGATGTCAAACTGTTTGAGGTTAACAACCACGTACATTTATTATTTTCTGTGGACTTATAGTTTGAATAGGTCACTAAGATAATCATACTGAGGCAATCTGTATCTGGGTTAAAAAGAGCATTAACTAGAAATCATTGCAGTATATGTAAATACTACACATCATTAAGATGTCAAACTGTTTGAGGTTAGCACCCATGTATAGCTATTATTAGCAGCCATGTATAGCTATTATTAGCAGCCATGTATAGCTATTATTAGCAGCCATTTATAGCTATTATTAGCAGCCATGTATAGCTATTATTATTTGTGGACTCATTGTCTGAATAGTTGAAGGTGTAAGTAACCCCCTGCCTACATTAAGGGACAGTTAACACCAGAATTTTTGTTGTTTAAAAAGATAGATAATCCCTTTATTACCCATTCCCCAGTTTTTTGCAAAACCAACACTATTATATTAATACACTTTTTACTTCTGTGACTAACTTATATCTAAACATCTTCTGACCGCCCCTAATCACATGACTTTTAGTTATTTTGCATATAGTTGCATTTTAGCCAATTAGTGCAGTGTCTGCCACTAGCCACGGGCGTGATCACAATGCTTTCTATATGGCCTGCATGAGCTTGCTCTCCCCTGCTGTGAAAAGTAAATAAAATAGAGGCGGCCTTCAATGGTTTAGAAATTATCATATGTGCCTCCCTAGGTTTGCTTTCAACTAGAATACCAAGAGAACAAAGCAAAATTGTTGATAAAAGTAAATTGGAAAGTTGTTTAAAATTACATGCCCTATTTGAAAAATGAAAGTTTTTTTTGTTTTGGACTTGACTGTCCCTTTAGGTTGTACTTTTGCTATGCCTCATCGCTTCGGCCGCAAGCGATGAGTCAGCAGTTCAGCATGAAAATAAGGAGTAGAACTACATTTAATGATAAGACATTAAATAGGAAACCTAAGTTCCATACTAAAATAGAATTCACCCAAATAATGTCTACCTCGTTATTAAATAATTATGATAGGATATATCTATAAAGTATCAGCTGAGATTTTACTAGAGAGAATTAGTGTAGAAGATAAACGTGGCCAGTGGCGTCACTAGGGTTGGTGTCACCCGGTGCGGTAAGTTATGGTGTCACCCCCCCCCAGAAAGCAGACACACACAAAAACACAGTCACACACACATACAAACACTCAGACACACTTAAAAACATACTCAGATGCACACACAGACACTTGGAAACACACTCAGACACACACACAAAAACACACAAACAAAAACACTGAGACACACACACACACACACAAAAACTCAGACACACACATACAAAACTGCACTGCATTAATTATAAAGCTCATGCCTAGAGCTGCTCCCTGGCTCAGCAGAGCATCAAATGAAAGATAAACAGAGAACTCTAAAATAAATCACTGAAGATAAGGTTTAGGTGCGCAAACTATGAAAATTCTGCTCTCTGACTCTGTTCCAAGTCTGTCAGTGCACAGCCCCGGGCTGCGTGCCTACCGCTTCTTATGGCCAATCACCTCTGCACTCTGCCCACCCCCAGACCCCCGCCCGCCCTCCTACCTGTTCAGTGTGCACTTAGTGTACCGTAACCGTAAAGGTCTGGTGGGCATCATACGTGGCTCCTTCACTTTAGAGACAGTATCAAACAGTCATGCGGTCAGGTGCCAGGCATCCCCCTCACGATTTCCCAGTTCCCGTTTAGAGAGACAGCACAGCAGTGAGTGACTCCACTGCCCCACATGTCACTGAGCAGTGAGCACAGATAGACAGGCAGGTTTAGGCTAGCAGCGCAACTTTGAACTAGAGTAACCACACTGACTACAAAAATGTAGCCAAGTGATAAATTATTTAGCTGCGCTATCCTTGGATAGCGCAGCTAAATAATTTATCACTTGGCTACATTTTTGTAGTCAGTGTGGTTACTCTAGTTCATATTATTTTATTTAAGGAGTTGGGGATTCCTTATATTCACTTTTAGCTGCTTTGTGTGAATACTCGCAGCGCAGAGGCCTTTTTCATATACTTTTAGCAGCGCAACTTTGCAAGCCCCACGGCATGCCCACAACATTCAAAGAGAAATTGGGCAGGGGAGAAGCAAAGTACAAACAAGCAAAAGCAGCCGGGAAAACTATTTGTTGAAATTGCAGCACTGGCTCAAGGGGCAAAAAAATTGTGTGTCTACAACTTCCCCAGTCCCACCAATGTTCACAAATGCCAGTCCCTCTAATAAAAAAAATCTATGCATCTCAACATTGAATTTCTTTGAATTTCAATAAAATTAAAAAAAAAAAAAAAAAATGTTTTGTTTTTTTTTGGTGTCACCCCCTGGAGGGTGTCACCCAGGTGCGGCCCGCACCCCCTAGTGACGCCACTGAACGTGACAAGTATAACTTATTTAGAGTGCTATAAGGGTTCAATAGTTAGCATCACTTTGCTGTATAGAGGATGATGACTAACCCAGTTAACTCTTAGTAAATTAAACAGCTAATAGCGAAACCTAGGTTCCATAATAAGATATCTATAAAATAGTAGAGTGCCAGCTGAGATTTAACTAGAAGGGATTGGTGTAAGGGATACACGTAACAAATATAACTTATTTAAAGTACTATGAGAGCTCAATAGCTAGAGACAGTTTGCTATGTATTGGATGGTAATTAACCCAGTGAACTCTTTTGAAATCAAACATCTAATAACACTTAATTCCTCGTGGTAGCAGAGGGGGTAACAACTAGCATTGGGTTAATGCTTACTATAGAGGAATGAGGAATCTAGCAACACCCTAACATGAACCCTGAGTCTAAACACCCCTAATCTTGCATTTATTAACCACTAATCTGCCATCCCCGACATCGCCGACACCTACATTATATTTATTAACCCTAATCTGCCACTCCGGACATCGCTGACACCTACATTATACTTATTAACCCCTAATCTGCTGCCCCCAACATCGCCGACACCTACATTATATTTATTAACCCCTAATCTGCTGCCCACAACATCGCCGAAACCTACATAACGTTATTAACCCCTAAGCTTCCGCCCCCAACGTTGCCGCCACTATAATAAACATATTAACCCCTAAACCGCCGTACTCCCGTATTGCAAACACTAGTTACATATTATTAACCCCTAATCTGCTGCCCCTAACATCGCCGCCACCTACCTACATTTATTAACTCCTAATCTGCCGCCCCAACGTCGCCGCCACTATATTAAATTTATTAACCCCTAAATCTAAGTCTAACCCTAACACCCCTAACTTAAATATAATTAAAATAAATCTAAATAAAACATACTATCATTACCTAAATTATTCCTATTTAAAACTAAATACTTATCTATAAAATAAACCCTAAGCTAGCTACAATATATAACTAATAGTTTACATTGTAGCTAGCTTATGTTTTTTTTTATTTTACAGACAAGTTTGTATTTATTTTAACTACGTAGACTAGTTACTAAATAGTTATTAACTATTTACTAACTACCTAGCTAAAATAAATACAAATTGACCTGTACAATAAAACCTAACCTAAGTTACACTAACACCTAAATTAACCCTACAATTAAATAAATTCCCTAAATTAAATACAATTAACTAAATTCAAAACAATTAGCTAAATTACAACAAAACAAAACATTAATTACAGAAAATAAAAAACAAATTACAAGATCTTTAAACTAATTACACCTAATCTAATAGCCCTATCAAAATAAAAAAAAGCCCCCACAAAAGAAAAAAAAAACATAACCTAAACTAAACTACCAATAGCCCTTAAAAGGGCCTTTTGCGGGGCATTGCCCCAAAGAAATCAGCTCTTTTACATGAAAAAAAAATACAAACAACCCCCCAACAGTAAAACCCACCACCCACACAACCAACCCCCAAATAAAACTCTAACTAAAAAAACCTAAGCTCCCCATTGTCCTGTAAAGGGCATTTGGATGGGCATTGCCCTTAAAAGGGCTTTTAGCTCTATTGCGGCCCAAAGCCCTAACCTAAAAATAAAACCCACCCAATATACCCTTAAAAAATCCTAACACTAACCCTGAAGATCCACTTACCGGAAGAAGTCTTCATCCAAGCGACAAGATGTCCTCAACGAAGCTGGCAGAAGTAGTCCTCCAGACAGGCAGAAGTCTTCATCCAGATGGCATCTTCTATTTTCATCCATCGGGCGCGGAGCGGGTCCATCTTCAAGACATCCAGCGCGGAGCATCCTCTTCCACCGACAACTACACGACGAATGAAGGTACCTTTGACGTCATTCAAGATGGCGTCCCTTAGATTCCGATTGGCTGATAGAATTCTAGCAGCCAATCGGAATTAAGGTAGAAAAAATCCTATGGGCTGATGCAATCAGCCAATAGGATTGAACTTCAATCCTATTGGCTGATCCAATCAGCCACTAGGATTGAGCTGGCATTCTATTGGCTGTTCCAATCAGCCAATAGAATGCAAGCTCAATCCTATTGGCTAATTATAGGATTTTTTCTACCTTAATTCTGATTGGCTTATAGAATTCTATCAGCCAATTGGAATCTTGGATGACGTCACTTAAAGGTACCTTCATTTGTCGTGTAGTCATCGTTGGAAGAAGATGCTCCGCGCCGGATGTCTTGAAGATGGACCCGCTCCACGGCGGATGGATAAAGATAGAAGATGCCGTCTGGATGAAGACTTCTGCCCGTCTGGATGACCACTTCTGCCCGTCTGGAGGACCACTTCTGCCGGCTTCGTTGAGGACATCTTGCCACTTGGATGAAGACTTCTCCCGGTAAGTGGATCTTCGGGGGTTAGTGTTAGGATTTTTTAAGGGTGTATTTGGGTGGGTTTTATTTTTAGGTTAGGGCTTTGGGGTGCAATAGAGCTAAATGCCCTTTTAAGGACAATGCCCATCCAAATACCCTTTTCAGGGCAATGGGGAGCTTAGGTTTTTTTAGTTAGGGTTTTATTTGGGGGGTTGGTTGTGTGGGTGGTGGGTTTTACTGTTGGGGGGATTGTTTGTATTTTTCTGTTTCAGGTAAAAGAGCTGATTTCTATGGGGCAATGCCCCGCAAAAGGCCCTTTTAAGGGCTATTGGTAGTTCAGTTTAGGCCAGGGTTTTTTTTTTATTTTGGGGGGCTTTTTTATTTTGATAGGGCTATTAGATTAGGTATAATTAGTTTAAAGATCTTGTAATTTGTTTTTTATTTTCTGTAATTTAGTGGGGGGTGTAATTTAGCTTATTGTTTTGAATTTAGTTAATTGTATTTAATTTAGGGAATTTATTTAATTGTAGGGTTAGGTTAGGTGTTAGTGTAATTTAGGTTAGGTTTTATTTTACAGGCCAATTTCTATTTATTTTAGCTAGGTAGTTAGTAAATAGTTAATAACTATTTAGTAACTATTGTACCTAGTTAAAATAAATACAAACTTGCCTGTAAAATAAAAATAAAACCTTAGCTAGCTACAATGTAACTATGAGTTATATTGTATCTAGCTTAGGGTTTATTTTACAAGTAAGTATTTAGTTTGAAATAGGAATAATTTAGGTAATGATATTATGTTTTAGTTAGATTTATTTTAATTATATTTAAGTTAGGGGGTGTTAGGGTTAGACTTAGATTTAGGGGTTAATAAATTTAATATAGTGGTGGCGATGTTGGGGGCGGCAGATTAGGGGTTAATAAATGTAGGTAGGTGGCGGCGATGTTAGGGACAGCAGATTAGGGGTTAATAATATTTAACTAATGTTTGAGAGGCGGGGGTGCGGCGGTTTAGGGGTTAATATTTTAATTTTAGTGTTTGCGATGCAGGAGAGCCACGGTTTAGGGGTTAATAGGTAGTTTATGGGTGTTGGTGTACTTTTTAGCACTTTAGTTATGAGTTTTATGCTACAGTGTTGTAGTGCAAAACTCATAACTACTGACTTTAAAATGTGGTACAAATCTTGACGGGATAGGCTGTACCGCTCACTTTTTGGCCTCCCAGGACAAGCTCGTAATACCGGCGCTATGGAAGTCCCATAGAAAAAGACTATATGCAGTTTGCGTAAGTTGATTTGCGGTAAGGCCAAAAAAGTGTGCGGTGCCCCTAAATCTTCAAGACTTGTAATACCAGCGGTAGTAAAAAAGCAGCGTTATGAGGCTTAACGCTGCTTTTTTACTCATAACGCAAGACTCGGAATCTAGCCGATAGTTATTTTAATCGGTCGTAATTTAATCCGGAAAATATGGGAGGCCAGAGATGCTGAATTTATTAAAGCATTACATACATAAATTATCTTTGAACAGTTTAATATGCAGATGTCATCTGATAATCATATTCAAACTTTATTTTACAAAATGGTTAGAGATTATTAAATCCTATTCTTTGGCAATGCAATTGACACTTACACTACCAAATTCATAGGTCAGAAATATTTCAATTCTTAGTGTTGAGAGGTGTATTCCGCCATCGTTAGGGTGACCATATTGCCGCTTTAAAAAGGGACACATATGAAAAACATAATTTATGTAAGAACTTACCTGATAAATTCATTTCTTTCATATTAGCAAGAGTCCATGAGCTAGTGACGTATGGGATATACATTCCTACCAGGAGGGGCAAAGTTTCCCAAACCTCAAAATGCCTATAAATACACCCCTCACCACACCCACAATTCAGTTTAACGAATAGCCAAGAAGTGGGGTGATAAAAAAGTGCGAAAGCATATAAAATAAGGAATTGGAATAATTGTGCTTTATACAAAATCATAACCACCACAAAAAAGGGCGGGCCTCATGGACTCTTGCTAATATGAAAGAAATGAATTTATCAGGTAAGTTCTTACATAAATTATGTTTTCTTTCATGTAATTAGCAAGAGTCCATGAGCTAGTGACGTATGGGATAATGATTACCCAAGATGTGGATCTTTCCACACAAGAGTCACTAGAGAGGGAGGGATAAAATAAAGACAGCCAATTCCTGCTGAAAATAATCCACACCCAAAATAAAGTTTAATGAAAAACATAAGCAGAAGATTCAAACTGAAACCGCTGCCTGAAGTACTTTTCTACCAAAAACTGCTTCAGAAGAAGAAAATATATCAAAATGGTAGAATTTAGTAAAAGTATGCAAAGAGGACCAAGTTGCTGCTTTGCAAATCTGATCAACCGAAGCTTCATTCCTAAACGCCCAGGAAGTAGAAACTGACCTAGTAGAATGAGCTGTAATCCTCTGAGGCGGAGTTTTACCCGACTCAACATAGGCAAGATGAATTAAAGATTTCAACCAAGATGCCAAAGAAATGGCAGAAGCTTTCTGGCCTTTTCTAGAACCGGAAAAGATAACAAATAGACTAGAAGTCTTTCGGAAAGATTTAGTAGCTTCAACATAATATTTCAAAGCTCTAACAACATCCAAAAAATGCAACGATTTCTCCTTAGAATTCTTAGGATTAGGACATAATGAAGGAACCACAATTTCTCTACTAATGTTGTTGGAATTCACAACTTTAGGTAAAAATTCAAAAGAAGTTCTCAACACCGCCTTATCCTGATGAAAAATCAGAAAAGGAGACTCACAAGAAAGAGCAGATAATTCAGAAACTCTTCTGGCAGAAGAGATGGCCAAAAGGAACAAAACTTTCCAAGAAAGTAATTTAATGTCCAATGAATGCATAGGTTCAAATGGAGGAGCTTGAAGAGCCCCCAGAACCAAATTCAAACTCCAAGGAGGAGAAATTGACTTAATGACAGGCTTTATACGAACCAAAGCTTGTTCAAAACAATGAATATCAGGAAGAATAGCAATCTTTCTGTGAAAAAGAACAGAAAGAGCAGAGATTTGTCCTTTCAAGGAACTTGCGGACAAACCCTTATCTAAACCATCCTGAAGAAACTGTAATATTCTCGGTATTCTAAAAGAATGCCAAGAAAAATGATGAGAAAGACACCAAGAAATATAAGTCTTCCAGACTCTATAATATATCTCTCTAGATACAGATTTGCGAGCCTGTAACATAGTATTAATCACCGAGTCAGAGAAACCTCTTTGACCAAGAATCAAGCGTTCAATCTCCATACCTTTAAATTTAAGGATTTCAGATCCTGATGGAAAAAAGGACCTTGAGACAGAAGGTCTGGTCTTAACGGAAGAGTCCACGGTTGGCAAGAGGCCATCCGGACAAGATCCGCATACCAAAACCTGTGAGGCCATGCCGGAGCTACCAGCAGAACAAACGAGCATTCCTTCAGAATCTTGGAGATTACTCTTGGAAGAAGAACTAGAGGCGGAAAGATATAGGCAGGATGATACTTCCAAGGAAGTGATAATGCATCCACTGCCTCCGCCTGAGGATCCCGGGATCTGGACAGATACCTGGGAAGTTTCTTGTTTAGATGAGACGCCATCAGATCTATTTCTGGAAGTTCCCACATTTGAACAATCTGAAGAAATACCTCTGGGTGAAGAGACCATTCGCCCGGATGCAACGTTTGGCGACTGAGATAATCCGCTTCCCAATTGTCTATACCTGGGATATGAACCGCAGAGATTAGACAGGAGCTGGATTCCGCCCAAACCAAAATTCGAGATACTTCTTTCATAGCCAGAGGACTGTGAGTCCCTCCTTGATGATTGATGTATGCCACAGTTGTGACATTGTCTGTCTGAAAACAAATGAACGATTCTCTCTTCAGAAGAGGCCAAAACTGAAGAGCTCTGAAAATTGCACGGAGTTCCAAAATATTGATCGGTAATCTCACCTCCTGAGATTCCCAAACTCCTTGTGCCGTCAGAGATCCCCACACAGCTCCCCAACCTGTGAGACTTGCATCTGTTGAAATTACAGTCCAGGTCGGAAGCACAAAAGAAGCCCCCTGAATTAAACGATGGTGATCTGTCCACCACGTTAGAGAGTGTCGAACAATCGGTTTTAAAGATATTAATTGAGATATCTTTGTGTAATCCTTGCACCATTGATTCAGCATACAGAGCTGAAGAGGTCGCATGTGAAAACGAGCAAAGGGGATCGCGTCCGATGCAGCAGTCATAAGACCTAGAATTTCCATGCATAAGGCTACCGAAGGGAATGATTGTGACTGAAGGTTTCGACAAGCTGCAATCAATTTTAGACGTCTCTTGTCTGTTAAAGACAGAGTCATGGACACTGAATCTATCTGGAAACCCAGAAAGGTTACCCTTGTCTGAGGAATCAAAGAACTTTTTGGTAAATTGATCCTCCAACCATGATCTTGAAGAAACAACACAAGTTGATTCGTATGAGATTCTGCTAAATGTAAAGACTGAGCAAGTACCAAGATATCGTCCAAATAAGGAAATACCACAATACCCTGTTCTCTGATTACAGACAGAAGGGCACCGAGAACCTTTGAAAAAATTCTTGGAGCTGTAGCTAGGCCAAACGGTAGAGCCACAAACTGGTAATCCTTGTCCAGAAAAGAGAATCTCAGGAACTGATAATGATCTGGATGAATCGGAATATGCAGATATGCATCCTGTAAATCTATTGTGGACATATAATTCCCTTGCTGAACAAAAGGCAAGATAGTCCTTACAGTTACCATCTTGAACGTTGGTATCCTTACATAACGATTCAATATTTTTAGATCCAGAACTGGTCTGAAGGAATTCTCCTTCTTTGGTACAATGAAGAGATTTGAATAAAACCCCATCCCCTGTTCCGGAACTGGAACTGGCATAATTACTCCAGCCAACTCTAGATCCGAAACACAATTCAGAAATGCTTGAGCTTTCACTGGATTTACTGGGACACGGGAAAGAAAAAATCTCTTTGCAGGAGGTCTCATCTTGAAACCAATTCTGTACCCTTCTGAAACAATGTTCTGAATCCAAAGATTGTGAACAGAATTGATCCAAATTTCTTTGAAAAAACGTAACCTGCCCCCTACCAGCTGAGCTGGAATGAGGGCCGCACCTTCATGTGGACTTAGAAGCAGGCTTTGCCTTTCTAGCAGGCTTGGATTTATTCCAGACTGGAGATGGTTTCCAAACTGAAACTGCTCCTGAGGATGAAGGATCAGGCTTTTGTTCTTTGTTGAAACGAAAGGAACGAAAACGATTATTAGCCCTGTTTTTACCTTTAGATTTTTTATCCTGTGGTAAAAAAGTTCCTTTCCCACCAGTAACAGTTGAGATAACAGAATCCAACTGAGAACCAAATAATTTGTTACCCTGGAAAGAAATAGAAAGTAGAGTTGATTTAGAAGCCATATCAGCATTCCAAGTCTTAAGCCATAAAGCTCTTCTAGCTAAAATAGCTAGAGACATAAACCTGACATCAACTCTGATAATATCAAAAATGGCATCACAGATAAAATTATTAGCATGCTGAAGAAGAATAATAATATCATGAAAATCATGATTTGTTACTTGTTGCGCTAAAGTTTCCAACCAAAAAGTTGAAGCTGCAGCAACATCAGCCAATGATATAGCAGGTCTAAGAAGATTACCTGAACACAGATAAGCTTTTCTTAGAAAGGATTCAATTTTCCTATCTAAAGGATCTTTAAACGAAGTACCATCTGACGTAGGAATGGTAGTACGTTTAGCAAGGGTAGAAATAGCCCCATCAACTTTAGGGATTTTGTCCCAAAATTCTAACCTGTCAGACGGTACAGGATATAATTGCTTAAAACGTTTAGAAGGAGTAAATGAATTACCCAATTTATCCCATTCTTTGGAAATTACTGCAGAAATAGCATTAGGAACAGGAAAAACTTCTGGAATAACCACAGGAGATTTAAATACCTTATCTAAACGTTTAGAATTAGTATCAAGAGGACCAGAATCCTCTATTTCTAAAGCAATTAATACTTCTTTAAGTAAAGAACGAATAAATTCCATTTTAAATAAATATGAAGATTTATCAGCATCAATCTCTGAGACAGAATCCTCTGAACCAGAAGAGTCATCAGAATCAGAATGATGATGTTCATTTAAAAATTCATCTGTAGGGAGAGAAGTTTTAAAAGATTTTTTACGTTTACTAGAAGGAGAAATAACAGACATAGCCTTCTTGATGGATTCAGAAACAAAATCTCTTATGTTATCAGGAACATTCTGCACCTTAGATGTTGAGGGAACTGCAACAGACAATGGTACTTTACTAAAGGAAATATTATCTGCATTAACAAGTTTGTCATGACAATTAATACAAACAACAGCCGGAGGAATAGCTACCAAAAGTTTACAGCAGATACACTTAGCTTTGGTAGATCCAGCACTAGACAGCGATTTTCCTGTAGTATCTTCTGACTCAGATGCAACGTGAGACATCTTGCAATATGTAAGAGAAAAAACAACATATAAAGCAAAATGATCAAATTCCTTAAATGACAGTTTCAGGAATGGGAAAAAATGCCAAAGAACAAGCTTCTAGCAACCAGAAGCAATGAAAAATGAGACTTAAATAATGTGGAGACAAAAGCGACGCCCATATTTTTTAGCGCCAAATAAGACGCCCACATTATTTGGCGCCTAAATGCTTTTGGCGCCAAAAATGACGCCACATCCGGAACGCCGACATTTTTGGCGCAAAATAACGTAAAAAAATGACGCAACTTCCGGCGACACGTATGACGCCGGAAACGGAAAATAATTTTTTGCGCCAAAAAAGTCCGCGCCAAGAATGACGCAATAAAAAGAAGCATTTTCAGCCCCCGCGAGCCTAACAGCCCACAGGGGAAAAAAAAGTCAAATTTTTGAAGGTAAGAAAAAATGAATAATTCAAATGCATAATCCCAAATATGAAACTGACTGTCTGAAAAATAAGGAAAGTTGAACATTCTGAGTCAAGGCAAATAAATGTTTGAATACATATATTTAGAACTTTATAAACAAAGTGCCCAACCATAGCTTAGAGTGTCACAGAAAATAAGATGTACTTACCCCAGGACACTCATCTACATGTTTGTAGAAAGCCAAACCAGTACTGAAACGAGAATCAGCAGAGGTAATGGTATATATAAAAGAGTATATCGTCGATCTGAAAAGGGAGGTAAGAGATGAATCTCTACGACCGATAACAGAGAACCTATTAAATAGACCCCGTAGAAGGAGATCACTGCATTCAAATAGGCAATACTCTCCTCACATCCCTCTGACATTCACTGCACGCTGAGAGGAAAACCGGGCTCCAACTTGCTGCGGAGCGCATATCAACGTAGAATCTAGCACAAACTTACTTCACCACCTCCATCGGAGGCAAAGTTTGTAAAACTGAATTGTGGGTGTGGTGAGGGGTGTATTTATAGGCATTTTGAGGTTTGGGAAACTTTGCCCCTCCTGGTAGGAATGTATATCCCATACGTCACTAGCTCATGGACTCTTGCTAATTACATGAAAGAAAATACATATGTCAGGGCTGTTTTATATAAGAACCCTGACATATGTATTTTTCATACAGTTGCAAGAAAAAGTATGTGAACCCTTTGGAATGATATGGATTTCTGCACAAATTGGTCATAAAATGTGATCTGATCATCATCTAAGTCACAACAATAGACAATCACAGTCTGCTTAAACTAATAACACACAAAGAATGAAATGTTGCCATGTTTTTATTGAACATACCATGTAAACATTCACAGTGCAGGTGGAAAAAGTATGTGAACCCTTGGATTTAATAACTGGTTGAACCTCCTTTGGCAGCAATAACTTCAACAAAACGTTTCAGACGTGCACAACGGTCAGGAGTAATTCTTGACCATTCCTCTTTATAGAACTGTTTCAGTTCAGCAATATTCTTGGGATGTCTGGTGTGAATCGCTTTCTTGCGGTCATGCCACAGCATCTCAATCGGGTTGAGGTCAGGACTCTGACTGGGGCCACTTCAGAAGGCGTATTTTCTTCTGTTTAAGCCATTCTGTTGTTGATTTACTTCTATGCTTTGGGTCATTGTCCTGTTGCAACACCCATCTTCTGTTGAGCTTCAGCTGGTAGACAGATGGCCTTAAGTTCTCCTGCAAAATGTCTTGATAAACTTGGGAATTCATTTTTCCTTCGATGATAGCAATCCGTCCAGGCCCTGACGCAGCAAAGCAGCCCCAAACCATGATGCCCCCACCACCATACTTCAAAGTTGGGATGAGGTTTTGATGTTGGTGTGCTGTGCCTCTTTTTCGCCACACATAGTGTTGTGTGTTTCTTCCAAACAACTCAACTTTGGTTTCATCTGTCCACAGAATATTTTGCCAGTACTGCTGTGGACCATCCAGGTGCTCTTGTGCAAACTGTAAACGTGCAGCAATGTTTTGTTTGGACAGCAGTGGCTTCCTCTGTGGTATCCTCCCATGAAATCCATTCTTGTTTAGTGTTTTACGTATTGTAGATTCGCTAACAGGGATGTTAGCATTTGCTAGTGACTTTTGTAAGTCTTTAGCTGACATTCTAGGTTTCTTCTTCACCTCATTGAGCTAGTCTGTGCTGTGCTCTTGCAGTCATCTTTACAGGACGGCCACTTCTAGGGAGAGTAGCAGCAGTGCTGAACTTTCTCCATATTTATAGACAATTTGTCTTACCGTGGACAGATGAACAGCAAGGCTTTTGGAGATTTATAACACTTTCCAGCTTTATGCAAGTCAATAATTCTTAATCGTAGGTCTTCTGAGAGCTCTTTTGTGCGAGGCATCATTCACATCAGGCAATGCTTCTTGTGAAAAGCAAACCCAGAACTGGTGTGTGTTTTTTTATAGGGCAGGGGCAGCTGTAACCAACACCTCCAATATCATCTCATTGATTGGACTCCAGTTGGCTGGGCATCTCACTCCAATTAGCTCTTGGAGATGTCATTAGTCTAGGGGTTCACATACTTTTTCCACCTGCACTGTGAATGTTTTACATGGTGTGTTCAATAAAAACATGGCAACATTTCATTCTTTGTGTGTTGATTAGTTTAAGCAGACTGTGATTGTCTATTGTGTGACTTAGATGATGATCAGATCACATTTTGTGACCAATTTGTGCAGAAATCCATATCATTCCAAAGGGTTCACATACTTATTCTTGCAACTGTATGTGTCCCTTTTTAAAGCGGCAATATGGTCAGCCTAGCCATCATGGATATATGGTTTGGTCTAGGAGCATACGTGAGTTATACAACACCGTTAACATAGTAAGCTTTTCTTTGCTATAGACAGTGTAGGATTAGGGGAGGCAGCACTGGGAAGAGGAATAGCGATATTTTTTTTTTTTTTTTTTTTTGTGTTTTAATTGTTAATTTGACTTTCTGCTATAAAATGAGATTGCAACTTAAAATACAGGAAAACTATTGATTATTATATTGATGCTGATGTCTAATCTTATGTTAATTTATGTTTGTCTTTAGTCCATGGGGTCAATTTATCAAGCTCCGTATGATTGACACCCCCTGCTAGCGGCCGATTGGCCGCGAATCTGCATGGGGCGGCATTGCACCAGCAGTTCACAAGAACTGCTGGTGTCGGCATTTATCAATGTGCAGCGGACATGATACGCTATATCGTATCATGTCCGCTGGCACTTTAGTAAATTGACCCCATATGACTACAAGATTATTAAATTTGTGACTAAAAATGTAACAAAAAAAAGCAAACAAAAAACACAAGTGTATATAATATATATAAATAAAGATGTGTTTATACCAAACCAATAAAAGTGTTTTTTCTTTATTGGGGAACATCTTTTAACCTAAAATGTTATCATTGTTATACATTGTACGAAGCACTGATGCTCTCTAGTGCTCAAAAGTGTATAACATTGGTAAAACATTCTTGCAAACTGCTGCCATATAGTGCTCTATTTGAATCAGAAAAGGCTAATTTTGAGTTTCATGTCCCTTATTCTCCACGGCTGACAAAGACAACTCCTCCAGTTGTAATGAAATATTTAGATAAGCCTAAACAATACATTTACCACCCAGATATTAAAAAAAAGCGATTATTTTGAAAATGTGTCTTTTATGCACCACAAACTAGAAACAGTACTTACATATACCTTTAAGAAGGACTATCTGCTCTCAGAGTATTTTGATTAAAAGCATCCTGAACAAACAACTCAAAATGCAAAACATCTGGAACATCAGCACATATACATGAAATAAAACACTATCTCTTAAAACAGATCTGTAAAAATGTCATGATCATGCTGAGAAAAGTATTGAAAATTCAACACAGTGAAAAAAAGCATCTGAACAGAATAACATATTTTCTTATTTGTTTTTCTTCAACAAACATAGAGTGCACCACAAGTAACAGAGGCAAGATACTGACAGCGATTTCTTTTTGTCCGTGTAAGACCTTGGTATCTGTGCAGTATTCTTTAAAATCCTGTCTACATAAATAAAAACCCAGACAAACAACATATAATAACATACGGCTAGATTACGAGTTTTGCGTTATGAGGGGTGCGGTGCAAACTTGCACATTATTGTCACCGCTCACTTACCTACAGCGCTGGTATTACAGGTTTTTATAAACCCGGCGTTATAAGACAAGAAGTGAATGTAGAGCAAACTTGTGCTCCATACCGCACTCCAATACCAGCGCTGCTTAAGTCAGCGATGAGCTGGTTGTACATGCTCGTGCACAATTTCCCCATAGACATCAATGGGGAGAGCCGGCTGAGAAAAAGCCTAACACCTGCAATAAAGCAGCGTAAAGCTCCGTAACGCAGCCCTATTGATTCCTAGGGGGAAACTAAATTTATGTTTACACCTAACACCATAACATGAACCCCGAGTCTAAACACCCCTAATCTTACACTTATTAACCCCTAATCTGCCGCCCCAACATCGCCGACACCTACATTATATTTATTTACCACTAATCTGCCACCCCCGACATCGCTGACACCTACATTATACTTAGTAACCCCTAATCTGCAGCTCCGGAATGTTTTTTTAAGGGTTTATTGGTGGGTTTTAGTTTTAGATTAGGGTTTGGGCATCAATAAAGCTAAATGCCCTTTTAACGGCAATGTCCATCCAAATGCCATTTTCATGGCAATGGGGAGCTTAGGTTTTTTTAGTTAGGGTTTTATTTGGGGGGTTGGTTGTGTAGGTGGTGGGTTTAGTGTTGGGGGGTTGTTTGTATTTTTTTTACAGGTAAAAGAGCTGATTTCTTTGGGGCAATGCCCCGCAAAAGGCCCTTTTAAGGGCTATTTATAGTTTAGTTTAGGCTAGGGTTTCTTTTTTATTTTGTTTTTTTTTTTTTTATTTTATTTTGATAGGGCTATTAGATTAGGTGTAATTAGTTTAAATATCTTATAAAAAATTTTTTGTGTAAGTTAGTGTTTGTTTGTTTGTTTTAATTTAGGTAATTGTATTTAATTTAGGCAATTTATTTTATTGTAGTGTAAGGTTAGGTGTTAGTGTAAGACAGGTTAGGTTTTATTTTACAGGTAAATTTTGTATTTATTTTACCTAGGTAGTTAGTAAATAGTTAATAACTATTTAGTAACTATTCTACCTAGTTAAAATAAATACAAACTTGCCTGTAAAATAAAAATAAACCCTAAGCTAGGTAAAATGTAACTATTAGTTATATTATAGCTAGCTTAGGGTTTATTTTACAGGTAAGTATTTAGTTTTAAATAGGAATTATTTAGTTATTAATAGTAGGTTTTCTTTAGATTTATTTTAATTATATTTAAGTTAGTGGGTGCTAGGGTTAGGGTTAGACTTAGGTTTAGGGGTTAATAAATTTAGTATAGTGGCGGCGACGTTGGGGGCGGCACATTAGGGGGTTAATAAATGTAGATAGGTGGCGGGATGTTAGGGACGGCAGATTAGGGGTTAATAATATTTAACTAGTGTTTGCGATGCTGAAGTACAGCGGTTTAGGGGTTAATATGTTTATTATAGTGGCGGCGATGTCCGCAGTGGCAGATTAGGGGTTAATAATTTTATTTTAGTGTTTGCGATGTGGGAGGGCCTCGGTTTAGGGGTTAATAGGTAGTTTATGGATGTTAGTGTACTTTTTAGCACTTTAGTTATGAGTTTTATGTTACAGCTTTGTAGCGTAAAACTCATAACTACTGACTTTAGAATGCGTTACGAATAGCCAATCTATCAGCCATCGGAATCTAAGGGACGCCATCTTGGATGACGTTTCTTAAGGTGCCTTCATTCGTCTGGTAGTCGTCATTGGAAGAGGATGCTCCGCGCCGGATGTCTTGAAGATGGAGCCGCTCCGCGTCGGAAGGATGAAGATTGAAGATGCCGTCTGGAGGACCACTTCTGCTGGCTTCATGGAGGACATCTTGCCACTTGGATGAAGACTTCTTCCGTAAGTGAATCTTCGGGGGTTAGTGTTAGGATTTTTTAAGGGTGTATTGCGTGGGTTTTCTTTTAAGGTTAGGGCTTTGGGCTGCAATAGAGCTAAATGCCCTTTTAAGGGCAATGCCCATACAAATGCCCTTTTCAGGTTTTATTTGGGGGGTTGGTTGTGTGGGTGGTGGGTTTTACTGTTGGGGGGGTTGTGTGTATTTTTTTTTTACAGGTTTAAGAGCTGATTTCTTTGGGGCAATGCCCCGCAAAAGGCCCATTTAAAGGCTATTGGTAGTTTAGGTTAGGCTAGGGTTTTTTTTTATTTTGGGTGGGCATTTTAATTTTGATAGGGCTATTAGATTAGGTGTAATTAGTTTAAAGATCTTGTAATTTGTTTTTTATTTTCTGTAATTTAGTGTTTGTTTTTTTGTTGTGATTTAGCTAATTTAATTTAATTTATTTAATTGTAGTTGATTTAATTGTAGTGTAAGGTTAGGTGTTAGTGTAACTTAGGTTAGGTTTTATTTTACAGGTAAATTTGTATTTATTTTAGCTAGGTAGTTATTAAATAGTTAATAACTATTTAATAACTATTCTACCTAGTTAAAATAAATACAAACTTGTCTATAAAATAAAAATAAACCCTAAGCTAGCTACAATGTAACTATTAGTTATATTGTAGCTAGCTTAGGGTTTATTTTATAGGTAAGTATTTAGTTTTAAATAGAAATAATGTAGTTAATGATAGTAATTTTATTTAGATTTATTTAAATTATATTTAAGTTAGAGGGTGTTAGGGTTAGGGTTAGATTTAGGTTTAGGGGTTAATAAATTTAATATAGTGGCGGCGACATTGGGAGCGGTAGATTAGGGGTTAATAAATATATTGTAGGTGGCAGCGATGTTAGGGGCGGAAGATTAGGGGTTAATATTATTTAACTAGTGTTTGCGAGGCGGGAGTGCGGCAGTTTAGGGGTTAATATGTTTATTCTAGTGGCGGCGATGTCCAGAGCGGCAGATTAGGGGTTGTGATGATAGCAGGATGTGATGTCACTAGGATGTGGGCGGGGCTTAGGTCCGGTGTCTGTGTCGCAGTTAGTTTAGTACAATCAACCTGTCTGGATGTGTATTGCTATGCTCTGTAATAAAATAGAGTTGTACCATCATTGCTGTGTCCTGCATATGTCCTGCATCTCATGACATGGTGTCAGAAGTTCTGGACTACGCTTCTGTTTCTGATGATAACGATGTCAAAGTTTACCCCACCTGAGCCTTTTGACTTTTCTCAGCCTGCAGCTTGGCCCACATGGCGTCAGCGGTTTCAGCGCTTCAGGATTGCATCCAAACTGAACAAGGAGAGTGGTGAAGTACAAGTTAATTCTCTTTTATACTCTATGGGGAAAGATGTAGAGCCAGTGTTCAATGCTTTTACTTTCCAAGAAGGGGAAGAAGTTAACTTTGATATAGTTATGGATAGACTCAGTGCCCACTTTGTGCCCAAAAGAAATGTGATTCATGAGAGAGCTTGTTTTCACAAACGTAATCAGCGTGTGGGAGAATCTGTGGAGTCATTTGTGCGCAGCCTGTATGAATTAGCTGAATTCTGTGAGTTTGGTGTTGCTAAAGAAGAGCAAATCAGAGACAGAATAGTTATTGGAATTGCAGATGCTGAAGTCTCCCTGAAGCTGCAGTTAGAGCCTGATTTAACATTAGACGGGGCTATTAGGATGGCCCGCCAGAGTGAACTGGTGAAAAAGCAAAGTGCTGATCTGAGGTCTGAGAGTATTGTGGATGAAGTGCAACAGTCTAGGAAAATTACTAGTGAAAGGCACAGTGTGAGCGGTAGATCTAAAGTACTGGAAAGGCCTAGAAGTGGATGGGGGCAACATGGCCGATGCACACGGTGCTACCGGGCTCATGATCAGAGTGCTATATGCCCGGCCAGAGATAAAAGATGCAGAGAATGTAACAGAATGGGCCATTTTGAAGTGGTGTGTAAAACTGAATACATTAAGGAGATGCAGGTGGACAGTGACCAGGAGGGTCAGGAAGTGTCTTTTGTGGGGTCTGTTGTGGAACGGACAAGCTCAGAGGAAGATTGGAAAGTTACCTTTACTGTAATGGGAGCCAATGTTGATTTTAAGATTGACACAGGAGCTGATATCACTGTAATGTCTTTTGCTGAATTTATGAAACTGCCTCGACAGCCCCAGCTGGCGAAGGTTACTACAAATGTTCATAGTCCTGGTGGCCGCATTGATTGTGTGGGGAAATTTCTTGCCAGCTGTGAGTACAAACAAAGGAAGTTTACCATGTGGGTGCATGTGATCCGAGGTCAGTGTGTTAACAGTTTATTGAGCAGAAAAGCAGCCTGTGACTTGGGCCTCGTGGCCAGAGTGAATGAGATCTCTGAAGATATGTTTGGCGAGTTGGGCCTACTGAGCTGCAAACCTGTCCGTATAGCACTTAAAAGTGACGCAGTCCCGTATAGTATTTCTACTCCTCATAGAATTCCGTTCCCGCTCATGCCTCAAGTGGAGAAAGAGCTCATGCGCATGAAGTCTATGGGGGTTATTGAAGAGGTTGTTGAAGCAACTGATTGGTGTGCCCCCATTGTTCCAGTTGCAAAGAAAAACGGAAAGGTGCGCATCTGTGTGGACCTGAAAAGGTTGAATGAGGCAGTGAAGAGGGAGAGATTTGTGCTGCCGACATTGGAAGATATAGCCCCGAAGTTGGCTGGGGCGAAGTTCTTTTCCACATTAGACGCTTCTAGCGGCTTTTGGCAGATCCCCCTGGATCCAAAGTGCCGCAAACTGACTACCTTTATCACTCCGGTAGGTCGGTTCTGTTTCTGCAGACTTCCCTTTGGGATATCCTCCGCTCCTGAGATCTTTCAGAGGGAAATGAGTTCTCTCCTGAGTGGCCACGTGGGCACAGCAGTCGTCATGGACGACATTCTAGTGTATGGGTCTACAGTGGAGGAGCATGATCAGCGTTTGAGTTGTGTGCTGCAGGCTATCAAAGAGTCTGGGCTGAAGCTGAATAAAGAAAAATGTCATTTTAGGAAAACTGAATTATGCTACTTTGGGCATATCATCAACGGGGATGGCATCAAGCCGGACCCCGAGAAAATTCGGGCTATCGAACAGATGAAAAGCCCTTCTGATGTACATGAGCTGAGACAGATATTGGGCCTTGTAAATTACGTGGGCAAGTTTCTTCCGGATTTATCTACAGTTTTGCACCCTATCACAGAGTTGCTTAAGAAAGATGTTGCCTGGGTCTGGGGACCCTCACAAGAAAAAGCGTTCCTGCATGCTAAGTCCCTGCTGGGGTCTGCCCCAGTGCTGGGGTTCTACGACCCTTCAAAAAAGACTGTGGTTAGTGCCGATGCAAGCAGTTATGGGTTGGGGGCTGCACTCCTGCAGCTGAATGACAACAAACTACAGCCCATCGCCTACTGTTCCCGCACACTGACGGCTGCGGAGTCAAAATACGCTCAAATTGAGAAAGAGTGCCTGGCTGCAGTTTGGGCCTGTGAGCGCTTTCAGCGTTATCTAGTGGGTTTGGAGAAATTTAGTCTGGAAACTGACCACAAACCGCTAGTCCCTCTTATCAATTCTTATGACATCGACAAAACACCCTTGAGATGCCAGAGACTTTTAATGAGACTGCTCAGGTTCAATGTTCAGGCAGTGCATGTGCCGGGGAAGCAGCTGGTTGTGGCAGATACACTGTCCAGGCTCCCGCTGGCTGCTGCTGAAGAATCCTCCACAGAGTCGGATGTAAAAGTGTATGTTGATTCAGTTCTGGCCTCTAAGTCCATTTCTTCAAGGAAACTGGAAGAGATAAAGAAAGAGACATATTTGGACACAGATCTGCAAGAAGTTATAAGGTACATAAGAGATGGCTGGCCCGAGAGCCGGGCAGCCTGGATGTCTTTAAATGCTTACCAGCCAGAGAGGTCACAGCTCACGGAGCTGGAGGGGTTGGTGCTGTTCCAAGACCGTATTGTAATTCCTGTCAGCATGAGGAAGGAGATGTTAAACAGGATTCACGATGGCCACTTAGGCATTACAAAGTGCAGAGAAAGAGCAGCTACAGCTGTGTGGTGGCCTGGGATCAGCTCCGACATTGCAAATCACGTGTCTAAATGTGCCTTTTGCCGGGAACGCCGGCCTACTCAGAGAAGGGAGCCCTTAATGTCTACTCCGCTGCCTGCGGGGCCGTGGCAGAAAATAGCTGCTGATTTGTGCGAACTGCACGGGAAAAAGTTTCTTGTTGTTATCGACTACTATTCCAGGTATTTGGAAATAGCACCCCTGAATGATATCACAAGTCAGGCCGTTATCATTCGCCTGAAGAGCTTGTTCTCCCGCTGGGGCATTCCAATGGAGCTGGTGAGTGATAATGGCATGCAGTTCGCTTCTACAGAGTTCAGTGCTTTCAGCAGGGAATATGATTTTGTACATTCCACGTCAAGTCCACATTATCCGCAGGCCAACGGAATGGCTGAAAGGGCAGTTCAAACAACAAAATTCATTCTAAAGCAATCTGAACCGTACCTAGCCCTCTTGTCATACAGGGCGACGCCCATTCTAGCCACCGGGTTTAGCCCGGCACAGCTGATGCTAGGACGCCAGATTCGCACCACTTTACCCTCAGTGGGTGTCTTCAAGCCGCCTGGCCCTGTTCCTCGGGACGAAGTCCTTAGGAGGGATGAAGAGGCCAAAAAGGGTTATCGTTTCTTCTACGACAGGAGACATTCTGTCAGGCCTTTACAGGAACTGAAAGCGGGCCAAAGTGTCAGAATTAAACTGGATGATGAGAAGAAATGGAAGACGCCTGCTACGGTAGTGGGCCGCTCTCCAGAACCAAGGTCTTACACAGTCCTTACAGAGGGAGGGACGGTTACACGCCGTAACCGAAGACATCTTCAGCCTGTACCTGAGAGTCTGGAACCGGATACCTCAGTACCACCGCCGGTGGGATCTCCTGTTCTAAGAGAGGTGCCTTCCCCTCAGCAAGATCATAGCGGGGATATATCTTTGCCTCCAGCAGACTCTTGTTCACCATCTTCTGTATCAGAGGACAGTTCATGCAAAGTTACATCAAGCGGAAGAGTGGTGAGGCTTCCGGCCCGATACAGGGACTGACTTTAGCTAGAACAGTGACCGGAAGTATGGGCAGAATAATCCCATGGTCACTGTGGACTAGGGTAGTCTACCCCGATGTCCAAGTCAGGATGTAATTTATTTGTTCATGTTCTCTAATCTATCTGTTTTTATAATGTTCTAAAACAAAATGTTGTTGTATACCCTGTTGGTGTACCTTGTTATTTAATATATGCAAATGTATGCTTTGCCTTTGAAAAAGGGGAAGATGTGATGATAGCAGGATGTGATGTCACTAGGATGTGGGCGGGGCTTAGGTCCGGTGTCTGTGTCGCAGTTAGTTTAGTACAATCAACCTGTCTGGATGTGTATTGCTATGCTCTGTAATAAAATAGAGTTGTACCATCATTGCTGTGTCCTGCATATGTCCTGCATCTCATGACAGGGGTTAATAATTTTATTTTAGTGTTTGCGATGCGGGAGGCCCTCGGTTTATGGGTTTATAGGTAGTTTATGGGTGTTAGTGTACTTTTTAACACTTTAGTTATGAGTTTTATGCTACGACGTTGTAGTGTAAAACTCATAACTACTGACTTTAGAATGCGTTACGGATCTTGGAGGTAGAGGGTGTACCACTCACTTTTTGGCCTCCCAGGACAGAATTGTAATACCGGCACTATGGAAGTCCCATAGAAAAAAGGGTTTACGAAGTTTACGTAAGTCGGTTTGCGGTAAGGCCAAACAAGTGTGTGGGGCATCTAAACCTGCAAGACTCGTAATAGCAGCGGTAGTAAAAAAGCAGCGTTAGGACCTGTTAACGCTGCTTTTTTACCTTACCCCAAAACTCGTAATCTAGCCGTAAGTGATTTGAGAATCAGACTGAATTAGTCTTCAATCAGGGTGGTACATATGGAAATATGGTAGTTGAATTTTCTTATATATAATTCTCTGTTAAGCACTGTTAAAGTTCTTTTATATACAGTAAGTTGTTTTGCAGAGTTTATACACAAGAGACAAAGTCCTTATGCAGAGTCATACGCAAATAAAGTCACTTATATTTAATATTTGGTGCATAATAGGATTATGATATTGTAGGTTAATTTTAACACAGTCTTTGATAAGTATTACGGTATTAGAAAAAAAAATTCCAACAGGAGATTACTTGCAGTTTGTTTGGCGTCCTCGCCTAGTCTGAGATGCAGCGGCAGAGAGAGTGGAGTCAGATCGAAGCTAGGAGACGTCAGTGGTTGCGAGTTTGCTGAATTCTATGGAGAGATGCCAACAGCTTCATGCAGCTGTGGAAGTATCTTGGTTCAGATTATGAACAAGCTTTATGTTTAAAGCAACAAGGTACAAGGTAAAGATCCCACGTAGCAGGGAGGAAAAGATGCGGTTAAGCAGGTTATGCTTCAGGAAATTCTATAAGGCTCCTTAAAAATAAGAGCTTGAATGGTTCAAATATTAACAGAGTATCAACGACTTGCTTCACTGGATGAAGAATAAATCTAAGCAAGGTTACAATTGAAATGTGATCCTTAAGTAGGCCAGGAAGAGGGGTTTGGTTAATGATTTAAAGAGACGGGAGTAATGACAAGTAGAGACACAGAGATCCATCTAACAGTGCTTCAAAAGTGTGAAGAAATTATAAAACAACTGCTTTTCAAAGATAATGAGACACTGGTCTAGTAGAATGAGCCTTGAGCTCTTTATTACTGAAATCTCCCTTACTTGGTATGTTGAAATGACACAGTGAGTACCATAGTAGGTTTCGTAGATATGACCAACAAACTCGCTGAGGCAATAATATAAAAATGAAGACATCTGGGGGGCGGAGCCTGAGGTTGAAGCGGCAGGACGCGTCTTGGAAGAGCTCCTCAACTGACAGAGCATCTGCGACTTTCTTCACTGGATAAACAATAAATCTAAGAAAAGTAACAAATGAAATGTGATCCTTAAGTAGGCCAGGAAGAGGGGTTTAGTTAATGATTTAAAGAGAGACAGGAGTCATGACAGATCCCCCCTCTCAAAGAATCCTCTCAGAGGATTACAAACTAGGTTTGTGAGGATAAGACCTATGAAAAGCTTTAACCAATCTGGGAGCATGAAAATTCTGACTTGGAACCCAAGCATCCTCTTCTGGTCCATAACCAAGCCAATGTATCAAATATTCAAGTTTCTTTTTACGCATCTGAGAATCCAAAATCTTTTCAACTTGCCATTCAGACTGGTCATCAATCAATACTGGTGGTGGTGAAATCTTATGTCTGGATGGATTTGAGTCTGGTATGTAAGGCTTAAGGAGGGATACATGAAATGAAGGATGTATTTTGTAGCTCTCTGGAAGGTCGTGTATCACTGCATTTGAGTTAATGATCTTCCGAATAGGGAAAGGTCCAATGAATTGGCTTCCCAATTTCCTGGTAGGAACATCCAATTTTAAGTTTCGTGTAGAAAGAATTACAAGATGTCCTATTTTGTATGGTGGACTAGGACTTCTCTTTTGATCATAGTAATATTTTTGTTTACGTTTGGCTTCTAGCAGATGGTTCTTAAGAAGGTCAAGATTTGATTTTAGTCTCTCAGAGAAATTGCTAACTGCTGGTGTGGTTGAGACTAAATTTAGTGTGGGTAGTGTTAGTGGATGATAACCGTATGTTGCCATTAATGGACTAATTTTGGTGGAAGAATTGATTGAATTGTTGTATGAAAACTCTGCAAGAGGTAGAATTTCAGACCAATCATCTTGTAAGTGGGAAACATAACAACGTAAATACTGCTCTAATATCTGGTTAACTCTCTCGGTGAGGCCATTTGTTTGGGGATGATATGATGTGGATAACTTTGAGGTGATCTTTAGGGTTCGACATAATTCTCTCCAAAATTTGGATGTGAACTGTATTCCTCTGTCTGATATTATGGTAGTCGGTAGTCCATGTAGCTT
Source organism: Bombina bombina (assembly GCF_027579735.1). Lineage (NCBI taxonomy): Eukaryota > Metazoa > Chordata > Amphibia > Anura > Bombinatoridae > Bombina > Bombina bombina. Next base: position 268,632,769 of record NC_069504.1, on the reverse strand, counting down.
ATCAATGTGAGAGATAAATGTTCTTGCAGTTGTGAGAGCATTCGGTAATTTCTTCAAGGGAATAAAATGAGCAAGTCTAGTCATATGATCAACTACAACTAGTATAGTGATGTATTGGTTTGAGGTATGTAATAGGGATAGGTAATGTGGAAGTCAAATCTATCAAGAAATAGACTCCAGCGTACCTGCCTGGAAGATAGAGTTTTATTTTTTCTCAGATATTGAAGATTCTTATGATCTGTATAGATGATGAATGGTTTCTTGGTCCCTTCTAAGAGATGACGCCATGTATCAAGAGTGCTCTTTATGGCTAGAAGTTCTTTGTCTCCTACAGAGTAGTTTAGTTCAGCTGTAAATAGAACACACGAGAAATAAGTGATAGGATGTAAGCAGGATGATATGGAGTTTCGTTGAGACAGTATAGCTCCTATACCGATGTTGGAGGCATCCACTTCTAAAATATATTGGTGGACAGGATTTGAGAGGTGTAGAATAAGTGCTGAACTAAATTTTGTTTTCATAAGATCTAAAGCATTTTGAGATTCTTCTGTCCATTTGAAGCAATGTTAAGTACCTGTTAACTTTGTGAGTGGTTTGACAATTGATGAGAAGTTTTGTATGAACTTTCTATAAAAGTTGAAAATCCTAAAAATCATTGTAGAGATTTCACTGTTGTTGGGTGAGGCCATCTATTAATGGCTTGGACTTTCTCTGGGTCCATTTAGATTCCTTCAGGAGATATGATGTATCCAAGGAACTTAATGGTTTTCACATGAAATTGGCATTTCTCCATCTTTTCATATAATTGGTGTTCCCTGAGTCTATTCAGGACCCAACAAATGTGTTTGATATGTTCTTGTTCATTCTGTGAGTAAATTAAAATGTTATCAAGATATATGACAATGCAGATATCCTTCATATCTTTAAAAATGTTGTTTATAAAAAACTGAAAAGTTGCTAGGGCATTGCATAACCCGAATGGCATTACGTTGTATTGGAATAAGCCATACCTGGTCTTAAATGCAGTTTTCCACTCATCTCCACTTCTAATTCTGATTAGGTTGTAGGCACCCTTGAGATCGAGCTTGGTGAAGATAGTAGCTTCGTTCAACCTTTCCATTAATTCAGGGATTAAGGGGAGTGGATACCATTTTTAAAGGTGATGGAATTCAATGCTCTGTAGTCTATTATTGGTCGGAGTGTGCCATCTTTATTGATAACAAAAAATATTCCTGCAGCTACAGAGGAGGTCGAAGGGCTAATAAATCCTTTGTGTAGGTTATCATCTAGGTATTCACGGAGGTGTTGTAGTTCGCGTTGAGATAGGGGAAAAATAAGCCCGAAAGGAATCTAAGCATCTGGTACTAGGTCAGTGGGACAGTCGTATGTCCTGTGAGGTGGTAGGTTTTCTGCTTCTTTAAGAAGTTTAGAGTCTACTTGTGCTATAGTAATATAAGGAAAACATGTTGACTTACAGTAGTCAGAATGAAAGTTGATGATGGTAAGCACCCAATTTATATCAGGGATGCTTTATGAGCCAGGGATGCCCTAGAATTACAGGGTGTAATGAACTAGGGATTATATCAAATGTTACAAATTCTGTATGACCATCTTTAATTGCTACGAGTAGTGGAACTGTTTAGTGTGTAATAGGACCTTTCAGGAGATAAGAGTCATCTATTAATTTTACAAACACAGGTGTTTTCTTTTGTACACACGGTATTTTATTTAAGTTTACAAACTTTTGATCCATAAATGAACCAAAAGCTCCAGAGTCAATCATGGCCTCTGTCCGCACCTGACGTTGATCCCACTGTAATGATAAGGAGAGGCATAAGTATGAGATATGTTTACATGATGATACAGTATACATAGTCTTTGTCTTACCCTTCCGTTGTCGATTTAAGATTGGACAGACAGAAACTGAATGATCCTTATTATTGGTCTTCAATCAGGGTGGTACATATGGAAATATGGTAGTTGAATTTTCTTATATGTAATTCTCTGTTAAGCATTGTTAAAGTTATTTTATATAAGTTGTTTTGCAGAGTTTATACACAAAAAAAATTAAATTCAAACTCCTTATGCAGAGTCATACGCAAATAAAGTCACTTATATTTAATATTTGGTGCATAATAGGATTATGATATTGTAGGTTAATTTTAACAGTCTTTGATAAGTATTACGGTATTAGAAAAAAAAAATTCCAACAGGAGATTACTTGCGGTTTGTTTGGCGTCCTCGCCTAGTCTGAGGTGCAGCGGCAGAGAGAGTGGAGTCAGATCGAGGCTAGGAGACGTCAGTGGTTGCGAATTTGCTGAATTCTATGGAGAGATGCCAACAGCTTCATGCAGCTGTGGAAGTATCTTGGTTTAGATTAATAACAAGCTTCAAGTTTAAAGCAACAAGGTACAAGGTAAAGATCCCACGTAGCAGGGAGGAATAGATGCAGTTAAGCAGGTTATGCTTCAGGAAATTCTATAAGGCTCCGTAAAAATAAGAGCTTGAATGGCTCAAATGTTAACAGAGTATCAGCAACTTGCTTCACTGGATAAACAATAAATCTAAGCAAGGTTACAATTGAAATGTGATCCTTAAGTAGACAGGAGTCATGACAAGTAGAGACACAGACATTCATCTAACAGTGCTTCAAAAGTGTGAAGAAATGATAAAACAACTGCTTTTCAAAGATAATGAGAGACTGGTCTAGTAGAATGAGCCTTGAGCTCTTTGTTACTGAAACCTCCCTTACTTGGTATGTTGAAATGACACAGTGAGTACCATAGTAGGTTTCATAGATATGACCAACAAACTCCCTGAGGCAATAATATAAAAATGAAGACATCGGGGTGGAGCCTGAGGTCGAAGCGGCAGAACGCGTCTTGGAAGAGCTCCTCAACTTAATTTATATTACAAGTGCTAATTCATCAACCTATATACAGTTTATGCACAGCAACAACACTAAAGCCACTTAAGAGCTTATTCTTCAAACCTCGTTCCGACCTGCGCTCTTTGACCATTCTCTAACAATGTGGCCTAAGTTACAAAGTCAAGCATTTGGCGCCTAGCAGAGACACCGTGACTATTTCACAGGCGCTGCATGCACTCGTGGTAAATTTTGAAACGACAATGCTTCAGGACCTCGACTCCCTGTGGGAGATACCACAACTTGCGGAGGCTCTGCAACTTGATCCTAAAGTATCAACCCTGGAGTTGCTGACACCTACGCAACGACTAAGGCAGGCTCCTAGACACCATGGGGTGATATAACCATATGGGATGCGACGGACATGCGACCACAGATTACTGAACATCTACCTCATAAGACAAAAGATCTAATAGGTATACAAGGCAAGTCACAGAATGACCCAGGTCACCAATGCAGCAAGTAGAGGCCAGCAGTGATGGGCACTAGCTGTTTGGCCATGGATTATCAATTGCTGGATTGGACGATTCATGAAGAGGAGATCTATATGCTTTTGCCTGGAACAGTGCGATCTGACACATTGGCTCTTCTACTAGAGATATATCCACAAGAGGTGGGAAGACTTTTCCTTCAAGTCCCCGTGCAAACCCATGTAACTACTCCTGGTCAATCGCTTGAGAACACTGGAGTGGAATAGGATATTCGACCCCACTATATTACTTCTTCTATGGGATAACCTGCTGAATTTCTGTGTTGCAACTACTTACTAATGCCGGGAACTATTAATGATGAGAATAATGTCAGATACCATAGATTTATATATCTGTATGGGACAGTTGCCTTGCTTACAGCCTGTTACCCCATGCTGATAGCTTCTATTGTGTAGTTTGTTTAAGAGCATCAAAGATATCTGTATTTATTTTACACATATTTTTATTGGATGTTTTGAATTGTCACATGTGTAACTCTATGTCAAGTTTTGGTATATAGACATGGAGCAAGATGTTTTACACTTTTACTTTCATCAATTTGACCATATTAAGCTTTAAAGTGATCACACAGTTATACTTTCACTCAAGCTAGTAATTCACACTTACTGCCTTAGTTATGACTTTAATATAAACTGATACATTTTGCCCACTAAGGATATATGAGAATTCTTAATATCAACTGATATATTTTTGTCCCACTATGGATATTTGAGAATTCTTTAATTGTATACACTTGACACTTTGGGACAACCAGCTTAGATAGTTTTGTTGACCTGTGCTTATGTTGCCAGTGGCCGGGGCGGCACGAGTATGGGCCTAGAAACTCTCAATAGATTTAACCTGACATATAATTATTTAACTACAAGCAAAATACCACAGTTGAGATAGTCCAATGGTTTGTTTTTAAGATATTACTGTTATATTTTACATACTATGCTTATGTTTATAGTTCGATATGGTATTATATGGTCTAGAGCATATACTGTTTATCTTATATAATCTAATTTTTACATTATATTCTCCTATGAAATCCAAAAGTGGTCACTTGAACATTTTGAAAAGCCAAAGTATAGTTAGTATACCACCCTGCAGCTGGATATTACTAATACTGGAATCCCCCCCCCCCACCACCACCACCACCAAAGTTTACTAAAGTAAATAAAGGAAAATACATCCTATAGCCTTACTCCCCCTTATTTTTACTTTAGATGTAATTTAAGAATTTAAAAACAATATTTCCCACCCCCTATATGTTTTAATATAATACTATAGCTCATGCTCAGATTCTAATGTAATGAACAAACAATACAGAATATCACATCTGTATGTTAACTTGTATTCCTTCTGTAACCTTACCTTGTTGGTGGCATGTATGTTTGTTTGTTTTTTTGTTGTTTTTTTTTAAAAACTCAATAAAAAGATTTAAAAAATTTTTTAAGACATCTCACAACATTCAAGGTATAATGGAGCTTTCCCTTTATAAGTTTCTTATTGGTATAAAAGGAAAGAAAACATATGTCCTGTGACGTTGTATTTTGGCACCACATTACAAAAATTATAAGGAGTTCATGAAAAATATTCTTTCATGTTCCGTTTCCTTAAAGGTAACTTAAACACTCGGTAGTCATGAGCCTCCAGAGGTGGGGGGAATGAGGGGGCATCTGCCCCCTCCTGGAGTAAAACTGCAGAAAAAAAAAAAGAAAATAGAATTTCCGTTTCTATGTCTTTTAATTTTTTTAATGTAATTTCCTTTTTAGAGGAAGAAGCACAGTATTCTGGGAGTTATAAAGCATTCTGAAATTTATAGTTCACCATTTTGCTTCTCAGAATTGTGTAAATGCAGTTTTGGACTCCAATTCCCAGCATGCATTATTTCCCTCCCTCTCCACAGCAGCTTCCTCACTCACACACAGCAAGAGACTGTATGAGCTTTAGAAGTGAGGGAATAAAGTGAGGGAATGCTTTTTCATTGCATGCTGGCCACATCTTTCAGCTAAAAACAGCAAGCTAGAGTCTTTCCTGTAAGTACATGTACAGCAATTGCTCTGGCAGTTGTGTAGGGAGGAGGGGGATTTAAGAAATTGCATTTATTTAAAAAGGTCTGCTTGGTCTGGCCTATTTAATGTTTTAAATATAGTTGCATCTGCATATTGCACTGCATCTTGTATATAGATAATTCCGATTATCCTAGCTTTAGTGTAGGAATAATCTAGATTTTATTAAAGACACAGAGACGAATATTTGCTTTACTTTCCTTTACTACTAGTGTGCAGCATTTCAAAGTATAATAAAACACATTACATAAATACAGAGAAAAGAGAACCAATGTAATTAGCCCAGGAAAAGGCTAATGAAGAAATTAGAGTAAAAATGGACCAATCAGAAGACCCATACTGTCCATAAACTGACCAATGAGCTCCCCATCTTCCTCTTTCTTGTTTAAAGCTCATGAAAAAGAAATTTCCGAAGAAACAGAAAATGCTCAAAAGTCCAAAAATAAACAATAAAATTAACAGAAACCAGAAAACTTGAAACATTCTTGAAAAAACTTGAGTTGAAGAAAACTGTGAATTGATAGAAGACAGTTTGTATATCCATTTCAATCTCCTGGACGATGATTGTGGTTTGATAGAAGGTGCAAATCTCTTCTTTATTAGGGACATTTGAGTAGTTAATAACTAAAATAAAATAAAAATGTTAATATCATATAAAAAAAAAAACATATTGGGAGGGAGAGACAGAATAGTAGAGGAGGGAAATATTCGTCTCTGTGTCTTTAATAAAATCTAGATTATTCCTACACTAAAGCTAGGATAATCGGAATTTTATTACAAGACCAGATACTTCATATTTGCTAGTTTAAAGCAGTTATTTAAAAAGATTTTGAGAGGCGTGTTGAATGGGTTTAAAGTAAAAATGTTTAAAAGTCGAATCAGAAGACCAATCTGCCGCCTTTAAAATCTCCTGGAGAGGAGCAGATTTAAAAAGGCCTTAGAAGCAGCAGATCCCCTTAAGTTGATTTTTTGAAGAATCTCTAAACAAAGAAGTTTTGAATTCATAGGATTTTAAACATGAGACAACACATAGGGAAGGTTCAGATGGAAAATAAGGATAAAAGATAAAAGAAGATAAAGTTTTAGTTCTTCGAGAAATGAGAAAAGTAACACCTTCAGGAGAGAAAGATTTAGAGTTAAAGTCAAGAGCCCAAACATCAGAGACTCTACAAAAAGAGACCAGACAGAAAAGAGTAGCAAGTTTAGCAGAAATTTGTTTTAAAGATAAAGAATCATTAGGAGGCCAAGATCTAAAAAGAGAGAAAATTAAATCTACATCCCAAAAGTAATTATATTTTGGAGAAGGTGGTTTCTTTAATCTAATAGATTTGAAGAGACGACAAATTAACGGATGTTTACCAATTGGAGAATTATTAATAAAATCATGTCTAGCAGAAATAGCAGACCGAAAAAGATTAATAGTTCTATAAGCAAGTCCACTGTCAAAAAGATGAGAAAGAAAATTTAATATCTGGGTTAAAGGAGCTGAAAAGGGATCCAAGTTCCTAGACAAGCACCAGCTAGACCATCTGGACCATGCAGAAAAGTAGGATTTATGGGTTCCTGGAGCCCATGAATCCCGCATGAGGGACTTAGCTCATTCCGAAAGTTCGTGGAGATCTCTAATCTCCCCGAAATTGACCAAGCTACTAGTTTGAGAGATTGATTCAGAATAAGATTGTGAGGATTGCCTACTGGGTCTAGAAGAAGTTCTGGAAACAGAGGAAGGAGGAGAGGAAGTTTGAATGACATTTCCAGAAGAGATGGGAACCAAGCTTGAGTTGGCCAGAGAGGAGTTATTAGGAGAAGAGATAAAAGGTTCCTGCGAACTACCGAAATCGTCCGAGCAATCATGGAAAAGGGGGGAAATGCATAAATTCCGAGGTTGGGCCACTGTTGAAGAAAAGCATCTATAGCAAATGCATCCGGATCCGGACGCCAACTGAAATATTGAGGAAGTTGATGATTGAGACGAGATGCGAAAATATCTAATGAAAAAGGACCACGGAGAGATTGAATAGAAAGAAAAATATTCCTTTCTTCTGTTATGTGCGATCAGTCCACGGGTCATCATTACTTCTGGGATATAACTCCTCCCCAACAGGAAATGCAAGAGGATTCACCCAGCAGAGCTGATATAGCTCCTCCCCTCTACGTCAGTCCCAGTCATTCTCTTGCACCCAACGACTAGATAGGATGTGTGAGAGGACTATGGTGATTATACTTAGTTTTTATGACTTCAATCAAAAGTTTGTTATTTTACAATAGCACCGGAGCGTGTTATTACTTCTCTGGCAGAGTTTGAAGAAGAATCTACCAGAGTTTTTTTACTATGATTTTAACCGGAGTAGTTAAGATCATATTGCTGTTCTCGGCCATCTGAGGGAGGTAAAGACTTCAGATCAGGGGACAGCGGGCAGATGAATCTGCATTGAGGTATGTAGCAGTTTTTATTTTCTGAATGGAATTGATGAAAAAATCCTGCTATACCGTTATAATGACATGTATGTATACACTTCAGTATTCTGGGAATGGTTTTTCACCGGAACTACTCTGTTAAAGGTCACTAATCCTTTTAATAAATATTGTCATGTTAAACGTTTTTGCTGGAATGTAGAATCGTTTACATTGCTGAGGTACTGAGTAAATAAATGTTTGGGCATTATTTTCCACTTGGCAGTTGTCTGCTTTAAATTGTGACAGTTTCGTTTCTCCTCACTGCTGTGTGTGAGGGGGAGGGGCCGTTTTTGGCGCTCTTTTGCTACGCATCAAAAAATTCCAGTCAGCTACTATTATATTTCCTGCATGATCCGGTTCACTGACAGATCTCAGGGGTCTTCAAACTTCTTTGAAGGGAGGTACATTCTCTCAGCAGAGCTGTGAGAATTTTTATTGACTGTGAATAAAAACGTTACTCTATAATTTTTTATGTCAAATTTAGTTATTTACTAATGGGAACAAACCTTTGCTAAAAGTTGTGTTATTTTAAACTTGATGCTATAACTGTTTCAGTTCATTATCTCAACTGTCATTTAATCGTTTAAGTACCTCTTTGAGGCACAGTACGTTTTTGTTAAAAAAGATTATAACCAGGTTGCAAGTTATTGCTAGTGTGTTAAACATGTCTGACTCAGAGAATGATATCTGTGTCATTTGTACCAATGCCAAGGTGGAGCCCAATAGAAATTTATGTACTAACTGTATTGATGCTACTTTAAATAAAAGTCAATCTGTACAATGTGAACAAATTTCACCAAACTGCGAGGGGAGAGTTATGCCGACTAACTCGCCTCACGCGGCAGTACCTGCATCTCCCGCCCGGGAGGTGCGTGATATTATGGCGCCTAATACATCTGGGCGGCCATTACAGATAACATTACATGATATGGCTACTGTTATGACTGAAGTTTTGTCTAAATTACCAGAACTAAGAGGCAAGCGTGATCACTCTGGGGTGAGAACAGAGTGCGCTGACAATACTAGGGCCATGTCTGATACTGCGTCACAGCTTGCAGAGCATGAGGACGGAGAGCTTCATTCTGTGGGTGACGGTTCTGATCCAAACAGATTGGATTCAGATATTTCAAATTTTAAATTTAAATTGGAGAACCTCCGTGCATTACTAGGGGAGGTCTTAGCAGCTCTCAATGATTGTAACACCATTGCAATACCAGAGAAAATGTGTAGGTTGGATAAATACTTTGCGGTACCGGCGAGTACTGACGTGTTTCCTATACCTAAGAGATTAACTGAAATTGTTACTAAGGAGTGGGATAGACCCGGTGTGCCGTTCTCACCCCCTCCAATATTTAGAAAGATGTTTCCAATAGACGCCACTACTCGGGACTTATGGCAAACGGTCCCTAAGGTGGAGGGAGCAGTTTCTACTTTAGCTAAGCGTACCACTATCCCGGTGGAGGATAGCTGTGCTTTTTCAGATCCAATGGATAAAAAATTAGAGGGTTACCTTAAGAAAATGTTTGTTCAACAAGGTTTTATATTGCAACCCCTTGCATGTATCGCGCCGATTACGGCTGCGGCAGCATTTTGGATTGAGTCTCTGGAAGAGAACCTTAGTTCATCTACGCTAGACGACATTATGGACAGGCTTAGAGTCCTTAAACTAGCCAATTCATTCATTTCGGAGGCCGTAGTACATTTAACCAAACTTACGGCTAAGAACTCTGGATTCGCCATACAGGCACGTAGAGCACTGTGGCTAAAATCCTGGTCAGCTGATGTTACTTCTAAGTCTAAATTACTTAATATACCTTTCAAGGGGCAGTCTTTATTTGGGCCCGGGTTGAAAGAAATTATCGCTGACATTACAGGAGGTAAGGGCCACGCCCTACCTCAAGACAAAGCCAAAGCTAAGGCTAGACAGTCTAATTTTCGTCCCTTTCGGAATTTCAAACCTGGAGCAGCGTCAACCTCCACTGCACCAAAACAGGAAGGAGCTGTTGCTCGTTACAGGCAAGGCTGGAAACCTAACCAGTCCTGGAATAAGGGCAAACAGGCCAGGAAACCTGCTGCTGCCCCAAAGACAGCATGAACCGAGAGCCCCCGATCCGGGACCGGATCTAGTGGGGGGCAGACTTTCTCTCTTCGCTCAGGCCTGGGCAAGAGATGTTCAGGATCCCTGGGCGCTGGAGATCATATCTCAGGGATACCTTCTAGACTTCAAATTATCTCCCCCAAAAGGGAGATTTCATCTGTCAAGGTTGTCAACAAACCAGATAAAGAAAGAAGCGTTTCTACGCTGTGTACAAGATCTGTTATTAATGGGAGTGATCCATCCAGTTCCGCGGTCGGAACAAGGACAAGGGTTCTACTCAAACCTGTTTGTGGTTCCCAAAAAAGAGGGAACTTTCAGGCCAATCTTAGATTTAAAGATTCTAAACAAATTCCTAAGAGTTCCATCGTTCAAAATGGAAACTATTCGGACAATCTTACCTATGATCCAAAAGGGTCAGTACATGACCACAGTGGATTTAAAAGATGCTTACCTTCACATACCGATTCACAAAGATCATCAACGGTATCTACGGTTTGCCTTCCTAGACAGGCACTACCAGTTTGTAGCTCTTCCATTCGGATTGGCTACGGCCCCAAGAATCTTCACAAAGGTTCTGGGTGCCCTTCTGGCGGTACTAAGACCGCGAGGGATTTCGGTAGCTCCGTACCTAGACGACATTCTAATACAAGCTTCAAGCTTTCAAACTGCCAAGTCTCATACAGAGTTAGTTCTGGCATTTCTAAGGTCGCATGGATGGAAAGTGAACGAAAAGAAAAGTTCTCTTTTTCCTCTCACAAGAGTTCCATTCTTGGGGACTCTTATAGATTCTGTAGAAATGAAGATTTACCTGACAGAAGACAGGTTAACAAGGCTTCAGGATGCATGCCGTGTCCTTCATTCCATTCAACACCCGTCAGTAGCTCAATGCATGGAGGTGATCGGCTTAATGGTAGCGGCAATGGACATAGTACCTTTTGCACGCCTACACCTCAGACCGCTGCAATTGTGCATGCTAAGTCAGTGGAATGGGGATTACTCAGATTTGTCCCCTACCCTGAATCTGAATCAAGAGACCAGAAATTCTCTTCTATGGTGGCTTTATCGGCCACACCTGTCCAGGGGGATGCCATTCAGCAGGCCAGACTGGACAATCGTAACAACAGACGCCAGCCTGCTAGGTTGGGGCGCTGTCTGGAATTCTCTGAAGACTCAGGGATTATGGAATCAGGAGGAGAGTCTCCTTCCAATAAACATTCTGGAATTGAGGGCAGTTCTCAATGCCCTTCTAGCTTGGCCCCAATTAACAACTCAGGGGTTCATCAGGTTTCAGTCGGACAATATCACGACTGTAGCTTACATCAACCATCAGGGAGGGACAAGAAGCTCCCTAGCAATGATGGAAGTATCAAAGATAATTCGCTGGGCAGAGTCTCACTCTTGCCACCTGTCAGCAATCCACATCCCGGGAGTGGAGAACTGGGAGGCGGATTTCTTGAGTCGCCAGACTTTTCATCCGGGAGAGTGGGAACTTCATCCGGAGATTTTTGCCCAAATACTTCGACGTTGGGGCAAACCAGAGATAGATCTCATGGCGTCTCGCCAGAACGCCAAACTTCCTCACTACGGGTCCAGATCCAGGGATCCGGGAGCGGTTCTGATAGATGCTTTGACAGCACCTTGGAACTTCGGGATGGCTTATGTGTTTCCACCCTTCCCGCTGCTTCCTCGATTGATTGCGAAAATCAAACAAGAGAGAGCATCTGTGATTCTAATAGCGCCTGCATGGCCACGCAGGACTTGGTATGCAGATCTAGTGGACATGTCATCCTGTCCACCTTGGTCTCTACCTCTGAGACAGGACCTTCTGATACAGGGTCCATTCAAACATCAAAATCTAACTTCTCTGAAACTGACTGCTTGGAAATTGAACGCTTGATTTTATCAAAGCGTGGTTTTTCTGAGTCGGTTATTGATACCCTGATCCAGGCTAGGAAGCCTGTTACCAGAAAGATTTACCATAAAATATGGCGCAAATACCTATACTGGTGCGAATCCAAACGTTACTCCTGGAGTAAGGTTAGGATCCCTAGGATATTGTCTTTTCTACAAGAAGGTTTAGAAAAGGGTTTATCGGCTAGTTCATTAAAGGGACAGATTTCAGCTCTGTCCATCTTGTTACACAGGCGTCTGTCAGAAAATCCAGACGTCCAGGCCTTTTGTCAAGCTTTAGCTAGGATCAAGCCTGTGTTTAAAGCCGTTGCTCCGCCATGGAGTTTAAACTTAGTTCTTAACGTTTTACAAGGTGTTCCATTTGAACCCCTTCATTCCATTGATATAAAATTGTTATCTTGGAAAGTTCTGTTTTTAATGGCTATTTCCTCGGCTCGAAGAGTCTCTGAGTTATCAGCATTACATTGTGATTCTCCTTATCTGATTTTTCACTCAGATAAGGTAGTTCTGCGTACTAAACCTGGGTTCTTACCTAAGGTAGTTACTAACAGGAATATCAATCAAGAGATTGTTGTTCCATCCTTGTGTCCAAATCCTTCTTCAAAGAAGGAACGTCTTCTACACAATCTGGATGTAGTTCGTGCCCTCAAGTTCTACTTGCAGGCAACTAAAAATTTTCGCCAAACTTCTTCCCTGTTTGTCGTTTATTCTGGACAGAGGAGAGGTCAAAAAGCTTCTGCTACCTCTCTCTCTTTTTGGCTTCGTAGCATAATACGTTTAGCCTATGAGACTGCTGGACAGCAGCCTCCTGAAAGAATTACAGCTCACTCCACTAGAGCTGTGGCTTCCACTTGGGCCTTTAAGAATGAGGCCTCTGTTGAACAGATTTGCAAGGCTGCAACTTGGTCTTCGCTTCATACTTTTTCCAAATTTTACAAATTTGACACTTTTGCTTCTTCGGAGGCTATTTTTGGGAGAAAGGTTCTTCAGGCAGTGGTTCCTTCTGTATAATGAGCCTGCCTATCCCTCCCGTCATCCGTGTACTTTTGCTTTGGTATTGGTATCCCAGAAGTAATGATGACCCGTGGACTGATCGCACATAACAGAAGAAAACATAATTTATGCTTACCTGATAAATTCCTTTCTTCTGTTGTGCGATCAGTCCACGGCCCGCCCTGTTTTTTAAGGCAGGTAAATATCTTTTAAATTATACTCCAGTCACCACTTCACCCTTGGTTACTCCTTTCTCGTTGATTCTTGGTCGAATGACTGGGACTGACGTAGAGGGGAGGAGCTATATCAGCTCTGCTGGGTGAATCCTCTTGCATTTCCTGTTGGGGAGGAGTTATATCCCAGAAGTAATGATGACCCGTGGACTGATCGCACAACAGAAGAAAGGAATTTATCAGGTAAGCATAAATTATGTTGTTTAACATCCAATCGCTGGAATCTTTCAGAAATCGAGAACCCCAATCTGTGGCTGAATTCGATTGACCGGGAATGTATTCTGCCTTGATGGAAATATTCTTGTCTAGACACACATGAATAAAGTCTTTGGAAATATTGGATAGATTTTTTGACTTTGTACCGCCTAGTCGATTGATATATCTGACAGCCGAAATATTGTCAATGCGAAGAAGGATAGAAGCTGGGGCAAAAGATTTTACAAAACTTTTTACAGCAAAGGATCCGGCTAAAAGTTCCAAGCAATTTATGTGAAGATCTCTCTCTGATGAGGACCCTTTGCCTCCTGTTATGGACGGGCCACAACGTGCACCCCATCCAGAAAGACTGGCATCCGACTCTATAATAAGATCTGGAGATCTTCCAAAAATAGCTCTCCCATTCCAAGCTTCCATATGAGCAAGCCACCATGAAAGCTCCTCCTTGGAATCTGAAGATAAAGGAATGAGATGGGAATAAGAAAAACCTTTCTGAAGATAAGAGATTTTTAATCTTTGAAGTTCGCGATAATGAAGGGGGGCAGGAAAAATAGCCTGAATGGAGGATGAAAGTAACCCAACAATTCTGGCTATTTGTCTGACAGAAACTAATTGTTTGGAAAGAGTCTTTGAAATTTCCTTTTTTATATTCTTTATTTTCTCTTGAGGAAGGCTTAACATAGATTTCGAAGTATCTATAAGAAAAACCTAAGAAGATCAGATTCTTGGTAGGAGATAAAATTGATTTCTCTTTGTTCACTAAGAAACCCAAGTTCTCCAGGAGAATGATAGTTGTAGTTAATTGGGATTGAAGAGAAAGGAAATCTTGATTCATTAATAGAATATCGTCTAAATAGATAATAAGACGAACACCCCTCTGTCTCAACCAGGACACTACTGGTTTGAGGAGTTTTGTAAAAATCCAAGGGGCAGATGATAGGCCAAAAGGAAGGCAAGTAAAATTCCAATTTTGATTGTCCCATGAAAATGTTAAATATTTCCAATGTTCTGGAGAAATAGGAACTGTTAGATAAGCATCGGATAGATCCAACCTGACTAGCCAGTCGTTGTCTAAAAGAGAGTCTCTTAGGAGATGAATACCTTCTAATTTGAAGTGGTTGTAGGAAACAAAAGTGTTTAAAGTTCTTAGATTTATTACTGGTCTGAATTGACCGTTTTCTTTTTTACTAGAAAAATATTGCTGAAAAAGGCTAGATGTGGATCTAAACTTGGAGAAATTGCATCTTTTGAATGAAGATTTTTTATTTCTTTTTGAATTTGAATTTTGTCTTTTAAAGAAAAATGAATAGGAAGAGGGAGAACATCTTGAATTGGAGGAGAGACAAACTCTATAAGAACTCCCTGAACTGCTTGAAGGGTCTGAAGTAATTTGAGTCCAGTTTTGAGAAAAAAGAATAAGTCTTCCCCCAACTTTTGATGGGAAAAAAGGTAGAGGAAGAGGAGACAATGAAATTACCTGTGGATGAGCGAGGTCTTGATCTGAAGCGGGATCCCCTTTGTTGCCAAGGTCTGGCATGTGCTGGGAAGAAGTTTGAAGAATGGCCTTGTTCTTGATAGGCTCTGTTATAATTGAGATTTGATTGCTGGTATTGAGGTCTTGAGAGAAAAGAGGCACGGCCGGGAAAGCGACCTCTTCCTTTACCGGCCCTGTCAGAGAAATTTTGGGTGTACAAAATTTTTCTCATATTGGTTTTTACTTTATTAAGCGTGGTAAAAGTATTGGCATAATGATTAAGATCTTTTAAGAAAATATCACCGAAAAGAAAGCCATCTTTATCAGAGTGAAGTTCATTAATTGCGAAATCGCAAATTTTTGGATCAATTCTACGTAATATATTTTATTTTTTCTTCTTTCTATAATCATATTCGCATTTGTATTGCCAACAAAGGACAAGATTCTCTGAACCCATTCCCTAACAATATGGGGGTCCATATTTGATTAATTTAAAACAGCTTCTTCAGAAAGCTCAAATAATTTAGTTATTGGACCAATGGTATCCAATAATCTATCCTGGCAATTCTTCCAGGATCTATCTAAGCCTTTTTTGATTTTGTAACCTGGAGATCCTATGAACTTAATAACTTTTCGGTCAATATCCGGAGTGATATTGCTATTGTTGGGAAGAAGAGGTCTAGGGCATTCAGCCCTAATATTATTTCTTGCACGTTTTTTGAGAGTTTTCTTTAATTGGAAATCAACAAATTTGGCAATATCTAAAGGTGGAAACCATTCAGATGAACGGGGATGCTGAAGAATATCTTCGTTGAAACAAGGATTACCCAAAGGGTCAATAAAATTATTTTCATCCTCAGAAAATTTAGATTTTTTACTGTTTTTTAAATTTTTTCTTTCTAGGTTCTGAATCAGAAGAATCAGAGTCAATATTTGATTAATTTTTATCAGATACTTCGTAAAATGAATCAGAATTCTCTAATGTGGAAGAATCTTATGATACTTCTCTAACAAAAGGCTTAGGCCTAGATTTGGAGTTTGGCGGTAGCCGTGAAAACCAGTGTTAGAGGCTCCTAACGCTGGTTTTAGGCTACCGCCGGTATTTGGAGTCATTCAAAAAAGGGTCTAACGCTCACTTTTCAGCCGCGACTTTTCCATACCGCAGATCCCCTTACGCCAATTGCGTATGCTATCTTTTCAATGGGATCTTTCTAACTCCGGTATTTAGAGTCGTGTCTGAAGTGAGCGTTAGAAATCTAACGACAAAACTCCAGCCGCAGAAAAAAGTCAGTAGTTAAGAGCTTTCTGGGCTAACGCCGGTTTATAAAGCTCTTAACTACTGTGCTCTAAAGTACACTAACACCCATAAACTACCTATGTACCCCTAAACCGAGGCCCCCCCACATCGCCGACACTCGATTAAATTTTTTTAACCCATAATCTGCCGACCACCACCTACGTTATACATATGTACCCCTAATCTGCTGCCCCTAACACCGCCGACCCCTATATTATATTTATTAACCCCTAACCTGCCCCCCACAACGTCGCAGCCAGCTGCCTACAATAATTAACCCCTAATCTGCCGACCACAAAGAGCCGCCACCTACATTATAGCTATGTACCCCTAATCTGCTGCCCCTAACACTGCCGACCCCTATATTATATTTATTAACCCCTAATCTGCCCCCCTCAACGTCGCCTCCACCTGCCTACACTTATTAACCCCTAATCTGCCGAGCAGACCGCACCGCTACTATAATAAAGTTATTAACCCCTAATCCGCCTCACTAACCCTATAATAAATAGTATTAACCCCTAATCTGCCCTCCCTAACATCGTCGACACCTAACTTCAATTATTAACCCCTAATCTGCCGACTGGAGCTCACCGCTATTCTAATAAATGTATTAACCCCTAAGTCTAACCCTAACACTGGAGGATAAAATGAGGGAGTAATACACACCAGTGTGTATTACTGCCCTTAGGGGGCGCCTCTTAAAGCCTATCAACTAGACAAATGTTAGGCAAAAACAAATAACTAAATTAATCCTAATATGATATTGTATATATATATATATACAAAAACATACATATATGTTAGAAAATGTGTACCAAAAAAAGTCCAACAAGTGAAAATGATAACAATAATGTCCCAAACGGTAGTAAGTCCAAAAAACGGTAGGCAGCTCTCAGTCTTAGGATGGTCTTCCTGATAGATGGGTAACTGGAGAAAGAGAGAACACAGAGGCGCCAAACATGGCCTAGTATAGCCAGATACCAGATATAACAATTCACAGGGTAACAATTGAATACTCACAAAAGAGATGCACCCATTGGTGCTATTGAAGCAGACTGGAACCTCTCAGTGGTCCAGCTCACTGATGTAATTCACGTGTCAGTTGTAGTCCTTGATGGTGGTGATTATCAGGTTCCTGAGTGAACACAAAAGAAGCAAACCATAGCCCAGTAACGTTTATATAAATGAGTGGTAATCTGAGCAATCCTACTTACAAGATCCATATACTGCAAACTGGAACCAAACAGTCGCCCAGTAGACTGATCCCTCCAGGTGATAGCAGAATAACTCGCTGGTGCCACTCAAAAGTTTTAGCAGCATGCGAATAGTATATAAAAGATGTCCAAAAAGCAAGTGTATTACTGTAAAAATCTTTATTAAAATGCGACACGTTTCTCAGCTAAAACAAGCTGTTTCATCAGGCTAAAAAATTGTAAAAACACATACAGATTACACTTGCTTTATACAAAACCACACCTACTAATTGGCCAATCAGATTGCTCTAACTTTGATAGTCATTAAGTGTTAGCACCTGTCTGCTGGAAAGTTGGTATGGCAACCAACACCCAAACACAATTTAGTGCAAAACCAAACTTCAGCAGACCATACTCATGGCAGATTAACCGTTTGTGTACAAAAAATCAGACCATCAGCCAATCAGAATATTCCAATCAGATTGAACTTGATTCTGATTGGCTGATTCCATCAGAATATTCCTACCTTAATTCCGATTGGAATGAGGTGTCCCTGTCCTTCAAGTTCAGGGTGTAGTGTTTTTGACTTAACCTGCCTTTTTCCTCCAACAGGTTCCATCTTATGGTGCACACACCAGTTAGAGTTAGCATATCTCCCAATAACACTATTGTTTTGGTGTCACTTTGGCGCCACTTTAGGGCCACTCCAATACATAACTTTCACTACTACCATTACTGGGGGGCACACGGGCCCAGATAGGGATTTGAGCAATTATCCTCTTGCTTGGTTTTAGCCTAAGGTGGTCCTAGAACACATTGACAGTTTAGAACAGGTTTTATATACACCTTGTTCTGCAACTTCAAGGCACAAGCCTTTCCAGGCTGGAGTATAGGCATTTCATCCTATAAAGTTCCACTCCCAACGCCCAGTCCTACTTAGTTAGGCATTGATACATACCAGCCTCATCTTGACCACAAGGTGTATGCTTTAAACTAGCCTTGTGCATAATTAGTCTAAGTTTCCAGGTTTAATTGGGCTATTCTGATAGACGCTACCATATACCCTAGAGTACAGCTTAGTGTAAGAGTGTGTCTAGGTATTAGATTACTACAGAGTCTCACCCTAGAGTTCATATCCAAGTAACTGCACGCTACAGAGTCACATCTCGAGGGCCCTATTGGGAAGTTTCATTGGATTGGTATTTACCGTATAACTAGATTGTTTATCTAACCTTCTTGCCATTGTTTGTTTGCCTCTCCCTCACCTCCCCACTCCCACTCGGCTTGTCTGTGTGGGTCACATCCAATTTCCCGTCCCCTTCCTTCGGGTCATATCCCCATCATCCCTGAGGTGAGGGTTCAGGGTTGACTTATTGTATGTAAGTGTTAGTATATAACATGTGAGCCTTATATTCTATTTGGCGTTCAGCCCCGCTCTGCATCACTTAGAGTAATGTATAACTTTTTTATGTGATATGACTCACTAACCTATTTTCTTTGCAGCAGAACAGTACAGCCTTTTGTAATTCTATCCTAGGCTCACTGGGATTAGAGTACTTCGACTACATATAGCCCTAACAACATGCCACACTTGGGTAGGAAGCCCCCTAAATCAGCTTCAAAAACCAAGAAGACAGTCTATGACCACTTCTCACAACGACCCAAGAGCCCAGTCATGGATCCACAAGGAGAGTTGAGTGATCATGATTCACAGGACGAAGAGTCCCAATCAAGTATCCAATATGCGTCAGCCTCACAACACTGAGAAATCATTAAAGAAATTGCTGGCCTCGCAGACTAAATTCATCACACAGGAAATCCAGCGAAGTTCTGCGGAGCTTAAAAAAGAGATCTCAGAAGTTGGGGAGAGAGTAGATGCTCTAGAAAGGAAACAAGATGACTTGGTGGTGGATCAATCCAATCTCTTAGCCTACTCTGAATGTCTGGCTGACCAAATCTCTCAATTGGAACTTAAAGTGGCAGATGTGGAGGACAGATCCAGGCGCAATAATATCAGATTTCGAGGCATCCCGGAAACAGTTGTGCCATCCGATCTACAAGACTTCTTGAAGGAACTGTTTCACCAGTTGATAGGTAGTCCAGAGGGTTTGACCGCCACCATGGAACGGGCACACAGAGCACTCCGTGCTAGAAATGTGGCACAAGATAAACCGCGAGATGTAATAGTTTGCTTTCACAGCTTCATATACAAGGATAGGCTGATGCAGGCAGCCTTCAAGAAACCATCTCTAGCGAGAAATTTAAAGACATACAGCTTCTCCCTGACCTCTCGGCTTACACTCTGCAACAGAGACGCCACTATCAATCTATCACCACCACTCTCAGAAAAAATAACATCAAATATAGATGGGGTTTCCCAACTCGCCTCATTATCTCCAAAGACAATCAAACCTTTGTAGCTACAACTCTAGCCCAAAGCCTAACTCTCCTCACTAACTGGGGGCTCAGACCTGAGCCACCTCCTCAACAGGATCCTCCTTACCCTAAGTTGCGGGCTTCCGCTCCTGAGTGGACTGTTAATGAACGAAGAGCCAAAAGAGCAAAACTTCCTCAGCCCACAGGCACCCCCTAACTCTTGGGGTTAGCCTCATTCAACCATCATTTGGGACAAATGTTGCTCCTCACTTACAACCACCCGGTGGTTTACTGTTGCTCAGGTCCACTGTACTGTTCTGTGTTTGCATCACATGCTGAACGTGTTTTGCTGAAGTATGTTCTGTTGATTATTATGTTGTTGTTATCTAACAGTTTACTTAGTGCATTTTTTAGTGTTAGTTTATATTTAAGTATTCACTTACCGCAGAGCGGGGCTGTTGTTAGGTATGCTCTCTACATTGTGTACCTAAGAGTAATCTCCTCAACTGCTCCGCCCCCACATAGAAGTCCACTTTAGGACTCTTTGAGGTGGACTAATTCCACCACACTTTTGAGCACTCTCTCTGGTGCTCTCCTTTTCCCGCCCTCCCCTTCTCTTGCTGTTTCTTTCCTCCTCTACTGGACCCACAACACAATTTAGATTCCTTAATAAGTCCTACACTCCCATCCTTACCACTGACTATGTCCACTATTAGGCTTATGACTCATAATGTTAGAGGTCTGAACTCGCCTCACAAACGTAGCCTGCTACTCAGGACGTTGAGCCATCACAACCCTGATGTGGTATTCCTCCAGGAGACCCACTGGCTCGACAAGGAACCCCTCAGGCTAATTTCTAAGTCCTATACCCACATTGAAGTTGCCTCTTACACTAAAAAAGCCAGAGGGGTGGCGATATTGTTGCACAAGCGCCTGGCCTTTGAAAAGTTACAAGTTATTAGTGACCCCCAGGCAAGATATGTTATCCTGATCTGTAAAATAAATCATGTCACATATACCCTAGTGTCCGTATATCTTCCAAACTCCAAACAGCCACGTTTCCTCAAACACATTCTTCATGCCCTTTCTCAAGTCCAACAGGGGAGAGTCCTCATAGCAGGGGACTTTAATATGGTCTGGGACCACTCGACGGATAGAAAACCTAGGTCCACAGACCCAGCACCCTCTCTAGCTAAACAACTCTCACACAGTTTCCGCCAAATAATGACTGCCTCGGGCTTATATGACATCTGAAGAGCACTACACCCCAGGGATCACGACTACACCCATTTCTCACATCCTAACAAATTATATTCCAGGCTCGAATACATCTTTTCTACAGCTGACTCTCTAGACTTAGTTAAGAGGGCCAAAATTTCCCTCTGCCCCTGGTCTGACCACGACTCAGTCCAAGCTGACATAATTTCCACTAACACCACTCATATTAGACCTAATTGGAGACTGCCCCACCAGATTCTAGAGGACATACCCTTTAGGGAGGAACTCCATAGAGATATCACCCACTTTATTCAAACTAATGATAATCTTTCGGTTAGGGACGACACATTATGGGGCGCGGCTAAAGCGACAATTAGAGGTCTTTTCATCACTAAACAATCGCATCTTAGAAAGCAGGCAGGCCTCACTCTCTCACAGACCCATATTAAGTTGAGACAACTAGAGGCGTGCAATAGAGTTACAGTTTCGGCAGAGACTACCTCTCAAATTATTGAGATTAAAGACCACATATCCAGGATCGAACTGCGCAGAACCCAACTTAACCTCACCAAGCTAAAACACTTATTTTACTATAAAGGTAATAAAGCCGATACTCTGCTGGCAAACAAAATCAGGAAAAGATTAGGGGCATCCAGGATCCATTCCATTCAATCATCGGGATCTCATCTCCAAATCCCGTCCCAGATAGGTGAGGCATTTGCCGACTACTATGCCAAGCTCTATAATATAGCCACGGCTGAGTCTCCTAGATCCTCTTCTCAAGAGGTAATGGAAACTTACCTTAAGACTCTATCGTTACCCATTCTGGCCCCAGAGCAGCGAGATGTCTTGAGCTCCCCCTTCTCTCTTCCAGGGGTCTTGAGAGTTATTAAGAACGCAAAGTCTTTTAAGGCCCCTGGCCCGGACGGTTACCCGGCCCACTTCTATAAGACCTATGCCCAGGAACTTGCCCCGTTACTGCTAAAATTCTATAACTTGGCTAGAAAGGAAGGTAGCTTCGGGAGTGAATTTCTTGAGGCTAAAATTATCACCATCCTCAAGCTGGACAAGGACCCATCGCTCTGCGCGAGTTACAGGCCCATTTCTTTGATAAACACGGACATTAAGTTCAATTCAAAGATTCTGGCCAATCGTCTCTCCAACCTTCTACTATTCCTTATTGACCCGGATCAGGTAGGATTTGTCCCCCTTCGAGAGGGTCCAGACAACACAAGGCGTCTCCTTAACATACTCACTTCCGCCTCACGACTCGGGAGGCTGCTCGCTGTCATCTCTCTCGACGCTGAGAAGGCCTTTGACCGGGTCAGATGGCAATACCTTTGGGCAGTCCTTGAGAGATTCCATTTCCCTCCCGACTTCATAGCGGCAGTTCAAGCTCTCTACTCCTCTCCTACCGCCTCTGTGAGAGGCCTGGGCTTTCACTCCTCTCTCTTCTCTATCACTAATGGGACCAGGCAGGGGTGCCCCCTCTCGCCGCTCTTGTTTGCTCTTTCAATAGAACCGTTGGCTGAGCAGATTAGGTCTGACCCCCAAATCAAAGGTGTCACCTTGTCGGGCACCTCGCACAAAATTGCACTTTTTGCCGACGATGTTACTCTTTATCTGTCTCATCCTGAGCGGGGGATCCCCAGACTTCTTGATTTGCTCACCACGTTCGGGGCCCATTCTTATTACAAATTAAACCTGTCAAAATCGCAAGTGTACACGCAAGGGTTCAACCAGTACACAATTAGCCCCCCTCACCGAGACCTATAAATTCAATTGGACTGAACATTCCGTTCATCACTCGGGTATTAGATCTCTAGTAGCCTTCCACAAACAATTAAAGATAACTATCTTCCTCTCCTAACCTCCCTCCACTCCCTGAGGAAGGACTGGAATCTCCAGCATGTTTCCTGGCTGGGTAGGATTGCGGCGTTGAAGATGTCGTTCCTCCCCAGGCTGACGTACCTATTCCGCTGCCTTCCCATTAACTTACCAAGACACCTGCTTCTCCAATTCCAGAGCGGGTTTACTAAATTTATCTGGATGGATAAACCTCCCAGAGTCGCGCATAGAGTGCTTCAGCTCCCTAAGTCCATGGGGGGCATAGCTTCTCCGTCAGTGACACGATATTATGAGGGAGCAATGCTAACCCATGTTTCCCAATGGGGGGTTAGGTCGTCGGATACCAAATGGAAATCCATAGAACAGGCCTCACTGCCTTTCCAAATTACCTTACGGGACCTAATCTGGACCCCCCCCCACATTGTCGAAGAGAGTTGGCCTTAACCAATCCTGTTGTATATGAATGTCTCAGCTTTTGGGATAAAATACGCCACCATCCTCACGTTGCCCCACATCCTTCTCCAGTTACCTCCTTGGCGGGCCTCCTCTCGGGTTTACAAGATTCTCATCCAAATAAATGGGCCCAGTTAGGTATCAATAGTATATCGGACCTTTGGTCCACGGCCCCCCGTGACTCTTTTAAACAACTATCTCAAATTAGTGCAGAGGATCAGGTCCCATCGTATTTACCCTTTGAATACCAGAGGATCAAGAGTTTTCTTTGCAGTTGGGGTTTTAAACCCAGCCTAAACCGTCCATTAACCTTATGGGAGTCCATATGGACCAGGGGAGAGCGATTGTGCAGGCCCTTATCTATCCACTATACGCTGCTAGGCGGATCACGGAACCCAGAAACCCCTAACCACCTGTCCCGCTGGGAGACGCTAATAGGTAGGCTCACGTCTCCCGAGGAGTGGGAAAGGGCTTTCTCCTTGACCCAGAAAGCTATCCATTGTACAACGTTATACGAAACCTATTTTAAACTTCTATCTCATTGGTACTATGTACCTACCAGGTTAGCAAACATTTTCCCGAATGTGTCCCCCAATTGTTGGCGAAATTGTGGACATAAGGGTAATGCGCTACACATTTGGTGGGAATGTCCCGTGATTCAGCCTCTTTGGCAAAAGTGCTTCTCAGTGCTACAAGATATGGGCATCAGAATTCTTAGGCTGTTTGCCTCAGCCCTTCTTCACCTAAACTTACACTTACTTCCTAAAAACCATGCGTATATTTGCATCTACCTGTTTTTGATTGTGAAATACTCTATTGCATGCTCCTGGAAGAAGGAAAGTGCCCTAAGTTGGGCGGCGATCCGCAATAATATGGCCTACATGTACACGATGGAAAAGGATATCTTTTACAAGTTAAATAAATCTGACCTATTTGAGTTGATCTGGGCTGACTGGAAGGAGTCTTACAACACAGACTGGAAGCCCAACGCGACCGCTCAGGACACATAGACCCCCGACTGTGTCTCCCTTTAGTCTGTCCTCTTTTCAGTTTTTCTGGATGCCTTATCAGGACAACCCTCCCTCTCCTTCTCTGTCTTTAGCCTATCCCCCTACCCCCCCCCCCCATTTACCCTTTTCACCCACCTTCCTCTTTCCTTCTCCCTGACCCTCATCAAGGTTTTCTAGATTCTCAATCATTATGACCCACTTCCCCCCATACCTTTAGACTTGTCGGTCATGTATCAAGACTTGACAAGTCAGACTCATACTCAACAATCTATTACAACCCAAAATGTTTATTTTCACTTTAGATGTATTCAACTTTATGTTATGTTTGTGAATGTCAAATTATTGCATTGGAGCTGCGTCTCCTCGTCTTATGTACATCTATCTTTTGGTTTTCCAATAAATATTTTAAAACTTAAAAAAAAAAAAAACTTTTTGTTAAAATTTTATAATATATTTTTCTCTGACAGAAAAAATTCTTAACAGCAATATAACTTTTATTTTTTCAAAGCAGAAAATAATTTCAACAGATTCCCAAAGATGGCCACCGGAGGGCAATATGAGCCTAGAAATAGAAAAAGAAACTATTTTTACTTAATACGGAGGCAATAGCAACAAAGTTACAAGAAAAACTTTTGAGGGAACTACCAGGAGATGCGGACGGGCGGTGAACGTCACAAAGAAGACGCCCACAAAATGGTGATGAGGGGGTTTACAGGGAAAACAACTCACCGGAGCTAATAGAAAAAAGAGAGACAAGAAAAAAGTGAGTAATATGAAGAATATTTAAAATATAACGGCTAGATTTAGAGTTCTGCGGCCAAAGGGGTGCGTTAGCTACGCGTGCTTTTTTTTCCCCGCACCTTTTAAATACCGCTGGTATTTAGAGTTCACAGAATGGCTGCGTTAGGCTCCAAAAAAGGGAGCGTAGAGCATATTTAACGCCACTGCAACTCTCGATACCAGCGGTGCTTACGGACGCGGCCAGCTTCAAAAACGTGCTTGTGCACGATTCCCCCATAGAAAACAATGGGGCTGTTTGAGCTGAAAAAAAACCTAACACCTGCAAAAAGCAGCGTTCAGCTCCTAACGCAGCCCCATTGTTTTCTATGGGGAAACACTTCCTAAGTCTGCACCTAACACTCTAACATGTACCCCGAGTCTAAACACCCCTAACCTTACATTTATTAACCCCTAATCTGCCGACCCCACTATCGCTGACACCTGTATATTTTTTTTAACCCCTAATCTGCCGCTCCGTACACCGCCGCTACCTACATTATACCTATGTACCCCTAATCTGCTGCCCCTAACACCGCCGACCCCTATATTATATTTATTAACCCCTAATCTGCCCCCCACAACGTCGCCTCCACCTACCTACAATAATTAACCCCTAATCTGCTGACCGAACCGCACCGCTACTATAATAAATGTATTAACCCCTAATCCGCCTCACTCCCGCCTCAATAACCCTATAATAAATAGTATTAACCCCTAATCTGCCCTCCCTAACATCGCCGACATCTAATTTCAAACATTAACCCCTAATCTGCCGACCGGATCGCACCGCTACTATAATAAATGTATTAACCCCTAAAGCTAATTCTAACCCTAACACCCCCCTAAATTAAATATAATTTAAATCTAACGAAATAAATTATTTCTTATTAAATAAATTATTCCTATTTAAAGCTAAATACTTACCTGTAAAATAAACCCTAATATAGCTACAATATAAATTATAATTATATTGTAGCTATTTTAGGATTTATATTTATTTTACAGGTAACTTTGTAATTATTTTAACCAGGTACAGTAGCTATTAAATAGTTAATAACTAATAGTTACCTACTTAAAATAATTACAAAATTACCTGTAAAATAAATCCTAACCTAAGTTACAATTAAACCTAACACTACACTATCAATAAATAAATTAAATAAAATACCTACAATTACCTACAATTAAACCTAACACTACACTATCAATAAATTAATTAAATACAATACCTACAAATAAATACATTTAAATAAACTAACTAAAGTACAAAAAATAAAAAAGAACTAAGTTACAAAAAATAAAAAAATATTTACAAACATTAGAAAAATATTACAGCAATTTTAAACTAATTACACCTACTCTAAGCCCCCTAATAAAATAACAAAGCCCCCCAAAATAAAAAAATGCCCTACCCTATTCTAAATTAAAAAAGTTCAAAGCTCTTTTAACTTACCTTATTTTGGGGGGCTTTGTTATTTTATTAGGGGGCTTAGAGTAGGTGTAATTAGTTTAAAATTGTTGTAATATTTTTCTAATGTTTGTAAATATTTTTTTATTTTTTTGTAACTTAGTTCTTTTTTATTTTTTGTACTTTAGTTAGTTTATTTAAATGTATTTATTTGTAGGTATTGTATTGAATTAATTTATTGATAGTGTAGTGTTAGGTTTAATTGTAGGTAATTGTAGGTATTTTATTTAAATTATTTATTGATAGTGTAGTGTTAGGTTTAATTGTAACTTAGGTTAGGATTTATTTTACAGGTAATTTTGTAATTATTTTAACTAGGTAACTATTAAATAGTTATTAACTATTTAATAGCTATTGTACCTGGTTAAAATAATTACAAAGTTACCTGTAAAATAAATATAAATCCTAAAATAGCTACAATATAATTATAATTTATATTGTAGCTATATTAGGGTTTATTTTACAGGTAAGTATTTAGCTTTAAATAGGAATAATTTATTTAATAAGAAATAATTTATTTCGTTAGATTTAAATTATATTTAACTTAGGGGCGTGTTAGTGTTAGGGTTAGAATTAGCTTTAGGGGTTAATACATTTATTATAGTAGCAGTGCGATCCGGTCGGCAGATTAGGGGTTAATGTTTGAAGTTAGGTGTCGGCGATGTTAGGGAGGGCAGATTAGGGGTTAATACTACTTATTATAGGGTTATTGAGGCGGGATTGAGGCGGATTAGGGGTTAATAACTTTATTATAATAGCGGCGCGATCCGGTCGGCAGATTAGGGGTTAATAAGTGTAGGCAGGTGGAGGCGACGTTGAGGGGGGCAGATTAGGGGTTAATAAATATAATATAGGGGTCGGCAGTGTTAGGGGCAGCAGATTAGGGGTACATAAGTATAACGTATCTTGCAGCGGCGTGCGGATGGCAGATTAGGGGTTAAAAATTTTAATTAGAGTGGCAGCGATGTGGGGGGACCTCGGTTTAGGGGTACATAGGTAGTTTATGGGTGTTAGTGTACTTTAGAGCACAGTAGTTAAGAGCTTTATAAACCGGCGTTAGCCCAAAAAGATCTTAACTACTGACTTTTTTCTGCGGCTGGAGTTTTGTCGTTAGATTTCTAACGCTCACTTCAGCCACGACTCTAAATACCGGCGTTAGAAAGATCCCATTGAAAAGATAGGATACGCAAATGGCGTAGGGGGATCTGCGGTATGGAAAAGTCGCGGCTGCAAAGTGAGCGTTAGACCCTTTCCTGACTGACTCCAAATACCAGAGGGCGGTAAAAACCAGCGTTAGGAGTCTCTAACGCTGGTTTTGACGGCTACCGCCCAACTCTAAATCTAGCCGTTAGGGAATAAAACATGAAAACATAAAGAATAATAGTAAACAAAAACGGAAGAAAAATGAAAATATGAAAAACGGCAGTTGTTAGGAATAGAAACAAGGGAAAATAAAAAACGAAAAAATAAGTAAGAAAAAAGACACAAAAGAGATTAAAAGAAAAACGATTAAGAAGAGGAAAAAACAATTTTATGAAATAAAAAAGAAAAATATATAATAATAATAATAATAATAACAATAAATATGAACTTTTTTAGTGAGAACTAAAACAGCACACTTATCTTTTGAATGAGCAGCAAAAGAAAGAGGAAGATGGAGAGCTCATTGGTCAGTTTATGGACAGTATGGGTCTTCTGATTGGTCCATTTTTACTCTAATTTCTTCATTAGCCTTTTCCTGGGCTAATTACATTGGTTCTCTTTTCTCTGTATTTATGTAATGTGTTTTATTATACTTTGAAATGCTGCACACTAGTAGTAAAGGAAAGTAAAGCAAATATGAAGTCTCTGGTCTTGTAATAAAATTTGTTTTTATCTAGTGGCTTTACATTTATACTGCAGTGATTGAAAAAACACAGATCAATGTTTAATGTGTCCACATGGCCTTTATAATTATGAAGATTAGCTAAACTATTATTCCTAAAACCATGTTATCTGCATAAAGTATTCACCATTATATATTTCTAAATGGAAAAAGGGAGATACAGGTGAAACTCGAAAAATTAGAATATTGTGCAAAAGTTCATTTATTTCACTAATGTAACTTAAAAGGTGAAACTAAGATATGAGATAGACTCATTACATGCAAAGCAAGATATTTCATGCCGTGATTTGTCATAATTGTGATGATTATGGCTTACAGCTCATGAAAACCCCAAATCCACAATCTCAGAAAATTAGAATATTGTGAAAAGGTGCAATATTCTAGGCTCAAAGTCTCCCACTCTAATCAGCTAATTAAGCCATAACACCTGCAAAGGGTTCCTGAGCCTTTAAATGGTCTCTCAGTCTGGTTCAGTAGGAATCACAATCATGGGAAAGACTGCTGAGCTGACAGTTGTGCAGAAAACCATCATTGACATCCTCCATAAGGAGGGAAATCCTCAAAAGGTAATTGCAAAAAAAAGTTGGATGTTCCTAAAGTGCTGTATCAAAGCACATTAATAGAAAGTTATGTGGAAGGGAAAAGTGTGGAAGAAAAAGGTGCACAAGCAGCAGGGATGACCGCAGCCTGGAGAGGATTGTCATGAAAAAGCCATTCAAAAGTGTTGGGGACTTTCACAAGGAGTGGACTAAGGCTGGAGTCAGTGCATCAAGAGCCACCACACAGAGACGGATCCTGGACATGGGCTTCAAATGTCGTATTCCTCTTGTCAATCCACTCCTGAATAACAAACAACGTCAGAAGCGTCTTACCTGGGCTAAAGAAAAACAGACCTGGTCTGTTGCTCAGTGGTCCAAAGTCCTCCTTTCTGATGAGAGCAAATTTTGCATCTCATTTGGAAACCAAGGACCCAGAGTATGGAGGAAGAATGGAGAGGCACACACTGCAAGATG
The DNA here is from genome assembly GCF_027579735.1 of Bombina bombina. Lineage (NCBI taxonomy): Eukaryota > Metazoa > Chordata > Amphibia > Anura > Bombinatoridae > Bombina > Bombina bombina. The sequence continues at coordinate 268,603,372 of NC_069504.1, read as the reverse complement.
CTTGAAATCCAGTGTGAAGTTTCAACAGTCTGTGTTGATTTGGAGAGCAATGACATCTGCTGGAGTTGGTCCACTGTGCTTCATTAAGTCCAGGGTCAACGCAGCCGTCTACCAGGAGATTTTGGAGCACTTCATGCTTCCTTCCGCAGACAAGCTCTATGGGGATGCTGACTTCATTTTCCAGCAGGACTTGGCACCTACCCACACTGCCAAAAGCACCAAAACCTGGTTCAATCACCGTGGGATTACTGTTCTTGATTGGCCAGCAAACTCGCCTGACCTGAACCCCATAGAGAATCTATGGGACATTGCCAAGAGAAAGATGAGAGACATGAGACCGAACAATACAGAAGAGCTGAAGGCCGCTATTGAAGCATCCTGGTCTTCCATAACACCTCAGCAGTGCCACAGGCTGATAGCTTCCATGCTACGCCGCATTGAGGCAGTAATTGCTGCAAAAGGGGCCCAAACCAAGTACTGAGTACATACAGTATGCATGCTTATACTTTTCAGAGGTCTGATATTGTTCTACCTGTATGTACAATCCTTGTTTTATTGATTGCATGTAATATTCTAATTTTCTGAGATTGAGGATTTGGGGTTTTCATGAGCTCTAAGCCATAATCTTCACAATTATGACAAATCACGGCTTGAACTATCTTGCTTTGCATGTAATGAGTCTATCTCATATATTAGTTTCACCTTTTAAGTTGCATTAGTGAAATAAATGAACTTTTTCACGATATTCTAATTTTCCGAGTTTCACCTGTACAGAGGGAAAAGGGAGAAACAGCACAAGAGAAAAAGAAAAGCACAAAAACAAATAGTGGGGGGCGTGACTCTAGGCAGCACCTTGAATGGTCGCAATATCAGTTGTTCTGTGGGAAACATCAATAATTTGCCTTTTATTGGTGTCTATGAGGACCATCCATCTACCTCACCCTGATCACTAAACTCTGCTTACTAAGCTGAATCGAATACTACCAAAATCTTGGGATTACCACCCTTAATGACTGATCTGGAGAGTTGAGGCCTAAATCAGCCACGTAAGTGAGAGGCTCTCAACACCCCCCCCGGTATCTTGTAAGCCGGGTATGCAGTGCGTAGACACTGAAAATCTCAGCAACATGGAACCCGACGCAGCTATCCTAATTGAGGGGATATGTAAGCTCCTAAATGAACACATATTGCAGTTCACAGAGAAAATGGCGGCAGCATGGACTTATGAAGGGAACCTTTCTAGCGCTGAGCCTGCTCCCATAGATAAGGCACAAGCAGGGGACCCCGAGCCCTCCACCTATTGCAGATATTTTAGCCTGCCTGACACACAGCAAGACAGCGGAATCTCCATAAACACTGAGCTGGCGACTGGAAGTGGGGACCTACAGAAGACTGGCGCAGGTAAATTCTCAGCAGCATGGTTGGGGTCGGATCTCGCTCTCACACATACCGGGAAGGCAGATGCCCCTGAAGTAGGAGGGAGCCCTACAACGAACCCCCAACTGCCTATACATACCTGCTCAGCCCAACAGCCACGGCTCGCAATGGGAGATAATCCCGCTCCATATAGAGAGATACTTACAGGGGCAAAGATGTTATGTGCGGGGACTGTCTCTATGCCGGATGATTTTACTCCGCTGCCCCCGGCGCCTCTGTCACAGATCACTAGATTGAGAGAGACTCTCAGTGTCATGCAAGCAGTCTGGCGCCACTGGATAAATCCTGCATGGGAGACACCCCCTATACTGAAGGTCCGGAGCGGCCGTGAAGACAAGTCGGAGGTACACGGTCTGCAAGCATTGTGCTGGTGGGAACATAGTGGAGACTTGACAGCTCTATGGGAATCCATGAGTCGCTCACTGCTGGGAGGATGGCTGATATCGGTTAAGATCTTCCCTGGTTCTGTGGACTTCGGGGTTGCTGTACCCCCTGCACAATCTGGTATTGGCTATTCAGGCTTCCCTGGCCAGGTGAGAGTTCCCCAAGAAGATCGGCATGGAGTGGGCTAAAAAGGATTCAAGGACTAAATTATACTTTGGGACTGAGATCGCAAACCTAAAGTTTTGATGTGATGAACATTTGTTATCCTTGAGTACTACAGCTCTCAGAGCGGGGCTGAATGTAAGCTAGTCAGCCGTTTTCCTTTCTATATGTATGACAATATAATTAGTGGCTATAGAACTTTTCGATTAATCTACTCCTAAACGTTACCTAAGCCTCTCTAATTAGGGCTCTGATTGTCTGCTCTGTTCTGTAAGTTAAACTATTATGTGATTCTTGTTCCTATCGCTTATGGCCAGTCTTATTAACTCTTTATTAAGTTGATGGATGCCTGTTGTACCCACATGGTTGATTGAGTATCCGCATATGTAAACTTCCAAAATGTTACCTTGCCCTATTTTGTGAAATCCCATGATGTTTGTATGCGCTAAGATGTTTTGCTTTACTTCCTCCCCCAAATGCATTCTCTCAATTACTAGTAATGAGGGGTTCCTTCTCAATTTAATTTTAACCTAACTTGTTCAATTACTGTCCTGTGGGTCCAAAAGTGGCCCTTTTATCTTTTTCCCCTACATGCCCCCAGATATCTTCCTCTCTATAATTTCAGCAGTCCAAGAGAGGCTGCTAGAGTTTAAAAGGGGTAATATGTGTTACACTTTATGCAAGTATGAGGGGAACTTCTCTATACAGTTAAAAAAAAATGGGGTTCAGTTATCTAACATTTGTTATATTTGCTTATAGTCTAATCTTTGCGACTTGCCGCTAGACTGATATGATTATGAAGTACCCACTTATGTATACAGTACATAGCGGTAATAGTATTGTGTATTCTTTATTTTCCTTGACTATGGTTATTATTCTGTTCCTGAAGCAAATGATGCTTTCAATTGTATTTTCTTTATGCCTCAATAAAAAATATTTACAAAAAAAAACAAAAAACAAAAACAAATAGTGTAACAGAGAGAGAGATAATGGGGGAAATATAGTGGACCATGTGAATTATATTTTCATGTATGTTTTAAATTTAGAAAGCACATAAGTGTCAAATTCTGCTTTTTTTCTGTGGTGGTTGTGCCTGTATATGTTTTGTCTGTTGACTATGAGTAATATAAAAGAACAGCAATATTTTTTATCTGGATCTGAGGAATATTTTTATATCTGAAGACCAGTTTTAACCCAGTTACTACTAGAAAGATCTGATGAGGACCTGCTCCATATTAACCCCTTAAGGACCAGCAACGTACCCTGTATGTCACTGGCCTTTTTTTGGGACTTGATTGTTTTATAGCGCAGTCTTGCCACCATCGTTGAGACTGCTCTATTCCACAAAGCCTGCTGGAGGGAGGGTATTAATAACGTGTTCTTGCTAGACTTGTGCTATTATGTCGTGAAAAAACCCTTAACGACCAGTGACATACAGGTTACATTGTGGTCATTAAGGGGTTAAATATGTTAAATTAAATATTAAGCCTTTTTGAATATTTGTCATTATTAGGTGCTGATTGGTAGGCGTGCTCTCTGCACAGGGCATACGTACCTGACAACACCTGTGTAAAAGCAGAAAACTACATAGTGTGTGGATGTGGGCATTAAAAAAAAAGCCAGCATTTTATAAACGGCTACAAGGGTAATTCAAAATGGTACAGCTGTTTTGCTTTCATTGTCTAGCTAGAAGGCTTATATAATTTGAAAATATTTTGAAACATCTTTTTATCTTTTTTTATCTATGTTTTTTCCCAGCACTCAAGGGGTGTAAAACAGTTTTCTACTGCTATAGTGGTAAACTTATTGCTATGCCTATATTTCCATAGTGGTTAAAGGGACAGTCTAGTCAAAATTAAACTTTCATGATTCAGATAGGACATGCAATTTTATTTTTTGTTTAACCCATTTACCCATTATGACGTTTATATACGTTGTGTAGTACTTTGCTTATCGTACCGCACCATGTCTATATATGTCGGAGCTGCAGGAAGCTCCAGCAGGCTCAGCTATTAAGTTCCAGCCGAGAGCTGGAGTTCCTGAGCTCATTGCATCTGTCTTCAAATGGAACAGGGGCACGAGTGTGTGTCTCTGTCTGTAACAATCATCTGCTGGTGCTGGCAGGAGATGTGGGAGGGAATATGGGAGGCGGGTGGGCAGTGGGATGGCCTTATACAACAGAAAAATAAAGGGAGAGGGATAGGGAGCTACACTACAAACAAAATGTGGGGTGATTGGTCCCTAAACTAATGATCGGGGGAGGGGGGACCATTAACCTACAGAATTATTTTTTTTAAATTAAATTAAAAAATATATTTAGGTATTTTATAGGTACTGGCAGACAGTTTCCAGTACCTAAGATGGCAGACACTAATAGAGGGGGGAGGGTTAGAGAGCTATTTGGGAGGCATCAAGGAGGTTAAAGGATAAGTGGTATCCTACACTGCAGAAAATAGAAACAAATGAAAAAAAATAATAATTAAAAGAAAATTACCTTAAATGTTCATATTGGCAGACTGTCTGCCAATACCAAAGATGGTGATGACCAGTGGGAGTGAGGGAGGGAAGAGAGCTGTTTGGGAGGAATCAGGTAGGGATCAGGGGGTGGGAAGTTTCAGGTGGGAGGGTAATCTCTACACTAAAGCTAAAATTAACCTTGCAAGCTACCTGATTAACACCTTCACTGCCGGAAATAATAGAAGTGTTGTGCTCAGCTGCAATTAACGGCATTCTAATTACCAAAAAGCAATGATATAGCCATGTATGTCTGCTATTTCTTAACAAGGGGGATACCAGAGAAGCTTTTACAATTATTTTTGCCATGATTGTACAAGTTGTATGTAAATAATTTCAGTGAGAAACTCAAAGTTTGTGATAAAGTTAATGATTTTTATTTATTTTTTTATGATTGCATTTGGCAGTGAAATCGTGGCAAGAAATATTCAAAAATGGGACTGGGTTGTCTACTTAAAAAAAACCAAGGCTCTATCTCTGTTTAAATGGAGTGATAGCAAAAATGATAACATTCTCTGGTACCGTATTTTGGGCAAGTTCTTCTCGGAAAGTCCTGGTAGTGAAGGAAGGGTATAATATATCTTTAAATATTCAAATTGTGGTAACATTTGTTTAAGGGGCAGTATCTGATGCTGCTTCAAACATTTTTATGACATGGTCTTAAAGGGACATTAAACACTAACTGCATTTTGTGCACCTTCCTCTAATTATGCGTGCCACCATTTTGAAACCTAGGTTTCACTGCAGGTATCTGAAGGAGGGTTTCTGCACATATGCAAACATGCCAGCACTGGCATGTAGTGAAAGCACCCATCACTAGAGGGAGACATGGAATAACATCAATACAATACTATACTTAATAAAATGTATTTTGTGTTTAATGTCCCTTTAAATCCCTACTGATTGACATCAAAACATCAATACTTTAAGAAAACAATTGCTTAAAGGGATACTGAACCTACATTTTTCCTTTGTGATTCAGATAGAGCGTGCAATTTTAATCAACTTTCTAATTTACTCCTATTATCAATTTTCTTTGTTCTCTTGCTATCTATATTTAAAAAAGAAACTCCAGAACCCTGGACAATACTTGTTTATTGGTGGATGAATTTATCCACCAATCAGCAAAACAACCCAGGTTGTTCATCAAAAATGGGCCGGCATCTAAACTTACATTCTTGCTTTTCAAATAAAAATACTAACGCCTAGATTTAGAGTTCTGCGGCCAAAGGGGTGCGTTAGCTACGCGTGCTTTTTTCTGGCCGCACCTTTTAAATACCGCTGGTATTTAGAGTTCACAGAATGGCTGCGTTAGGCTCCAAAAAAGGAGCGTAGAGCATATTTACCGCAACTTCAACTCTCGATACCAGCGGTGCATACGGACGCGGCCAGCTTCAAAAACGTGCTCGTGCATGATTCCCCCATAGAAAACAATGGGGCTGTTTGAGCTGAAAAAAAACCTAACACCTGCAAAAAAGCCGCGTTCAGCTCCTAACGCAGCCCCATTGTTTTCTATGGGGAAACACTTCCTACGTCTGCACCTAACACCCTAACATGTACCCCGAGTCTAAACACCCCTAGCCTTACACTTATTAACCCCTAATCTGCCGCTCCCGCTATCGCTGACACCTGCATATTTTTTTTAACCCCTAATCTGCCGCTCCGTAAACCGCCGCTACTTACATTATCCCTATGTACCCCTAATCTGCTGCCCCTAACACCGCCGACCCCTATATTATATTTATTAACCCCTAATCTGCCCCCCTCAACGTCGCCTCCACCTGCCTACACTTATTAACCCCTAATCTGCCGAGTGGACCGCACCGCTACTATAATAAAGTTATTAACCCCTAATCCGCCTCACTCCCGCCTCAATAACCCTATAATAAATAGTATTAACCCCTAATCTGCCCTCCCTAACATCGCCGACACCTAACTTAATTTATTAACCCCTAATCTGCCCACCGAATCTCGCCGCTACTGTAATAAATGGATTAACCCCTAAAGCTAAATCTAACCCTAACACTAACACCCCCCTAAATTAAATATAATTTAAATCTAACTAAATAAATTAACTCTTATTAAATAAATTTTTCCTATTTAAAGCTAAATACTTACCTGTAAAATAAACCCTAATATATCTACAATATAAATAATAATTATATTATAGCTATTTTAGGATTTATATTTATTTTACAGGTAACTTTGTATTTATTTTAACCAGGTACAATAGCTATTAAATAGTTAAGAACTATTTAATAGCTAAAATAGTTAAAATAATTACAAAATTACCTGTAAAATAAATCCTAACCTAAGTTACAATTAAACCTAACACTACACGATCAATAAATTAATTAAATACAATACCTACAATTATCTACAATTAAACCTAACACTACACTATCAATAAATTAATTAAATACAATATCTACAAATAAATACAATGAAATAAACTAACTAAAGTACAAAAAATAAAAAAGAACTAAGTTACAAAAAATAAAAAAATATTTACAAACATTAGAAAAATATTACAACAATTTTAAACTAATTACACCTACTCTAAGCCCCCTAATAAAATAACAAAGACCCCCAAAATAAAAAAATGCCCTACCCTATTCTAAATTAAAAAAGTTCAAAGCTCTTTTACCTTACCAGCCCTGAACAGAGCCCTTTGCGGGGCATGCCCCAAAGAATTCAGCTCTTTTGCCTGTAAAAAAAACACATACAATACCCCCCCCCAATATTACAACCCACCACCCACATACCCCTAATCTAACCCAAACCCCCCTTAAATAAACCTAACACTAAGCCCCTGAAGATCTTCCTACCTTATCTTCACCTCGCCGGGTATCACACCGATCCATCCTGGCTCCGATGTCTTGATCCAAGCCCAAGCGGGGGGCTGAAGATGTCCATGATCCGGCTGAAGTCTTCATCCAAACGGGAGCTGAAGAGGTCCATGATCCGGCTGAAGTCTTCTATCAAGCGGCATCTTCAATCTTCTTTCTTCCGGATCCATGTTCATCCTGCAGATCAGCAGTTCCGATCAGCCAATAGAATGCGAGCTCAATCTGATTGGCTGATCGGATCAGCCAATCGGATTGAACTTGATTCTGATTGGCTGATTCCATCAGCCAATCAGAATTTTCCTACCTTAATTCCGATTGGCTGATAGAATCCTATCAGCCAATCGGAATTCGAGGGACGCCATCTTGGATGACGTCCCTTAAAGGAACCGCCATTCGTCGGGAAGTCGTTGGTGAAGATGGATGTTCCGCGTCGGCGGGATGAACATGGATCCGAAAGAAAGAAGATTGAAGATGCCGCTTGATAGAAGACTTCAGCCGGATCATGGACCTCTTCAGCTCCCGCTTGGATGAAGACTTCAGCCGGATCATGGACAAGCTTGGGCTTGGATCAAGACATCGAAGCAAGGATGGATAGGTGTGATACCCGGCGAGGTGAAGATAAGGTAGGAAGATCTTCAGGGGCTTAGTGTTAGGTTTATTTAAGGGGGTTTGGGTTAGATTAGGGGTATGTGGGTGGTGGGTTGTAATGTTGGGGGGTGGTATTGTGTTTTTTTTACAGGCAAAAGAGCTGAATTCTTTGGGGCATGCCCCGCAAAGGGCCCTGTTCAGGGCTGGTAAGGTAAAAGAGCTTTGAACTTTTTTAATTTAGAATAGGGTAGGGCATTTTTTTTATTTTGGGGGGCTTTGTTATTTTATTAGGGGGCTTAGAGTAGGTGTAATTAGTTTAAAATTGTTGTAATATTTTTCTAATGTTTGTAAATATTTTTTTATTTTTTGTAACTTAGTTCTTTTTTATTTTTTGTACTTTAGTTAGTTTATTTCATTGTATTTATTTGTAGATATTGTATTTAATTTATTTATTGATAGTGTAGTGTTAGGTTTAATTGTAGATAATTGTAGGTATTGTATTTAATTAATTTATTGATAGTGTAGTGTTAGGTTTAATTGTAACTTAGGTTAGGATTTATTTTACAGGTAATTTTGTAATTATTTTAACTATTTTAGCTATTAAATAGTTCTTAACTATTTAATAGCTATTGTACCTGGTTAAAATAAATACAAAGTTACCTGTAAAATAAATATAAATCCTAAAATAGCTATAATATAATTATAATTTATATTGTAGCTATATTAGGGTTTATTTTACAGGTAAGTATTTAGCTTTAAATAGGAATAATTTATTTAATAAGAGTTAATTTATTTCGTTAGATTTAAATTATATTTAACTTAGGGGGGTGTTAGTGTTAGGGTTAGACTTAGCTTTAGGGGTTAATCCATTTATTACAGTAGCAGCGAGATTTGGTCGGCACATTAGGGGTTAATAATTGAAGTTAGGTGTTGGCGATGTTAGGGAGGGCAGATTAGGGGTTAATACTATTTATTATAGCGTTATTGAGGCGGGAGTGAGGCGGATTAGGGGTTAATAACTTTATTATAGTATCGGTGCGGTCCGCTTGGCAGATTAGGGGTTAATAAGTGTAGGCAGGTGGAGGCAACGTTGAGGGGGCAGATTAGGGGTTAATAAATATAATATAGGGGTCGGCGGTGTTAGAGGCAGCAGATTAGGGGTACATAGGGATAATGTAGGTAGCGGCGGTTTACGGAGTGGCAGATTAGGGGTTAATTATTGTAGGTAGCTGGCGGCGACGTTGTGGGGGGCAGGTTAGGGGTTAATAAATATAATATAGGGGTCGGCGGTGTTAGGGGCAGCAGATTAGGGGTACATAAGTATAACGTAGGTGGCGGTCGGCAGATTAGGGGTTAAAAAAAATTAATCGAGTGGCGGCGATGTGGGGGGACCTCGGTTTAGGGGTACATAGGTAGTTTATGGGTGTTAGTGTACTTTAGAGCACAGTAGTTAAGAGCTTTATAAACCGGCGTTAGCCCAGAAAGCTCTTAACTACTGACTTTTTTCTGCGGCTGGAGTTTTGTCGTTAGATTTCTAACGCTCACTTCAGCCACGACTCTAAATACCGGCATTAGAAAGATCCCATTGAAAAGATAGGATACGCAAATGACGTAAGGGGATCTGCGGTATGGAAAAGTCGCGGCTGGAAAGTGAGCGTTAGACCCTTTCCTGACTGACTCCAAATACCAGAGGGCGGTAAAAACCAGCGTTAGGAGCCTCTAACGCTGGTTTTCACGGCTACCGCCCAACTCTAAATCTAGGCCTATGAGAATAAAGAACATTTGATAATAGGAGTAAATTAGAAAGTTGCTTAAAATTGCATGCTCTATCTGAATCACGGAAAATATTTGGTTTCAGTGTCCATTTAAACAACAATGAAAGACAGAGCTTAAAATTACATTCATGAAGAAAAAGCATCCCAGACATGGTTTTTTAAACCTCAGCTTGTAATCTGGATTGTCTGACAGATGCAACTGGAGTTTTCACAAGAAAATACCAGAAATAACACTCTAACACCTAGATTACGACTTTTGTGCTATAGAGGGAGCGAAACAAACGCAACAAAGTTGCGTTATTTCACCCTCCATAGCGCTGCCATTACGAGTTTCTGAAAAGCCTCCTTGTGCATGCGATATGGTGGCATTAAGCTTCATACCGCACAAAAGCCAAGGGCCGATTTGACGTGCTCGTGCACGCTTTCCCTATAGACATCAATGGGGAGAGAGTGTTTGGAAAAAAAAACTAACACCTGAAGTGCAGAATGAAAAACTCTGTATCACAACCCCATTGATGTCGATAAGGGAAAAAAGTTAACTTTAAACCTAACACCCTAAGATAAACCCCAAATCTAAACATCCCTAATCTGCCTCCCCCGACATCACTGACACCTAAATAAAGTTATTAACCCCTATCCGGCCGCTCCCCAACATCGCTGCCACTAATAAAAGTTATTAACCTGTAAACCTCTGGCCTCCCACATCACCGCCACTATAATAAACCTATTAACCCCTAAACCACTGTCAGCCCCCCACATTTCCACTAATAAATTAAACTATTAACCCCTAAACCTATCAACCCCTAACTTTAAATTAAAATTTGTACAGTAAGGATGGATTGCACCTGAATGACATGGGTGCAGGTGTGTTGGGGAAAAGGATGGTAGCACGTTTATAAAATCTTTTAAACTAGGCAAAGGGTGGGAGGGTCAGTTAGAACACAATAGAACAGAGAGATCAGTCTGTGAATATGTCACTCCTTTAATATCTCAAGGAAGGGATGATTTAAGAAATGTCACATTAGAAAGTATGGAGGAAAGCACACAGCAGCAGAAAGCACATGAAAATTAAAGGGACATTAAACACCAGAATGTCTGTTGTTTAAAAAGATAGATAATCCCTTTATTACCCATTTCCCAGTTTTGCATAACCAGCACTGTTATATTAATATACGCCTAGATTTAGAGTTCTGCGTTAGCCGTCAAAACCAGCTTTAGGGGGTCCTAACGCTGGTTTTTACCGCCCGCTGGTATTTAGAGTCAGTCAGGAAAGGGTCTAACACTCACTTTCCAGCCGCGACTTTTCCATACCGCAGATCCCCCTACGCCAATTGCGTCTCCTATCTTTTCAATGGGATCTTTCTAACGCCGGTATTTAGAGTCTTGGCTGAAGTGAGCGTTAGAAATCTAACAACAAGACTCCAGCCGCAGAGAAAAGGCAGGAGTTAAGAGCTTTCTGGGCTAACGCCAGTTCATAAAGCTCTTAACTACTGTGCTCTAAAGTACACTAACACCCATAAACTACCTATGTACCCCTAAACCGAGGCCCCCCCACATCGCCACCACTCTATTAAATTTTTTAACCCCTAATCTGCCGACCGCACACCGCCGCAACCTACATTATCCCTATGTACCCCTAATCTGCTGCCCCTAACACCGCCGACACCTACATAATATTTATTAACCCCTAATCTGCACCCCCCCCCCAACGTCGCCGCTACCTACCTACCTACAATTATTAACCCCTAATCTGCCGACCGGACCTCACCGCTACTATAATAAATGTATTAACCCCTAAAGCTAAGTCTAACCCTAAATTAATTAAATAAACTACCGACAAATAAATACAAATAAATACACTAACTAAAGTACAAAAAATAAAAAAAGAACTAAGTTACAAAAAATAAAAAAATAATTTACAAACATTATAAAAATATTACAATAATTTTAAGCTAATTACACCTACTCTAAGCCCCCTAATAAAATAACAAAGCCCCCCAAAATAAAAAAATGCCCTACCCTATTCTAAAATAAAAATTGTAAAGCTCTTTTACCTTACCAGCCCTTAAAAGGGCCTTTTGCGGGGCATACCCCAAAGAATTCTGCTCTTTTGCCTGTAAAAAAAACATACAATACCCCCCAACATTACAACCCACCCCCCACATACCCCTACTCTAAACCAAACCCCCCTTAAATAAACCTAACACTACCCCCTGAAGATCTTCCTACCTTGAGTCGTCTTCACTCAGCCGAGCCAAATTCTTCATCCAATCCGGGCGATGTCTTCATCCAAGCGGGGGCTAAAGAGGTTCATCATCCGGCTGAAGTCTTCATCCAAGCGGGGGCTGAAGAGGTCCATCATCCGGCTGAAGTCTTCTATCAAGCGGCATCTTCAATCTTCTTTCTTCCGGCTCCATCTTCATCCCGCCGTCGCGGAACATCCTTCCTCCACGACAAACTCCCGACGAATGAAGGTTCCTTTAAGGGATGTCATCCAAGATGGCGTCCCTCGAATTCCGATTGGCTGATAGGATTCTTCAGCCCCCGCTTGGATGAAGACATCGCCCGGATTGGATGAAGAATTCGGCTCGGCTGAGTGAAGACGACTCAAGGTAGGAAGATCTTCAGGGGGGTAGTGTTATGTTTATTTAAGGGGGGTTTGGGTTAGAGTAGGGGTATGTGGGTGGTGGGTTGTAATGTTGGGGGGGTATTGTATGGTATTTTTTACAGGCAAAAGAGCAGAATTCTTTAGAATAGGGTAGGGCATTTTTTTATTTTGGGGGGCTTTGTTATTTTATTAGGGGGCTTAGAGTAGGTGTAATTAGCTTAAAATTGTTGCAATATTTTTATAATGTTTGTAAATTATTTTTTTATTTTTTGTAACTTAGTTCTTTTTTTATTTTTTGTACTTTAGTTAGTGTATTTATTTGTAGGTAGTTTATTTAATTAATTTATTGATAGTGTAGTGTTAGGTTTAATTGTAACTTAGGTTAGGATTTATTTTACACGTAATTTTGTAATTATTTTAACTAGGTAACTATTAAATAGTTATTAACTATTTAATAGCTATTGTACCTGGTTAAAATAAATACAAAATTGCCTGTAAAATAAATATTTATCCTAAAATAGCTACAATATAATTATTATTTATATTGTAGCTATATTAGGGTTTATTTTACGGGTAAGTATTTAGCTTTAAATAGGATTAATTTATTTAATAAGATTTATTTTATTTCGTTAGATAAAAATTATATTTAACTTAGGGGGTGTTAGGGTTAGGGTTAGACTTAGCTTTAGGGGTTAATACATTTATTAGAGTAGCGGTGAGGTCCGGTCGGCAGATTAGGGGTTCATAGGGATAACGTAGGTTGCGGCAGTGTACGGAGCGGCAGATTAGGGGTTAAAAATAATATGCAGCGGTCAGCGATAGCGGGGGCGGCAGATTAGGGGTTAATAAGTGTAAGGTTAGGGGTGTTTAGACTCGGGGTACATGTTAGGGTGTTAGGTGCAGACATAGGAAGTGTTTCCCCATAGGAAACAATGGGGCCGCGTTAGGAGCTGAACGCTGCTTTTTTGCAGGTGTTAGGTTTTTTTTCAGCTCAAACAGCCCCATTGTTTCCTATGGGGGAATCGTGCACGAGCACGTTTTTGAAGCTGGCCGCGTCCGTAAGCACTGCTGGTATTGAGAGTTGCAGTGGCGGTAAATTATGCTCTACATTCCCTTTTTGGAGCCTAACGCAGCCCTTCTGTGAACTCTAAATACCAGCGGTATTTAAAAGGTGCGGGGGGAAAAATACACGCGTAGCTAACGCACCCCTTTGGCCGCAGAACTCTAAATCTAGCTGATACTTTTTACCTGTGTGATTACCTTGTATCTAAGCATCTTCTGACAGCCCCCTGATCACATGACATTTTATTAATTATCTATTGACTTTCATTTTAGCCAATTAGTGCAGTGTCTGCCACAATCCACGAGCGTGATCACAATGTTATCTATATGGCTGACATGAACTAGCTCTCCCCTGTTGTGAAAAGCAAATAAAAAAGCATGTGATAAGAGGCAGCCTTCAAGGACTTAGATATTATCATATGAGCCTCCCTAGGTTTAGCTTTCAACTAAGAATACCAAGAGAAGAAAGCAAAATTGGTGATAAAAGTAAATTGAAAAGTTGTTTAAACTTACATGCCCTATTTGAAACATGAAAATAAATTTTGGACTTGACTGTCCCTTTAAATGTATGACAACAAATGCACGAAGTATGACAGGTAAAATGGGGGAGCTGGAGCTCTTAGTTGCAGAAGAGGACTATGATGTTATCAGTATAACTGAAACTTGGTGGGATCATTCACATGAATGTATATTAAACCTAACCTTAAACCTACAATAAGGGAAGATATTTCTGATACAGATGACAATGTAGAGACCCTGTGGGTGGAAATAAAGAGTGGGGGGAAAACTCCTAAAAAAAATATTACTAGGAACATGCTACAAGCCCCCCAACATTAGTGACCAGGAGGAAACTCAACTACTAATGCAAATTGGTAAGGCTGCTAATAACAGTGCTGTAATTATGGGAGATTTTAACTACCTTGATATAAACTGGGCCAAAGAAACTAGTAATTCAGCTAAGGGGGATATATTTTTAAATGTTCTCAGGGATAACTTCTTGTCACAATTAATAGAGGAGCCAACTAGGAGTAAAGCTATATTGGATTTAGTGCTATTAAACAATACAGATATAATATCAAACATAGAAGCCAAAGAACATTTGGGTAACAGTGATCATAACATGGTCACATTTGAAATCTTTTTTCATAAGCAGTGTCTTAAAGGTTTAACTAAGACTTTTAATTTTAAGAAAGCAAAAAATTCAACGATTTAAGGAAATCATTAAATAATATAAATTGGGACAAAGTATTCTTTAATAAACATACAGAGGATAAATGGATAACATTTAAAACTTTGTTAAATAAATATACATATCAACAAATACCATATGGTTATAAAAATAAAAATATCCAAGCCAATGTGGCTAAATAAAAATGTGTTAAGAGAAATCAGGAAAAAACATAGTGCATTTAAATTATTCAAAGAAAATAGTACAGACTCAACATTCCATATTTATAAAAAATGTAACAAAACATGCAAAAAAGCAATCAAATTAGCCAAAATTGAAAATGAAAAATTAATTGCAAAGGATTCTAAGTCTAACCCTAAAAAGTTCTTTAAGTACATAAATAGCAAAAAAATCTAAGAAAGACAATATAGGTACATTAAAATGCGGGGAGAGTAGCATGATTAACAGTGACAAGGAGAAGGCTGAGGTACTAAACCAGTTTTTTTCTTCAGTATACACAAGAGAGGAACCATTGGATGATACTTTGGAACAAAGTAGAACATGTCAGCCCATACCATTAACTGGGCTATGTATAGAGGATATCAGGAAAAAAAATGGATAATATTAAGGTAAATAAAACTCCAGGCCCAGATGGAATACACCCAAGGGTGTTAAGGGAATTTAGCACTGTTATAGACAAACCTCTACTCTTAATTTTTCAAGACTCATTATCCTCATGCATGGTACCCCAGGATTGGCATAAAGCTGATATGGTGCCACTCTTCAAAAGGGGAAGCAGGGATGATCTAGGAAGCTATAGACCAGTTAGTCTGACATCAATAGTGGGAAAGATATTTGAAGGGATTATAATGGATTTTATTGATGAGCATATTCGTGTAAACAAGATTATGAGTTCTAATAAGCATGGTTTTATGAGAAATAGATCATGTTAAACTAATCTAAATAGATTCTATGACAAAGTAAGTAAAAATATTGATAAAGGGGAATCAGTTGATGTGATATATTAGATTTTGCAAAGGCGTTTGATACAATACTACATGATAGATTAATGCACAAAGTTATATGACTGGGAATATCTAAAAAAAAAGTTAGCTCATGGATAAATAACTAGCTAGAAAATGGTGAGCAACGAGTAGTAGTAAATGGATCATACTCAGATTGGACAAAGGTAATCAGTGGAGTCCCCCAGGGATCAGTACTGGGGCCTGTTCTTTAATATTTTTATAAATGACTTGGAGCAAGGATTAAATAGCAACATCTCTATTTTTGCAGATGATACTAATTTAAGTAAGGTCATTAGGTCAGAGCAGGATGAACTTTCGTTACAAAGGGATCTGCAAAAATTAGAAGTCTGGGCAGGTAAATGGAAAATGAGATTTAATACGGGAAAATGCAAGGTTCTACATTTTGGAAGTAAAAATTAGCAGGCAACGTTTTATTTAAATGGGACAAGACTTAGCCAAACAGAGGAGGAAAGGGATTTGGGAGTAGTAATAGATAACAAGCTAAAGATGGGTGCACAGTGCAGGGCAGCAGCTTCAAAGGCTAATAAGATACTAGCATGTATTAAAAGAGGCATTGATTCAAGGGAGGAAAGCATCATTTTGTCACTTTATAAAGCCCTGGTAAGACCTCACCTTGAGTATGGTGTGCAGTTCTGGGGACCGATTGCAAAAAAAGATATTGCAGAACTAGAAAAAGTTCAGAGAAGGGCCACAAAGCTAATAAGGGGATTGGAGAATTTAAGCTATGAGGAGAGGCTAGCCAAACTGGGTCTGTTTTCTTTAGAAAAAAGGCACGTGAGAGGTGACATGATTACTTTATATAAATATATTCAAGGCCCATATACAGAGATGGCAGAAGCTCTGTTTATTCCAAGAAAATTGTTTGAGACAAGAGGTCACAATATAAGGTTGGAGGAAAGGAGATTTAACGAAAACATTTTTTCACTGTAAGAGCAATAAAATTGTGGAACTCATTACCAAAGTAGGTAGTGAATGCCAATACCCTAGATACATTTAAAAAGTTGTTTGGATACATTTCTGTCTATAAACAAAAATCATAGATATGATTGCTAGTATTAAATGGGTCACCTTTTAGTGGGATTATTTAAGCTTAACTGGAGCTTTTTGTAAGTATTTTAGATTTGTATAGGTTGAACTTGATGGACTTTGGTCTTTTTTCAACCTCATCTACTATGTTACTATGTTACTATGCTACAATATCCCTATCTTAAAATAAATAAAAACCTACCTGTAAAATTAAAAAAAACTATTTTATACTAACAATTAACCTAACATAACTATTAACCCAAAATTAAAATAACTACCAATTTAAAAAAACGAACGGCTAGATTACAAGTTGTGCGTTAAGGTAAAAAAGCAGCGTTAACAGGTTCTAACGCTGCTTTTTTACGCCCGCTGGTATTACGAGTCTTGCAGGTATAGGTGTACCGAACACTTTTTTGGCCTTACCGCAAACCTACTTACGCAAAAAGCCTTTTTTCTATGGGACTTCCATAGCGCTGGTATTACGAGTTTGTCCTGGGAGGCCAAAAAGTGAGCAGTACAGCCTCTACCGACAAGATTCATTTTAAAGTCAGTAGTTATGAGTTTTACGCTACAAAGCTGTAGCATAAAACTCATAACTAAAGTGCTAAAAAGTACACTAAACTACCTATTAACCCCTAAACCGAGGACCTCCCGCATCGCAAACACTATAATACATTTTTTAACCCCTAATCTGCCGCTCCGGACATCGCCGCCACTATAATAAACATATTAACCCCTAAACCGCCGCACTCCCACCTCGCAAACACTAGTTAAATATTATTAACCCCTAATCTGCTGCCCCCAACATCGCCGCCACCTACATTATACTTATTAACCCCCTAATCTTCCGCGTCCGGACAGCGCCGCCACCTACATTATATTTATTAACCCCTAATCTGCTGCCCCCAACATTGCCGCCACATACCTACATTTATTAACCCCTAATCTGCCATCCCCAACGTTGCCGCCACTATTCTAAATGTATTAACCCCTAAACCTAAGTCTAACCCTAACACCCCCTAACTTAAATATAATTTAAATAAATCAAAATACAAATTACTATCATTACCTAAATTATTCCTAAATAAAACTAAATACTTACCTAAAAAATAAACCCTAAGATAGCTGCAATATAACTAATAGTTACATTGTATCTAGTTTAGGGTTTATTTTTATTTTACAGACAAGTTTGTATTTATTTTAACTAGGTAGAATAGTTACTAAATAGTTATTAACTATTTAATAACTACCTAGCTAAAATACATACAAATTGACCTGTAAAATAAAACCTAACCTAAGTTACACTAATACCTAACACTACACTACAATTAAATAAATTCCCTACATTAAATACAATTAAATAAATTAAATTAAATTAGCTAAATTACCAAAAAAACAAACACTAAATTACAGAAAACAAAAAAACTAATTACAAGATATTTAAACTAATTACACCTAATCTAAGAGTCCTATCAAAATAAAAAAAGCCCACCCAAAAAAAAAAAAAAAACTAGCTTACACTAAACTACCAATAGCCCTTAAAAGGGCCTTTTGTGGTGCATTGCCCCAAATAAATCAGCTCTTTTACCTGTAAATAAAAATACAAACACCCCCCCCCCCAACAGTAAAACTGTCAGGAACCTACCTGTTACCTCCCACTGAGGTGTCATACCTGTTCCAGCCCTTTAAATGCTAGCTACGCCCTGTTCCTAGTGCTTAGTAATGTTGTTCACACCGCACTAGATGTTGCAATCTCCTAAGCTCTAAACTTCCAAGTTTTTCAAAAGAAGTTCTATCCTGTTAGTTCTCTAACTAACACTCTCTCACTGGATTACAAAATTCATTCAGCGTTCCCTGCTGTGATACTCGGATTCATAACAACACTTTGAATTGATTTCTTTTGTTGATCATTTTGGAGACATCGATCAACAAATTCATCTCAAGTTTTCTGCTACAACTAATTCATCTGAAGTTTTCTGCTACAACGAATTCGGACTCCCTGTCACTTTGCATACCTTCAGTTAAACAACAAATTCACCGCATTCAGTGTTTCCAGAGTGCCGCAGCTCTGCTCCCCGGAACAGCGTGTGACGTCACCTGTCACTCTCAACACCCGACCAGTAACGCCTACTTCTCCCCGCTCCGGGGATCGCAAGATAACTCACTCTCTCTCTGTCCACGCTGCCGGTAAGACTCGCAGCTAACAACTCGAGAGGGATTCTCTAGGCAGATTGAGTTGCTTAGTTTAACAATAACTGTGTCTCTGGCATCGTTGCATCTTATCTTGTCTCACAACTCAGGACTTCCACAACCCAGATAATACTACCAGAATAATAAGGTTGTTGTTCATTGCCAATACTACACTCTAAAAGTAGTTCACTAATCTCTTGAGGTAGTTGCAAAATAGCATCTAAGCCTCATCCATTATTTACTTACTCTGAAATTGAAACAACTTATGCTTACATTAGTCAATCAATTGCTTAAAATCCACTGAGCCATACATGCTATTGAATACATTGTTTCAATAGTTTTTTGCTTTGTGGAACAAACCTTTAACAGTCTGCAGCTGTGATCACTACAACCCCTACAACCTACAGGAATAATTACTCGTAGGGTTAATCCCTTACAGTTTACTAAGCCATGTCGACTGATCCAGCAGATCTACCCCAATTTGTTTATTCTCTATCTCAGAGAGTGGATCAGATGGGGATTGCTCTCAGGGAACTTGAGATTGAAAACCAATCCCTGAGAAAGATCATA
This sequence comes from Bombina bombina, assembly GCF_027579735.1. Lineage (NCBI taxonomy): Eukaryota > Metazoa > Chordata > Amphibia > Anura > Bombinatoridae > Bombina > Bombina bombina. The sequence continues at coordinate 268,583,993 of NC_069504.1, read as the reverse complement.
AGAGACTCATTAACACCAAAGCCTGATCCAATACCTGAACCTATTGTCTCACTACCTGAGCCTTTCTCTGGAAATAGAAAATTATATCGGCAGTTCAAGACTGCTTGCCAACTATTATTCGGATTAAAACCGAAAACATATTGCACAGAGAGAGTGAAAGTGCTTACAGTAATATCTTTCCTACGGGGTGAACCCCGTGTGTGGGCTGACGCCACATTTGAAACAAATCAACCCATTTTAGGCTCACTAGATGCCTTTTTCACCCAAATGGATGAATTGTATCTTGATTCGGATGCCCAATTATCAGCAGAAACTTCCATGCGCAATCTAAGACAAGGGAAACGTGTCGTGGAAGATTATATCACCGAATTCAAGCAGTATGCTCGGGATTCCCAATGGAATCCTATTGCCCTACGTAACCAGTTTAGACTCGGCCTAGCAGACAATATAAAAGATGAACTTGCACGTGTTGATTTACCCAAGACACTTGAGGCTCTAATGTCATTAGTCATCCACATTGACAGAAGACTACGTGAGAGGAGATCTGAAAGAGGGCATTATGAATCCGTTTCAAAAGCAATACCTTTGGCATCCTCCTTGACTTCTCCTAGAACTGGTCCAGAACCTATGGAGGTTGGTTTAGCAAGAGCTCCTTTGACACTTCAGGAGAGGACATGCAGGAGATTGAACGAGCTTTGCATGTACTGTGCCAATTCTTCGCATACGATCACGGACTGTCCACTCCTTCTAAAATCCAAGAAAAGTAAGTCCTATACTTTAAGTGCTATACCTACATCTACAACCTCTCAAACTTACTGTAAACTTTCTGTGTCTTTGCAGTGGGACCTTCGAAACCTTCAAACTGAGGCCATCATCGATACTGGCACCTATGGGAACTTCATAGATATAGCCACTGTAAAAGCTAATAAAATACCCTGTGTGATTAAGCATTCCCCTCTTGTCATTCGTGTTATTGACGGTAGTTCCATAACAAGTGGTCCAATTACTCATCAGACCATACCACTATTAGTTACCTCCTTTCAAGGTCACTCAGAGCTGGTTGAATTTGATGTTCTACCTTCACCTCTATTTCCTTTAGTTTTAGGAGTATCCTGGTGTAAAAAGCACCAACCAGAGATTAATTGGACCTCGTTGCAGGTGAATCTTAACTCAGCATACTGTCAGCAACACTGTTTCTCAAAACATTCTCTGCTCTCACTTCCATCAGAGATTCCACAACTTCCTAATGTTTACTCCGAGTTCAGCGATGTGTTCAGCAAAGTGGAAGCTGAAACACTACCCCTGCATCGTATATACGACTGCCCTATCGATATCAAACCTGGATCTTCTATTCCTTTTGGACGACTCTACCCGTTATCAACTCCTGAACTGGAACATTTAAAACTCTATTTGGAGGAAAACCTTCGTAAAGGCTTCATTCGACCATCAACATCCGCTGCTGGAGCTGGAATGTTTTTTGTGAAAAACAAAGACGGATCACTATGCCCCATCATAGATTATAGAGAACTTAACCAACGCACTATAAAAAACCGTTATCCGCTCCCGCTGATCCCAGAGCTCATAGAACGTCTTCAAGATGCAACCATCTTCACCAAGTTAGACCTAAGAGGTGCATACAATCTGGTGAGAATATGTGAGGGTGACGAATGGCTGACTGCCTTTAGGACCAGATATGCACTCTTTGAGTACTTAGTCATGCCTTTCGGGCTTTGTAACGCCCTAGGAACTTTCCAACACTTTATCAACGATGTCTTTCGGGACCTTTTGGATGTTTGCCTAGTCATTTACCTCGACGATATCCTCATATATTCAGGATCCTTAGAAGCTCATGTAAAACATGTTCGGCAAGTCTTATCATGCCTACGCACACATAGATTATATGCAAAGTTGGAGAAATGTCAATTTCACACAAATTCAATTTCATTTTTGGGCTATAACATCTCACCAAACGGAATCAGTATGTAAGAGGAGAAAGTTGAAACAGTAAAAAATTGGGACACACCAAGAACTAGAAAAGAACTTCAAAGATTTCTAGGTTTTACGAATTATTATCGGAAGTTTGTGAAGGATTTCTCTAAAATCGCTAAACCATTAACTCGACTAACAAGCACATTAACAAAATTCCACTGGACATCAGAGGCTACTTCTGCTTTCAAGCTTCTTAAGGAAAAGGTCACCACAGCACCAATTCTCCGCTTCCCTAATTCTGAACTTCAATATATACTCGAAGTAGATGCTTCGGAGTTCGCCTTAGGGGCAATTCTATCTCAGAAATCTGGTCTCACTGATCCTTTGCATCCTGTCGCCTTCTTCTCAAAAGTCCTCAGTCCTTCGGAGATCAACTACCCAATCGGTGAAAAGGAGCTACTAGCAATCAAAAAGGCATTAGAAAATTGGAGACATCTCTTAGAAGGTACCAAACTTCCCATTATTATTTATACGGATCATAGGAATCTCGCCTTCCTCCAGAACAGCAAGACCTTATTCTCCAGACAGGTGCGCTGGTGTCTTTTCTTCACTAGATTCAATTTCCATATAGTTTACAGACCATCTTCAAGGAACGGGAAGGCAGATGCTCTGTCAAGGAAGGATCAACATCCAAAGTACTCTTCTGATACTACCTCAGTAATTCCTGCAGAGAGGTTCATCGGTTTAACATCAGACCTTGAAAAATCCATCATAGAATCGTATGCTACAGATGATGAAGTATCACACAATGACTTACAAAGCACTCTGGAAGGTTTGCTACTTCACCTGGGAAAAGTGTATGTTCAACGATAAAAGTGTATATCCTGCGCAGATAACAGAAGGGAAAGGGGATATGGAATACCTCTGGCTCTCCTCAGCTGGTCCCTAGTGTACCCAATATGAAAGTAGAAAATAGATGGGGGTGGAGGTGAGCGCCAAAAAAGGCTGAGGTAGGGAATGGGACACCTGTTAGACTGATAGAGCGGTGTCCACAATGTAGGTTCTCTTGTTGACGTTGGTGGAATCGATGTACAAATAGTATAATAACTATAAATTAGTTGTAAACTTTAAGAATGTATATCAATGTTTAATCCACATAAAAATGTTAAAATATCTCAGATCTACTTAAAAGCATACACAATCCTAAAAATAGAAATAAAAATAACAATCATATAAAATCATGGATCCATGTTACAATAAAATAAATGCAAAAAATGGGAATGCACAATAAAAACCTTTTTGCAATAATTGATCTGATAGACCAAGTATCCTAATTAGGCCACGTGTCCTAATTGGAGTAGTTTATTTAGAAACAGTCCAGATGGTGGTAAATGTTCTTATGGTTATATTTGTCCAATTAAATCACAATATGGCAAAAAAATTAGTGTCTCTGTCCGTGACCAATTCTGAAATAATTCCAAAGCAGTGTGTGTCCTGTGCCTGAAATGGTGAGAAAATGGAAAATCCAAAAATGTGTGATCACTTAATGTGAAAAAAAGGGGAAAAAAATGGAGAAAAAATGTAGAAAAAATGTAGAAAAATGTAGAAAAAATGTGTAACCTTGCAAAAAATGTGAGAATCCTCCAGTTTATGTGGCAAAAAGTGAGTATTCAAGGTGATTAAAAAAGTGTCCAATGTGATATAGTGATTTCTGTGCAATGAAGTTGTAGCTCAGTATGATCCAATCAAAAACCAAATAACATTGTGCAAAAACCTGTAAAGAAAACAAACAATACTATAATATATACAAACTGTTAAGTGGGTATATCAGTATTATGCTTACTCAAATCAGTCGACGCGTTTCGGCCATGTACTCCTGGCCTTTATCAAGACTAACATTGTGAGTAAGCTGAGAGAATTTATAGGAGCTGTTGCTAATGTTTGGGCGCCAAAAAGCTAGTAGGCCACGCCCCCTTCCTGTTAGGTGCATTGTGGGTATGGGCAAAAGTTTAGTTTTAAAATGTACTCTTAAAAAATCAAAATATTAATTTATGAGTCTTAACTATTATTGTGTTCTTGGGGCCATTTCAATTTGGGCTATTTGCTTTGTCTATGTGCCCTTAGTTGGCATCCTAAGTATGATAAATTTGTATTCCACCTACACTTCCGGTTTCGCTAGTGTTTGTCGTGTTTACTTCCGGTTTTTCTAATGTTGGCTCATATCCTGTGGGTTAGTGATGCTATCATACTTCGATAGCTATCTATTTAGGTATTGACCTAACTCCCTTTGTATGTCATATGGCGACTACTTTATCTTTTAGCTAAAGCTGCCTTTACTTTCATTCTTTCTCTTTATTACCTCTGTTCGGCACATATTAATACTTCCGGTTAGCGCATATTAGCACTTCCGGTTTCGCTATGTCATAGCACTTCCGGTTTCTGTTGTTTTCCGGTATCGTGATTGTCTAATACTTCCGGTTTCGATAGGTTACACTACCACACAGAGACTAGTGTGAGAATAAATCTAAGCTGCCTATTAATAAGTGCTGGATATATGGCGGTATGTTTGGGTACATGAGTGAATATTGTGATGTAACCAAATCCAAGTACCTATGGTATAGTTTGTGTTACCATACTCAGACTCGAGTAAATTAGTAAAACAATTTTAAATTATTTAAAATAATTTAAAATAAAATAATATAAGATAATTAAAATAATTAAAATAATCTAAATAATCCAAAATACAGTTCACCAAAAATACAATAAAAATACAATCGGGTTACATGGAATAAAAATAAAATGAAATCAGGATAACACTGATACTAATAGAATGCCATATGGAACTGGTTATACAATGAATACCTCCTAAAATCAGAGTGACAGTAGTACAAATAACTGCTCAAGCTCATATTTCAACAGAATGCCAAATCAAAAATGGTTTCAAATTTCTTAAAATATGTTCAAACTTCTTAAAATACCCCAAACTTTTCTAAAAGCTTTTAGAATATTTTTAAAATACAAAATCCCAGAATTATTATAATCCTCATTGTATTAGTATTTAAAATTAATATTATAATTAAAACTTTAAACATAACTTGATTGTAAAACCAGATAGGACCATATAATGTAGACACTAGATGGGGCCAATGTGTGGGATGCTTCAATAATGGGAGAGGACTGGGAAGACAGTGGAGGTCTCTTTTCTATTACGCACATAGGTAAGTAAACCCGTCTTATAGAAGGGAATCCATGCTATCAGTATACCTACACTTGTCAGGTGGAAAAGACCTGATAGGATCTATGTTTCTGGGTGAGGTGGATAGAAGTGAGCTGTGATTTGATGGAGCATAGGTGACTCTATTAATCAATGATTAAACTCTATTTTGTGAGGCTGAATAAGTGTGAGAGGTCTTCCCTATTATTCAGACCCTTTGGGTACAAACTGTTCAGTGAGAAAATCCATTTGGACTCGTGTAAGAGTAATTTTTGTTCGTGGTTACCCCCTCTCCAATTTTTTCTCACTATTTCTATTCCACAGAATTTCATATCTCTGATGTTTCCTCCATGTTTTATTGTAAAGTGTTTGTATAGTGCTGTATCTATTCTTTTTTTCTCTATACATAGTATGTGCTCCCTCATTCTGTCTTTCAATTGTCTGGAAGTTTGTCCTACATATTGTAATTTGCATGGACATTCAATAAGATATATGACATTATGGTCTCCACATCTTATTAGATCGTTGATCATAAATTTTTCTTTCATATGTGCAGATGAGAATGAGGTTGTTTTCCAGCCATTTCTGCACGCTTTACAATTCGGGCACGGGAAAAAACCTTTTATCTTCTTGTTATATTGACCTACCACTGCACCCATTTTCTGTTTAGGAACACTCGGTGCCAGTCTGTTCTTTAAATTGTTTGTTTTCCTGTAAATAAATTTCGGGTGTGGCATTAGTAATTCTCCCAAGACATCATCGTCTTTTAAAAGTGGCCAGTGCTTTCTGTAGATCTTCTCTATGATGTGTTTGTTTTCACAGTATTCTGTGATAAGCGGGACATCTATACTGTCTTCGGATGTCACTGTCCTCTCTCTGGTTTTATATTTTAGGAGGGTTTTTCTATCAATGGCTTTGACTTCTTTGATTTTTTCTTCCAGTAATGTCTCTTTATATCCTCTGTCGATAAATCTTTGTTTTAGTACCTGGGTTTGTTCTTCCCACTTTGTCGGATCCGAGCAGTTCTTTTTAAGCCTCAAGCACTCTGGAAGGTTTGCTACTTCACCTGGGAAAAGTGTATGTTCCACAGTGTTTAAGACCAATTCTATTACATCTCCACCATGACTCCCCTCTCGCAGGTCATCCTGGAGAGAGAAGAACGCTAGAGAATATCACAAGGTCTTATTGGTGGCCTTCCATGACAAAATCTATTAAAGAGCATGTCTCCAGCTGTAGGATTTGTGCTACGTCAAAAAGTACCAAATCACCTCCGGTAGGGTTTCTCATGTCATTGCCCATTCCTACACATCCTTGGAGTCACCTTTCCTTGGATTTCATAGTTGATCTTCCAAGATCTTCAGGCATGAACACAATCCTGGTAGTCATCGATCTATTCACCAAGATGGCACATTTTATTCCATTTAATAAGCTACCAACAGCATCAGTGACAGCAAGATTGTTCCTTGACAATGTAGTCAGACTCCATGGCTTCCCTAAAACCTTAACTTCGGATCGGGGGACCCAATTTACTTCTCGTTTTTGGAGATCGTTAACCACATTATTACAAATTGATCATCGCTTCTCCACATCATTCCACCCCCAAACCAATGGCCAGGTGGAAAGGACGAATCAGTGGTTGGAGCAATACCTCCGCTGTTTTTGTGCATACCAACAGGAGGACTGGATCTCCTACTTGTCAATGGTGGAATTTGCATTTAACAACTCACAGAACTCATCCACAAAATGCTCGCCTTTCTTCGCCAACTATGGCTACCACCCTACCTCTTATCCAACATCTGGGCTCCCAAATCCCACAACAACTCTTTGCCCCACTGCAAACGACTTCGCAGCTGATCTTCGACAACATTATGAGGTTTTAAAAAGTAACATAGCCACCTCTCAAGAAAAACAAACACACTACTACAATTTGCGTAGACGGCCAGCGCCTTCTTACCAGATAGGTGACTATGTGTGGTTATCCACTAAACACCTAAAACTCAAGATTCCCTGTAAGAAGTTAGGCGGTTTGTTCATCGGACCATTCCGGATAAATCGGATTGTTAATCCGAATGCTATTACTTTGGATTTACCACCGTCCCTCAGGATTCATCCAACATTTCATATATCTCTACTGAAGCCATACAAACATATGAGATGTTCGGATCCCTTTCTTCCTCCATCATCTTCTTTCCCTTCAACTGAGGAGTTTGAAGTGGCTTCTATCAAAGACTCCAGAATACATAACGGACAACTTCAGTATCTCGTTAGCTGGAAAGGTTATTCCTCTGATGACGACTCCTGGGAACCTTCTTCTCTAATGTTCATGCTTCAGTGAAGGTTTCTCTCTTCCATCGTCGTCATCCTGATCGTCCTGCTCCTTGAATTCCGTTGTCTCTCTTTGGGGGGGGGATGATGTCAGGAACCTACCTGTTACCTCCCACTGAGGTGTCATACCTGTTCCAGCCCTTTAAATGCTAGCTATGCCCTGTTCCTAGTGCTTAGTAATGTTGTTCACACCGCACTAGATGTTGCAATCTCCTAAGCTCTAAACTTCCAAGTTTTTCAAAAGAAGTTCTATCCTGTTAGTTCTCTAACTAACACTCTCTCACTGGATTACAAAATTCATTCAGCGTCCCCTGCTGTGATACTCGGATTCATAACAACACTTTGAATTGATTTCTTTTGTTGATCATTTTGGAGACATCGATCAACAAATTCATCTCAAGTTTTCTGCTACAACTAATTCATCTGAAGTTTTCTGCTACAACGAATTCGGACTCCCTGTCACTTTTCATACCTTCAGTTAAACAACAAATTCACTGCATTCGGTGTTTCCAGAGTGCAGCAGCTCCGCTCCCCGGAACAGCGTGTGACGTCACCTGTCACTCTCAACACCCGACCAGTAACGCCTACTTCTCCCCGCTCCGGGGATCGCAAGATAACTCACTCTCTCTCTGTCCACGCTGCCAGTAAGACTCGCAGCTAACAACTCGAGAGGGATTCTCTAGGCAGATTGAGTTGCTTAGTTTAACAAGAACTGTGGCTTTGGCATCGTTGCATCTTATCTTGTCTCACAACTCAGGACTTCCACAACCCAGATAATACTACCAGAATAATAAGGTTGTTGTTCATTGCCAATACTACACTCTAAAAGTAGTTCACTAATCTCTTGAGGTAGTTGCAAAATAGCATCTAAGCCTCATCCATTATTTAATTACTCTGAAATTGAAACAACTTATGCTTACATTAGTCAATCAATTGCTTAAAATCCACTGAGCCATACATGCTATTGAATACATTGTTTCAATAGTTTTTTGCTTTGTGGAACAAACCTTTAACGGTCTGCAGCTGTGATCACTACAACCCCTACAACCTACAGGAATAATTACTCGTAGGGTTAATCCCTTACAAAAACCCACCACCCACACAACCAACCCCCCAAATAAAAGCCTAACTAAAAAAAACTAAACTCCCCATTGCCCTGAAAATGGCATTTGGATGGGCATTGCCGTTAAAAGGGCATTTAGCTCTATTGCTGCCTAAAGCCCTAACCTAAAAAATAAACTCACCCAATACACCCTTAAAAAATCATAACACTAACCCCCGAAGATTCACTTACTGGGAGAAGTCTTCATCCAAGCGGCAAGATGTCCTCAACGAAGCTGTCCTCCAGACGGGCAGAAGTCTTCATCCAGACGGCATCTTCTATCTTCATCCATCCGGCTCCATCTTCAAGACATCTGGCGCGGAGCAACCTCTTCCAACAAAGTCTTCTTGCTGAATGAATATCTCTTTAAGTGACGTCATCCAATATGGCGTCCCTTAGCTTCCGATTGGCTGATAGAATTCTATCAGCCAATCGGAATTAAGGAAGAAAAAATCCTATTGGCTGATGCAATCAGCCAATAGGATTGAACTTCAATCCTATTGGCTGATCCAATCAGCCAATAGGATTGAGCTCACATTCTATTGGCTGATTGGAACAGCCAATAGAATGCCAGCTCAATCCTATTGGCTGATTGCATCAGCCAATAGGATTTTTTCTACCTTAATTCCGATTGGCTGATAGAATTCTATCAGCCAATCGGAATCTAAGGGACTCCATCTTGGATGACGTTACTTAAAGGTACATTCATTCCGAAGAAGCCGTCGTTGGAAGAGGATGCTCCGTGCCGGATGTCTTGAAGATGAAGATAGAATATGCCGTCTTTATTTTTTAGGTTAGGGCTTTGGGCTGCAATAGAGCTAAATGCCCTTTTAAGGGCAATGCCCAATTTTAAATGCCCTTTTCAGGGCAATGGGGAGCTTAGGTTTTTTTAGTTAGGCTTTTATTTGGGGGGTTGGTTGTGTGGGTGGCGGGTTTTACTGTTGGGGGCGTTGTTTGTATTTTTTACAGGTAAAAGAGCTGATTTCTTTGGGGCAATGCCCCATAAAAGGCCCTTTTAAGGGCTATAGTTAGTTTAGTTTAGTTTAGGCTAGGATTTTTTTATTTTGTATGGGCTTTTTTTTATTTTGATAGGGCTATTAGATTAGGTGTAATTAGTTTAAAGATCTTGTAATTTGTTTTTTATTTTCTGTAATTTAGTGTTTGTTTTTTTTGTAATTTAGCTAATTTTATTTAATTTATTTAATTGTATTTAATGTAGGGAATTTGTTTAATTGTAGTGTAGTGTTAGGTGTTAGTGTAACTTAGGTTAGGTTTTATTTTACAGGTAAATTTGTATTTATTTTAGCTAGGTAGTTAGTAAATAGTTAATAACTATTTAGTAACTATTCTACCTAGCTAAAATAAATACAAACTAGCCTGTAAAATAAAAAAAAACTAATCTAGCTACAATGTAACTATTAGTTATATTGTAGCAAGCTTAGGGTTTATTGTATAGGTAAGTATTTAGTTTTAAATAGGAATTATTTAGTTAATGATAGGAATTTGTATTTATATGTATTTAAATTATATTTAAGTTAGGGGGTGTTAGGGTTAGACTTAGATTTAGGGGTTAATAAATATAATATAGTGGCAGCGACATTGGGGGCAGCAGAGTAGGGGTTAATAAATGTAGGTAGGTTGACGGCGACATTGGAGGAGGGAGAATAGGGGTTACTAAATATAATATAGGTGTCAGCGATGTTGGAGGCAGCAGATTAGGGGTTCATAAGTTTAATGTAGGTGGAGGCGATGTCCGGAGCGGCAGATTATGGGTTAATAAGTATAATGCAGGTGGCGGCGATGTAGGGGGCAGCAGATCAGGGGTTAATAAGTGTATGATTAGGGGTGTTTAGACTCGGAGTTGATGTTAGGGTGTTAGGTGTAAACATAAAATGTGTTTCCCCATAGGAATCAATGCGGCTGCGTTACTGAGCTTTACGCTGCTTTTTTGCAGGTGTTAGACTTTTTCTCAGCTGGCTCTCCCCATTGATGTCTATGGGGAAATCGTGCACGAGCACGTACAACTACTTAAGCAGCGCTGGTATTGGAGTGCGGTATGGAGCTCAATTTTGCTCTACGCTCACTTCTTGCCTGTTAATACCGGGTTTGTAAAAACCTGTAATATCAGCGCTGCAGGGAAGTGAGCGGTGAGAAAAAACTTCCCATTAGCACCGCACACCTCATAGCGCAAAACTTGTAATCTAGGCATAAGTTACACATTAAAAAAACAGTACTAAAAAAAATTAAGTCTAAAATTACAAAAAATAAAAAATACTGAATTACAAAGAATAACAAACGAAATTATCAAAAATAAAAACAATTACACCTAATCTAATAGCCCTATAAAAATAAGAAAGCCCTCCCAAAATAAAAAAAAACCTAGCCTACAATAAACTACCAATAGCCCTTAAAATGGCCATTTGTAGGGCATTGCCCTAAAGAAATCAGCTCCTGGAAAAATATACAAAGACCCCCACCAACATTAACCCACCACCCAACAAACCCCCCAAAATGATTCTTGAAATTCAAATCAGTCAATAGGATGAGTCAATAGGATGAGAGCTACTGAAATCCTATTGACTGTTCAAAACAGCCAATAGGATGAGCGCTAAAGAAATTCTATTGGCTATTAAAATCAGCCAAAAGAATTTCATTAGCTCTTTTTAAGATGTGGGGCGGACGGCAGATTAGGGGTTAATACATTTTAAATAGTGTTTGTGATGTGAGAGGGCCTCGGGTTAGTGGTTAATAGGTAGTTTATGGGTGTTAGTGTACTTTGTAACAGTTTAGTTATGTGTTTTGTGAAACATTTTTGTTACACAAAATCCATAACTACTGTTCTCAGAAAGCGGAATGGATCGTGTCGGTATAGGCTGTAAAGCAAGCATTTTAGCCTCACCGTACAACCTGTAATACCGGCGTTATGGAAATCCCACACAAAAACATCATTTTTTTGAGTGCGGGATTGACGTTGCATTACAGGCTAAGATGTTTGCTGTATAGCTATACAGATCCAACTCGTAATGGCTGCGTTACTGTTTTTACGTTGAAATTGACATTTTTTCAGCGTTAAAACCGTAACGCACAACTCGTAATCTAGGTGTATGTAAAGCACTATCACTTTAAGAGGAATGGACAAGGAGGTCTATAAGAATCTGGATATTTGAAAAGGTCAGTTGTCTTGATATAGGTCAGTAGTAAAGAAATTTGACCTGCCTTCACTGCAAGTGATCGTTAGCTCTACCTGCCTGCCAGCTGCAGGCAGTTACCTAATCAGCTCTACTTTAAAAGTCTGCTTTTCAGACCACTACCTGCCCAAACAGTGTGGTGTATTCCCATTATTTGTGCCTTTGATCTGTTATCTGTGTTCAGTTGTATTAGTGATTTTACTGGCATCTGAACTCGGCTTGTCTACAGACCAGTTTCCTGGATTGCCCCCGTATTTGGTGAAAGATCAGACTATTTCCTGGTATTAAGATCCTGGCTTGTCTTCTGACTATTCTCGTGCATCCAGTCTACAGTTTGTCACAGCAGTACCAGTGTATCCAGTCTCAAGCCTGTCACAGCAGTTCCAGTGTATCCTGTGTCTTCAGCCTGTCACAGCAGTACCAGTGTGACCTGTCACAGCAGTACCAGTGTATCCAGGCTGGGAGAAGGGGGGCTGATCCTGCATTCCAAAACAAGGCTCCCCATCTTCCTCCATGAGTTACAAGAAGGCCAATCCTCTACCTCCTGGGGTTCCTTCTCATGAAGGGCCTCGTCCTCCTGCTCTTGCGATGCTGCATGAAATAGAGAAATACAATACAGTATGCATTTTTGTTCAGATTATACATAAGTGAACACATAATAAATACATTTAGAGAAACCAGAAACATGTTTCAAATTCAAGAATCTAAATGACACTGCAAAATGTCTATTAATACATGTAAGTGAATTGGAGAGTAGACATTTTTTGCAGTGCAATTTTAAACAAACTTTTTTGTAGCTGTAAAAATAGCGACCCTTTGATGCTATTTGTTTTAATCAAGCAAAGGGGTTAAGCACATACTAGAAGAACCTCTAGGCACCCTTAGAATGTAAGCCTATGAGCCCATCTGTTTTTAGATCGCCTTCATAAGAGCCGACTACAACAGTGCAATTCTCGGCAGGGCCCTCTACCCATTTGATCCCTGTAAATGTTACCTTGTATACCGTCTAGTAGACGTACAAGAACAGAAGTGGTGTCCTTAAGAATGTAATATGTAAAGTTTACCATTGGTAGCCTTTGTTTAAACATATATTCCTTATGTGACACCATTGTTAGGTAGGTACTTTAAAGCAGTGTTTCTTAACTGCACTCCTCAAGTACCCCTAACAGGCCAGGTTTGTATTATAGCTGAACTAGAGCACAGTTGAGATAATCAGCTGATGGGTGAGAGCAGGTTAGTAACTATGGTAACTGATCAGCTAATTATTTCACCAGTGCTCTAGTTCAGCCCTTCTTAAACTGTGGGACCCTAATGTGGGGGTCGCAGGAGGTATGGGGGTCGCGGGAGCAGTGGAGAGCACATCTTTATTTCTTTATTTTTTTTTAAATTTAAATGTTGCGCAAAGCAGTTCACTCTCTCACTACAGTGTGTTTACAGGCGTGGGAAAAAGGAAACTACTTCCTCCCGCGCCTCTACACACACTGTAGTGAGAGAGTGGCGAGACACAGCAGTTCCATTTGGTGCTTGGAGAGGCCGACAGCAGAGGGAAGAGCGGAGCTCCTCACTGGTTACGAGAAGGTAAGTAAGTGCATGGAAAGATGGAGGAAGGTTGTTAGTACACCATTTAATGTTGGTTCTGCTCCTCACGATTCCAAGCCTCAGTCCAGGAGCAGTTGCCTCACCAGCAATGTCTCGCAGCTGGAGAAAAAATATCTACTGAAGCATTAGCCATCAAGGAAGACTGTCACTAATTTGGGAGTTACTTACCCGTTATCTTTGATCAGTGGACTGTTTATTTGTTAAGTTGGATCCAGTGGAAGCAGAAGGGGGCAAGGGGCGTAATAAGTAGTGGAGAGGAGACGCCGGAGTTACTTAACAGTTAAGTAACTTCGGCGTCTCCTCTCCACTACTTATTACACCCCTTGCCCCCTTCTGCTTCCACTGGATCCAGGTTAACAAATAAACATCAGTTTACCGTTTCAAAGATAACGGGTAAGTAACTCCCAAAGTAGAGATGGCTAACGCTTCAGTGGATATGTTTTCTACAGCTGCGAGACATTGCCGGTGAGGCAACTGCTCCTGGACCGAGGCTTGGAATCGTGAGGACCGAAATAAAAAGAACATGCGCTGCCTGGTAAACATATATATAACTGATTCTGAAGTAACTCCGGCGTCTCCTCTCCACTACTTATTACGCTCCTTGCCCCCTTCTGCTTCCACTGGATCCAACTTAACAGGGGGTGCTGATGGGGATTATGTAGGTTACACAGGGGTTCTTATGGGGTTACAAGGGGGGCTTATGGGGGTTACAGTGGGAGCTGATGGGGCTTATGTAGGTTACACAGGGGTTCTTATGGGGGTTACAAGGGGTGCTTATGGGGCTTATGGGGGTTACAGTAGGATCTGATGGGGCTTATGTAGGTTACACAGGGGTTCTTATGGGGGTTACAAGGGGTGCTTATGGGGCTTATGTAGGTTACACAGGGGGTGCTTATGGGGGTTACAGGGGGTGCTTATGGGGGTTACTAGGGGTGCTGATGGGGCTTATGTAGGTTAAACAGGATGTGCTTATGGGGGTTACAGGGGGTGCTTATGGGGGTTACTAGGGGTGCTGATGGGGCTTATGTAGGTTAAAGAGGATGTGCTTATGGGGGTTATGTAGGTTACAGAGGAGGTGCTTATGGGGGTTACAGGGGGTGTTGATGGGGCTTATGTAGGTTACACAGGGGGTGCATATGGGGGTTACAGTGGGAGCTGATGGGGCTTATGTAGGTTAGACAGGGAGGGCTTATAGCGGTTACAGGGGATGCTGATGGGGCTTATGTAAGTTGAAGAGGGGGTTCTGTGACAGACCCTTCGGTCAGGACTGAAAGTGTTAACTTTATTTTCTAACCACAAGTGGCTGGCTCCAGCTACAATCTAATTAATGCTTAGCATTCTATTGTTTGATCACCTCCAGAGAGAAAAACGCCTAAGTGATAAGGAGAGTCAAGAGTGTCCTGTGGTTGAAGTGTTTAAGTAATCTAATCCTATTGTATCATGTCAAGGGCGCTTCTCCCTTTTATCTAATGTACAACATTCTTTCAACCCCCATCTGTGGGGGGGTCAAAAACCTGTATAAATCTGTATGCTGCCTTCAAATAAAGTTATTATCCTGTTTTAAACCTGAAATGTGGAGCTTGGTCTCATGTTTGCAGGGAAACTGATCAAGGTTGTGAAGTGCTGATTCTGTATGCAGGACATTGTTCATCTGGTATTAACCCTTGGTATACAGTTGGTACCGTAACATTGGTGGCAAGCGACGGGAGAATCCTTATCGCCCAAAGGAGCAACTACGGATCCAGACCGAATGGGAACACCGTATGAAAGGCTAAAAAGAGCTACCCTTAAAGACCTGCTAGAGCAACGGGGCCAACAAACCAGTAACCTCAGGAAGAGGGAGATTATTGCAAGACTGACCGAGATGGACGGAGTATCAGGGCACGAAGGAACCAATGAGCCCAGCATGTCAGACAGAACCCCCGAAGAAGCAAGCTTTGACCGGGCGGTCAAAATAAGACTGGCACACTATGGCCCCAACCCATCTGCGGAAATTATCGACCGGGTCATAGCAGCTGTGGAGGCCAACCTACTTCGCCAAAGCGGCGCTGCAGCAGTCCAAGTCACCGCAACCCCAGTGGAAAAGAGAAAAGTGCATTTTACCGCTTTTAAAAACTTTCTGGAAACAGAAGGAGAGATTGATGGGTACCTTGCGGATTTTGAGAGACAATGTGCACTACACCAGGTACCCGCAGAGGACTGGGTCACGATATTATCCGGAAAATTATCCGGCCGGGCCAGTGAGGCTTTTCGGGCCATTCCAGATGAGGAAGTTGGGGATTATAATACTGTGAAAGAGGCTCTGCTCTCCAGGTATGCGGTTACACCGGAGGCATACCGGAGGCGGTTCAGAGACACTGTTAAATTGGCTGGCGATTCCTACGTTGAGTGGGCATGTAAGGTGCACCGCACAGCATCGCACTGGATGGCGGGGTGCCAAGCCGTGTCTGGGGAAGAGGTGCTGCAGCTATTCCTGTTGGAACATTGCTTTGACAAGTTATCAGCAGGAGTTAGGGAGTGGGTTCGGGACCGTAAACCCTCCACCCTGCATGAAGCTGCTCGCTTGGCAGATGAGTATACGGATGCCCGCAAACTGGACACTGCTACCACTAAGCCCCCTGCTAAAGTGGAGTACAGACCCCCGGCCACCCCAGCAGCTGCCATTTACCAACCCCCGGCGCACCGCTATGCCACACAGCCTCCAGTCACGAACTACCCTCAGACAGCCCGGTTCACCTCACGGGATTACTCCCAGCCTATCCGGTGCTTTGGATGTAAGCAAATCGGACACAAAAGGTCGGAGTGTCCCCTCAACACGGCCAACCAAGCACAGTCCTGGAGGAGACCCGCCGGCGGAATCCCACGTAACCCTCAGCCCGCTGCCCACTGCGTAGAGGATCAAGAGTGTTGGGGCATCCTACATGAAGCAGACCCCGTACAAGCTGTCCATCGGGATAACCGGCAACAGCACCGGCAACTGGTTAAAGTAAATGGGAAGGAGGTCAGTGGTCTACGGGATACTGGTGCTACCATGACCTTGCTCCAAAAGAACTTGGTGTCCGAGAACCAGCACACTGGAGACACTGTGGCTGTGAGGGTGGCAGGGGGCACTGTGTTCCGCCTACCTGTTGCCCGGGTACATTTGGATTGGGGAGTGGGCGCTAGACATGTGAATGTGGGGGTCATGAGGGATTTACCAGCTGATGTTCTCCTTGGAAATGACTTGGCCCCCCTTGTTTCGGCCTACGCTCCCATGGGTCCCGTTGATGTTAACCCGGTGACTACCCGTGCCCAGGCCCGTGCCACCGAGACCGACCCACCTGCTGCTGAGACCCAGGTAAGACTCTCTTCCCCGACTTATACCCTAGACCAGACCCCCTTGAGTTGGGATACCCCAGAGACGTACGGGAGGGAAACCCGGGAGGATCCGACCCTTCAGAAGTACAGGGCTAGGGCAGACACTGGAGAAGAGGGAGTAGATGGGGAACGTTATGAGTGGATGGGGGATAGGCTATATAGAATCCCCAAACCTGCCCAGAAAAGTACTGCCCTTCCGCCAAATCGGCAGCTGGTAGTGCCTGCGAAATACCGGCAAGAGATTCTGCGGATTGGGCACGATGTACCGTTAGCTGGACATCTAGGGTCCCGCCGCACCGCTCATAGGATCACCCAGAATTTCTTCTGGCCCAATTTTAACCGAGATGTGCGGGTATATTGTAGTACTTGTGACACCTGTCAACGGGTGGGTAAGCGGGGGGACCACCCCAAAGCTAGGCTTATGTCTATGCCTGTCATTGGGGAACCCTTTTCCCGCATAGCCGTTGACATTGTGGGTCCCCTTGCCAGGGCTAGTCCATCAGGTAAGAAGTATATTCTCACTGTGGTGGACTATGCCACTCGTTACCCAGAGGCAGTAGCACTGTCGAATATAGAGGCAGAGACAGTCGCTGATGCCCTAGTTAAGGTTTTTACTAGGGTCGGGTTCCCTAAGGAGATTCTCTCTGATCAGGGGACCCAGTTTACCGCGGTGCTCACCCAGCAGCTGTGGAAGGTGTGGGGCATTAAACCGTTGCTCAGTTCGCCTTATCACCCCCAGACTAACGGTCTCTGCGAGCGCTTTAATGGCACCCTCAAGCAGATGCTGAGGACCTTCACGGACACTTGCAGAGACTGGGAACGATTCCTGCCTCATCTGCTATTTGCGTACAGGGAGGTGCCCCAGGAGTCCACTGGGTTCTCTCCCTTTGAGTTACTCTATGGGAGAAGAGTCCGCGGCCCTCTGGACCTCATTAGAGGACACTGGGAGGGAGAGATAGAGCAGGAGGGAACCCCCATCGTGCCATATGTTCTGGAACTCCGGGACCGCATGGAGAAACTGTCTCTGATGGTAAGAGGGAATCTCCAGGTGGCCCAGGAAAGACAGAAGGGGTGGTACGATCAAGGTGCCCGGCAGCGGGTCTTCCAGGTTGGACAGAAGGTTTTGGTGGTCAAGCCTGTGAAGGCCAACAAGATGCAAGCATCTTGGCAGGGCCCGTATAAAGTGTTATCCCGGGTGTGTGATACTACCTATGTTATAGCCAGCTGTGCAGATGAGAGGATCCAGCGATCCTTTCATGTGAACATGCTGAAGGAGTATCAGGAGAGGCCAGAGGACGTAGCCGCAGTATGTGCCCCTGCTGCAGATGACCCAGAGAACTTACCCCTACCCGACTTATTAGAGAAGGACCCCCAGACTGACCTCACTAGTCTTGTGCAGCTAGGGGACCGGTTGAACCCTACCGAGAGGGTACAGGCAAGACAGCTCCTGTGGGAGAAGCAGGCGACGTTCTCCCAAGAGCCCGGCTACACTACCCTAGCTGTACATAAAGTAGAGACTCCTGGACAGAATCCCCTGCGACAGCCTCCCTACCGTATACCCGAAGCAGTCCGAGAAGGAATGCGGAAGGAGATACAGGAGATGGCCCGGCTGGGAGTGATCGAGCCCTCCGATAGTCCTTGGGCTTCCCCTGTAGTCCTGGTACCCAAGAAGGATGGAACCACCCGGTTCTGTGTGGACTACAGGCGGCTCAACGAGAGGACCACCACTGACGCCTACCCGATGCCCCGGGTAGACGAATTACTAGACCGTATTGCTAGGGGGCGCTATCTGACAACCATAGACCTGTGTAAAGGCTATTGGCAGATTCCCCTGGCCGAGGATGCTATCCCCAAGTCGGCATTCGTCACCCCATTCGGCCTGTACCAGTTTAAGGTCATGCCCTTTGGGATGAAGAATGCTCCGGCTACCTTCCAGCGTATGGTGGATAGACTCCTTGATGGCTTCCAGGAATTTGCTTGTGCATACCTGGACGACATTGCGGTTTACAGTGGGTCCTGGGAAGAACACCTTACCCATGTAGGGCTGGTACTGGACAAGATTCGGGCCGCTGGCCTGACCTTGAAACCGGACAAGTGCCATCTAGGTATGGCTGAAGTACAGTACTTGGGGCACCGAGTGGGGTGTGGGAGCCAGAGACCGGAGCCAGCCAAGGTAGAGGCTGTGGCTAACTGGCCCACACCTATCACTAAGACCCAAGTACTAGCCTTCCTGGGGACGGCCGGGTATTACCGACGTTTTGTCCCCGACTACAGTACTATCGCCAAGCCCCTGACTGACCTGACTAAAAAGAACCTCCCCAAACAGGTCCTGTGGTCTCCAGCTTGTGAAGCCGCGTTTCAGGCACTGAAGCAGGCCCTTGTGAATGCCCCTGTCTTGGCTGCCCCAGTTCCTAACAAACGTTTTCTCATTCATACAGATGCTTCCATGTATGGACTGGGGGCTGTACTGAGTCAAGTCGGGGAGGATGGAGGAGAGCATCCTGTCGCATACCTAAGCAGAAAGTTATTACCTCGGGAAGTAAGCTATGCGGCAGTGGAGAAAGAATGTTTAGCCCTGGTCTGGGCACTGAAAAAGTTGAACCCTTATCTATATGGACAGGAATTTTCCCTCATAACGGACCACAATCCCTTAGTCTGGCTCAACCGGGTCTCAGGAGACAATGGTAGATTGCTGAGGTGGAGTTTAGCCCTCCAGCCCTATAACTTCACCATCAGCTACCGGCCCGGTAAGCTAAACGGGAATGCCGATGGATTGTCCCGGCAAACTGATATGCCTACCACCACCCAGTCCGGTCATCCCCAAGTTGACCCGCCAAAGGGTCAAGCCGGGTCTGCCGGAGTGTTCCACAAGGGGGGAGCTATGTGACAGACCCTTCGGTCAGGACTGAAAGTGTTAACTTTATTTTCTAACCACAAGTGGCTGGCTCCAGCTACAATCTAATTAATGCTTAGCATTCTATTGTTTGATCACCTCCAGAGAGAAAAACGCCTAAGTGATAAGGAGAGTCAAGAGTGTCCTGTGGTTGAAGTGTTTAAGTAATCTAATCCTATTGTATCATGTCAAGGGCGCTTCTCCCTTTTATCTAATGTACAACATTCTTTCAACCCCCATCTGTGGGGGGGTCAAAAACCTGTATAAATCTGTATGCTGCCTTCAAATAAAGTTATTATCCTGTTTTAAACCTGAAATGTGGAGCTTGGTCTCATGTTTGCAGGGAAACTGATCAAGGTTGTGAAGTGCTGATTCTGTATGCAGGACATTGTTCATCTGGTATTAACCCTTGGTATACAGTTGGTACCGTAACAGGTTCTTATGGGGTTTACTGGGGGGTATTGATGGGGCTTATGTAGGTTACACAGGGGGTGCTTATGGGGGCTACTGGGGGTGCTGATGGGGCTTATGTAGGTTAGACAGGGGGTGCTTATGGGGGTTACTGGGGGTGCTTATGGGGGTTATGGGGGTTACACAGGGGGTGCTTATGGGGGTTACTGGGGGGTGCTGATGGGGCTTATGTAGGTTAGACAGGGGGTGCTTATGGGGGTTACTGGGGGTGCTGATGGGGCTTATGTAGGTTACACAGGGGGTGCTTATGGGGGTTACTGGGGGTGCTGATGGGGCTTATGTAGGTTACACAGGGGGTGCTTATGGGGGTTACTGTGGGTGCTGATGGGGCTTATATAGGTTACAGAGGGGGTGCTTATGGGGGTTACTGGGGGTGCTGATGGGGCTTATGTAGGTTACAGAGGGGTGCTTATAGGGGTTACAGGGGAGGCTGATGGGGCTTATGTAGGTTAAAGGGGGGTGCTTATGGGGGTTACAGGGGATGCTGATGGGGCTTATGTAGGTTACAGAGGGGGTGCTGATGGGGCTTATGTAGGTTACAGAGGGGGTGCTGATGGGGCTTATGTAGGTTACAGAGGGGATGCTGATGGGGCTTATGTAGGTTACAGAGGGGGTGCTGATGGGGCTTATGTAGGTTACAAAGGGGGTGCTTATAGGGGTTACAGGGGATGCTGATGGGGCTTATGTAGGTTAAAAGGGGGTGCTTATGTGGGTTACAGGGGATGCTGATGGGGCTTATGTAGGTTACAGAGGGGGTGCTTATGGGGGTTACTGGGGGTGCTGATGGGGCTTATGTAGGTTACAGAAGGGGTGCTTATAGGGGTTACAGGGGATGCTAATGGGGCTTATGTCGGTTAAAGGGGGGTGCTTATGGGGGTTACAGGGGATGCTGATGGGGCTTATGTAGGTTACAGAGGGGGTGCTTATGGGGCTTATGTAGGTTACAGAGGGGGTGCTTATAGGGGTTACAGGGGATGCTAATGGGGCTTATGTCGGTTAAAGGGGGGTGCTTATGGGGGTTACAGGGGGTGCTGATGGGGCTTATGTAGGTTACAGAGGGGGTGCTGATGGGGCTTAAGTCTTAACTCAGGTAGATCTGTCACGGTCAATCAGTGACTTGCTGTCTTGCTTCTTTGCATGAGATGGGTTTCAGAATCAGTTATATATGTTTACCAGGCAGCACATGTTGTCCTTTTTTATTCTTTTTTTTCTAACATGGATAGGTTGATACACTGCCTAGCTTTAATCCACTCCACCACGCTATCCATAAAAATCATTGCCCAAATAAATACTCTTTTCTGTAAAGAAAATACTACAGGTTATATGTGAATAGATAACCTCAATAACGGTAACCAATTGCTTGTATGTGTGTGAGGCTGAGCAACAGATCTCCTGGCCTGAATAATATGGAATCTACACTCACTAAAACACACAAATGTAGTTCTGTGTGTCTAAGCAGGAAGGTATTAGATGCCATAATTAATGACTGCAGGCATCCATGCTTACCACCCTCTCTCTAGTGATTAGTGTCATAATCCTATGTTTATCTACAAAAACAAGCAAGCAAAACACTGCAGAAAATCCCCTTGCCAGTTTCTATTATTTCTTGTTTGAGTTAAAAGGGCAATTCCTTGTATAAAGTCAGAACTGGGTATAATATATGTTTTCACTTCTCCAAAAAATGGGTTTGACTGTGTCAGCTTAATATGTCAGACTTTATAGCAAAAACAGGATTCTATTGTTTTGTTTTGTTTTTTTAAATAAAGATGTATTAGTGAAAACTAATTAAAATGTAGGAATCTAGGATTGTTTCATTCAGTAAAGCTATAACTATTTATAGTGCACAAGGCATAAGTACAAATGTCCCTTTCAGTTTCATTTAAACATTGTTCTTGTATGAGAGCCAGTGGTGGCCTGTAGCTGTAGATAACACAAAATAAGAAATCATTGACATATATAGAGCAAGCAACAGTTCCCCTGTCCCTAACTACATTCAACATAGTCCTACTTGCAATTTAACAGTTTCTGCTTTAAGATCTATCTGTGTATAGGGGGAGCAGGATTCTGAGTGCCTAGGGCAGCACAAAACCTAAATACACCACTGTTAGTTACAATTGATATGGAGGTACGCTGTCAATATATTTTGTGAAAAAGAGTTTATTACTTGTCCTGATCAATGGAGGAATCTTGCTCACCTTTAATAAACTTATCCCACTGGTTTATAGAAATAGATATACAATATATAAGGTGGCGCAACGTACTTGCTGATTCCTATTGAGCACAGTTTAGAATATGTATATACGTTTCATATTTATTATTACTAATATTTCTTTATAATATAATATTTATATTACAGGTGGAAATGAAGTTACAAATACGTGTGTATATTGATTTTTACTTATTTTCCCCTTGTTTCGATGTTTAGTTTATACGTGAAAGTAATGTTATAAATACGTATGTATATTGATTTTCTCTTATTTTCTCCTTATTCAATGTGTTCACTTTGTCATGTCACTTCATATAGGGTAATTGTATTACCTGATTCGATACTTTTACTTTAACCTCTTAAAGATACATTCTTATATTGATACACCACTAGGTTATTGTAATCCACATAAAGAATATTTTATTTATACTAGAGAATCTTATGACAATCTTTAAAAAACATATACTCTCTTCTAAAAAATATATACTGTATATACTTTCTTCTAAAAAATACTTAAAAGACACCAGTGTCTGTATATGTCATGTCTCCTTTGAGACTTTATTCTTTAAACCTTCTCAAATGGTAACTTTACTTGCTACACGTTATCCAAAAAAATATTCTGCATTGAGATACAGTGTAACACAATCTTTTATAATACAGTGTCCCGTTAGAAATATTTAACCACTTTGGCTTGTTCTATTAGGCAATGTCTCGTTAGGAATGATTATGCAATTTTGTTTAGATATTATATACCATCTCCTTCAATATAATTAGTTTGCCTTAGGACAAAGAATAAAATGTAAAAAAAATATATAATACGATATCCTTTTTTTTTTTTTTTTTTTTTTAAATCAAAGTTTTTTATTGAGGTTATTAGCAATACATCATTCATTACATGACAACATATATATTAATTCTGCAGACATATGCCACTATGGATGATCTTTGCAACACACAATGCATAAAGAATATTATGCCATTTCTAGAGATAGTTAAGTCTACACAAAAAATAAAAACAAGAGAGAAAACATATACATAATAATGAAACCTCTTTTTCTTTAGCTATGTTCCTCATCTGCTTGAAGTAATGCTCTTGAACCTGTCAAGGCTAATGATATAGGAAAGAGGAATGATAGTAATAACCATAGCTGTGAGTAGAAATATATTGGACATTCTTGTAACATATACGTCCTATAGTATGGTAAACTAAATATAACATACAAATGTAAGGAAAACTTATAACAATATATCAGCAATTGCGGATAAATACCGCTGATTTGTTCACTTGCAATAAGGGTGAACCCTGATGGGGGGGGGGGGGCGGAGCCATGTGGGGTACCTGGATAGTGGGATGTTACAGGCGAGACCATCAATATACTAGTTTCTGGTCATAGGTTTTCAGGTTATAGGTGAGAAAAATGGCGTAGCTGGCTGACTAGTTAACAGATCTCTAATAAGTCCATTAGTTTCATGGCACAATTAGCTACACTGAAATAATACTCCTGAACCTAAGCTGTTTTTGTATATGGTTAAAGAAGGAGTAAGCATTAGCAGAACCATGATTATGCATGGGGACCACATTATAATATACCTATTTAGGACAGCAATGACACAGGGCATGTTAGCCGGTTGCAGGCAGGAAAACACCCAGGGACACAGGAGAGTAAGCGTATTAAAGTATATGGCTAGTCTATATAGTTTAGCAAAATTTGCTAGCGCTATATGCTAGGGTTAAATAGTGAAATGGAAAAAGCTGTATTGGGGATTAAATTGCGTAAAATAAAAGTAATATTGGTAACATGCAATACAACAAGCATATTACTCCTTCATATATGTATAAATACATCAACATTTTTACTATAATAAAAAATGACCTTTAAACTAAACCCAACATTAAAAACATATATATTGAGGTCAAATAACTTTGCCAACCTGCCCGGTCTGCATCCTGATCTTGGACTTGTCTTCTTCATACAACTTAGAAAACAAAAAGAAACCCTGAGAAGAAGAAGAGCAAGACAACCAAAAAACATTCATATAACTCTATTATGAACAGTTAAATCTTTTCCCAAGTCCATGGTGAACTGAAGTAGGGGAATTACAACGTACATGAATTATATTGGGCTAATGCCCCCTGACCTGAGGTCAAGCAAATCATGAGTATGTCCTTCTTTGGCTTAGTAGACATAAATAGGAATCTGACTTGTCTTTAACTTCAAGTATTACAAATTATCGTCACCAGTTAGCGACACTCTTTATTTGTTGAGGGATTTCAGCTTTTAGATGCCAATCACTTCAGTATGAATTGTTGAGAGCATCATAGATGAACTCAAACCCCTGTTCATGGTGCTGGAGCTTATAAATTTAAAATACAATACTCAACATTAAAGATTAAAGATTGGACGGACGATTTTACAGTAGGGATTTGTGACAGAGGACATATGGGTACTAATGGCTGTGACTAATTAAGTTATCCGAGGGCGAGCTTGTAAGTGAAGTCACTGTAGAAGAAAAGTAGGTAAATTGCGTATCTCTTAAGGAGATGGATTTTATCTGTGCCGATTTGTGTTATAGAGAGCAGGATTAATACACAACTAACAGTTCTTATAACCTACAAGAATAACAATGTTACAATGCAGAGCAATACTTAGGCTTCTTTTATCTCTGGTTAACTCCGAGCGTGTTCACGCTACTGAAGAAAAATACAAAAGCTAGGTACCCACTCAGAGAAAGTTAGATTAGCTATTAGGTTACAGTATTTCTCGATTAGGTGGAGATGTCCACTGATTATAGGGGAGTATATTAGGTCAAGCACCGTTCCAAGCCAGAGGGGTTTCATATTGGGACCTGAATGAGGCAACTCTTAGCAAATAACATAGCCCAAACTATAATTCTGACAAATATGTCTCTATATTAGTAATAAATTATACCTCTATACTAATCATCCCTCAAGATGTAGTGCAGACTTTAATCCTATCCAAAATTAGACGAGAGGGGCATATGAG
The DNA here is from genome assembly GCF_027579735.1 of Bombina bombina. Classification (NCBI taxonomy): domain Eukaryota; kingdom Metazoa; phylum Chordata; class Amphibia; order Anura; family Bombinatoridae; genus Bombina; species Bombina bombina. The sequence goes on along the minus strand of NC_069504.1, from coordinate 268,558,704 downwards.
AGCCAAGGAGCATTAGGTATCAGAGAAAGTATAGGGGATCTGTTTCTAGTATCTCTAGAATCTAAAAACTACTGTCTGGAATATCTTAACTTTTAACATAAATTCTGTAACATCATATCCCAATATCTCCCTTAGATTCTCAGCAGCTAGAGAGAACTCCACAAATTACACCTGATGACATGATATAGGGCGAAAAGAAATACAAGATTAAGGAAATATAACATATGTGTGAGAGGATCTAGAGTCATTGTTTGGAGGCTGTCAATTTAGATACATGTCAATAAGCAAACACTTAACTCTGCACAGAATCTGTTCTAAAAACTTTCCTACACAAAGGCCTCTAGTTACTAATTACATATCTTTTTTTTAAAAAAAGCTAACTATTAGATCGCTACACAACAGCTATATGCTACATCCATAAACATTTAACAAATAAAACATATTATAGGATCAGATGAAGAGATCATTGTCCGGTAATTGAAACCCAGTCTTAACCGATTTGTGCTTTATTAGAACCACTCCAATTCTAACCTATGCCATCACGAGTCCGGATTAAGGTACTGTGATATAAGTCCCAGTTCTTGTCAATATCAGCGACAATGTCTAATAAAGATACCCGAGTGAACTTTGCTACATACCAGGTCAGACAAACCGCTGTAGCAGAAATACTCTCTTTCTCGTTCGGGAGCTCTGGAGCAATGTACCACCGCAAGAGTTCCGCATGTCCCTCCTGGTAGCTGGCTGTATTCTCCGACCAAGGGCATGGAGATGAGAGGGAGGCTGCCACTTTCTCAATTAGAGCTGGGGTGAGGAAGGTCAGTTGCGGATAGACTGGGTATACTACTTCTGGGAGCGTGATGGTACTCTTTCCTCGGGACTCCAGCAAGACTGCAGAGACGCGATGTGGGTGAGTTGAGGAATATGTCTCTGAGCGGTGCACACTGGCTACTGCCGTGAATTCATCCGGAGACCAAATGTTTACCGGTTGCTGGATGTCCCCAAGTACTAGAGCCACTTCTGTAGCCATTAGCAGCTCCGCGACAGCAGCAGAAGGAAAGATCTCAACGGGTACTACCTCTTCTTCTTTGTGGGCTAAGTTAGGATCAGTTAGATTAGTAACAGGCACTCTCCATTGTGCGCACAGGGAACACATGACGTCCGCCGCCTGGGAACAACACCAAGACCCCACTGCATCACTCCGGGTAACAAGGGCACCAATGCTGAGATTGTGTGAGTTTGGAAGAGGAACTTCCAGTGGTAAGTGGTCTCTGTCATTTAGCGCTTCAGTGCAGGCCAAATAGTGCCAATCTAGACGGATAGACAGCTCTTCTATAAGTAAAGCAATGAGATCCATCTGTGCTTCGGCTTTCAAGATAAATTCCGCTAAAGCAGGCCTCAGATATGGTGACGTCACTTATAGCAATGGCGGTTTTCGCGCTATTAGTTCCTTCAACTTGCAGGCTAGTCATTAATCCTGAGCAGACATGGCTCTATTCCCATATATCACTCCTTCTATGCGCAATTATTTGCAGGTCTGTGGAATCCTTGGGGTGTTTAGAGGTCCAGTAAGGCTTTGGCACTCGTTATTTACCGTCTCTGGTCTGCCCTCCTTGCAGAATGCGATCTGGCATTAGGAAGACGGTAGAAGAGTCGTAAGTCATATAAATCTTACTAGTCTTGGATCTACTACAGTCCCAGTTACTTTTGTCTGGCAGCCTGTATCCCTGATAGCTGTTTTTTAGCTTCTTTTTAGTGTTATATGTGGGAGCTCTGCAGAGATGCGTCCATTCTCTTTGCTAGTAGGCTCCGCCCCCCACGATATCCTTTTTAAGGTATCTCTATTGTGTGGCTTCCCAGGTTTTCATTCTTAGAAATGGTATTTGCTTATCTTACGATATTTCTTATTGGCAGTGGGTGGTAGTTAATTTAAAACCATATGTCAATATTGGCTGTTTAAAACGCTGTGTGTTTATTTACATACTGTTTTTTTTTTCTTTCCTTTGTTCTCCTTCCTGTAAACAGTGCACTGTTTCGATAAGATGTTTTCCCCAGGTGGATAGTTCCGATGGAGCCCTGTGTCATCCAGTCTCTGTTTTACCGGACAATGGGATTAGAGATTTAAACCCTTCTATGCTCTCCTTGTGAAAAGAAACTCACAGACTTCTTGTCAACAGCCGCTATACTTCTCCTAGTTTCTGTGGCTGGCAAGGCAACTGGAGCTCGTTAGAATCGTTCCGTTCTTCCGGAATTTTTGCTGTTTAGTTTCTGGGTGATGGCAGCGTGTAGCTGATGGTTTGCTTTCAGGTTTCTACGCGTTTCGGCTGTCAGCCTTTTTCAAGATACCTGAAGTGGTCGATTCTGTGCCTTTTAAAGCCTAGTTTTTTACCGCCTTCTTGTTAACCATTTCTTTGCCAGCTCTTTTTTGCAAATGTCACTATTTCTTGTCTTTTGTCCGTTCGTTATATGTTTATATACCTCTGTTCGGCATATTCTTATTTTTAATAAATTTGGAGATGGTATTTATTGTATCTTGTCAGATAAAAGGTTACATTTAAAAAGTTGCAATTTTGAAATACGGAACACTTACAATTGCATACTATGGAGAAGGAACAAACTTTGAATTTCTATTGCTTCTTCACAATATATTATTCATAGTTATTTTGATCCTAAAATTTACCTTGACAAATATTTAAATAATTATTCTGAGTTTTGGATAACGTGTAGCAAGTAAAGTTACCATTTGAGAAGGTTTTAAGAATAAAATCTCAAAGGAGACATGACATATACAGACACTTGTGTCTTTTAAGTATTTTTTAGAAGAAAGTATATATATTTTTTAGAAGAGAGTATATGTTTTTTAAAGATTGTCATAAAATTGTCTAGTATAAATAAAATATTCTTTATGTGGATTACAATAACCTAGTGGTGTATCAATATAAGAGTGTATCTTTAAGAGGTTAAAGTAAAAGTATCGAATCAGGTAATACAATTACCCTATATGAAGTGACATGACAAAGTGAACACGTGAAATAAGGAGAAAATCAATATACATACGTATTTATAACATTACTTTCACTGTCAATATATTTGACTCACCAGTTTTGTTAAAATACTTACCTTTTCTTCTTAAAGCCGGAGAAGCGATTTCCCCTCCTGCCGCTCGTCACTTCATACTTCAATTTTAAGGTAGCAAATTACAAGCAGCCTATATAGAAATAAGCAGCGATATCAAGAATCTACACAGGCTGTATGTAAAAATAATATTTATTTGTGCCATAGTGGGCAACAAACTCAGGACAGACCTATCATAATCACATATACTGGCATGTGTGTAATTCATCAGATAACAAAACACTGCTGTCTAAACACTGCAGATAGTAGCAGAAATAAACAAAGGGGAAGTACAAGAAAAAGAGAAAAAAGAAGAGGGGAAGAGAAGAAAGAAAGCACTCATTAAAACAGAGCTTTATATAAAGAAACAAAACCACAATAGACAACAAAGGCAACTAAAGACTTTCCAGAGAATAAAAATGTACCGACTGGTAATGCCTTGTAAGAAACAAACTAAGTGACAGTCAACAAAAATCTAAGATGATCAATCAATATCTAATTTAGGCTGATGCCCCACCGCCTAATGCCATGGAGGAACTTGCACATAAGAGGCGTACCTGAATCCATACTGCCAACAGCAATACCCGGTTACCTACAGGACCTATTCAGAACCATCAATGGCACTTCTACTACACCAGACATAGCTATAGAGAGAGCACACAGGGCCCTCAGAGCTAGACCACCTAACAAAGCACCACCACAGGACATTGTGGCAAAGCTGCTACTATACAAAAAGAAATTCTGAAAAATGCAGGCACAAAACAACAAGTAATGCATGCAGGAATACACATTCAAATGTTTGCTGATCTAAGCCCTACAACTCTTCAGAAGAGGAGAGAACTCCAATACATAACAACTGTCCACCGTGAACAAAAGAGAGCCTACTGCTGGGGTTTCCCTGTCAACATCGTGGCGCACAAAGGTGATACAACAGTCACTTTCACTTCGGTAGATGACCTACAACCATTCTGCGAAGCTCTAAAAATCAAGATCACTCCCCCGGAGAATTCATCTTTAAATCTCCAGACCCACAGGACACCGAACACAACACGACAAGAGACAAGCCAGCAATAAGCCAGAATCTTAACAGCCTGACAAGCCCACAGCATCCTTTAACCCAATCTTTGAAGGACAAATAGAAAAGACTCACTTATCACAACTCTTTCAAGTTTCTTGTGGACTACTCCAGATCCTGCAAAGCGCAGGTACCACTATCTCAGCAAACACCTCATGAAAGCCATTCTTACACAATAATAGAGCAGATTGCTGGTAGGACTATGAACAAGAACAATCACCTCATAATAACACCTTGCCTAGTTTTAAAACATTTTTAATATACACCATTAGGAAAATAAGTTGTCACAGTAAAGCTCTCACTAATAACCTGTTTGTCCATATAAGTTAAAACAATTCTTGCATGGTGTGTGCTTTTGTTTTCTTTTTTCTTTTCTTTTTTTCTTTTCTTTTTATTCAAAATGTTATTCGTTGGAACGTTCTGACAATGTATATATAAAGTTTTAGCAGCATAATTGCCTAGGGGGTAAGGGATATTACCCTTTTTGTTTTTTTAAATTTACCAGTGATGCAGTACCTATTATCTATTTAACTCTTACTTTTTTATTTTATTTTACTCCAACATCAACCAGACATTCATTCCCCATCTAGAATTATACTTCCGCCCCTTCCAATCACCCTCCTCACCCCAGTTCCCCTAACCTTGACCATAATACCAATTCCAACGTAAACTAAAACTAAATATCCCCCCATAGGCATCCAGACTACCTCTACACTATCCCTCGCCTCATAGTGGAAAACACTATAATACACACACAAGTACCAAAATCTCTACAGATCATTACAATCAACTCCAAAGGGTTAAATAGCCCAGACCTTTACAGACAAGATGGGGATATCATTTACCTACAGGAAGCCCATTTCAAAAAGGGTAGGGAACCCAAGCAGCTTAGCCACAGATACTTAACAGCATATTTATACTCAGGTCCCTCCTAAGCGTGCGGAGTAGGCATACTACTCAAAAACTCTCTTCAATTTCAGGCTACACATGTCGAAAAGGACAAAGAAGGATGATACATAATAGTGATCAGCCTCCTATTCGGTAGGCCAATTACATTAGCCAACATATATCTCCCCAACATAAATCACCAAGTAACATTAAAGAAAGTGACACAGAAACTCTTAGAACACTCAAAAGGAGTTATATTTTTAGGGGGCGATTTTAACATTCCCTTGGACCCCAAATTGGACACCTCCAATAGTCAATCATCACACTCTAAAAAACACTAAAATCAGTACATGCACAACTGATTCAATTACATCTGCACGACAACTGGAGAATCAACCATCCCACTGAGAGACTACACTTTCTATTCACACCCACATAGTTGCTACTCCAGGATAGATTTTCTAACAACAGACTCCCTGGGGTTATCACTGATTAGTGGGACAGACATACTCCCACAGACATGGTCTGATCATTCTCCTATGTCGTGTAGATTTCAATGACCAAACACACCTCATATCTGGAGGCTAGATGAACAACTATTAAAAGAGTGTCAACCAAATAAATTTGGAAAATACTCTCAGGGAATTCTTTACCAATAACACACTGGAACTTCATGTCCCCTCCACTATATGGGAAACACACAAATGTGTCATGAGATGCAAACTAATACAGCTAAAAGCCAAACAAACAAAACAACACAGACAGTTATTAAATTTGCTTCTATCACAAATCTCATACTGGGAAAAACAACACAAAAAAAGAACCTACCTCAATTGACATTGCTAACATACTATCACAGGCTCGAAGAGGCACTACTACTCAAGTAAATACAAATTAAAACATTACACTTGAAACAACAATATTATGGACATGGTGACAAACCTGGCGCTTTCTTAGCCAGGTCCTTAAAACGTAAACAACTAAAAACCCATGTTTTAGAACTGACAGACACTTAGGGACATAAAGTCAAAGATAGTAAAGCGATAGCCAACATTTTCAAAACTTATTATTCTTCCCTATATTATATTAAAAAAGACCCAACCCCTCAGCTAAGTGGACAGATACATAACTCAACAACAGAACAATTAAACGACTACTTCTCAAACATCACTGTGCCCAAATTGACCGACAACAACCTAGAATATCTTGAATCACCAATAACTATGGATGAAATAACTAAGGCAATCAAAGGCATGCCGAATGGCAAGAGTCTAGGGCCTGATGATTTTAGCATAAAGTACGATACAACTTTTAAGACTCAACTCATTCCTCATCTTTCACAACTGTAGCATGTTAGAAGCTCACATATCCGTATTACCAAAACCAGGAAAAAACTAGACATGTGCGATTCGTTTCGGATTTATTCGGAAATTCGGAAAATTCGGTAAATTCGGAGATTCGGATCGTTTCTAATTTCCGAATTAAAATACTTCCGAATCTACCGAATGAATCCGAAATAGCTGCCGTATCTCCGAATAAATCCGAATTAGCTCTGTAAAATTTGGCATTCCCCCATAGGAAACAATGGGGCAGTTTCGGCTGAAAAAAACCTAACACCGCAGCCCCATTGTTTCCTATGGGGAAACACTAAGTCTGCACCTAACACCCTAACATGTACCCCGAGTCTCTAAACACCCCTAATCTAACACTTATTAACCCCTAATCTGCCGCCCCCGCTATCGCTGACACCTTACCCCTAATCTAACACTTATTAACCCCTAATCTGCCACGCCCGCTATCGCTGACACCTGCATTATCTTATTAACCCCTAATCTGCCGACCGGATATCGCCGCCACTATAATAAATGTATTAATACCTAAACCATCGCACTCCCACCTCGCAAACACTATAATAAATTTCATTAACCCCTAATCTGCCCCCCCCAACGTCGCCGCAATCTAACTACAAGTATTAACCCCTAATCTGCCGACCGGACATCGCCGCCACCTACATTATAGCTATTAACCCCTAATCTGCTGTTCCTAACATCGCCGACCCCTACATTATAGTTATTTACCCCTAATCTGCCCCCCCAAAGTCGCCGCAATCCTAACTACAAGTATTAACCCCTAATCTGCCGACCGGACATCGCCGCCACCTACATTATAGCTATTAACCCCTAATATGCTGTCCCTAACATCGCCGACCCCTACATTATAGTTATTAACCCCTAATTTGCCCCCACCAACATCGCCGCAATCCTAACTACAAGTATTAACCCCTAATCTGCCGACCGGACATCGCCGCCACCTACATTATAGCTATTAACCCCTAATCTGCTGTCCCTAACATCGCCGACCCCTACATTATAGTTATTAACCCCTAATCTGCCCCCCCCAACGTCGCCGCAATCTAACTACAAGTATTAACCCCTAATCTGCCGACCGGACATTGCCGCCACCTACATTATAGCTATTAACCCCTAATCTGCTGTCCCTAACATCGCCGACCTCTACATTATAGTTATTAACCCCTAATCTGCCCCCCCCAATGTCGCCACAATCTAACTACAAGTATTAACCCCTAATCTGCCGACCGGACATTGCCGCCACTATAATAAATGTATTAATCCCTAAACCGCCACACTCCCGCCTCGAATTTTAAACTAATTACACCTAATCTAAGCCCCCTACTAGCTATTAATATAGCTACAATATAACTAATAGTTGTTCACATGATAGGGCTGATTTGCTTCATATGTTTTGGACATGCCCTAGGGTAAAACAATTATGGTTAAAGATTATATTCTGGTTTAATAAATTATACAAAATATCAATTGCTTTATCTGCAGAAGATGTCATTTTTCTATGTCCTCCACAAGAGGCCTTTAATGTGAACACCATAAATAGCTTAAATACTATTATTCTTACTGTTAGATACTGTATTCTTAAAAATTGGAAAGCTAGGCGGATACCGGGATTAGCTATGGTTTTTAGATCCTTGCAAGATCAAATTGTCTTTGAATCATTTCATCTTTATGAAGCATCGGAGAAAAGGATCAAGAAGTTTCTCTGGAAATGGACACCAGTTATTCTGTCCTATCCATATTCCTTGCAAAAGAGGATACTTTCTCCTTTTGTTTCTTCAGTGAGTTTTGCAGAACTAACGTTACTTAATGTTTTCCCACATACATTGAGGGAGTCCTAGTCGGTGGCGTTCTGGGGGGGCGGGGTGGGAGTGGGGTAGTGGACGGGGTGGGGATCGAGAGAGAGATACTTAGGTTCCGTTTTTTTTTTATTATTTTTATTCTTATCATTTGTTTTGTTTGTATGTTTTTTCATTTATCTCCTGTTTTTCCATTAGACCCCTGTTATGTTATTATACAGGTGAGAAGGAAGGTCAAGTGAGAGAGGGATCTCATGTAAACCAAGGGCCTTTAGTAATAAGTATATCTTTGCTATAACTTATGTGTTTTTTTTTTCTTCTTTTAAAGGCTACTGTATTTATGTGTAACGATTATTTCTTAATTGTATTTTGAAAATGTAAGGTTCAAAGTTTTCCTTCTCTATGCAACAAAAATAGAAAATGTGAGGTTTATTTATAGTATTTATTGCATAATTGTGATGTAACAGATTTGCTTATTTTGTGGCAACTTGTTTGCCATGTTTTTTCTGCATATGTATATGATTGCTGTAACTCATCACGCTTGATATTTCATATTTAACCTCAATAAAAATTATTTAAAAAAAAAATAACTAATAGTTACATTGTAGCTATTTTAGGATTTATATTTATTTTACAGGCAACTTTGTATTTATTTTAACTAGGTACAATAGTTATTAAATAGATAATAACTATTTAATAACTACCTAGCTAAAATAAATACAAATTTACCTGTAAAATAAATCCTAACCTAAGTTACAATTACACCTAACACTACACTATTAAATTAATTAAATAAATGAATCCTATTTAAAACTAAATACTTACCTGTAAAATAAACCCTAATATAGCTACAATATAACTAATAGTTACATTGTAGCTATTTTAGGATTTATATTTATTTTACAGGCAACTTTGTTTTTATTTTAACTAGGTACAATAGCTATTAAATAGTTATTTACTGTTTAATAGCTACCTAGTTAAAATAATTACAAAATTACCTGTAAAATAAATCCTAACCTAAGTTACAATTAAACCTAACACTACACTATCATTAAATAACTTAAATAAATTAACTACAAGTACCTACAATTAAAAACAATTAAATAAACTAAAGTACAAAAAAAAAACCACTAAATTACAAAATATAAAAAAATATTACAAGAATTTTACACTAATTACACCTAATCTAAGCCCCCTAATAAAATAACAAAGCCCCCCAAAATAAAAAAATGCCCTACCCTATACTAAATTACAAAAGTTAACAGCTCTATTACCTTACCAGCCCTTAAAAGGGCCTTTTGCGGGGCATGCCCCAAAGGAAACAGCTCTTTTGCCTGTAAAAAAAACACAATACCCCCCCCCACATTACAACCCACCCCCCACATACCCCTACTCTAACCCAATCCCCCCTTAAATAAACCTAACACTACCCCCTTGAAGATCTCCCTACCTTGAGTCGTGTTCACCCAGCCGGGCCAAAGTCTTCATTCGATGGGGCAGAAGAGGACATCCAGACTGGCAGAAGTCTTCATCCAAACGGGGCAAGAAGAGGTCTTCCATCCATCAGAAGTCTTGATCCAGGCGGCATCTTCTATGTTCATCCATCCGGAGCAGAGCGGCAGCATCCTGAAGACATCAGACGCGGAGCATTCTCTTCTTTCTTGATCCGACGACTAAATGACTGTACCTTTAAGTGACATCATCCAAGATGGCCTCCCTTGAATTCCGATTGGCTGATAGGATTCTATTCAAGCAGCCAATCAGATTGACCTCGCATTCTATTGGCTGTTCCGATCAGCCAATAGTTACTTAATAACTATTGTACCTAGTTAAAATATATACAAAGTTGCCTGTAAAATAAATATAAATCCTAAAATAGCTACAATGTAACTATTAGTTATATTGTAGCTATATTAATAGCTAGTAGGGGGCTTAGATTAGGTGTAATTAGTTTAAAATTCTTGTAATATTTTATTATTTTTGGTAATTTAGTGTTTGTTTTTTTGTGGTACTTTTCTGATGGATGGAAGACCTCTTCTTGCCCCGCTTGGATGAAGACTTCTGCTGGTCTGGATGTCCTCTTCTGCCCCATCGGATGAAGACTTCGGCCCAGCTGGGTGAACATGACTCAAGGTAGGGAGATCTTCAGGGGGGTAGTGTTAGGTTTATTTAAGGGGGGTTTGGGTTAGAGTAGGGGTATGTGGCTGGTGGGTTGTAATGTGGGGGGGGGGGGGGGTATTGTGTTTTTTTTACAGGCAAAAGAGCTGTTTTCTTTGGGGCATGCCCCGCAAAAGGGCTGGTAAGGTAAAAGAGCTGTTAACTTTTGTAATTTAGTATAGGGTAGGGCATTTTTTTTATTTTGGGGGGCTTTGTTATTTTATTAGGGGGCTTAGATTAGGTGTAATTAGTTTAAAATTCTTGTAATTTTTTTATTTTTTGTAATTTAGTGTTTTTTTGTGTACTTTAGTTTAGTTTATTTAATTGTATTTAATTGTAGGTACTTGTAGTTAATTTATTTAATGATAGTGTAGTGTTAGGTTTAATTGTAACTTAGGTTAGGATTTATTTTACAGGTAATTTTGTAATTATTTTAACTAGGTAGCTATTAAATAGTCAATAACTATTTAATAGCTATTGTACCTAGTTAAAATAAATACAAAGTTGCCTGTAAAATAAATATAAATCCTAAAATAGCTACAATGTAACTATTAGTTATATTTCAGCTATATTAGGGTTTATTTTAAAGGTAAGTATTTAGTTTTAAATACGATTAATTTATTTAATTAATTTAATGATAGTGTAGTGTTAGGTGTAATTGTAATTTAGGTTATGATTTATTTTACAGGTAAATTTGTATTTATTTTAGCTAGGTAGTTATTAAATAGTTATTAACTATTTAATAACTATTGTACCTAGTTAAAATAAATACAAAGTTGCCTGTAAAATAAATATAAATCCTAAAATAGCTACAATGTAACTATTAGTTATATTGTAGCTATATTAATAGCTAGTAGGGGGCTTAGATTAGGTGTAATTAGTTTAAAATTCTTGTAATATTTTATTATTTTTGGTAATTTAGTGTTTGCTTGTTTTTTGGTACTTTTCTGATGGATGGAAGACCTTTTCTTGCCCCGCTTGGATGAAGACTTCTGCCGGTCTGGATGTCCTCTTCTGCCCCATCGGATGAAGACTTCGGCCTGGCTGGATGAACACGACTCAAGGTAGGGAGATCTTCAGGGGGGTAGTGTTAGGTTTATTTATGGGGGGTTTGGGTTAGACTAGGGGTATGTGGGTGGTGGGTTGTAATGTTGGGGGGTGGTATTGTGGGTTTTTTTACAGGCAAAAGAGCTGTTTTCTTTGGGGCATGCCCCGCAAAAGGCCCTTTTAAGGGCTGGTAAGGTAATAGAGCTGTTAACTTTTGTAATTTAGTATAGGGTAGGGCATTTTTTTATTTTGGGGGCTTTGTTATTTTATTAGGGGGCTTAGATTAGGTGTAATTAGTTTAAAATTCTTGTAATATTTTTTTATTTTTTGTAATTTAGTGGGGTTTTTTTGTACTTTAGTTTATTTAATTGTTTTTAATTGTAGGTACTTGCAGTTAATTTAATTTATTTAATGATAGTGTAGTGTTAGGTTTAATTGTAACTTAGGTTAGGATTTATTTTACAGGTAATTTTGTAATTATTTTAACTAGGTAGCTATTAAACAGTAAATTACTATTTAATAGCTATTGTACCTAGTTAAAATAAAAACAAAGTTGCCTGTAAAATAAATATAAATCCTAAAATAGCTACAATGTAACTATTAGTTATATTGTAGCTATATTAGGGTTTATTTTACAGGTAAGTATTTAGTTTTAAATAGGATTCATTTATTTAATTAATTTAATAGTGTAGTGTTAGGTGTAATTGTAACTTAGGTTAGGATTTATTTTACAGGTAAATTTGTATTTATTTTAGCTAGGTAGTTATTAAATAGTTATTATCTATTTAATAACTATTGTACCTAGTTAAAATAAATACAAAGTTGCCTGTAAAATAAATATAAATCCTAAAATAGCTACAATGTAACTATTAGTTTTTTTTTTAAAATGATTTTTATTGACTTTAAATATGAAATATCAAGCGTGATGAGTTACAGCAATCATATACATATGCAGAAAACACATGGCAAACAAGTTGCCACAAAATAAGCAAATCTGTTACATCACAATTATGCAAGAAATACTATAAATAAACCTCACATTTTCTATTTTTGTTGCATAGAGAAGGAAAACTTTGAACCTTACATTTTCAAAATACAATTAAGAAATAATCATTACACATAAATACAGTAGCCTTTAAAAGAAGGGAAAAAAACACATAAGTTATAACAAAGATATACTTATTACTAAAGGCCCTTGGTTTACATGAGATCCCTCTCTCACTTGACCTTCCTTCTCACCTGTTTAATAACATAACAGGGGTCTAATGGAAAAACAGGAAATAAACGAAAAAACATACAAACAAAACAAACGATAAGAATAATAAAAAAAAAACTGAACCTAAGTATCTCTCTCTCGATCCCCACCCCGTCCACTACCCCTGAGCTGTTAACTTTTGTAATTTAGTATAGGGTAGGGCATTTTTTTATTTTGGGGTGCTTTTTATTTTATTAGGGGGCTTTGATTAGGTGTTATTAGTTCAAAATTCTTGTAATATTTTTTTATTTTTTTGTAATTTAGTGTTTGTTTGTTTTTTGTAATTTAGTGTTTGTTTGTTTTTTGTACTTTAGTTTAGTTTATTTAATTGTAGATAATTGTAGGTACTTGTAGTTAATTTATTTAATTTATTTAATGATAGTATAGTGTTAGGTTTAATTGTAACTTAGGTTAGGATTTATTTTACAGGTAATTTTGTAATTATTTTAACTAGGTAGCTATTAAATAGTCAATAACTATTTAATAGCTATTGTACCTAGTTAAAATAAATACAAAGTTGCCTGTAAAATAAATATAAATCCTAAGATAGCTACAATGTAACTATTAGTTATATTGTAGCTATATTATGGTTTATTTTACAGGTAAGTATTTAGTTTTAAATAGGATTAATTTATTTAATTAATTTAATGATAGTGTAGTGTTAGGTGTAATTGTAACTTAGGTTAGGATTTATTTTACAGGTAAATTTGTATTTATTTTAGCTAGGTAGTTATTAAATAGTTATTAACTATTTAATAACTATTGTACCTAGTTAAAAACATAATTTATGCTTACCTGATAAATTTATTTCTCTTGTAGTGTATCCAGTCCACGGATCATCCATTACTTGTGGGATATTCTCCTTCCCAACAGGAAGTTGCAAGAGGATCACCCACAGCAGAGCTGCTATATAGCTCCTCCCCTCACTGCTATTTCCAGTCATTCGACCGAAACAAGACGAGAAAGGAGAAACCATAGAGTGCAGTGGTGACTGTAGTTTAATTAAAATTTAAACCTGCCTTAAAAGGACAGGGCAGGCCGTAGACTGGATACACTACAAGAGAAATAAATTTATCAGGTAAGCATAAATTATGTTTTCTCTTGTTAAGTGTATCCAGTCCACGGATCATCCATTACTTGTGGGATACTAATACCAAAGCTAAAGTACACGGATGATGGGAGGGACAAGGCAGGAACTTAAACGGAAGGAACCACTGCCTGTAGAACCTTTCTCCCAAAAACAGCCTCCGAAGAAGCAAAAGTGTCAAATTTGTAAAATTTTTAAAAGGTGTGAAGCGAAGACCAAGTCGCAGCCTTGCAAATCTGTTCAACAGAAGCCTCATTTTTAAAGGCCCAGGTGGAAGCCACAGCTCTAGTAGAATGAGCTGTAATCCTTTCAGGGGGCTGCTGTCCAGCAGTCTCATAGGCTAAGCGTATTATGCTCCGAAGCCAAAAGGAGAGAGAGGTTGTCGAAGCTTTTTGACCTCTCCTCTGTCCAGAGTAAACGACAAACAGGGCAGATGTTTGACGAAAATCTTTAGTAGCCTGTAAGTAAAACTTCAAGGCACGGACTACGTCCAGATTATGCAAAAGACGTTCCTTCTTTGAAGAAGGATTAGGACACAATGATGGAACAACAATCTCTTGATTGATATTCCTGTTAGAAACCACCTTAGGTAAAAACCCAGGTTTGGTACGCAGAACTACCTTGTCTGAATGAAAAATCAGATAAGGAGAATCACAATGTAAGGCAGATAACTCAGAGACTCTTCGAGCCGAGGAAATAGCCATCAAAAACAGAACTTTCCAAGATAAAAGTTTAATATCAATGGAATGAAGGGGTTCAAACGGAACTCCCTGAAGAACTTTAAGAACCAAGTTTAAGCTCCACGGGGGAGCAACAGTTTTAAACACAGGCTTAATCCTAACCAAAGCCTGACAAAATTCCTGGACATCTGGAACTTCTGCCAGACGCTTGTGCAAAAGAATAGACAGAGCAGAGATCTGTCCTTTTAAAGAACTAGCTGATAAGCCTTTGTCCAAACCCTCTTGGAGAAAGGACAATATCCTAGGAATCCTAAGCTTACTCCATGAGTAACTCTTGGATTCACACCAATAAAGATATTTATGCCATATCTTATGGTAGATTTTCCTGGTGACAGGCTTCCGAGCCTGTATTAAGGTATCAATGACTGACTCGGAGAAGCCACGCTTTGATAGAATCAAGCGTTCAATCTCCATGCAGTCAGTCTCAGAGAAATTAGATTCGGATGATTGAAAGGACCTTGTATGAGAAGGTCTTGTCTCAGAGGCAGAGTCCATGGTGGAAAGGATGACATGTCCACTAGGTCTGCATACCAGGTCCTGCGTGGCCACGCAGGCGCTATCAGAATCACCGATGCTCTCTCCTGCTTGATTTTGGCAATCAGTCGAGGGAGCAGAGGAAACGGTGGAAACACATAGGCCAGGTTGAAGAACCAAGGAGCTGCTAGAGCATCTATCAGCGTTGCTCCCGGGTCCCTGGACCTGGATCCGTAACAAGGAAGCTTGGCGTTCTGGCGAGACGCCATGAGATCCAGTTCTGGTTTGCCCCAACGATGGACCAGTTGAGCAAACACCTCCGGATGGAGTTCCCACTCCCCCGGATGAAAAGTCTGACGACTTAGAAAATCCGCCTCCCAGTTCTCTACGCCTGGGATGTGGATCGCTGACAGGTGGCAAGAGTGAGACTCTGCCCAGCGAATTATCTTTGAGACTTCTAACATTGCTAGGGAACTCCTGGTTCCCCCTTGATGGTTAACTGAGGCCAAGCTAGAAGAGCATTGAATATTGCTCTTAACTCCAGAATATTTATTGGGAGGAGTTTCTCCTCCTGAGTCCACGATCCCTGAGCTGTCCCCTACATTATAGTTATTAACCCCTAATCTGCCCCCCCCAACGTCGCCGCAATCTAACTACAAGTATTAACCCCTAATCTGCCGACCGGACATTGCCGCCACCTACATTATAGCTATTAACCCCTAATCTGCTGTCCCTAACATCGCCGACCTCTACATTATAGTTATTAACCCCTAATCTGCCCCCCCCAATGTCGCCGCAATCTAACTACAAGTATTAACCCCTAATCTGCCGACCGGACATCGCCGCCACTATAATAAATGTATTAATCCCTAAACCGCCACACTCCCGCCTCGCAAACACTATAATAAATTTTATTAACCCCTAATCTGCCCTCCCTAACATCGCCGCCACCTACCTACAATTATTAACCCCTAATCTCCCGCCCCCAACGTCGCCGCTACTATAATAAGGTTATTAACCCCTAAACCTAAGTCTAACCCTAACCCTAACACCCCCTAACTTAAATATAATTTAAATAAAACGAAATAAATTTACTATAATTAAATAAATGAATCCTATTTAAAACTAAATACTTACCTGTAAAATAAACCCTAAGATAGCTACAATATAACTAATAGTTACATTGTAGCTATCTTAGGGTTTATTTTTATTTTACAGGAAAGTTTGTATTTATTTTAACTAGGTACAATAGTTATTAAATAGTTAATAACTATTTAATAACTACCTAGCTAAAATAAATTAGCTGTGGGTGATCCTCTAGCAACTTCCTGTTGGGAAGGAGAATATCCCACAAGTAATGGATGATCCGTGGACTGGATACACTACAAGAGAAATACATTTATCAGGTAAGCATAAATTATGTTTTTAACTAGGTACAATAGTTATTAAATAGTTAATAACTATTTAATAACTACCTAGCTAAAATAAATACAAATTTACCTGTAAAATAAATCCTAACCTAAGTTACAATTACACCTAACACTACACTATCATTAAATTAATTAAATAAATAAATCCTATTTAAAACTAAATACTTACCTGTAAAATAAACCCTAAAATAGCTACAATATAACTAATAGTTACATTGTAGCTATCTTAGGATTTATATTTATTTTACAGGCAACTTTGTATTTATTTAAACTAGGTACAATAGCTATTAAATAGTTATTGACTATTTAATAGCTACCTAGTTAAAATAATTACAAAATTACCTGTAAAATAAATCCTAACCTAAGTTACAATTAAACCTAACACTACACTATCATTAAATAAATTAAATAAATTAACTACAAGTACCTACAATTATCTACAATTAAATAAACTAAAGTACAAAAAAAAAATACTAAATTACAAAAAAAACCACTAAATTACAAAAAATACAAAAAATTACAAGAATTTTAAACTAATTACACCTAATCTAAGCCCCCTAATAAAATAACAAAGCCCCCCAAAATAAAAAAATGCCCTACCCTATACTAAATTACAAAAGTTAACAGCTCTATTACCTTACCAGCCCTTAAAAGGGCCTTTTGCGGGGCATGCCCCAAAGAAAACAGCTCTTTTGCCTGTAAAAAAAAAACACCACCCCCCAACATTACAACCCACCACCCACATACCCCTACTCTAACCCAAACCCCCCTTAAATAAACCTAACACTACCCCCCTGAAGATCTCCCTACCTTGAGTCGTGTTCACCCAGCCGGGCCGAAGTCTTCATCCGATGGGGCAGAAGAGGACATCCAGACCGGCAGAAGTCTTCATCCAAGCGGGGCAAGAAGAGGTCTTCCATCCATCAGAAAAGTACCAAAAAACAAACAAACACTAAATTACCAAAAATAATAAAATATTATAAGAATTTTAAACTAATTACACCTAATCTAAGCCCCCTACTAGCTATTAATATAGCTACAATATAACTAATAGTTGTTCACATGATAGGGCTGATTTGCTTCATATGTTTTGGACATGCCCTAGGGTAAGACAATTATGGTTAAAGATTATATTCTGGTTTAATAAATTATACAAAATATCAATTGCTTTATCTGCGGAAGATGTCATTTTTCTATGTCCTCCACAAGAGGCCTTTAATGTGAACACCATAAATAGCTTAAATACTATTATTCTTACTGTTAGATACTGTATTCTTAAAAATTGGAAAGCTAGGCGGATACCGGGATTAGCTATGGTTTTTAGATCCTTGCAAGATCAAATTGTCTTTGAATCATTTCATCTTTATGAAGCATCGGAGAAAAGGATCAAGAAGTTTCTCTGGAAATGGACACCAGTTATTCTGTCCTATCCATATTCCTTGCAAAAGAGGATACTTTCTCCTTTTGTTTCTTCAGTGAGTTTTGCAGAACTAACGTTACTTAATGTTTTCCCACATACATTGATTGATTGTACTATGAGGGAGTCCTAGTCGGTGGCGTTCTGGGGGGGCGGGGTGGGAGTGGGGTAGTGGACGGGGTGGGGATCGAGAGAGAGATACTTAGGTTCAGTTTTTTTTTTTTTTTTTATTCTTATCATTTGTTTTGTTTGTATGTTTTTTCATTTATCTCCTGTTTTTCCATTAGACCCCTGTTATGTTATTATACAGGTGAGAAGGAAGGTCAAGTGAGAGAGGGATCTCATGTAAACCAAGGGCCTTTAGTAATAAGTATATCTTTGCTATAACTTATGTGTTTTTTTTTCTTCTTTTAAAGGCTACTGTATTTATGTGTAACGATTATTTCTTAATTGTATTTTGAAAATGTAAGGTTCAAAGTTTTCCTTCTCTATGCAACAAAAATAGAAAATGTGAGGTTTATTTATAGTATTTATTGCATAATTGTGATGTAACAGATTTGCTTATTTTGTGGCAACTTGTTTGCCATGTTTTTTTCTGCATATGTATATGATTGCTGTAACTCATCACGCTTGATATTTCATATTTAACCTCAATAAAAATTATTTAAAAAAAAAATAACTAATAGTTACATTGTAGCTATTTTAGGATTTATATTTATTTTACAGGCAACTTTGTATTTATTTTAACTAGGTACAATAGTTATTAAATAGATAATAACTATTTAATAACTACCTAGCTAAAATAAATACAAATTTACCTGTAAAATAAATCCTAACCTAAGTTACAATTACACCTAACACTACACTATTAAATTAATTAAATAAATGAATCCTATTTAAAACTAAATACTTACCTGTAAAATAAACCCTAATATAGCTACAATATAACTAATAGTTACATTGTAGCTATTTTAGGATTTATATTTATTTTACAGGCAACTTTGTTTTTATTTTAACTAGGTACAATAGCTATTAAATAGTTATTTACTGTTTAATAGCTACCTAGTTAAAATAATTACAAAATTACCTGTAAAATAAATCCTAACCTAAGTTACAATTAAACCTAACACTACACTAAAATTAAATAACTTAAATAAATTAACTACAAGTACCTACAATTAAAAACAATTAAATAAACTGAAGTACAAAAAAAACCCCACTAAATTACAAAATATAAAAAAATATTACAAGAATTTTACACTAATTACACCTAATCTAAGCCCCCTAATAAAATAACAAAGCCCCCCAAAATAAAAAAATGCCCTACCCTATACTAAATTACAAAAGTTAACAGCTCTATTACCTTACCAGCCCTTAAAAGGGCCTTTTGCGGGGCATGCCCCAAAGGAAACAGCTCTTTTGCCTGTAAAAAAACACAATACCCCCCCCACATTACAACCCACCCCCCACATACCCCTACTCTAACCCAATCCCCCCTTAAATAAACCTAACACTACCCCCTTGAAGATCTCCCTACCTTGAGTCGTGTTCACCCAGCCGGGCCAAAGTCTTCATTCGATGGGGCAGAAGAGGACATCCAGACTGGCAGAAGTCTTCATCCAAGCGGGGCAAGAAGAGGTTTTCCATCCATCAGAAGTCTTGATCCAGGTGGCATCTTCTATGTTCATCCATCCGGAGCAGAGCGGCAGCATCCTGAAGACATCAGACGCGGAGCATTCTCTTCTTTCTTGATCCGATGACTAAATGACTGTACCTTTAAGTGACATCATCCAAGATGGCCTCCCTTGAATTCCGATTGGCTGATAGGATTCTATCAGCCAATCGGAATTAAGGTAGGAAAATCTGATTGGCTGATTCAATCAGCCAATCAGATTCAAGTTCAATCCGATTGGCTGATCCAAGCAGCCAATCAGATTGACCTCGCATTCTATTGGCTGTTCCGATCAGCCAATAGTTACTTAATAACTATTGTACCTAGTTAAAATAAATATAAAGTTGCCTGTAAAATAAATATAAATCCTAAAATAGCTACAATGTAACTATTAGTTATATTGTAGCTATATTAATAGCTAGTAGGGGGCTTAGATTAGGTGTAATTAGTTTAAAATTCTTGTAATATTTTATTATTTTTGGTAATTTAGTGTTTGTTTTTTTGTGGTACTTTTCTGATGGATGGAAGACCTCTTCTTGCCCCGCTTGGATGAAGACTTCTGCTGGTCTGGATGTCCTCTTCTGCCCCATCGGATGAAGACTTCGGCCCAGCTGGGTGAACATGACTCAAGGTAGGGAGATCTTCAGGGGGGTAGTGTTAGGTTTATTTAAGGGGGGTTTGGGTTAGAGTAGGGGTATGTGGCTGGTGGGTTGTAATGTGGGGGGGGGTATTGTGTTTTTTTTACAGGCAAAAGAGCTGTTTTCTTTGGGGCATGCCCCGCAAAAGGGCTGGTAAGGTAAAAGAGCTGTTAACTTTTGTAATTTAGTATAGGGTAGGGCATTTTTTTTATTTTGGGGGGCTTTGTTATTTTATTAGGGGGCTTAGATTAGGTGTAATTAGTTTAAAATTCTTGTAATTTTTTTTATTTTTTGTAATTTAGTGTTTTTTTGTGTACTTTAGTTTAGTTTATTTAATTGTATTTAATTGTAGGTACTTGTAGTTAATTTATTTAATGATAGTGTAGTGTTAGGTTTAATTGTAACTTAGGTTAGGATTTATTTTACAGGTAATTTTGTAATTATTTTAACTAGGTAGCTATTAAATAGTCAATAACTATTTAATAGCTATTGTACCTAGTTAAAATAAATACAAAGTTGCCTGTAAAATAAATATAAATCCTAAAATAGCTACAATGTAACTATTAGTTATATTTCAGCTATATTAGGGTTTATTTTACAGGTAAGTATTTAGTTTTAAATAAGATTAATTTATTTAATTAATTTAATGATAGTGTAGTGTTAGGTGTAATTGTAATTTAGGTTAGGATTTATTTTACAGGTAAATTTGTATTTATTTTAGCTAGGTAGTTATTAAATAGTTATTAACTATTTAATAACTATTGTACCTAGTTAAAATAAATACAAAGTTGCCTGTAAAATAAATATAAATCCTAAAATAGCTACAATGTAACTTTTAGTTATATTGTAGCTATATTAATAGCTAGTAGGGGGCTTAGATTAGGTGTAATTAGTTTAAAATTCTTGTAATATTTTATTATTTTTGGTAATTTAGTGTTTGCTTGTTTTTTGGTACTTTTCTGATGGATGGAAGACCTCTTCTTGCCCCGCTTGGATGAAGACTTCTGCCGGTCTGGATGTCCTCTTCTGCCCCATCGGATGAAGACTTCGACCTGGCTGGATGAACACGACTCAAGGTAGGGAGATCTTCAGGGGGGTAGTGTTAGGTTTATTTATGGGGGGTTTGGGTTAGAGTAGGGGTATGTGGGTGGTGGGTTGTAATGTTGGGGGGTGGTATTGTGGCTTTTTTTACAGGCAAAATAGCTGTTTTCTTTGGGGCATGCCCCGCAAAAGGCCCTTTTAAGGGCTGGTAAGGTAATAGAGCTGTTAACTTTTGTAATTTAGTATAGGGTAGGGCATTTTTTTATTTTGGGGGCTTTGTTATTTTATTAGGGGGCTTAGATTAGGTGTAATTAGTTTAAAATTCTTGTAATATTTTTTTATTTTTTGTAATTTAGTGGGGGTTTTTTGTACTTTAGTTTATTTAATTGTTTTTAATTGTAGGTACTTGCAGTTAATTTAATTTATTTGATAGTGTAGTGTTAGGTTTAATTGTAACTTAGGTTAGGATTTATTTTACAGGTAATTTTGTAATTATTTTAACTAGGTAGCTATTAAACAGTAAATTACTATTTAATAGCTATTGTACCTAGTTAAAATAAAAACAAAGTTGCCTGTAAAATAAATATAAATCCTAAAATAGCTACAATGTAACTATTAGTTATATTGTAGCTATATTAGGGTTTATTTTACAGGTAAGTATTTAGTTTTAAATAGGATTCATTTATTTAATTAATTTAATAGTGTAGTGTTAGGTGTAATTGTAACTTAGGTTAGGATTTATTTTACAGGTAAATTTGTATTTATTTTAGCTAGGTAGTTATTAAATAGTTATTATCTATTTAATAACTATTGTACCTAGTTAAAATAAATACAAAGTTGCCTGTAAAATAAATATAAATCCTAAAATAGCTACAATGTAACTTTTAGTTATATTGTAGCTATATTAATAGCTAGTAGGGGGCTTAGATTAGGTGTAATTAGTTTAAAATTCTTGTAATATTTTATTATTTTTGGTAATTTAGTGTTTGCTTGTTTTTTGGTACTTTTCTGATGGATGGAAGACCTCTTCTTGCCCCGCTTGGATGAAGACTTCTGCCGGTCTGGATGTCCTCTTCTGCCCCATCGGATGAAGACTTCGACCTGGCTGGATGAACACGACTCAAGGTAGGGAGATCTTCAGGGGGGTAGTGTTAGGTTTATTTATGGGGGGTTTGGGTTAGAGTAGGGGTATGTGGGTGGTGGGTTGTAATGTTGGGGGGTGGTATTGTGGCTTTTTTTACAGGCAAAATAGCTGTTTTCTTTGGGGCATGCCCCACAAAAGGCCCTTTTAAGGGCTGGTAAGGTAATAGAGCTGTTAACTTTTGTAATTTAGTATAGGGTAGGGCATTTTTTTATTTTGGGGGCTTTGTTATTTTATTAGGGGGCTTAGATTAGGTGTAATTAGTTTAAAATTCTTGTAATATTTTTTTATTTTTTGTAATTTAGTGGGGGTTTTTTGTACTTTAGTTTATTTAATTGTTTTTAATTGTAGGTACTTGCAGTTAATTTAATTTATTTAATGATAGTGTAGTGTTAGGTTTAATTGTAACTTAGGTTAGGATTTATTTTACAGGTAATTTTGTAATTATTTTAACTAGGTAGCTATTAAACAGTAAATTACTATTTAATAGCTATTGTACCTAGTTAAAATAAAAACAAAGTTGCCTGTAAAATAAATATAAATCCTAAAATAGCTACAATGTAACTATTAGTTATATTGTAGCTATATTAGGGTTTATTTTATAGGTAAGTATTTAGTTTTAAATAGGATTCATTTATTTAATTAATTTAGTAGTGTAGTGTTAGGTGTAATTGTAACTTAGGTTAGGATTTATTTTACAGGTAAATTTGTATTTATTTTAGCTAGGTAGTTATTAAATAGTTATTATCTATTTAATAACTATTGTACCTAGTTAAAATAAATACAAAGTTGCCTGTAAAATAAATATAAATCCTAAAATAGCTACAATGTAACTATTAGTTTGTTTTTTTTTAAATGATTTTTATTGAGGTTAAATATGAAATATCAAGCGTGATGAGTTACAGCAATCATATACATATGCAGAAAACACATGGCAAACAAGTTGCCACAAAATAAGCAAATCTGTTACATCACAATTATGCAAGAAATACTATAAATAAACCTCACATTTTCTATTTTTGTTGCATAGAGAAGGAAAACTTTGAACCTTACATTTTCAAAATACAATTAAGAAATAATCATTACACATAAATACAGTAGCCTTTAAAAGAAGGGAAAAAAACACATAAGTTATAACAAAGATATACTTATTACTAAAGGCCCTTGGTTTACATGAGATCCCTCTCTCACTTGACCTTCCTTCTCACCTGTTTAATAACATAACAGGGGTCTAATGGAAAAACAGGAAATAAACGAAAAAACATACAAACAAAACAAACGATAAGAATAATAAAAAAAAACTGAACCTAAGTATCTCTCTCTCGATCCCCACCCCGTCCACTACCCCTGAGCTGTTAACTTTTGTAATTTAGTATAGGGTAGGGCATTTTTTTATTTTGGGGTGCTTTTTATTTTATTAGGGGGCTTTGATTAGGTGTAATTAGTTCAAAATTCTTGTAATATTTTTTTATTTTTTTGTAATTTAGTGTTTGTTTGTTTTTTGTAATTTAGTGTTTGTTTGTTTTTTGTACTTTAGTTTAGTTTATTTAATTGTAGATAATTGTAGGTACTTGTAGTTAATTTATTTAATTTATTTAATGATAGTATAGTGTTAGGTTTAATTGTAACTTAGGTTAGGATTTATTTTACAGGTAATTTTGTAATTATTTTAACTAGGTAGCTATTAAATAGTCAATAACTATTTAATAGCTATTGTACCTAGTTAAAATAAATACAAAGTTGCCTGTAAAATAAATATAAATCCTAAGATAGCTACAATGTAACTATTCGTTATATTGTAGCTATATTATGGTTTATTTTACAGGTAAGTATTTAGTTTTAAATAGGATTAATTTATTTAATTAATTTAATGATAGTGTAGTGTTAGGTGTAATTGTAACTTAGGTTAGGATTTATTTTACAGGTAAATTTGTATTTATTTTAGCTAGGTAGTTATTAAATAGTTATTAACTATTTAATAACTATTGTACCTAGTTAAAAACATAATTTATGCTTACCTGATAAATTTATTTCTCTTGTAGTGTATCCAGTCCATGGATCATCCATTACTTGTGGGATATTCTCCTTCCCAACAGGAAGTTGCAAGAGGATCACCCACAGCAGAGCTGCTATATAGCTCCTCCCCTCACTGCTATGTCCAGTCATTCGACCGAAACAAGACGAGAAAGGAGAAACCATAGGGTGCAGTGGTGACTGTAGTTTAATTAAAATTTAAACCTGCCTTAAAAGGACAGGGCAGGCCGTAGACTGGATACACTACAAGAGAAATAAATTTATCAGGTAAGCATAAATTATGTTTTCTCTTGTTAAGTGTATCCAGTCCACGGATCATCCATTACTTGTGGGATACTAATACCAAAGCTAAAGTACACGGATGATGGGAGGGACAAGGCAGGAACTTAAACGGAAGGAACCACTGCCTGTAGAACCTTTCTCCCAAAAACAGCCTCCGAAGAAGCAAAAGTGTCAAATTTGTAAAATTTTTAAAAGGTGTGAAGCGAAGACCAAGTCGCAGCCTTGCAAATCTGTTCAACAGAATCCTCATTTTTAAAGGCCCAGGTGGAAGCCACAGCTCTAGTAGAATGAGCTGTAATCCTTTCAGGGGGCTGCTGTCCAGCAGTCTCATAGGCTAAGCGTATTATGCTCCGAAGCCAAAAGGAGAGAGAGGTTGTCAAAGCTTTTTGACCTCTCCTCTGTCCAGAGTAAACGACAAACAGGGCAGATGTTTGACGAAAATCTTTAGTAGCCTGTAAGTAAAACTTCAAGGCACGGACTACGTCCAGATTATGCAAAAGACGTTCCTTCTTTGAAGAAGGATTAGGACACAATGATGGAACAACAATCTCTTGATTGATATTCCTGTTAGAAACCACCTTAGGTAAAAACCCAGGTTTGGTACGCAGAACTACCTTGTCTGAATGAAAAATCAGATAAGGAGAATCACAATGTAAGGCAGATAACTCAGAGACTCTTCGAGCCGAGGAAATAGCCATCAAAAACAGAACTTTCCAAGATAAAAGTTTAATATCAATGGAATGAAGGGGTTCAAACGGAACTCCCTGAAGAACTTTAAGAACCAAGTTTAAGCTCCACGGGGAGCAACAGTTTTAAACACAGGCTTAATCCTAACCAAAGCCTGACAAAATTCCTGGACGTCTGGAACTTCTGCCAGACGCTTGTGCAAAAGAATAGACAGAGCAGAGATCTGTCCTTTTAAAGAACTAGCTGATAAGCCTTTGTCCAAACCCTCTTGGAGAAAGGACAATATCCTAGGAATCCTAAGCTTACTCCATGAGTAACTCTTGGATTCACACCAATAAAGATATTTATGCCATATCTTATGGTAGATTTTCCTGGTGACAGGCTTCCGAGCCTGTATTAAGGTATCAATGACTGACTCGGAGAAGCCACGCTTTGATAGAATCAAGCGTTCAATCTCCATGCAGTCAGTCTCAGAGAAATTAGATTCGGATGATTGAAAGGACCTTGTATGAGAAGGTCTTGTCTCAGAGGCAGAGTCCATGGTGGAAAGGATGACATGTCCACTAGGTCTGCATACCAGGTCCTGCGTGGCCACGCAGGCGCTATCAGAATCACCGATGCTCTCTCCTGCTTGATTTTGGCAATCAGTCGAGGGAGCAGAGGAAACGGTGGAAACACATAGGCCAGGTTGAAGAACCAAGGAGCTGCTAGAGCATCTATCAGCGTTGCTCCCGGGTCCCTGGACCTGGATCCGTAACAAGGAAGCTTGGCGTTCTGGCGAGACGCCATGAGATCCAGTTCTGGTTTGCCCCAACGATGGACCAGTTGAGCAAACACCTCCGGATGGAGTTCCCACTCCCCCGGATGAAAAGTCTGACGACTTAGAAAATCCGCCTCCCAGTTCTCTACGCCTGGGATGTGGATCGCTGACAGGTGGCAAGAGTGAGACTCTGCCCAGCGAATTATCTTTGAGACTTCTAACATTGCTAGGGAACTCCTGGTTCCCCCTTGATGGTTAACTGAGGCCAAGCTAGAAGAGCATTGAATATTGCTCTTAACTCCAGAATATTTATTGGGAGGAGTTTCTCCTCCTGAGTCCACGATCCCTGAGCCTTCAGGGAGTTCCAGACTGCGCCCCAACCTAGAAGGCTGGCATCTGTTGTTACAATCGTCCAATCTGGCCTGCGAAAGGTCATACCCTTGGACAGATGGACCCGAGAAAGCCACCAGAGAAGAGAATCTCTGGTCTCTTGATCCAGATTTAGTAGAGGGGACAAATCTGAGTAATCCCCATTCCACTGACTTAGCATGCATAATTGCAGCGGTCTGAGATGCAGGCGCGCAAATGGCACTATGTCCATTGCCACTACCATTAAGCCGATTACTTCCATGCACTGAGCCACTGACGGGCGTGGAATGGAATGATGGACACGGCAAGCATTTAGAAGTTTTGATAACCTGGACTCCGTCAGGTAAATTTTCATCTCTACAGAATCTATGAGTCCCTAGGAAGGAGACTCTTGTGAGTGGTGATAGAGAACTCTTTTCCACGTTCACTTTCCACCCATGCGACCTCAGAAATGCCAGAACTATCTCTGTATGAGACTTGGCAATTTGAAAGCTTGACGCCTGTATCAGGATGTCATCTAGATACGGAGCCACCGCTATGCCTCGCGGTCTTAGAACCGCCAGAAGTGAGCCCAGAACCTTTGTAAAAATTCTCGGGGCAGTGGCCAACACGAAGGGAAGAGCTACAAATTGGTAATGCCTGTCTAGAAAGGCAAACCTTAGGAACCGATGATGATCTTTGTGAATCGGTATGTGAAGGTAGGCATCCTTTAAATCCACTGTGGTCATGTACTGACCCTCTTGGATCATGGGTAGGATGGTCCGAATAGTTTCCATTTTGAATGATGGAACTCTGAGGAATTTGTTTAAGATCTTTAGATCCAAGATTGAAGGTTCCCTCTTTCTTGGGAACCACAAACAGATTTGAATAAAATCCCTGTCCCTGTTCCGTCCATGGAACTGGATGGATCACTCCCATTACTAGGAGGTCTTGCACACAGCTTAGGAATGCCTCTTTCTTTATCTGGTTTGCTGATAACCTTGAAATATGAAATCTCCCTTGTGGAGGAGAAGCTTTGAAGTCCAGAAGATATCCCTGAGATATGATCTCCAACGCCCAGGGATCCTGAACTTCTCTTGCTAACGCCTGGGCGAAGAGAGAAAGTCTGCCCCCCACTAGATCCGTTTCCGGATAGGGGGCCGTTCCTTCATGCTGTCTTGGGGGCAGCAGCAGGCTTTCTGGCCTGCTTGCCCTTGTTCCAGGAATGGTTAGGTTTCCAGGCCTGTCTGGAATGAGCAACAGTTCCCTCTTGTTTTGAAGCGGAGGAAGTTGATGCTGCTCCTGCCTTGAAATTTCGAAAGGCATGAAAATTAGACTGTTTGGCCTTTGATTTGGCCCTGTCCTGAGGAAGGGTATGACCCTTGCCTCCAGTAATGTCAGCAATAATTTCCTTCAAGCCAGGCCCGAATAAGGTCTGCCCCATGAAAGGAATGTTGAGTAATTTAGACTTTGAAGTCACGTCAGCTGACCAGGATTTAAGCCATAGTGCCCTACACGCCTGGATGGCGAATCCGGAATTCTTAGCCGTTAGTTTAGTCAAATGAACAATGGCATCAGAAACAAATGAGTTAGCTAGCTTAAGCGTTCTAAGCTTGTCAATAATTTCATTCAATGGAGCTGTCTGGATGGCCTCTTCCAGGGCCTCAAACCAGAATGCCGCCGCAGCAGTGACAGGCGCAATGCATGCAAGGGGCTGTAAAATAAAACCTTGTTGAATAAACATTTTCTTAAGGTAACCCTCCAATTTTTTATCCATTGGATCTGAAAAAGCACAACTGTCCTCAACCGGGATAGTGGTACGCTTTGCTAAAGTAGAAACTGCTCCCTCCACCTTAGGGACCATCTGCCATAAGTCCTGTGTAGTGGCGTCTATTGGAAACATTTTTCTAAATATAGGAGGTGGGGAAAAGGGCACACCGGGTCTATCCCACTCCTTGCTAATAATTTCTGTAAGCCTTTTAGGTATAGGAAAAACGTCAGTACACACCGGCACCGCATAGTATCTATCCAGCCTACACAATTTCTCTGGAATTGCAACTGTGTTACAGTCATTCAGAGCAGCTAATACCTCCCCAAGTAATACACGGAGGTTCTCAAGCTTAAATTTAAAATTAGAAATCTCTGAATCAGGTTTCCCCGAGTCAGAGATGTCACCCACAGACTGAAGCTCTCCGTCCTCATGTTCTGCATACTGTGACGCAGTATCAGACATGGCTCTAACAGCATTTGCACGCTCTGTATCTCTCCTAACCCCAGAGCTATCGTGCTTGCCTCTTAATTCAGGCAATCTAGATAATACCTCTGACAGGGTATTATTCATGATTGCAGCCATGTCCTGCAAGGTAATCGCTATGGGCGTCCCTGATGTAATTGGCGCCATATTAGCGTGCGTCCCCTGAGCGGGAGGCGAAGGGTCTGACAAGTGGGGAGAGTTAGTCGGCATAACTTCCCCCTCGACAGAACCCTCTGGTGATAATTCTTTTATAGATAAAGACTGATCTTTACTGTTTAAGGTGAAATCAATACATTTAGTACACATTCTCCTATGGGGCTCCACCATGGCTTTCAAACATAATGAACAAGTAGGTTCCTCTGTGTCAGACATGTTTAAACAGACTAGCAATGAGACTAGCAAGCTTGGAAAACACTTTAAAACAAGTTTACAAGCAATATAAAAAAATGTTACTGCGCCTTTAAGAAAAACAAATTTTCCCAAATTTTGAAATAACAGTGAAAAAATGCAGTTACACTAACGAAATTTTTACAGTGTATGTAATAAGTTAGCAGAGCATTGCACCCACTTGCAAATGGATGATTAACCCCTTAATACCAAAAACGGAATAACAAATGACAAAAACGTTTTTTAAACAGTCATAACAACTGCCACAGCTCTACTGTGGCTTTTTACCTCCCTCAATACGACTTTTGAAGCCTTTTGAGCCCTTCAGAGAAGTCCTGGATCATGCAGGAAGAAGCTGGATGTCTGTGTCTCTAATTTTTGCTGTGCAAAAAAACGCCAAAATAGGCCCCTCCCACTCATATTACAACAGTGGGAAGCCTCAGGGAACTGTTTCTAGGCAAAATTCAAGCCAGCCATGTGGAAAAAACTAGGCCCCAAGAAGTTTTATCACCAAACATATATAAAAAACGATTAACATGACAGCAAACGTTTTAAAATACACTTTTATAAGAGTATGTATCTCTATTAATAAGCCTGATACCAGTCGCTATCACTGCATTTAAGGCTTTACTTACATTACTTTGGTATCAGCAGCATTTTCTAGCAAATTCCATCCCTAGAAAAATATTTTAACTGCACATACCTTATTACAGGAAAACCTGCACGCTATTCCCCCTCTGAAGTTACCTCACTCCTCAGAATATGTGAGAACAGCAAAGGATCTTAGTTACTTCTGCTAAGATCATAGAAAACGCAGGCAGATTCTTCTTCTAAATACTGCCTGAGATAAACAGTACACTCCGGTACCATTTAAAAATAACAAACTTTTGATTGAAGAAATAAACTAAGTCTAAAACACCACAGTCCTCTTACGACCTCCATCTTAGTTGAGAGTTGCAAGAGAATGACTGGATATGGCAGTGAGGGGAGGAGCTATATAGCAGCTCTGCTGTGGGTGATCCTCTTGCAACTTCCTGTTGGGAAGGAGAATATCCCACAAGTAATGGATGATCCGTGGACTGGATACACTTAACAAGAGAAATAAATACAAAGTTGCCTGTAAAATAAATATAAATCCTAAAATAGCTACAATGTAACTATTAGTTATATTGTAGCTATCTTAGGGTTTATTTTACAGGTAAGTATTTAGTTTTAAATAGGATTCATTTATTTAATTATAGTAAATTTATTTCGTTTTATTTAAATTATATTTAAGTTAGGGGGTGTTAGGGTTAGACTTAGGTTTAGGGGTTAATAACCTTATTATAGTAGCGGCGACGTTGGGGGCGGGAGATTAGGGGTTAACAATTGTAGGTAGGTGGCGGCGATGTTAGGGAGGGCAGATTAGGGGTTAATAAAATTTATTATAGTATTTGCGAGGCGGGAGTGCGGCGGTTTAGGGGTTAATACATTTATTATAGTGGCGGCGGTTAATACTTGTAGTTAGGTTGTGGCGATGATGGGGGGTAGATTAGGGGTTAATAACTATAATGTAGGGGTTGGCGATGTTAGGGACAGCAGATTAGGGGTTAATAGCTATAATGTAGGTGGCGGCGATGTCCAGTCGGCAGATTAGGGGTTAAATAATTTTATTATAGGGTTTGTGATGTGGGGGGGCCTCAGTTTAGTAGTTCATAGGTAGTTTATGGGTGTTAGTGTACTTTGTAGCACTCAGTAGTTAAGAGCTTTATATTCCGGTGTTAGCCCATAAAGCTCTTAACTACTGACTTTATTCGGTAGATTCGGATGGCCGTGTATTACACTAGTACTATTTACACCTAATATACAGTACATAATACTAGTCTAATACACAGCATATCCCACCTAAAACATACCGAATTTCGGAACCGAATAGAACCGAATAGAACCGAATTCAGACGAATTTATTCGAATCCGAATAAATCCGAAACAAATTCATTTGAATCCGAATAAATCCGAAACGAATTCATTCAAATTTTGCCGAATTCGAATCGATCCGAACCGAAATTCAAAAAGTCTGAATCGATCCGAACCGAAAACGAACCAAATTTTTTAGCCATGCACATATCTAGAAAAAACCCAGACCGACCTGAAAACTTACGGCCAATATCCCTTTTAAACACGGATATTATAATCTTTGCAAAGGTTTTAGCCAATATAATAAATAAATATCTCCCATTCCTTATAGATTTTGACCAAGTGGGGTTTATTCTGGGAAGGGAAGTGCGGGATAACACCCTTAACATCCTCCAGCTTATGAGACTTGCACAACTTACACAGACACCAGCTGCATTCAAATCTACTGACGCTGAAAAAGCCTTTGATAGAGTGAGCTGGATATTCTTACGTACCACATTATCCCACATGAATTTCAGCGACAAATTCATTAACCTCATCTTTACCCTATACAGTGCCCCATCAGCAAAAATCAAGGTAAATGGGCTACTATCGGATAAATTCCATATATCGAATGGTACAAGACAGGGGTGCCCTTTGTCCCCCATCTTGTTTGCGGTCTCCATTGAAGCACTAGCCCACAAAATAATAATATCTGGCATCAACTTAGGGGGAACCGAATATAAGCTACACATAATTTACACATATTGCTCCCTAGAGCTCTAAAGGTTATAACAGATTATGGTAAAGTTTTAAATTTTCAGCTCAACCTAAAGAAATCAGAGATACTAAACATAATTAATGCAACATAATTCTTTCACAAGCCACTGCGGACAGTCCTCTTCACATCCAAAACAAAATTTAAATATCTGGGAATAAATATCTCCCCCGACCCAAGTATATTATTTGAATCTAACTATAATTCTTTAACACAATCCATAGCCAGAGATATATCAAATTGGAAAAACAAAACTATATCCTGGTTGAGCAGAATAAGTGTCATCAAAATGAACATTCTCCCTAGAATTCTATACATCCTCCAGACATTACCGATACTGCTACCCCATACATATATCAATAAATTACAAAATCACTTAAAGGGACACTGTACCCAAAAATTTTCTTTCGTGATTCAGATTGAGCATGAAATTTTAAGCAACTTTCTAATTTACTCCTATTATCAAAATTTCTTCATTCTCTTGGTATCTTTATTTGAAATGCAAGAATGTAAGTTTAGATGCCGGCTCATTTTTGGTGAACAACCTGGGTTGTCCTTGCTGATTGGTGGATAAATTCATCCATCAATAAAAAAGTGCTGTCCAGAGTACTGAAACCAAAAAAAAAAGCTTAGATGCCTTCTTTTTCAAATAATGATAGCAAGAGAACAAAGAAAAATTGATAATAGGAGTAAATTAGAAAGTTGCTTAAAATTGCATGCTCTTTCTGAATTACAAAAATTTTGGGTACAGTGTCCCTTTAAATAATTACATATGGAAAGATATCAAACCACGCATACACAAGAAAACATTATATCTTTCAAAAGAACAGGGAGGGCTAGGAGTACCTGACATATCCAAATACAGAACTGCAATTTTCCTACAACTACTCCTAGATTGGAGTACAAACAACGAAAACAAACAATGGACGCAGATAGATCTTACATAGGGATAATTTGGGCACAATAGAGTGGCTACACGCAAAGAATCGACCAACACAAATTAATAACTACCCCATATTGATTGAATTATTTTCGGCATGGGGCACAGTGACCAATACAACTAGTCATATTTCAACTAAAGTATCTCCATTGACCCCCTTCAAATGTAATCCAGCGATACCAATACCTAAAACTTCGTTAAAACCTCAACAATCCAATACACATTGGAAAAGCTTCATTCCAACATCTCTTACAAGATAATAAATTAAAAATATATGAAGAAATCACAAGCTCAGACCCTGGACTCTTGCCCAACTAGTTCACATATGCCCAACTAAAACACTTTTATGAAACACATACACATAAAGACACGCTAACAAGACAACCA
This sequence comes from Bombina bombina, assembly GCF_027579735.1. Classification (NCBI taxonomy): domain Eukaryota; kingdom Metazoa; phylum Chordata; class Amphibia; order Anura; family Bombinatoridae; genus Bombina; species Bombina bombina. Next base: position 268,525,633 of record NC_069504.1, on the reverse strand, counting down.
ACAGCTTTTTAAAAACTATGCCTAATACAGCACTCTCCGTCACACTCCATTTAATTAATCTACAAAATTCTATTAGCACCTGACACAAACGCTCTACCGAGCTACACCAGCGCCTGGCTAAGGGAATTTGACACAGATGTGACACATCAGAAATGGTTGAGGATTTTTAAAATAACAAAGGCCTCCTCTATATCCTCCAGGATCTTGGAAACAGGGGAAAGAGGCACTACATTGCACATATGGTGGAGTTGCCCGGGTATACACAAATTATTGGATGAAGTGACAGCCAGAATGAGCACAGTCGTCGGGTCACTTGTCCCCAATAGACCAGAATTACTCTTATTCGAAGACCTCTCCCAAATTAAGAGATAAAGCAAAAAAAGCACTAATGATCCTTATGCTTAATAGCATTAAAGTTTTAATCAGCAGACACTGGAAATCCACAACAATCCCCGCCATAGGAGAATGGTCAATCCAAGTAGACTTGCTCTTACAAATGGAGAGATACCATTATCTAAATTCTGATACAATTAAGATTCATACAATTTATCAAGTCTGATACAATTGAGATCAATGTTAGACATATGGAAACAGCACACCAGAAAGTCTGATGGAAGATTGAGAGGAAAAAAAAAACAACAAAAACCCACATCATCCCCTCAACCAAACCCCCACCCTCCCATCACAAACCACACCCCTCATTAATGAAAGAATACACATACAATATGACCAAACGTTAAGTGAAACCTTTATTTGTAATTGGATACAATGACTTAGAGCAATGGGCACAGCATAATCTAAACATTTATGTTTTATTATTTTAGCAAAATTGTAAAACATCTATACTGAACACCTTACTAGGCATTGAAAATGTATTTGATCTATTTCATAAGATCTGTATGTACCTGCTTATATTGCAACCTAGATAAGGAAAGAAGAACAAGAATGTATAAAGCAAAATGGCATATCTACATGTAAAAATTGTTCCAGCTACCTTAATGATTGTTTAACCTTGTTTACATTTCATTGTACTGTTTGATTATTTTAAATAATTAAAAAAAAAAAAAACAGTTTGAGGTGATTTGAGCTTTGTGACATGGTGCATTATCCTACTGGAAGTAGCCATCAGAAGATGGGTACACTGTAGTCATAAAGGGATGAACTTGGTGAGCAACAATACTCAGGTAGGCTGTGACTTTTAAACAATGCTTAATTGGTTCTAAGGGGGCCAAAGTGTGCCAAGAAAATATCCCCCACACCAATACACCACCAGCCTGAACCATTGATACAAGGCAGGATGGATCCATGCTTTCATGTGGTTTACACCAAATTCTGACCCTACCATCTGAATGTTGCAGCTGAAATCGAGACTCATCAGACCAGGGAACATTTTTTCCAATCTTCTATTGTACAATTTTGATGAGCCTGTGCAAATTGTAGCTGTTCTTAGCTGACAGGAGTGGCACCCCGTGTGGTCTTCTGCTGCTGTAGCCCATCTGCTTCAAGGTTCAACATGTTGTGCATTCAGAGATGGTATCCTGCATACCTTGGTTGTAACGAGTGGTTATTTGAGTTACTGTTGCCTTTCTATCATCTCAAACAATCTGTCCATTCTCCTCTGACATCAGCAAGGCATTTTTGTCCACACGACTGACGCTCACTGGATATTTTCTCTTTTTCAGACCATTCTCTGTAAACCCTAGAGATGGCTGTGCTTGAAAATCCCAGTGCAGATCAGCAGTTTTTGAAATACTCAGACCAGTCGTCTGGTACCAACAACCATGCCACGTTCAAAGTCACTTAAATCCCCTTTCTTACCCATTCTGATGCTCAGTTTGAACTTCAGCAAGTCGTCTTCACCACATCTAAATGCCTAAATACATTGATTTGCTGCCATGTGATTGGCTGATTAGCAATTTGTGTTACCAAGCAATTGAACAGGTGTACATAATAAAGTGGCCGGTGAGTGTATATTTTATTAAAAATGATGAAAAATGTTTTATTTTATTCTTTTTATTAGAGACACAAATGTGAGTAAAAATATAGTACAGACATTTTTGTAGACAAAAGTGTACAAAAGGAAATATCGAAGTGAAAGGTCATCAATACAAAATCAGAATGTTTAACATTTTGTACAAATGTTCAAGTTCCATGAATCATATCAATATCTCAATTTCAAATGTAAACTTTAGAAATAAGAGTCAGGATTTTGTGTTTCATTCTGATATGTCAAAGGCTGCAGACATATCAAGAAGGACTAACAGAGAAAAGTGACCTTTTGATTTTGCTGTAATTAGGTCAATAGTAACCCTAATGATTGCACTTTCTGTGAAGTGTTTGGGTGAAATCCAGATTGTAATGGATCAAGGAAGGAGTTTAATGTGAGGAAATGTGATAAATGTGTATATACAGGCCTTTCCAGAAGTTTCGAGGCAAGGGGGAGTAGGGAAATAGGGCGGTAGTTGGATGGGGATGATGGAGCAAGAGAAGATATTTGAGGATAGGTGTGATTAGTGCATGTTTAAGGGTTGGGGTGAAATCCAGATTGTAATGGAACAAAAAGGGAGTTTAATGTGAGGAAATGTGATAAATGTGTATATACAAGCCTTTCCAGAAGTTTGAGGCAAGGGGGAGTAGGGCGGTAGTTGGATGGGAATGATGGAGCAAGAGAAGATATTTTGAGGATAGGTGTGATTAGTGCATGTTTAAGGGATGAGGGCAATATACCACTGCTGAGGGAAAGATTAAAAATGTGTGAGGCAGTATCTCATACACTACAGATAGAAAAATACCACTATGCAAGCACTAAACGTATAGATGATTATCATTCCATCTGTTTCATTTGAGAAGAATACTTAAACATATGGTTGAACACAGTTTACACATCCTTCAAAACATAAATATAGTAAAGACGTACAGGCCACCCTTGTCATTATACTCACCTGCTGGAACCCAACCTAAAATGGAATGATAGACGCTCTAAATCTCCTTATCTACCTTACATATATTTTGGCACATTAGTACTGGAATTATTTATTTTACTTGAAAGAAACAAATCTGTACTTTCTGCACTGTTTTTGAAGTTGTTGTGCTTAAACTGTTTAATTTTTGACTGAGACATATCTCTACATTGTATATATTTGATTATCTCAATAAAAAAAGTTGATAAAAAAATGTGAGAGGATAGGAGTAAGAGTAGGAGGCAGGGAGGGCAGCAGTTGTGAGGGGATGGGATCAAGGGGACAGGTAGTGAGGTGAGAGGAGGATATAAGGGCAGAAACTACTTCCTCAGAAGCAGAAGCAAAAAGCTGAATCTGGCTTTGTTGGTTTTGGACATCGGTGATCGGTTGAGGGGGTTGGAGACTGGTAGAGTTTTGAGAGATGATTTTATTTTTGCTGGAATCTATTTTGTTGGTGAAGTGGTTGGCAAAATCTTGATCTTAGAGAGAAGTGGGAATAGGAGCTGGGGATGGACAGAGAAAGGTGTTGAAAGTGGAGAACAGAGATTTTGGGTTTGAAGAAAGAGTGGAGATAAGAGTAGAGAAGTAATACTAATTGGAGAGGTTAAGGGCAGAATAGTAGGAGTTTAAGGTGAACTTGTAATAAAATAAGTCAACTGAACAGCAGGATTTTCTCCAATGTCGCTCAGCAGTGCAAGAACATCTACGTAGGTAGCATGTCAGAGGAGTATGCCAGGGCTGAGGATGAGTACCTGACTTTTGAGCTATGGTAGGAGGTGCCAAATTGTCAACGACTGCTGTAAGAGTGGAATTGTAATGACAGATAGATTGGATAGGGCAGAAAAAGGAGGAGATGGAAGAGAGCAGAGGTTTCAGAGTTTGAAAGGTGTTGCTGATCAAGTGACTTAAAGGGACACTGAACCCAATTTTTTTTTTGTGATTCAGATAGAGCATGAAATTTTAAGCAACTTTCTAATTTACTCCTATTAAAGAGACACTGTACCCAAATATTTTTTTTTGTGATTCAGATAGAGCATGCAATATTAAGCAACTTTCTAATTTACTCCTATTAGCAAATGTTCTTCATTCTCTTGGTTTATTTATTTGAAAAGCAAGAATGTAAGTTTAGATGCCAGCCCATTTTGGTGAACAACCTGGGTTGTTCTTGCTGATTGGTGGATAAATTCATCCACCAATAAACAAGTGCTGTCCAAGGTTCTGGACTTTCTCTTTCCAATAAAGATAGCAAGAGAACAAAGAAAAATTGATAATAGGAGTAAATTAGAAAGTTGCTTAAAATTGCATGCTCTATCTGAATCACAAAAGAAAAAATTTGAGTTCAGTGTCCCTTTAACAAATTTTCTTCATTCTCTTGGTATCTATTTGAAATGCAAGAATGTAGGGTGAACAACCTGGGTTGTTCTTGCTGATTGGTGGATAAATCCAGCCACCAATAAAAAGTGCTGTCCAGAGTTCTGAACAAAAAAAAAGCTTACATGTCTTTTTCAAATAAAGATAGCAAGAGAACGAAGTAAATTTGACAATAGGAGTAAATTAGAAAGTTGATTAACATTGCATGCTCTACCTGAATCACGAAAGAAAAAATTCAGTGTCTCTTTAATGCTCCTGTGGAGTTTGGTATGAGGGCTAGAAGGAGGGCAGTAGGAAGTGCTGTGATATTACAAGTTGCAAGAAGCAGTTATGATGGGTTAAAGTGAGTGGCTCTGAAAAGTGCCTTTACATTGTGGTCTATGGAGACTGCGTTATTACTATAAATATATATGTATATGCTTATATACACACACACATATATATATATATATACATATATATAGTTTCAGAGATTAGGAGGATTTGCACTCTCGCCTTCATTTTACATCAGACAGGATTTGAGGAAACAATAATAAATTCCAATTCGTATTAATTTCCGCACTCACTGGACTTATAAAGTGTTCTTTATTCAAGTGACGTTTAGGAGCTCACTAGCTTTGAATGTATATTTAAATTTGCTGCCCATTGCTGCGTGATTTACCCCCATCTGCATGAGAACAAGGCTCCCATTAGAGCCTATAGAAGCACACTCTCATGGACACAAAGCTTCTGTGCAATGCGAACACGAAGTAATGTTCACATTGCACCCAACTTGTAATACCAGTGCACATTTGCGTGTGCTGGTATTACTGAGTGAAGCACAAATATGGTGATCGCGTATGAGATATTTTGCGCTCCACTCGTAATCTGGCCCAGTTTTGGGGTAATAAACAAAGAAAAATGGAGTGATGGCAAAAATGCTAAAAATTCTCTGGTGTTTTGGGCAAGTTTTTCCTCTGAGATTCCCTGTCGCAAAGAGGTTAAATCACGTAATATACATGTTTATTTGACATGCCTGATGAAACAGCGTTCATGCCGAGAAATGCATTGGATTGTTTCTAAATTCAGATGCTTATATTACACAGCTTTTAATGAGTGATTTTAATTTGAGGTTTTATTTTAATAAATGTATTTGACATTTTATCATTCTGTGTCATATATGAGCCTACGCTACTTGGAGACATAAGACCAGATCCTACCACTGAGGATTCAGTGTTCCTGTATTACTCGGAGTACAGCTAGCCGAGTTTCTGTAAAACATCCAGCCTGCACAATTTGGCACAGTGAGGTGCCTTTCGCAATTGTGAGTACTCTGCAGATTTTGTCTTGTTGACGTTCCCATCCTGATTGATACACACATGCAGCGCCTCTCTTTTTATATCATTGTTGATAGTGAAGCCACCATTTCTTCTAAGAAAGATTATTCCACCTAGTATCCCTGGAAGTTGGCGTCCTCATCTATTCTAGAGCCATTGGACTTGGTTATGAAAATATATCAATACATTGTGTATTGTATTCACTAAATATTGATCACGTTAAAGGGACACTGAACCCACATTTTTTCTTTTATGATTCAGATAGAGTATGCAATTTTAAGCAACTTTCTAAATTACTCCTATTATCAATTTGTCTTTGTTCTCTTGCTATGTTTATTTGAAAAAGAAGGCATCTAAGCTATTTGTTTGGTTCAGGACCTTGGAAAGCACTTGTTCATTGGTGAATTAATTGATCCACCAATCAGCAAGATCAACCCAGGTTGTTCACAAAAAAATGGGCCGGCATCTAAACTTACATTCTTGCATTTCAAATAAAGATACCAAGAGAATGAAGAAAATTTGAGAATAGGAGAAAATAAGAAAGTTGCTTAAAATTGCATGCTCTATCTGAATCACGAAAGAAAAAATTTGGGTTCAGGAACCCTTTAACACTAAGATTGTTTAAATATCATAGCACCTTTTTTTTCTAGTGCCTCCTATTGATAGTGTGTTTACTTATCTATCTTATCTCCACTTTATATTTTGAATTACTCATATTTTTAATATGCATAGATGTGAATGTAATACTTATATACGCATGATGCTTTTTGTGCAACTTTTATTTTTAGCCTTAAACTTTACATCAGGCTTCGCTAATTCTTTAAGCACTATTTGGGCTTTCGCTCGCTCAAAATCTATAACTTTCAACTTGTAATATGAGCGATATTTAGCATGAGAACAGTATCGAATGGAGGTATAGGTTGCGCTCGATTACCTGTCTAGCGTAAATGGTATTTTACCATCGACTTCTAATACGTGGACAAGCGATACTGCTTATTGCTCCCCCTTGTAATAAAGCACATACTCTGGGATCTGTTTGCTTTAAATGATTTAAATCAATTAGAAATTTAATATTCAACCAGTGCTCAATCAGACAGTCAGTTTAGCTTCATGGAGCAGAAGTTTAACATTTTATTCTTTTTGTTCTATCATAATACAATTTAGCTGGCACTTTTACTGTAGCACATTTAGGTATAGGTTTCTCTCTCCTATCAGGCGTGATAGAAAGGATTTACCTACCTGGTTACAGGTGAGTCAGTCAAGGTGAATGAACACCTGAGCAGCCCAGGCAGAGAAATAAAATCTGGAATTATAGGTGTCTAAGGGTAGAAGTCATAAACATATTTTCTTATACTATTTACTTTAGCTTCATCAGGGTAACAAAATAATAAATAAAAGACTAGGGCAAACGTAACCTATGCAAGTGCTAAAAAAGTACCACAGGTTGGAACGCAAGGATTTGGAGTGTCCAATGTTTCAGAAAGATCAAGGATTATAAGTCATCACCCCTGACCAGAATACTTTTAGCAAACAAAGTATTATCTCACTTATGCCAGAGCCTTGAATGGATGGAATCCTGGTGGTGGGTGATAGCCAGTTTTATAGTTATGTTGCACCAACTTTTTAAAATGACCTTTGCATAAATAAATAAAAAAAATGCAAAGTTTAAAATAGGTTTGTAGTGTTCAATACAGTCTTTATAAAGGGAAGTTTGTGTTTTTTCTTGTTTTATGAAGGAAACCAAATACAGATTATTTTAGTGGTGTTTTTTGCAGAACAGTGGGATCTGCTAAACTTCTAGCTGATTCAGGAATTCAAAATCAATTGTGTGAACACCTTTTGCAGGCAGTACAGGGGGCTACTTTTGTAAAGATGAGAGCATTTAACTAAAAGCAGTAATAGGTAAATAAATTCCTAAATCCAATAGGGGAATAATACCACCTAATGTAATACACAAATATTGTATTATAACAGATCCACAATCTTAGTTGATTTATAAAAATAAAAAAAATGTCCAATAAATTAGACTTTTGATTATTTGTAGATGTAGATTTGTGGAAGAAATCTCAATCCAAAAGTGCACTTCAGACCCTCCATGGTATGGAACAATGTAATCTGAAAGTTTCAAGGACAAAATGTAACCCTGTATATCAGCAGACTATTATCAAGTCAATTAAAACAAAAAGTCACGATTTATGTTGACACAAAATAAAAACTTTTTCAACAGGAAAAGGATATTACAATAAGACATTTTAAAAATTGTATTACATTTGGTATAATAAATCTACCATCTTGTGCCTGTCTAAAATATTAGATGGAAACATTTAAATAATTCAAGGATTATATTAGAGAGCATAGATAGAACAGAACTATTTTGGTTTACAGAAGTACAGCAAGAAAATGATGCCCTCTCATAATAGAACTGTGTATTGGGATAGATATTGGAATTACTACAGGACAGAGGGAATCTACATGTTAAGCACTCTTGTACTTAAATGTCTGCTTTTTAAAATTGGTTTTAAACAAAAAAAAATTAAAAAAAGCAAATGACAGTGTAAACAGGTTTAAAGAACACTGAAAATGCAATTACATACACGTTGCATGATGCAATTGCACGAGTGCTGTTTATTAACACGAGATTCTGTGTTATGGACTAATGACACACACATACAAGGAAATTAGCATTTACCTGATTGACTTTACAACAGTATATCAGTAGAATATTTTGTGTACTGCTCTAGCTAACGTGGTATTAATTTTATCCAGGATTTCATACACGTCTGATAAAATGTGAAATGTTATATGTAATTGTAAAATTATTTAATAAATAGAATTTTCTTGATACTTTCTATAAAGGAATATTAAATAGTATGAAATTATAATATAAAAATGTGTGTAGTTAAAAAATGTTGCAATATTTTTATTTATTTTGCTTTCTTTTCCTGTAAATTCCAGTTTATTTTCTAAATTCCACGGAGTCTCTAAAATAATGGACACTACCATGTTTGAATATAACTACATAAAAAGAGAGAAGCGCTCAACCTGGGAACGAACAATAGCATAATAGCTTGTTCTATAGCTAGTTACCACCCTAGAAGCAGCCTCTTTTTGCTCAACATGGACCTTTCACAGAGAAGAACTTTCCTGAAGCATATCAGTCTGATCCTGACATCACAGTACAGTCCAGCCCCGAAATACCAGGCAATCCCTCTCTGAACGAGAGAAACGGCAAAACCCCAGACGTACGTTTCAGCCTATTGTGGGCCTCATCAGTGAGGTGCAGCCATATCCCTCTAGGCACACTGAGCAACGGGTCCACGTCTTGTTTCCCGCATCACACTTAGGGAGACTTCCCTAAGTGTCAATTTGCATACATAAAAAGAGAGAAGCGCTCAACCTGGGAACGAACAAAAGCATAATAATAGCTTGTTCTATGGCTAGTTGAGCGCTTCTCTCTTTTTATTTATGTTTGAATTTAAGTTGAGCTTTCCCGTTAACTCACACTCCTGCTGAGAACAATCAGGGATACAAAACTACAAAGATTGTCCAAACAAGACTGTCTGGAACATATTATCCAAGAGCCTTCTTTCCACAATCTATTTTTATTGCCCAATTTATTTATATCCCTAACTGTTCAACGGAAGCACAGAAAGAAATAGAGAAAAAAAAAAAAAGTTCAAACAATCTAGGAGTATTTTAAAGAAACTAAACCTTTATATTGCAATATTTAAACTACATGTATTTACTGCCAAATATGGTAAATTCTCTAACTTGTAGACTGTAGATTAACTTTAGATTTAAAAATATATCCTCTTAGCACAATTAAATTATGGTGCTAATATTTTGCCTTACACTATTAATGAACAAAACAGCGATGTAATGAGCCCAGCACTAGCAAACGTGAGCATAATTGCTGAGAATAAACAGCCCAATAATTTTACTTCAAGGAATTCTAACAGACAAATGATTTTGGAAATAGTTTAATCAATCAGTTGTTATTAAACTCCTATGTTCCATGATTTAAAACATATCTGAGCTGTATTAATGGTGCTTCTGTGATCTGTAATACCCATGGAGCTATGCAGAGCTTGCATAACAGAAGCATACAAAATTAAACACATATTCAGACTTTAAACAGATGCAGGCATTGACTCCACACATTAATGCCATTTTAAAAGGCTGAAAAGATACACTGCAGGTCAGGTATGGCCAGTAAAAATAAGTCACAAAAACAGGACTGCAGCATTTATATTCGGTTTCCCTTTGTCAGATGATATTCTTGCTTTTTTGGCTCACTCAAACTCCCTTGTTAACGGTTATCCGTGCCAAGATGCATGGGGAGCTTTATTTTATTATTAAAAATGATATAGTACATACAAAACCCATGATGAACCAAGCAGTTTGCATGTAGTGACAATTTCCAAGTCTTGTTGCCAGGAAAGGTAGGAATACTACTGAGCATGAGTAGTGCATGAAATATCTACCAAGCCAATCCCTTTGACAGCTTGGCTTTGCCTTTCTTTTTCCCACGCTGTGCCTTCAGCTTCTTTCTATGCCGTGGATTCATCCATGTTGGATACTGACCGTGCGGATCTAGAAGGCTTTTTTTGTTTCTCTTCAAATCCATGTCCATCTTACCATCTGGAACAAAATAATATAACCAATTGAGAACAGGAGTACATGAACAGCCTAAGCATTGTAAATTTAACCATCATGAATTCAGCACTTTATAAAGGTCGGTGGCTGCATAGGTTTTTTTTAATTGTTGTTGTTTTTTAAGGAAAGAGGTAGAAAAAAAAATCAATTTAAAGTACTTTCTAATGCAAAAATGACATGTTCTGATTCATTGGAGAATATCATTTTTAGATTACTAACCATAAATATCCATGTCTTAAACCCTGCAATGTATTTACACAGTTTAAGCTTCACTCAGGAGCTCCTGAACAAGAAATAGACAGTGAGCCAGCCAATCAGAAGCAACAATCACCGTTATAGGTAAAGTCCTGCTTGGTCATGTGTTAAACAGAGACCTGTAATAGAAGTGGAGCACAAAAATGTTAGCGCTATGATGCGTTTATTTTTCCACTCATATTACAGGTCCAGTTATAGATCACTCAATTGTCTAGTGCATGCTAGATTGTGCAGGTGAATTTAAAAAGGAACAGAAAACCCAAAAATTCTCTTTCATAATTCGGATAGAACATACAATTTTTAACAACTTTCCAATTTACTTCTGTTATCAAATTTTTTGTTTTCTTGTTATCCTTTGTTGAAAAGCTGGGATGTAAGCAGCACTATATGGCAGCAGTTTTGCAACAATGTTATACATTAGTAGGCGCACTAGATGGCAGCACTATTTCCTGTCATGTAGTGCTTCAGGCATGTGCACGCTACCTACCTAGGTATCCCTTTAACAAAGAATAACATGAGAACGAAGCAAATTTGATAATAGACGCAATTTGGAAACTTTTTTTAAACTGTATTCTCTATCTGAATAATGGAAGAAATGTTTTGGGTTAAATGTCCCTTTAAGTAATAGTCTAGTCTAAGTTAACCTTTCATGATTCAGATAGAGCAAGCAATTTTAAGCAACTTTCTAACTAACTCCTATGATCAATTTTTCTTCGTTCTCTTGCTATCTTTATTTGAAAAAGCAACAATGTAAGCATAGGAGCCGGCCCATTTTTAGTCCAAAAGTTTTCCGATTGGTGACTAAATGTAGCCACCAAGTGCTACCCAGGTGCTGAACCAAAAATGGGCCAGCTCCTAAACATACATTCAAGTAAAGATACCAAGAAAAATTGATAATAGGATTAAATTAGAAAGTTGCCTGCTCTATCTGAATCATGAAAGTTTAATTTTGACTAGACTATCCCTTTAAATAAGAGTTTTATGTGGGTGTGCAGTTAAGTTCATGTCAGATAATGCTTGAGTCCTAAATCAATGGAACGCAAAAATCCACTCAAATAGGGGGAGTATTTATTTACTTCTGTGCTATTATATTATTTTAAAGAAGCTTAAAGGGACAGTCTACACCAGAATTTATTGTTTTAAAAGATAGATAATCCCTTTATTACCCATTCCCCAGTTTTGCATAACCAACAGTGTTATATTAATATAATTTTAACCTCTGTGATTATCTTGTATCTAAGCCTCTGCAAACTGCCCCTTTATTTCAGTTCTTTTGACAGACTTGCAGTTTAGCCAATCAGTGCCTGCTCCCAGATAACTTCACGTGCACAAGCACAGTGTTATCTATATGAAATACGTGAACTAACACCCTCTAGTGGTGAAAAACTGTTAAAATGCATTCTGAAAAGAGGTGGCCTTCAAGGTCTAAGAAATTAGAATATGAACCTCCTAGGTTAAGCTTTCAACTAAGAATACCAAGAGAACAAAGCTAAATTGGTGATAAAAGTAAACTGGAAAATTGTTTAAAATGACATGCTCTATCTGAATCATGAAAGTTTATTTTGGCCTAGCCTGTCCCTTTTTTATGTAAAAGCGATGGTAAATCCAAGCGTATACCAAACACTAGGATTTAGGGATAGACCGATACCGATACAGATTACTGACCACCTTTCAGGCCGATAACAGGGACCGATATTCTGTACATTTTAATGTTTCGAAAAATCAACACAATTTCTACACAAATCTGGTATAAACTGAACATGCTTATTAAAATTTTAAACATTAAAAGTAAACAACTGGGAAAAAATAAAGTGCTTGAAAATTAAACTTCTTAAATGTCTTCCCAAAACATAAACTGCACACCGATATAAAATTAAATTTAAGTCACTACTGCAAAGCTAGACACTACAATACTTCTTCAGTACTCCCAGTTAAGTAGGAAAACAGTGCAAAAAACATAACATTTCAGCATGTTCTACTGTTAAAAGGCTTCTGATTTTTTCATATATTGCTGCCACTTCACAAGGAGATGGAGATAGATACACACACACACACACACACACACACCACTACATTGAGGAAGTTGTATTAAAACAGTGTAGTAATATTGTAAAAAATGTGCCTTGACTTGCCAATATTATATTATATTGCTTGCTATATTACTTGCAGCCAGCAGGTGGTGCATAAAATTCAAGAATTATACCCATGAAGTTTTCTACATTTGTTAAAGGGACACTGAACCCAAATTTTTTCTTTCGTTATTCAGATAGTGCATGCAATTTTAAGCAACTTTCTAATTTACTCCTATTATCAATTTTTCTTCATTCACTTTCTATCTTTATTTGAAAAATAAGGCATCTAAGCTTCTTTTTTTGCTCAGAACTCTGGACAGCACTTTTTTTATTGGTGGATGAATTTATCCACCAATCAGCAAGAATAACCCAGGTTATTCACCAAAAATGGGCCGGCATCTAAACTTACATTCTTGCATTTCAAATAAAGATACCAAGAGAATGAAGAAAATGTGATAATAGGAGTAAATTAGAAAGTTGCTTAAAATGTCATGCTCTATCTGAATCACAAAAGAAAAAATTTGGGTTTAGTGTCCCTTTAAGTATATTCTTTACTGATGTAAAATAAAATAAAAATCGTTATGCACCTGTAGTCCTACTTTATCATATCTACTTAGGCAAAAACTCACTCCAGATCTTATTACAGTATAAAGATAGAGAGTGTAGACTGCAACAGCGGCAAGTAGAGCAGTTCAGTGTAGCCGATCAGGGAGAATAACAGAGACTGAAATAGGTAATTCAAGCAAGCGAAGAGAAAAAAAAAAAAACACACATGGCATCTTCTCTACTGTGAAAAGGGAAGTCACTAAGATTGTCAAATCCTCTTTTTAACAGGTATTGGCTTTAAATTGAGATTTGGCAGCAGAAGCAGCAACAGTAGCACACTACCTTGATTAGCAGTGTTTCTGTTCTACATGCGCGCAAGTCTGCAGCCCCTCCTTCCCAGACCAGACCTCTCTCTCATTGGCTAATGGCTATGCATTATGGGACTTGTAGTTCTAGTTAGTTCCTAGCCCTGGCCTAGAAAGTCTGATCCGGCTGCCCCAGGCTAAATGTAAGGTGCGGCTAGCAGTGGGCAAGTTGCGGGTTGCAGAATTAAGTTGGGGACACGCATTGGTGTATTGGGGCTCCAATCTAGGGTGCCAGGGTCTGTTTTTAAGGTGCCAGTGTCTTCCTGGTTTATAATTCATTGGAGGGAAAAAAAAAAAAAAAAATCTTAAGCCCTGCTGCGATCTGCTTGCCCGCAGCAGGGCTAAATTTAAAAAAAAAAACACATGCCCGGTGCACAAAATTGCCGGGCATCTGGCGATAGGAATTGTGCATCCCTGAGAGATAGAGACAGATATACACACACACACATGCAGTATAAGCATGGAGCAGCAGCCCCTCCAAAATAAGCATATAGCCCCCAGCAGTACAGTAGAGCAGGTTCCCAGGCAGACTGATACTGTGGGAACGTACAGCAGACATCAGCAAGGCTGTACATGAACCTGTCCTCAAGCACACTGAGTAAGGGCAAAGAACGCAGCAACACCGGCTCCTCAGACACTGCAGAAAATGTTTCACTAAAAAAAAAAAAATAATCTTATTGCAGAAAATGAAAAAAAAAAAGTTCTGCCTCTGGGGCCCTAAGTAGCAAAGAGAGGTACAGTCATAGGTGCTGTCAAGATTATTCCCCAACCCAAGATGTATGTTATGGCTTAAAATGCAAGATACTGATATTCTTATAAATGTGATTCCTGCATTAAAAATAATGAGCTATTTAACAGCCTATATTTGTATTACTATAATTGGAAAAAGAAGCAATGAATACATTTTAAAGCAACACTTCCCTATAAAAAAAAAAAAAAAAATAGGGGTCATGAATAACTGCTTTACCATCCGTTGCTTCAGCGTCCATCTCTGTTTTTTCTTTCACTTCTTCTGCAGTCACAACAGTTGCAATCTCTTTCACGTCATCCATTGTGACATCTCCATTTCCTTTTGCCAGGATATTCTTCAACCGGGCAAGTTCTTTGGGGGCATTCTTTTTCCTCTTTTCTGCTCTCATTTTGCGTCTCCATTTGCTCCTTATGCTTTTGGCCATTTTCTAAAGAGTAAACAAATCTGCCAGGAAAACAGTGCTATGTATTAATGCAAGAATGTTTTATTTTTATACAACTATGGTCTGTAAATATCCCATATATAATAAAATTACTACTATCTGTGCCTCTATGTTCAGCATTATAGGAAAGGAAAATAGCAAAACCAAATGGTGCATGAACTATGAATTACATGCTCAGTGTTACAATATTTAATTTACTGTGAAACTCTAATACTGGCTCTTTCATGTCAGAAGACGATCACACACACAAAACATAGTATGCACATACAAGTATTTAAACATTTCAATATGGACTACTTCATTAGTCATTTTCTTTAGATAAAGGTTATCTCCTCATGACTGATTGGGTTTGACAGCTCCCACTACAAACAGAATGATGGTGAATTATAAATTATTATGAACATAAAAAGGGGGAGGGGGGGGACACAATAGAAAAGAAAGGGAGTAAATTTGACAACAGAATTGAAATAGAAAAAAAAAAAATTTCTTTAATCCCAAATAATGAAGTTTAATTTTTATTTACACATGCTTTGAATTATTCTAGTTAGTCTATTTAATTAGACAGCTTCACATAGTTTGATGGCTTATATGACAAATTAAGTCTTAATCCAATATAAAGATACCAGCAGTATCACCAAAGCAATGCAAATGCCAACGAAGACAGGAGCTCACTGCTAGCTTCTAGGTACATCCAATAAACAGTGTCCACAGCACTTGCTTCAAATTTTCTTCTTTATTTGGGGATGGTTTTAGAGTACAAAAGACAGCAGTAACCTTTCGGGTTGTACACCCTTAGTCATATAAGTGTTAAGTCACTGATGCAACACACTCCACTGACAGCTGTCTAAGCAGACATGGTGTGTGAATCCGGATCTTCTAGTCACAAATAGATGTGTGTATGCTGTTGAAATAGCAATGACTTTTACTAGAAGCATTTATGCTAAAAGAATTGTATTTAAAAACGGAAATGAATTGTGTACATTTTAATTTTGGTTGTTGTTCCCCTTTAAAGGGACAGTTCACCCAAAAACTTTCTCCCCTTTAAATTATTCCCAATGATCCTTTTTACCTGCTAGAGTGTATTAAATTGGTTGCAAGTAGCTCCTTTACTCATATTTCTGCATTTGAAATAGCTGATTTAGCTTGTGGTTTCCCAACCTATACTGAAAGTTTTGATACTGGCGTATATGCTTTTGTCAAGCCTAAGTAAACACAGCCAGCAGAAGAGATTACACTCTCAGTGGGGGGCATGATAGTTAAGTAATAAAATGATAATTTTCCATTGTTCTCTCTATGTATTGAGCTTTGGTGTTCCAGACAAATATAAGATAAGGAAGCAAGTCTGTGTACATAAAAGTGATAACATAATGAGATCTGATATTACCTGAAGCTCAACCCATTGTAATAGGCTGTGGTTTCAAAGCACAAAACCAGCTACTTCAGATACACAAATAAACCCGAAAATGCAATTTCTATAATATTTTATACTCTGCAGTTGGTATAACAAGTCATTTAAAATACATTTATGGAAAAACAATTTTACAGTGTACTGTCCCTTTAAGTACTAGCTCGAGCCACACAGTTTGGGTACACCTTATTTACTGCATGCTGATGAAGTCTATTTTGCATTTAAATATTATGGATTTTAGAAATGAGTAAATATAGCAACATGTATAAAAAGCCTTACAGTGTTTAAAGGGATACTCAGGTCAAATTAAATTTCCGTGACTCAGAAACAGCATGTCATTTTAAACAACTTTCCAATTTACTTCCATTAAAAAAAAATAGGTCTTTTATATTTACACTTTGAGTCACCAGCTCCTACTGAGCATGTGCAAGAATTCACAGACTATATGTATATGCATTTGTGATTGGCTGATTGCTATCACATGGTACAGGGGGAGTGGAAATATACATAACTGACATTTGTTAGAAAAAAAAAAAAAATCTACTACTCATTGGAAATTCAGAGTAAATGCTATTGTATTGTCTTGTTATCTTGCATTTGTGGATTATGCAAATCTGTGTTTACTGTTCCTTTAAAGTGATAAAAAGGTCAAAATTTAAAGGACGAGTCAACACAGTAGATTTGCATAATAAACAAATGCAAGATAACAAGACAATGCAATAGCACTTAGTCTGAACTTCAAATGAGTAGTAGATTTTTTTTCTGACAATTTTAAAAGTTGTCTTTTTCCACTCCCTCTGTACCATGTGACAGCTAACAGCCAATCACAAATGCATACACATACCATGTGACAGCCATCAGTCATTCACAAATGCATACACACTTATTCTTGCACATGCTCAGTAGGAGCTGGTGACTCAAAAAGTTTAAATATAAAAAGACTGCACATTTTGTTAATGGAAGTAAATTGGAAAGTTGTTTAAAATGGCTGCTCTATCTGAATAATGAAAGTTTAATATTGATTGAGTGTCCCTTTAAAATGTACATAGGTGCATTTAAAAAAATTAAAATTATGCGATATACTTTAATTAGCAAAAATGCTTCTAGTAAATATTACTTTCTTTTTTCCCCAAAGGCATACGCACATATGCTGTTAAGGACCCATTCACCAATATGCAAGATCAGAGAGCTGGCAGTGGTGTGCATTGTGTCTGTGAAGCCTTAAAGTGACACTAACCCCAAATTAGTTCTTTAATTAATCAAATAGAGCATGGACTTTTAAGCAACTTTCTAATTTACTCCTATTATCAATTTTTCTTCGTTCTCTTGCTATCTTTAAATTAAAAAGCAGGAATTCAAAGCTTAGGACCTGGGTTACGCTTGCTTATTGGTGGCTAAATGTAGCTACCAATAAGCAAGCACTATCCAGGGTGCTAAACCTAAAAAGGGCCCTTATGCTTTACAATTCTGCTTTTTAAATAAAGATAGTAAGAGAACAAAGAAAAAATGATAAAAGGAGTAAATCAGAAAGTTGCTTAAAATTGCATACTGTATCTGAATCATGAAAGAAAAAAAAATGGTTTAAGTATCCCTTAAACCCTTTGAGTGCTAATGACGGCTGAGCCGTCACAGAGTTTTCCACTCTGGTGCCAATGACGGCTCAGAGCCGTCACTAGCACTCTCCCTCAGACAGAGCAGGAGCAAGCTCAGAGCCGTCACTAGCACTCTCCCTCAGACAGAGCAGGAGCAAGCTGCACTTTGTGTTATGGCGCGGTCGGGCCAGGCTGTGACTATACAGCTGGCCCGATGCGCTGCGTGAATAAAACAGACCCGCTCAGCAGAGAGCGGGTCTGTAAAACAGCCGGGTTTTTTTTTTAAATTAAAAGGGAATATTAAGTTTTATACAGATAAGGATAATATAATGTTATATAATTCTGCACTATGTGCAGAATTATATAACATTATTTTTGAGGTTTACTGTCCCTTTAAGGGAGATCTGGGGGCTCCCACCCGCACCTACCCCGGCGATCGTGCCTGTGAAGTACAGGCAGCGCAGGGGCATAACGTTTTGCACGGTGACGTCACACGCAATGACGTGATGACGACACCATGCAACTTTATTAACAATTTGTCAATACAAAGTATAGGGAAAGGGGACATGCTGCTTAGAAGCCTGTATCTCAGACATCTAAGCAGCTACAGACCCCCAAGACCCATCATTAGAAAGGTAATCGCCTAACTGGGGATCTGGAAAAATAACTTTTTTTTCACAAAATAAAAAAAATAAATTAAATCAGCTTAGCTCCCAGGTGGGAAAGTGCTTAGCACTCAAGGGGTTAATTTGTATTATACAAGCTACTGCTGACTGATATGTGCGTATGAAACTGAAAAACAGTAATAACTTTTACTAGAAACATTCTTACTAATGTCAGCTTATATAGAAATTTGCTTCTATTTAAAGACCTGCCTATCTATTTAAGAATTCTAGTTTTATACGGTTATTAAACCATTCCAATTACATTTAGTATTACGTATGACAAATGTAGACGTGTTGCAATCATCAACCTTAGTGGTAACACGGAAACCAGAGATAATACAATTGCTTGTAGTATCTACATAATATAATGGCACAACCACGTTACCCACTTCAGTTCACTACCTCCTAATGTGCTCTAACTTCTATGGCAAATGATAAGAAACCAACAGTAGTTCTTTTTTTATACCAATAACTACCCGTACCTGTAACACGAGGCCTCCACGTTACTAAAGTTCAGCGTCCAGACGTCATAAAATTCGCTATTACTTATGGGAGAACTTCAAGAAACAGTTACGTGCTCGGTCTGCGCGTAGCCATATTTTTTAAGGGAAACTAAAAAATCTGGCAAGAGATCAGCTTATATCTGGATACAATAATATTATGTGACAACCACTTCAAGTACAGAAAAGGGTTAATGACAAAAATGATGCCTTTTTAATTAATTCGCTTAATTAATTTTACAACCTTTTCTATTACCCCGCCCCATCCATTCTATTGCTATGCTCTACTTGTGAAACGCAAAGCTTGTGTTTCACGAAATCTCTCAAACCCTGCAGGCTGTCATTGGCCAATCGTCTTTACGCGATGTTTTGCTTATTCTAGCAGCCATCTTTAGTTTATAATCAGCTGACAGGTACCGGGAAGAGTAGAGTACGCAGTATTGCAAGTACAGTATAACCGGAATATAGTAGTGTACAATGGCGGCAGATAATAGTTATCCCAGATTTTCCATCGAGGATGACTTCAACTATGGGAGTAACGTCGCATCAGCCCACATTCAGATCCGAATGGGTAAGCACATCATCATGTATCTTATACAGCTGCTAGGGTTGTTAGCTGTACTACATACAATACTGGACAACCTATACTGTGCTTCGGTAATATCTAAGGGTCACACGGTGTCCCCTCCAAAACTCATGCTGTATCCTACCATGTATATGTTTTACAAATGAGCAGTCATTTTATCCCGAGGTTGCTAGTAACACTGCTAGAGTAGTAGCATATGTAAGTGTAATAGTGTTTTGACCCCATTGACTGTCGGGAGCACACACACTAATAGCAATCGTTTAACTGCCTGTAACACATAATAGAAAATGCACAGTTAGTTCTTTTTTTGGGCATATTTGTAATGCATAGAGAACTAAGAGGCCCTTTACCTTTAGCTGGCACTTGAATTACTTTAAAAATACTGGACATTTAAGTGTCCAGTATTTTATGGACGTCCTGCTAAAATACAGGATTGTCCAGTTGAATACTGGACGTCTGGCAATCCTAACAGCTGCTTGTTCTATATGACAATTAGAGGGTTTGATACTTTTATTTTAAACTTAAATGCCAACAAGAAGAATCAACTACACATGTTTAGGAGCCAGATTCTATATCTTAGGAAAGAAAACGTGAGTCCACAATGTCATTCAATTACTAGTGGGAATATCACTCCTGGCCAGCAAGAGGAGGCAAAGAGCACCACAGCAAAGCTGTTAAGTGTTACTCCCCTACCCATAATCCCCAGTCATTCTCTTTGCCTCTGTCAGTGGAGGAGGTGAAGTTTGGTGTCTTAAGAAATTAATTCCTTTTTCAGGTACTTTTACCAGCAAGCAAGGATTTGGATTTAGCTGAGTCCATGTCAATCTCTTCAGTAGAGTAGTGGTGGCTTTTAAGCAGTTAGGAAGTTGTGAGGTAGTCCTTGCTTTGTTTCCTAACACATTGCTGCCCATGGTACAGAAAGCCAGAGTTGGTTACTCTGTTCTTTCTTTTTCTACAGGTCTCTGTAAGGAGTATGTGTCCTTTCACGCCTTGTGAGCTGTCTTCCTGATGGACAGCTAGACTGCAGGTAAGTGCTTTTGTCTTCTAGGTCTTGGAGACTTGTACTTCAGAAGAATATGTCATATGCAGTAGATGGGGACATTTTTATAATCCTTTATACAGGATTTTCTTTGGCAGTGGGCAGGCACATTATCTATGTTGAGACAAGGGGTTAATCTTCCCTTTATTGGGGCTAATTTTGTTGAATTACTTTATTAGTATGTGTGTGGCTTATGTTTTATACAGGGATTTATGTATAAACTTAAAATTTGGCAGTTGGTTTTCTTTGCTTGCTTAGCTAGAACAGGCTAACTGACAAACTTGAGTTTGAAACCAGCTGCAGCTACTTGCATCTTATGTTGTAGGTAGAGGGAAACGCTTGCTTTTTACTTGCGTAGTTTCCTCTCTCTGCCGGTCATTTGACTTCTCTCTAATGTTTAATATTCAAGGAGCGGGGCGGCGTCATTGAATTTCAGTCTCTTCAGTGTCAATCTACTATACAATCATTTTAGAGACTTTTGGCAGCCAAATTGTGGTATTAAAAATTCTTAAAGTGACAGTGTATTTAAAAAATTTCTACAATATGGGTAATTTTTTATTTAGTATTATGGACATGAACCAAGACTGTGTTTTTTGAGAAATGCTTGTTATGCCTAGAGGCACAAATTGTTTTGCCTATGCAATTCTGTGCTTCATGCTTAGCTAGAACACTTCAATTTAAAGATAAATTGTTGCCATCTGAGCCCAATGTCTCACAGGTGGTCAAACGCATCCTACTGTGATGGAGACAACATTCTGGGCCTAAAATCAGATAATCAAGTTAAATTATGACTATATAGTGATTAGCATAGACTTGTTAATTAGTTCCTGCCTGTGTATTAAGGCAGTAAAAATTTGACCAGCTAAAAACACATGTTCTAAATTATACTTTAAACCCCTTGTTAAAAAAAACAGCAAAATCACATGTTACAGTTAAGCTTTTTTAAATTCAATTGTTAATGCAGCCTACATGATTATAAAATAAAAAAATATATAACAATGTTTTATCTGCTGTATTTTGTATGAATATGTATGTGTGTGTGTGTATATATGTATGTATGTGTGTGGTACACTTATTTTGGAAGCATAGAATGTTTTGGGATTTAACATGAGCATTCTAACAATTATTTATTTGCAGACAACAATTGGACATAGGTATCAATTTATATATTCAGGAAGAAGTACACTGAATGTGAAACATGCTGTATTCGTATGAATATATATATCAGGATTTTAAATTCTATGGATTTTAAGATAATAAATTAACAGTATAATTAAAGATAAAAAGTGGACCCAGGCGCCAAACCTAACGGAGGCTAAGGTATAAAATAGGTATTTAATAGATAAGATATTAATAACAAATAATCAATACAAATTATGGGACAGACAACATGGATCCATGCGAATGTACAGTATGATTAAAAGGTACAATATAAAATGTGCAGCATAAAAATAAAAATAACAATAAAATATGCAAGTATATGTAGAGTAAAAACAAAGTGGTAAGCAGAATTCTTATGTGGATAAGCACCTAAAAAGAGAGGAGGTAGGGTGCAGAAATCTGATGCTGACAGGTGATCCTGTTTAAAGGAAAACGCAATGACAAGAACAATGTGATGGGTGATAAAAAAACCAATGAGTGATAGATCCAATTAATTAAAAAATTACAACAGTGATACTAGAAAAAATGTTCAAATATATGTTCAAATAAATATAGTTCACAAATGGTCTCCAAATGTCCATATTCAAAAACAAAATATATGTCCAAGAAAAAATCCAAAGGAAAGTCTAGAAAATCCAAAAAATGGTTATGTCACCGTGATATGACTAATGCAAATAAAACAAAAATCAATGTGAACCAAAAATCAATAGGTGTCCAAATGTTTATAATCCAAAAACAATGAAAAAATGTGTAACTTCCACACAATCCCTATAAGTAAAGTGTCAGATACAATGGAGCAGGTAAGGGGATAAGTGAGACGATGTCTCAAGGATCCTAGTAGCTAGGAATCACAAAGAGCTACTGGGCAGGGTGAAGATCGTCCTGTGGGGAGAAAGATAAAACAAATGTGTAGAACAATAACAAATCAATAATCCAATTGAAGTAAGGCTTACCAAAGCAGGTCTACGCGTTTCGGCCCTTCCTAGGCCTTTATCAAGACTGATGGTAAGCTGTGAGTTATGGCCTTATATAGGGGTATGTATCTTGTAACCGGAAGTACAAGATACATACCCCTATATATAATGATATAATGTTGAAAACATAAGGTGCTTGGTATTGGGGTAATCGGGAAAATGATATGATACTACCCAATCTATAATTAATATTGTAAGTGATTGATGCAAAAAGTTATGGTCTGATGAATAATCACTTTATAAGAATGTATTGAACTGTTAAAAATGTTGGATGGTGAGATGTGTTTGTTGGTTGTCTGCTGCCCCCTAGGGGATTGGAATGGTTTGACAGCCAAATAAATTTCCTATTAGGACACACATACAAAGCCAATGAGGGAGCGTTCCCCAAAGTATCCAATAAGAAGGGACAAGCACTGTGGGCGTGAACGAAAAAGATCATCAATGATTATATAAGGAATAGCTAAATGCAAAACAAGGACAGTTTTTGTGTTACTTGCTTTGACTGGTGATTGATAACTAGCGGCCATACTTGGGAACACATTCACTTAAGCAAGGAGCTAAAACTTACCTTGATCTATGCGATAACTTTCCTTCAAATGAGATGATCTAAAGATATTGGAAAAGACAGCTACCAATTGGTTCAAATGGGTGATGTATAATTATTCTAATTTTTAATATTTGAAACAAAGATTATTGGTAAGACCATATTCAAATTATAGCTAAGAGATTTAAAGGAGCACTCAGTATTTATATATAATTATAATTATTTATATATATCTATCTTAGAATTGGTTTTAATTATAAGTAACTAAGAATTTGTTCCAGTTTAAATAAATGGACATTTAAAGTAACTGTTTACATTAAGAATATATGTACTTTTAGTATCCTAATTTAGAATTGTATTAGAATCAATTGTAGCTAAATAGCTGAGTACATTGCTTGAATGTTAGCAGCTAAATATCTTGGAATCTCATTGTGTAAATTGATTGAAATCGAATGAAATCGAATTCTTCGTACTAAATTGGGGTTTCTTCCTAAAGTGGTTTCAGATAGAAATATTAATCAGGAAATTGTTTTTCCTTCTCTCTGTCCCAATCCTTCTTCTCATAAAGAATGTCTGTTGCACAACTTGGATGTTGTGCATGCTCTAAAATTCTACCTACAGGCAACTAAGGATTTTCGCCAGTCTTATGCCCTGTTTGTTTGTTTCTCAGGAAAGCGTAAGGGTCAGAAGGCTAGTTCTCTTTCCCTCTGGATGAGAAGTATAATTCGTTTTGCTTATGAGACTGCTGGACAGCAGCCTCCTGAGAGAATTTGGCTGCTTTTTAGTTTTAACACTATAGGTGAGGAGATGATAGCACATTTAGTGCTCAGTTATAATCATGTTGTTTTTATGTTATTGTTATGATATAACATTTATGTATGTATATTGCATTAATCTGTATTATACAAATATTTATATTGTTAGAGTGAGACTATTTAGTATTCTATTTGTATAATATATGGATGGAATATTTTTGGTATGATGCCTTTACACACATATGTCATCATTAGTGATTTATTTGACCTTTTTTTATTTTATATTATTATTGTTAGGGTATTAATAGTTCCGTCAGTGAGTTATTTTAATATTTGAGTCTTTTTTTTTTTTTTTTCCTCTGGTATAATAATTTTTTCCACTAGCATTTAGCTATATGCACATATAGATATACCTTGATTAAGTTTCCACTATTTATAGATTATTTTGTTACACAAGAGCACATATAGAAGTATTTGGATCATGGTCCCACTACACAGAGATTACTTGAGATTTTACACATATATACCTAGATTAGGTTTTGACTTTATGGTTACACATGAACACATGTAGATGTATGTGGATGATGTTTCCACTACATAGAGATTACCTCACTCTATGTATTATTAAATTGTGGCACCACACATATATATTTTAAATAGTATTACCCTATAACACACACAAAGGGGATATATTGGGATTATACACTTCTGTTTAATATATGGTAGCAATATCATATTGTTATCTACTGTAAATATAATATTAGAGAAGAGACATAAGGCTCCATGACGTTTTTTATAACAGGTAAATCCCTTAACAACTGATGACGATTATTTTGACAGGTTATAGTATTGGAGAATATACCTGGTTAGCAACAAGTGACGAACCTGACAGGATTTTCTTTGATTGGTTAATGGCTAATCACATGGCCCATTAAGACTCCAATCAGGTGCCTTATGAGCACGCAATGGAGTGTATGAGGATTAATAAGATATATCTGGGTCATAATAGTACGGATTAAATATAATATACATGCTACACACATGTTTTATATTTAACCATTTAGCTATTAGGCATCATCAACAAGAGCAAAGACTGGTTCGGCAATGTTATGAGCATCAATAATAGAACTGCCTAGTAACTAGTGACGTTGCAAATATGAGATTTTATGATTGGTCTCTATACACATGTGACCTTAACAGTCCAATAGGGGTCTATTCCACACAAGCTGCACGCTGCAGAGCGAATAAAACATCAGGGACTCATGAAAGAGAGTAATGGATCCATGACACAACGGTCTTAAAATAAAGTAAGCAAAGTATATAAATATATTACATAATATACCATATATTCCATCAATTAGTAAGCTGTATCGAGGCTGGTCTCCCAATTTAGATTTTTTTAGATAAAAATGTAACTCTGTATACTGTGGGGGCACAACACAATATTGCAATCAGATATTGCATATAGGTGTGATTAGGGTGCTATACTGCAAGTGTTCTATCAGATTTCAAATGTGTTATATATTGTTATTAGGTATTGTTTCACAAAGAAATTTTAATTGTACACACATGTGTTTAATCATGCCTCCAAGGGGGTGTGTTTTGTCCCTTGATTCAATTGGTTATTCATTGTATAAAGGTTTAGGAGTTGGTAAGGTGCCTATATGCCTGAGGAAACGGTGATTTCATAGCCGAGAAACGCGTTGCATTAGGGGGGCTACATGTTTATGCTCTCTTATCACTTGAAGCTTTTGTTTTTATGTGAGTTTTAATAAACCCTGTGTTGTACATAAGCCAAGTGTTAGCACCTTACTTTTATCCCTATCGCTCTTTTGGGCGCATTGCATTTAGTACTCAATCTGGGTACTGCATCTGGTGTGCCTGGGTTAGCTGATACACCCTGAGTTATCAGCCTGCTACGACAAGCACATAAGGGTGCTTCGGCTAAATGTGAGTATCCATTTGGCTTTCTATTGTGTGGGATTTGTTACATCTCTGATCTACAGATGAGGCGCCCCTTTGTCTTTTGTATCCTCCTGAGAGAATTATAGCTCATTTCACTAGGGCTGTCTCCTCTTCTTGTGCTTTCAAAAATGAAGCTTCTGTGGAACAGCTTTGCAAGGCTGCAACTTGGTCCTCTGCATACTTTTTCCAAATATGATACTCTTGCCTCTTTTGGGAGAGGTTCTTCAAGCGGTGGTGCCTTCTGTTTAGGTCTGCCTGTCTTGTTTTCCCTCCCTGTTTATTCTGTGTCCTCTAGCTTGGGTATGGGTTCCCACTAGTAATTGAATGACGTTGTGGACTCTCCATATCTTAGGAAAGAAAACAAAATGTATGCTTACCTGATACATTTCTTTCTTTATGGATATGGAGTCCACAACCCCACCCTTTATTAAGACAGTTATTTTTGACGAAACCTCAGGCACCTCTACACCTTTTTTGTGTTCTTTTTCCAATTCCCTTCGGTCAAATGACTGGGGATTATGGGTTGGGGAGTGACACTTAACAGCTTTGCTGTGGTGCTCTGTGCCTCCTCCTGCTGGCTAGGAGTGATATTCCCACTAGTAATTGAATGACGTTGTGGACTCTCCATATCTGGAAAGAAATACATTTTATTTTATTTTTTCTAGGAAGTCCAATCTTATGAGTCATGACAACTGGTATTTGTTATAGCAAAATAATGCTGTGAGCTAGGGTGAGAAACAAAGGTTCTGCAACAATGCTGCTAGTTGCGTATGAACATTTGTTGAAGAGAATAACCCCTTGCTCACTACAACTGTTTTTCCAAAAAACACCACCACATTTTAGTTTTTTTTTATTCAGAGTGCACTTTCAATTCAACTAATAGCAACATTCACAGTTGTTCATTGCAGGGATTATACACAATTAGAAAGGTACATTATTACAAAATGCTTATGGGATGTAGCTCAGTAACTTAAAGTGAATGTAAACTTGAGCTTATTAGCTTGTCATACGATAGAAGTTAAAAAATGAATGAGACTTTCATTCATGAAATGTTTAGTATATACTTATATTCAGAGATATTTAACATGTAACGTTATAAGGCTAAGAGCTGATCTTCCGCCCGCCATATTCAGCAATTGATTAACCCCTTAAAGACAAGGCCATTTTTCAATTCCTTACCCTTAAAGGGACAGTAAACCTAGAAAATAATGTTATATAATTCTGCACATAGTGGAGAATTATATAACATTATCTTAGCCAAACTTTATTCAACATAATATTGCCGGTGAAATTTGATTAAAAAAAGGTTTTTTTCAGACCGCTGCTCTTGCTCTACTGAGCGGGTCTGAGTGAGCTACATTGAGTGTAATGGCACGATCGGGCCGGGCTGTGACTAGACAGCTGCCCAGATGCGCTCAGGGGGAAAACCAGACCCGCTCAGGGAGGGAGCGGGTGGGAACTGCTACACCACAGAAAAATGAATATTAAAAGGGGGGGATATATGTTAAAAAAAGATCAGTCAGGGGGTGGGGGTTTCTGCCAGTACTTAAGATGGCGAGGACAATTGTGAGGTGGGGGAGGGAAGGGAGTTGTTTTTGGAGGGATCAGGGGGTGTGATGTGTCAGGTGGGAGGCTGATCTCTACACTAAAGCTAAAATTAACCCTGCAAGCTCCCTACAAACTACCTAATTAACCCCTTCACTGCTAGCCATAATACACGTGTGATGCGCAGCAGCATTTAGCGGCCTTCTAATTACCAAAAAGCAACGCCAAAGTCATATATGTCTGCTATTTCCGAACAAAGGGGGTCCCAGAGAAGCACTTAAAACCATTTGTGCCATTATTGCACAAGCTGTTTGTAAATAATTTCAGTGAGAAACCTAAAATTGCATGAAATATACCAAAATGGGCCTAGATCATTACTTTGGGTTGTCTACTACACTAAAGCTACAATTAACCCTAGAAGCTCCCCAATTAACCCCTTCACTGCTGGGCATAATACACGTGTGGTGCGCAGTGGCATTTAGCAGCCTTCTAATTACCAAAAAGCAAAGCCATATATGTCTGCTATTTATGAACAAAGGGGATCCCAGAGAAGCATTTACAACCATTTATGCCATAATTGCACAAGTTGTTTGTAAATAATTTCTGTGAGAAACCTAAAGTTTGTGAAAAAGTGAACATTTTTTTTTTTATTTGATTGCATTTGGCGATGAAATGATGGCATGAAGTATACCAAAATGGGCCTAGATCAATACTTTGGGATGTCTTCTAAAAAAAATATATATACATGTCAATGGATATTCAGGGATTCCTGAAAGATATTAGTGTTAATTAATTAATGTAACTAGCGCTAATTTTGAAAAAAAAGTGGTTTGGAAATAGCAAAGTGCTACTTGTGTTTATGGCTCTATAACTTGCAAAGAACACTATTTAGATTGGGTGTTTTTTGGTGGTTGTAGATATGTAACAGATTAATTATAAGATATGATGAAAATAATGGTATCTTTTGAAAGTCCATTTAATGGCGAGAAAAACAGTATATAATGTGTGGGTACAGTAAATGAGTAAGAGAAAAATTACAGCTAAACACAAACACAGCAAAAATGTAAAAATAACCTTGGTCCCAAACGGACAGAAAATGGAAAAGTGCTGTGGTCATTAAGGGGTTAAAGAGACATTAAACCAAAAAAATTGTGTTTCATGATTCAGATAGAGAATACCAGTTTTCTAATTTACTTCTATTATCTAATTTGCTTTGTTCTTTTGATATTATTTCCTGAAAAGCATATCTAGATAGTCTCAATAGCTTCTGATTGGTGGCTACACATAGATGCCTCATATGATTGGCTCACCCGTGTGCATTGCTATTTCTTAAACAAATGATATCTAAAGAATGAAGCAAGTTAGATAATAGAAGTAAATTGAAATGTTGCTTAAAATGGTATTCTCTGTCTGAATCATGAAAGAACATTTTTGGGTTTAATGTCCCTTTAAGGACCAGGGCTATTTTTACATTTCTGTGGTGTTTGTGTTTAGATGTAATTTTCCTCTTACTCATTTACTGTACCCATACATACTTGTGTTCGTTTTTTTTTCGCCATAAAATTGACTTTTTAAAGATAGCATTATTTTCATCATATCTTATAATCTATACTATAATTGTGTTTGTAAGCGCATCCTCAAAGGAATGTTGGATGCACGTGCAGCCGCCTCACGGCGACAGACAGTTTCAGAAGCTCCAACTCTCAGCTGTAACAGAACAGCTGAGAGCTGGAGCTTCAGGCATCTGCCGCATATGGAGCTGGAGCGCGATCGGTGCTCCGCCTCCATATGAGGCCAGATGCCTGATTGTTACAGACGGTGACACTGTGTGTGTCACCGTCTGTAACGATCTTCTGCTGGTGCCGGTGGGAGATGTGGGTGGCTCAGCAGGGAAGGGGAGGCAGTGGGAGTGCCCCAATTTAAAAAAAAAAAAAAAAAAAGACAGGGGGAGAGAACAAAAGAGAAGGGGGGGAAGGGGGAGAGAACAAAAGAGAAGGGGGGGAAGGGGGAGAGAACAAAAGAGAAGGGGGGGAAGGGGGAGAGAACAAAAGAGAAGGGGGGGAAGGGGGAGAGAACAAAAGAGAAGGGGGGGAAGGGGGAGAGAACAAAAGAGAAGGGGGGGAAGGGGGAGAGAACAAAAGAGAAGGGGGGGAAGGGGGAGAGAACAAAAGAGAAGGGGGAGAGAACAAAAGAGAAGGGGGGGAAGGGGGAGAGAACAAAAGAGAAGGGGGGGAAGGGGGAGAGAACAAAAGAGAAGGGGGGGAAGGGGGAGAGAACAAAAGAGAAGGGGGGGAAGGGGGAGAGAACAAAAGAGAAGGGGGGGAAGGGGGAGAGAACAAAAGAGAAGGGGGGGGAAGGGGGAGAGAACAAAAGAGAAGGGGGGGAAGGGGGAGAGAACAAAAGAGAAGGGGGGGAAGGGGGAGAGAACAAAAGAGAAGGGGGGGAAGGGGGAGAGAACAAAAGAGAAGGGGGAGAGAACAAAAGAGAAGGGGGGGAAGGGGGAGAGAACAATAGAGAAGGGGGGGAAGAGGGAGAGCAAAAGGGGTGGTGAAAGAATCCACATGGGTGCAGCGTAAGCTGCATCCAGGTGGATTCCAAAAATGGCAGGGTGGTTCAGTCGCCACAATAGAATGCCCTTCCAAAAACGGCAGGGTGGTTCTGTCAGCACATAATACTGCCCTCTGGGCAGACTTTTCCACTTATTTATATAAAAGAAGAGTTACAAAATAGGTTGTTTCTACATCTGTAGCTAAAACAAAAATTAGACTGCCCTTTGGGCAGGCTTATTGACTAGTTTACTATAAAAAAAAAAATATAAAATATGATGAAAAAATCTGCTTTATCTTGGTATTAGTAGTTGAAGGCTAAACCTACAGTAGGTAGGCTCATATGCTATTTTCAAAGCCCTTGAAGGCTGCCACTTATGGGAATGCATTTGACATTTTTTTACAGCTAAAGGGCGATAGTTCAGTGTGCCATATAGATAACATTGTGCGCCTGCCCGCGGAGTTACTTTATGAGAGGGCACTGATTGGCTAAAATGCAAGTCTGTCAAAAGTACTGAAATAAGGGGGCAGTCTGCAGAGGCTTAGATACAAGGTAATCACAGAGGTATTATTAATATAACTGTGTTGGTTATGCAAAACTGGGTAATAAAGGAATTATCTATCTTTTTAAACAATCAGAATTTTGGAGTCAACTGTCCCTTTAAAATTAAACTTTCACAATTCAGATAGGGCATGCAATCAAAATTTGCTTTGTTCTTTTGGTATTCTTTATTAAATTAAAGAGTAACTCAAATATTCAGAGATTAGTAGTTTAGACCAGTGTTCTTCAATTGTTTGGCTAAACCATTCAGACAACCTTGTTCATAAAGGAAAAGGAATCCAGATACAATTATTTGTGTTAATGTCATGGCATACATGGGCTGTGTATGTGTATTTACTTATGAGTGAGTAACTTTTTTTTCTGTATTTTGCTTATTTTGTACCTATTCAAATGTGCACACTTCAGTTGCTGGGCGAAAATTGTAAACCCTAAATATTTGTGCCCACTTGAGAACATTGCATGCAGAATACATACAGCGCAGGAGTGTTGCTCATTGCCTATATTAAAGGTACATGGATTTAGGCAAAGAGTCTAACCTTTAGTGATTACCAATGGCTACGAAAGTTGCAGGGGTTTAACAAAATCTTACACTTTTTTTTTTTTTTTTTTTTTTCCTAGGTTTTTTGAGAAAAGTTTACAGCATTCTGTCAGTGCAATTGCTTTTGACCACTGTAACAACAGCATTATTCCTCTACTTTGATTCTGTACGAACCTTTGTGCATGAAAGGTAAGTTTAATTGGGGTTTTTTCTTTACTTTTACCTGCTCTTATTCATTAAAGTACTGCTCTTGAACTGCAGAGAACTGCTGGTCCCAAGCAGACACTGCCAGCGTGCATCAGTCGCACTAGCCAGCTGTGTAACTGTCGCTGCTGATTCTCATCAGCTATTTTCACTTGTGACAGGACCAGCAGTTCTTTTCAGCTCCTGAGCAGTAATTTAGCTATGTGTTTAAGCCCTTTGCAGGGGCTTAACACACAGAATTGCAGCATCACAGTGCTAAAATGACATACTCTAATTGTGTTCTTTCTTCTCTAGAATGACCCTTCAAATTATTAACAGTAATGCCATAACAATGAACTCAACAGCATGCATTATAAGTATAGTGAGTCATAGAGCCATTGTCTAAATTTCCAATTGACTCTAAAATTCATTTTGAGTTCTCCGGCGAGGTTGGGAGTAGTAGGTGAATTGCAGCACATATATTAGAGGTAGCCATCCCAGGGATGATGGGTAGAGATTTGATAAAGAAAAACAGACTTCTAATTATCTCCACTAATTTATAGAAAAAAAATGTCCGCATATTATTGACTCCCAACACGTTTTATTTTGTTGAGTACATATGTTTACATTACAAACTTAATACCATCCATGCAATCTGTCTCCCCATAGGCAACACTGGTAGGATCTAAAGGGACAGTCAACACCAAAATTGTTATTGTTATATTCATTAAATATATGGTTGTCAGTGACTGTTTTTCTGAACTTTTTTCTTCATATAGTAGCCCATATAGTATATTAGTATCTTATAGTAGCCCATATAGTATATTAGTATCTTATAGTAGCCCATATAGTATATTAGTATCTTATAGTAGCCCATATAGTATATTAGTATCTTACATATTGTAAAGTGTATTGATTTACAGTTATATTCTCACTTTTTTTTTTGTTTGTTTTTTTCTGTTATTTTTTTTCTCTTTTTCTTTGTGTTTGTTTCGTTTAAAAAAAAAAAAGCTTTGCTCTGCTTGTGATATCGGCCATTGGATCGTTGTGCACAGTTATTGCTCTGACAGTTTACAGACATCAGTATCCCTTCAATCTTTACTTGCTTACTGGATTTGTAAGTATTTTATTAACTATAATATCTTGTTTAAAATCAAGCTAGGGATTCATTTTCCACTCCTTTATAGTCTAGTATATAGACAAATAGAAATGCATTAGATGATCAACCTTCGATGAGATATATATATATATATATATATGTATGTGTGTTTATATGTGTATATATATATACGGTATATATGTGTGTGTTATTAGAGGAGTTTGCTCTTGTTCAGTATATATACCTAAATGCTTAAAAAATCTCAATCGGTATAGGCACCTTTTTTAATTCTAGGAAAACGTCCATTTGAAATGCTAAACATTTTATGTTACAGGGATTTGAAAGTCAAAATTAAATGTACATGATTCAGAGAGAGCATTTTAAGAACCTTTTAAATTCACTTCTATTCTCAAATTTACTTTGTTAAAAAAGCATATGAACATATCCTTCTCTACTGGGAGCTAGCTGGTGATTGGTGGCTACAAAAATGTCTCTTGCCATTGGCTCACTAATGTCTTCATCTAGCTCCCAGTAGTGCATTACTGCTCCTTCAGCACAGGATACCGAGAGAATTAAGTAAATTGGAAAGTTGTTTAAAATTGTATGTTATATCTGCATCATGAAAGAAGAAATTTAAATTTCATGTCCCTTTTAAAGTTTCCGTATACTTGGTTGACGAGAGTTGAAATTTTATTATACTGACATTGTTTTGGTATGTTTTACAAATTTCTATGTAACTTCTTTTCTAATCGAAAAATTTCAATAAAAATTATTTCAACTAAAGTTTCCATATACATCTACTGTTCCAATAGCCTGATTCAGCGTTTCTCAAATGCTTTTATGTTCTAATCACCTATCCTCAAGCTGCTTGTATACTCTATGGCTAAGATAAAATGTGAATACAAATGAGTTATGCTACTCATTAAAGGGATAGGAAAGTCAAAATTAAACTTGCATGCTTCAGATAGAGCGTGTCATTTTAAGAAACCTTTAAATTCACTTATATTTTCAAATGTGCTTTGTTCTCTTGGTATCGCTTGTGTAAAAAAAGAATACGCACATATCCTACACTAGTAAGAGCTTGCTGCTGATTGGTGCCTGCACACATTTGTCTTGTGATTGTCTAACCAGGTGTGTTCAGCTAGCTGCCAGACTGTAAT
This sequence comes from Bombina bombina, assembly GCF_027579735.1. Taxonomy (NCBI): domain Eukaryota; kingdom Metazoa; phylum Chordata; class Amphibia; order Anura; family Bombinatoridae; genus Bombina; species Bombina bombina. Next base: position 268,492,077 of record NC_069504.1, on the reverse strand, counting down.
GCTGTTCCTTCACCAAAGGATAAAAGGAAAATGAAGCAAATTTGATAATAGAAGTAAATTGGAAAGTTTTTTTTTTTTAAATTGTATGTTTTATCCAAATCATGAAAAAAAAATTGGTGTTTCCTATCCCTTTAAACAACAAAAGTAACATAAACCAATTTGTAAAGAATATTATTTATTTAGCAAGATGTGTAATTTGTAACCCTTTTTATGTGTAACTTTCACAAACATCACTTACAGCACTTCTACTGAAATGTGGGTAAGTTGATGAAATAAACTTTTAATAGAGGTGACCAAAACGGGATTTCAAGAATTGTGGGATACACATAAGGTTGTTCTAAGAATTACAAATAGAGCATACCATTTTTAAACAACTTTCTTATCAATTTTGCTTTATTCCCTTGGTATCCTTTGTTGAAGAACGAACAATGCAGTACTGTAATGTAGCTGAAAACATTGTCATTGACAAGAGGCATATGTGTAGCCACCAGTCAGCAGCTATCTTCCTGATCCTACCTAGGTATGCTTTTGAACAAAGGATACAAAGAGAACAACATTTTGGACATACAAACATGTATTTTGATTGCATGATAAGAACAAAAAAGTAAATTTTACTTTTTGAATTTTAAGATTAAAGGGACAGTAAAGTCAAAATTGTTCTTTCATGTTCCAGATACAGAATGCAATAAAAAAAAAAGAAACTTTCCAATGTATGTCTATCACCAGATTATGCACCAGTTCCTACTGAGCATGTGCAAGAGTTTACAGGGTATAAATAGGAGCCTGTTATTTGTTGATGTCACATTATACAGTGGTCAGATCTGTCTTGTTCACCTCTATTAAAAGTTTATTTAATCAATTTACCACTCTTTTTATAGAAGTGCTGAAAGTTATGCTCTGTCTGCATCATAAAGGATACATTTTAAGTCCCTTTTGTTCCTCTGACAACACCATGCTATGTAGTATCAATGCACTCATTAGTCTAATCCATAGCTAAGGGTGGTGTTATGTAAAAATAGCTAATTATCCATTTTGTATTAATAAAGGTCAAGCTGACATAAATATATTATTTTTTTACACAGACCGTTTTGGAAACTGTGACTGTTGCTATTACAGGTAAATATTGTTTTACCACATTTTTCAGATAAAGAATTTAAAATTTTGAAAAATATGGATTTAAGTTGTCCATGACCTACATTTTATGTTATGTTGGTTTTCAGGCACTGGCATTATTGCTCAATGTATCATATTTTTTTATCAATTCTTCATTGTAATTATGTCATTTCTCTTTTCTAGTGACATTCTATGACGTAGCTGTGGTTCTACAGGCACTTGTGCTGACAGTTGCAGTTTTCCTTGCATTAACAACATATACGTTCCAGTCAAAAAGAGATTTCAGCAAGTTTGGAGCTGGGTATGACACTTCTTTAGGCCTGTAATTTGTTTGCCTTCCTAAAATAATTAAACAATTGGCAATCTTTTTCTGCAACAGCAACTTCTTGTCTATGTACAAATAGTCACCTCTCACAATTTGAGGGATAATATATGGAATATATTACAATCCTCTTGAAGGGTACTGTAAAGAACCTTGCGCAGTTTTTTGTTTGTTTTTTTTGGGGGGGGGATTCAAATTCCAGTCTAATCCAATTAAAATCCATTAGAAAACTCAGTTATCATATGGTATTTAATTGACTTTGCAGTAATACATTGTATTAAGAGAATGTGATTGTAGTATTGTCAATTCATCAGCAAACACATTTACAGCAACTTCTATTTCAACAGCTCCACTTCAATTTTGGTCTTTCCAAACAGTATATGTTGGCTATTTCTATGCTGTTAAATATCAGTCCCACTTCCCATAAACCCCCAGTCATTCTTTGCCTTGTACATCAGGGGGATGTGCAAAGATGGTGTCTGAAGATAAAAAAAATCCTTTAATGGGTACTTTTTCCTGCAAGTAAGGATTGGGGTTATGCTGTGTCCATGTAATCCTCTTTAGTAAGAGTATTGGTGGCTTTTAGCAGTTGGAAGACGGACAGGGTAGTCCTTGCTTTCCTTCCAACATTTATGCTACCACAATACAGAAAACCAGGGTTGGTTACTCTGCTTTTCTTTATCTACAGGTCCCTGTCAGAGGTCGGCTGAGTCTGTCATACCTGTTGCTGTACCTGCCCTGCAGTGGATCCACAGGTAAGTGCTTTTGCCTTCTAGGTTAGGAGTCAGCACTTAGAGGGTTAAACATTCATATAAGAGGTGGACATTGATGGGGTAATATATATTTTTTTTTTGGGGGGGATATTCATGGCCAGCAGAGGCTTGGCACTGTATTAATATGGAGGCTAAAGTTTCTTTCTGAGGCTCTAAAGGGGCTACCCTTTTTTATATGGGGTAGTCAGGCTGGGATATTTGGACCGCAATATGTTCTGAGGCATGTTTTATTGGTGGGCGTGTGTTATCTGCCCTTTTATGCTAATCAGGTATTACATTTCTGGGTTTTTTTTCTCTTGCGCTGCAGATATTTTGCGCGCTTTTAAACTTTTGTTTGAACTTGTGATCACATGACAGCTACTTCCTTGCGCCTCGCTATAGTGGTGCAATCCGTTTCCGGCTCTTTGTCAGTTGCGGCTCAGTCTGTATCCGGATCTCTGTCTGTACAGAGCATACCAGTCTTGGAGAGTCCGCTTTTTCTCAGGACAGTCTTTCAGCGGATCCTGGTTGTTGAGGATCGTTTTTCTTGTGGGGAAGTTGATCCTGGTCACTGGTGGGGTGAGTCTTCTCCAGCAGTACTGGGGAATTGAGGTGCTTGCATTTTTTTTCTAAAAAAGTTTCACAAGCTATGTTTAAGATAAATTTTTTTAAAAGTTTTACAGCTTTTTTTTTTTGTTTTTTTTATACCCCACAGGACTATGAATGCTGATAATAATTTATCCTTGTCCGTTGCCAAATGCCTTTATTGCAATGATGCACAGGTTATACCTCCTGTGCAATTCTGTTCCACTTGTCTGAATAAAATGTTGCTTTCTAAAAATAAAGACTGTATTTCAGAGACATCTGTCTCTCAGGATAATGTTGTTCCTAGCTTGTCTCAGTTTTCTCCTCAGGCATCTCAGTCTTTGGCAGCTACACGAGCAGTGCCCTGCGGATCCTCTGTCAGCTCCTAGTGTGTACTTACCAGGCGATTTTGCTGCACAACTAACTTCTGCAGCTCTGAGTGGCTTACCTATTTCTGGTAAGAGAAAAATAAAATCTAATAACATTTCTCTAGTTCTGATTCCGCCAAGACTGTGTTAGTCAGTCTATCTCTGTTATCTGAGGATGATCTCTCCTCTGTACCTTCTGAGGGCAAGATCTCTGATTCTGACTCCGCTGTGGCTAGAACTGTGGATTCAGAGGAGGTAAACTTTAGATTTAAGCTTAAGCACCTTCGTTTACTTTTAAAGGAGGTTCTAGCTACTTTGGAGGACTCTGAGTCTGTTGCAAAGACTCCTAAGAAAGCTAATAAACTTAACAGAGTTTTTGATGTTAAACCCAAATCCATGGAAGTCTTTCCTGTTCCAGATCGCATGTCTAACATATCTTAGGAATGGGAGAAGCCGGGTTTTCCTTTTTCCCCCGTCTCTGGTTTTCAAAAAGATTTTTCCTGTATCCACCTTAGCTAAGAGAACCACTATTCCTCTAGAGGAATCCTTTAAGGATTCTATGGATAGGAAACTGGAAGGTTACTTAAGATGTTTCTACACCTGGATCTACAATGGCAACCTGTGGCTAGTATTGCAGCAGTTGCTGGAGCGGCCTCTTATTGATGCAACTCCTTGTCTGATTTGTTTTTAGAGGAGCTCCTTAAGCAACCAGTGTTGACGAGTTTCACTGTCTGCTTTTTCTTCACTCAAGTCCATGTCAGTAGCGATGCTACAAGACTGTCACACTTGAGGCTGTGTTTCTGTTCCACAGCACGGATTCTGGTAAGATCATTTACATTTTTACTTATATTGAAAACGCTGAAGACAGGGTCACAGTGTGGCTCCTTTTATCTTAATATCTCCTGAGGGAGGTTATTGAACAGTGGGGATTAATTAAATGTGATTCTTTGATTTTATGCTGCTTTATGTGTGAGATTTTTTTAGACTCATAGACTGTTATGCGGTAACGGAACATACATGTTTTTACTTTCACTTTGAACGCTGCACAGCTTTGTAGTTCGGCGCACTTTTTCTCATAGCAGAGGCGGTCCTTCCTTGCGCACCATGTGACCGGGTGTGGTCACACTTTCGTTTTCTCTTTCCTGACCGAGCTAGCTGTCGGAGAAGACGCTTGTTTCTCTGTTTGCCTGGGTCTAGGAAGTGGTGAGTGCCCTAGTCATTGAGAGTATAAAGGTGCCGTTTTGTGAGAAATAAAAAGATAATTTATTCTGTGTCCTACTGTGGATCTAGTGAGGATGTCATCTTCTCCTCCATGGAAGTTACTTTGTCGCAGGGATCTGCTGGAACAGGGTCCTTTTTGCTCATCCAAATCTATTCTCTGAGGCTGACTGTGTGGAGATTGAACGCTTAATCCTTGCCAAGAGAGGGTTTTCTGAGAGTTAATGATACACTCATTCAAGCTTGTAAGCCGGTTACTCATTGCATCTATCATAAGGTGTGGAGAACCTACTTATTCTTGTGTGAAGAGCGTGGATTTCCTTGTCTTAAGGTTAAGGTTGCCTGGATTATATTGTTTCTCCAGGATGGACTGGAGAAGGGTCTTTCCATATGTTCAGTCTTTTTTGTTAAAGCTCTTATTAGGATCAGACCTGTGTTCAGATCTTCGGCTCCCCCTTGGAGTCTGAACCTGGTTCTTAAAGTTTTGCAACGGGTTCCGTTTGAGCCTATGCATGATATTGACATTAAATTGTTGTCCTGGAAGGTTATTTTTTCTACTGGCTATTGTTTCTGTGCGCAGAGTATCTGAAATTGCCGCCTTGCAATGTGAGCCTCCTTATGTGGTGTTCCATTCGGATAAGGCTGTCCTACGTACTAAGTTAGGGTTTCTCCCTAAAGTCGTGTCAGACCGCAACATCAATCAAGAGATTGTGGTCCCTTCTTTGTGTCCTAATCCTCCTTCTTCGAAGGAACGTTTACTTCATAATTTGGACGTGGTTCGTGCCTTGAAGTTTTATCTTTAGGCTACTAAGGATTTTAGACAATCTTCTTCCTTGTTTGTGGCATATTCTGGGAAGCGTAAGGGTCAGAAGGTCTCTTCGCCTTTCTTATCTTTTTTGTGGAGGAGTCTTATCCGCTTAGCTTATGAGATAGCGGGACATAGACCTCAGAGAATTATGGCTCATTCTACTAGAGCAGTGACTTCCTTTTGGGCATTTAAGAAAAAGGCCTCTATGGATCAGATTTGTAAGGTGGCTACCTGGTCCTCCTTACACACTTTTTTTTTGGGAGAAAGGTTTTAGCAGGCTGTAGTGCCCTCAGATTAGGGTTTGCCTCTATTTTTGTCCTCTAGAGCTTGGGAATAAGTTTCCCAACAGTAAGGAATTAAGCCGTGGAAGGAAGGAAAACATAAATCATACTTGCTAGATAATTTAATTTCCTTCTGTATAAGGAGATTCCACGGCCCGTGCCTGTGTTTCTCCAGTGGGCAGCCCCCTAAATTTATATTTCTCTTCTGGCACCTTTTATACCCTTATATTTCTCCTACTGTTCCTTGTTCTCTCGGCAGAATGACTGGGGGATAGGGGAAGTGGGGAGAGGTATTTAAGCCTTTGGCTGGGGTGTCTTTGCCTCCTCCTGGTGGCCAGGTTCAGTATTTCCCAACAGTAAGGAATGAAGTCGTGGACTCTCCTTATACAGAAGAAAATTAATATTTTAAATTATGTTTTGTGAGCTTAAGGTTTGAACTGTTGCCCAATCCGTGCTCTAGCCGTACAGCACTTTTGTTGTTGCTAAAGTGCTGATTGGAGAACAGTTCAAATAAAAAAAAAAAAAAGTGCTGACGCAGCGTTGGGTATTTGAATTTCAAATCTACAGTAAGTTAAAGCGTATCTTCATTACAACTGATGAATTCAGCTCCATCTAAAATATTGCTAACATTCCTGATCTGTTAAAATATCACTTTAAAATAGTACACATTGCTAATACTGTTTATGTGAGAAAACCTGCATTAACAATATAAGACATTCATAATTTACACACCATTAGTAATCTGGCCCAAAGTTGCATAGTAATGACAGTGGCGTGCTAGCGCTAACTTGTGCGCATATTACAAGTTGAAAGTAAATGGTTTTGCTTGGACACAAACAAAATTTGCGATCAATGGATTAGCATAGCTGAAGTCCTAGTGTAAGGGTTTAAAAAAAAAAAAAGCTACACAAATATACTAAATTATTGTATGTATGTATATATGTAGATAATTGGAGTCCAGCACCATAAATTTATAAAGTAGTTTCCAGCCTGTGTGCCCGTCAGATACAGTCCATGTACAAAATCCACACACACCTTTCTGATAAAAAAAAATCAATAAAAATGTTTTTTATGGGTTTCTTCTTCAATAAAAAAGAACCCCGGTAGCATGTCCACTAAGTGACCAATAGGCAGCTCTTCTGCAAAGTCGAACAGTAAGTTGTACTCACAAATCTTAAAAAGTGAAACTCAATAATGCTGCACTTCAGTTTGTACTTCCTGAACTGTGATAATCCTTTTAAAGGGACAGTCTACACTGTAACTGTACATATATTATTGTGATGCTTGCCCAGTGATCACACAGTATATTATCCCCAGGAACATTTTTATTCCCATTTAGATAAAAATGAGTAAGTTTCCAAGCCTTGGCCATTTTGAAATGGCTGCCTGATCCCTCCTACATGTGACATCACAATTTCCATGGGGTTGTGTATGTGAATGGTGGCTGTGTATCGTGCACAGCGATTTGTGGTGCTTCAGACCTTTCTGAACACGGAACTCAACTTGAGGTCTCTAAACCTCTGATGTGCTTCAGTCGACTGCTGTTACAAATGAGACCTCAAGTACACGGAACTCAACTTGAGGTCTCTAAACCTCTGATGTGCTTCAGTCGACTGCTGTTACAAATGAGACCTCAAGTTGGGTTCCGTGTTCAGAAAGGTCTGCAGCGTCACTTAGTGCGCAATGCACATGTGCGAATTGCTGAGCACAAGCGTGACTCATTCTGCATGATACACAGCCCCTGTTCACATCCACAACCCCAGGGAAATAATGATGTCACCTGTAGGAAGGATCAGGTGGCCATTTGAAAAGGACCAATGCTTGGAAACCTAGTCATTTTTACCTGCATGTGAATAAAAACGTTACTAGGGATACTGTTATACTGTGTGATCACAGAGCAAACATTACACTAATGTATGTTCAGTTATAATGTAGATTGTCCCATTAAAGGTTGTTAGTATTCTGAAAAACCACACACTCAATGGGAGTCAACCTAGTTCAACCAGAAACACAATTTTGTTTTGAAAATACTTTTTGTAAATAGGTTCTTAAAATAGATGCACACCCAAAGGGTGCAGAGGACAAATGTCTGCAGTCTAGGGGAATACCGAGAAGTGACATATTTTCTTCTCAATATGTATATTGCCAAGAATCAGCAGTGCACAATAATATCAGTAAATAACATCACCTTCATTGTAGAAATCCCAGTGAGAGAGAGATCACGATTAAATATAGGTATAGATTTATATTGTACCAAAATACCATCCAATATATTGTATGTACAAATATGTATTTATGAATAAATAGAACATATTATTCTATATGAAGAACAGTGGAATGGGAAAATGCGATCCAGTACTCTTGAGAAAATGTGATCTGGTTTGCGCACAAGTATGTTGTTTAGTTTGTTTTTTGTTTTATTTTTTTTCTTCGGCATTTTGTGAGCGACAGATTAGCGCTCAAGCGAAAACTTTTTACTTTCAGCTTGTAATACACTTTTTTTTTACCCGACACGTGCAAAAAGCTTACTTCTAGCGGAGTTCGAGCAGGAGTGATAAATAGCTCTCCACTGGTAATCTAGCCCTTAGTGTGAATAGCATTGCTGTATAATTGCATATGTAACTGCTTTTAAATAAAATGTTCAATACTTTATAGTCATTTCACATTTTTATTTTATTTTGCAGGCTATTTACAGGCTTGTTGATTCTGATTCTTGCTGGATTTCTAAGGGTAAGATGAGGTTTTAACATTGTGTATTTAAGGAATTATAAGTAATGTGTAAATATATTTCATTTTAACACAAAAGGGAAAATGTATCAAGCGGCAGGCAAACAAGTTCTCATGTAAAGTACATTAAATCTATATGTTCTTATATTTTACTTTTATTCACATACATTGATAGTGTTTAGCCAGTAGTCAGTTAAAACTCCTTTAAAAAGGCAGTTTTGAGAATCAAGCAATGATGCAAATGAGAAACTGTTCAGTTTTATAAGGAATGCAAAAAATCTTTAACTGGAAAGCTAATCATCTGAAAACTGGAAAGATAATCATCTGCATTTCTGTTTTTTGGAGTCAAAACCAGATTTTCTTTTAATATTTACTAAACAAAAGCACAGGTCTTATTTTTATTTTTTTTAAAAAAAGAAAAGTTGGTGTGTAATGTAATTAATGCTATGCAAAAATCTGCCTTGGGATAAGTATGTTCTTAAAGTTTTTGATTTATTTATTTTTGGTGGATGCTGGAACAATGGTATATAGTATATACAACACTAGAAAAATTATGTTTGTAAATAATACACACACATATATATATATATATATATATATATATATATATATATATATATATATATATATATATATATATATATATATATATATATATATATTTGTGTGTGAGAGTAAATTGGAGAGTGTCTTAAAACTGCATGCTCTATCTGATTCATAAAGGTTAATTTTGACTTGAGTGTCCCTTTAATGCTATGCGTTTTTAGTATAGCAAGTCCTTGGGAAAACATGTAAGAAACAACGTGCTCTGGCATGTAGCTGCTAAGAGTTTATTGTATTCTAAACAGTCTGAAGCACTGGGAACTTGATTTTCGCTGCTGCCTACACCATTTTTTTTGAGAATTTTGCAGTATTCATATTTTCAGTATACCTGTTTTTTTAACAGGCAAAACTGCTATTTCAAAGCTATACTTTAATTGCATGTGTAACGCGTCCGTCAGTGTTGCCAGTTGCGCACGTATCCTCAAAGGAATGTTGGCTGCGTGAGGCAGCCAAAAGAATGTTGGCTGCGTGCGGAACCAATATAATCCACCTGGATGCGTGCACGTAAGCTGCATCCAGGTGGATTCCGAGGATGGCGGGGTGGTGAAAGAATCCACCAAAGGTGGATTCTTTCACCACTCTGCCATTTTCGGAATCCACCTGGATACAGCATAGGCAAACCGAAGCCTTAAAAAAAAAAAAACCACGCAACCGCCCGCATGAAATAACTAAAAAACATGTAGCCGCTCGCAAGACATAAAAATAAAACCACGTAACCACCTGCACGAAGTATAACAAAAAACAAATAACCTCCCGTATGAAGTATTAACAAACACCTAGAAGTCAAAGAACATTTGAGTAACAGTGATTATATAACATGGTCATATTTGAAATCTCTTTTCATATGCAGTGTCTTAAAGGTTTAACTAAGACTTTTAATTTCAAAAAAGCAAAATTCAACGATTTAAGGAAATCATTAAATAATATAAATTGGGACAATGTATTCTCTAATAAAAATACAGAGGATAAATGGATAATATTTAAAACTTTGTTAAATAAATATACATATCAACAAATACCATATGGTTATAAAAATCAAAATAAAAAATCAAAGCCGTTGTGGCTAAATAAAAATGTGTTAAGAGAAATTAGGAAAAAACGTAGGGCATTTAAATTATTCAAAGAAAATAGTACAGACTCAACATACAATATTTATAAGGAATGTAACAATGCATGCAAAAAAGCAATCAAATTAGCCAAAATTGAGAACGAAAAATGAATTGCTAAGGATTCGAAGTCTAACCCTAAAAGGTTCTTTAAGTACATAAATAGCAAAACATCTAAGAAGGACAATATAGGTACATAAATTTTTTTTGGAGGGTAGCATGATAAATAATGACAGGGAGAAGGCTGAGGTACTAAACCAGTTTTTTTTCTTCAGTATACACAAGAGAGGAACCATTGGATGATACTTTGGAACAAAATAGAACATGCCAGTCCATACTATTAATTGGGTTATGTTTAGAGGCTATAAGGAAAAAAACTGGATTATATTAAGGTAAATAAAACTCCAGGCCCAGATGGAATACACCCAAGGGTGTTAAGGGAATTTAGCATTGTTATAGACAAACCTCTACTCTTAATTTTTCAAGACTCATTATCCTCAGGCATGGTACCCCAGGATTGGCGTAAAGCTGATGTGGTGCCACTCTTCAAAAAGGGAAGCAGGGATGATACGGGAAGCTATAGACCAGTTAGTCTGACATCAATAGTGGGGAAGATATTTTAAGGGATTATATTGATGAGCATATTCGTGTAAACAAGATTATGAGTTCTAATCAGCATGGTTTTAGGAGAAATAGATAATGTCAAACTAATCTAATTAGATTCTAAGAGGAAGTAAGTAAAAATATAGATAAAGGGGAATCAGTTGATGTGATATACTTAGATTTTGCAAAGGCATTTGATACAGTGCCACATGAGAGATTAATGCACAAAATTAATGGACTGGGAATAGCTGAAAATGTTAGCTCATGGATAAATAACTGGATAAAAGATACGGAGCAACGAGTAGTAGTAAATGGATCATACTCGGATTGGACATAGGTAATCCGTGGAGTCCCCCAGGGATCAGTACTGGGCCCTGTTCTTTTTAATATTTTTTTATAAATGACTTGGAGCAAGGATTAAATAGCGACATCCCTATTTTTGCAGATGATACTAAATTAAGTAAGGTCATTTGGTCAGAACAGGATGAACTTTCATTACAAAGGAATCTGTAAAAATTAGAAGTATGAGCAAGTAAATGGAAAATGAGATTTAATACGGAAAAATGCAAGGTTCTACATTTTGGAAGTAAAAATAAGCAGGCAACATATTTTTTAAATGGGACAAGACTTATCCAAACAGAGGAGGAAAGGGATTTGGGAGTAGTAATAGATAACAAGCTAAAGATGGGTGCACAATGCAGGGCAGCAGCTTCAAAGGCTAATAAGATACTAGCATGTATTAAAAGAGGCATTGATTCAAGGGAGGAAAGCATAATTTTGTCACTATATAAAGCCCTGGTAAGACCTCATCTTGAGTATGGAGTGCAGTTCTGGGGACCGATCGCAAAAAAGATATTGCAGAACTAGAAAAAGTTCAGAGAAGGGCCACAAAGCTAATAAGGGGATTGGAGAATTTAACCTATGAGGAGAGGCTAGCCAAACGGGGTCTGTTTTCTTTAGAAAAAAGGCACTTGAGAGGTGACATTATTACTTTATATAAATATATTCAAGACCCATATACAGAGATGGCAGAAGCTCTGTTTATTCCAAGAAAATTGTTTCTGACAAGAGGTCACAATTTAAGGTTGGAGGAAAGGAGATTTCATCTCCTGCAACAGAAACATTTTTTCACTGTAAGAGCAATAAAATTGTGGAACTCATTACCAAAGGAGGTAGTGAATGCCAATACCCTAGATACATTTAAAAATAGTCTGGATGTTAAAAGTCATATCACATATTTAGGAATTAAAGTGGGCGACAAACTGATGGACCTATATAAATTAAATTATATCCCTGTTTATAATGCTATTAGAAATGACTTGAGGAAGTGGAAGAAACATAATTTTTCATGGTACGGAAGGCTAATGTCTATCAAGATGAATGTCCTCCCAAGATTAATGTACCTATTCAGAGCTATACCGACTGACATACCCCTCCCGGAGCTAGAAGCTTTACAGGTTGATCTTCTAAAATTCTTGAGAGGAGACGGTAGAACTAGGATAGCCTCACAGCTGTTTAAACTGCATAGGCAGGTAGGGGGAGTTGGGGTTCCAAATCTCGTAGAATATTTTCAGGCCTCTAGACTGGCACAGACGGTTATCTTGAGAAAACAAAACATTGGATTGGTGTGGCCACAGGTAGAGGCGGAGATAGCGGGCAGTTCTAGAGCGGCAGACATTATATGGGACCCAGAGGCACTTACAAAATCGGGGGCATATAGATCGCCAATAACGCTAGAAGCAATTCGATTATGGAATAAAATTGCGAGAGGTCTACGGTTATGTAGTCCAGAATCTTTACTAAGGCCTATCAGATTCCTACTGCCTAAGGATCTGAGAAAGTTAGTGGATAAATGGGCGAACAAAGGTCTATATAGGGTGGCCGATTTTTTGCCGGGCCTCAAAATACTTATGTTTAAACAAATTAGGGATCAAATTGAGCCGGAACAGTTACAATGGTTTTTGTACTTGCAGATTAGATTGGTAATAGCAGCATACACTAAACACAAACAAGCATGCCCACTCACTGAACTTGAGAGAATAGTAAGGACATCTACTAGGGGGAAAAAACTGATCTCTCGGCTTTACGTTTTAATACAGAAAGCTAAATATGACTCTAAGTTAGCTGTGACAGAGAAATGGGAGAGAGACACAACAGAGGTGTGGGGTACGAGTGAGTGGAACGAATTGATGCTGAACTCCTATGGGGGTCTGATTAGTGCAGACATGAGGGAAAATTGTATCAAAGTAATGTTTAGATGGTATCTGACACCCGAACGGACAGCCTACTTTGTCTCATCGCATAGTGGGTATTGTTATAGGGGTTGTCAGGAAAAAGGCACATATAGACACATGTGGTGGGATTGCCAAGGGGTTCAATCATTGTGGGAGAAACTGTCAGAATTGATAGGTAACTTGTTGGGGGACAGAGTTAATCTCATAATGTTGCAGGCCTTACTACACAAAAGGGTAAAACCATTCTACACAACAATCAACAAGTTTATTAGAATACTCTGCACATGTTTGAGAATCTGCATAGCCCAACATTGGAAAGTTGGGGTACCCTCATGGCAGGAAGTGGTGGGAAATATTACAGATACATACACCTTGTCGGAATTGGCGGCTTGGTCGCAGGGACAACCAGAGCAGTTTCAGCAGATCTGGTTTTATTGGATTTTAGGTCAGAGTACTATCTGAGAAAGGCAGAGGAGGAAAGGGGGATATAAGTGGCCTTCTGGATTACTTGTGTCTTGGAACTCTGAGCAAGGAAATACCCATTGATAAGATATATGTGGTCTTTTTAGGTACATTTATATTTTAATTATTACTAGTTTGCATTGGGGATTGTATGGCACCACCTGGAGGGGAGGGGGAGGGGAGTTAAATGGGGGAGGGGGGTTAGGGATAGTTATGGTTTTTATGTTACTAAGAGTATAAGACGGACTAGATATTATAAAAGAAGAAAGATGTAGTTTATCATTACTGTCATGATGCCTTTAAAAATAGATACTTTGTAGCTTCTTGTATACGACATATATTTATCTTACAATGAAACCTGTACAAATGTGTCCTTACAATTGTTTTTGCTCTAACAATATTGTATTCAATAAAAAATTATTTCAACTAAAAATAGTCTGGATACAATTATGTATTTAAACAAAATTCATGGATATGATTGCTAGTATTAAATGGGTCACCTTTTAGTGGGGTTATTTAAGCTTAACTGGAGCTTTTTGGAAGTATTTTAGATTTGAACTCGATGGACTTCAGTCTTTTTTCAACCTTATCTATATGTTACTATGTTATATATATATATATATATATATATATATATATATATATATATATGTATATATATATATAATGTGTGTGTTTGTAACATTTTCTAGACTTTTATAGACTACGTAACATTGTTCCATATACAAAGATATATAGATATTGTGTCTGCTTTTTATTATTTTTATATATATATATATATATATATATATATATATATATATATATGCAAAGATGTTTTAAAGAATTCTGTTAATACACAATACTGAACATTCAGATGTGTATGAATCAGAGCCCTATTTTCAGTTCAAGTCACAAAATACTGATGTGTATAAAAATATATGCACAGTTTAAAAGTTTAAATATGTTAACAAGATTAGTATAGCGAAGTCAGGAAGCTTTATCCACGAATCACGAGAGCATCAATATTTGATAATGGCAAAATGCGCTGTTGCATTCCTACTTAATTAGAATAACCTCAATCCATATGAGGTAAGTGCCGTATATGTTCAAGTAGGTCCTGTCCACGTAGTTTGATAGCCCAAATGTCCAACTTAGTATCTTGGAGTATGGTAGGGATCTTAGGTGTGTGTGTGTGTACGTCATGCAGGCACATCAAACAGGAACCAATAATGTAATACAGTGTAAAAATAAATGAATATATAAAACATATACTTTATAGCTACGATGCTACCAACATTTAAAAACAGCAATAGTATATGAGGGATTTCACTCTTCTAATAACAGCTATATATCCTAAAGGTTGTTTGTATATCACATTACCATTAGATGATCCTTCTTTATAAAAAAAAAAAAAAATCATTATTCTCTTCCGATTTTAGTTTTACAAAATAAGCAAGCGTTTTTTCTCTTGTTAAGTGTATCCAGTCCACGGATCATCCATTACTTATGGGATATTAACTCCTCCCCAACAGGAAGTGCAAGAGGATTCACCCAGCAGAGCTGCTATATAGCTCCTCCCCTAACTGCCATTACCAGTCATTCTCTTGCACCCAACGAATAGATAGGATGTGTGAGAGGACTGTGGTGATTATACTTAGTTTCATACCTTCAATCAAAAGTTTGTTATTTTATAATAGCACCGGAGTGTGTTATTCCTTCTCTGGTAGAATTTGAAGAAGAATCTACCTGAGTTTTTCTATGATTTTAGCCGGAGTAGTTAAGATCATATTGCTGTTTCTCGGCCATCTGAGGAGAGGTAAACTTCAGATCAGGGGACAGCGAGCAGATTAATCTGCAAAGAGGTATGTAGCAGCTTATTATTTTCTGACAATGGAATTGATGAGAAAATTCTGCCATACCGATATAATTTAAACTCAGCCTTAAATGCAGTAGCAGCAACTGGTATCAGGCTGTCATGTATGTATATTTTACACTTCAGTATTCTGGGGAATGGCACTTCACTGGAATTATACTGTATGCATAAAACTTTAGCCTAATTTGCAGGGACTAGCAACAGGCTTTTTAATAACACTCAATTTATTAATGTTAAACGTTTTTTGCTGGCATGTAAAATCGTTTAATTTTCTGAGGTACTGGGTGAAAAAATGTTTTGGGCACTATTTTTTTCCACTTGGCAGTCGTTTTATTTAATTTATGACAGTTTACTGATCTCTCTCACTGTTATGTGTGAGGGGGAGAGGCCTTTTTTGGCGCTTTTGCTACGGATCAAAAAATTCAGTCAGAAGTTTATTGTCTTCCCTGCATGATCCGGTTCATCTCTACAGAACTCAGGGGTCTTCAAAACTTGTTTTGAGGGAGGTAATCACTCACAGCAGAGCTGTGAGATTGTAGTTGACTGTGATAAAAAAACGTTTATTTCTGTATATTTTTTTTTTTTCTGCTATCAGGGTTAGTTATCCTTTGCTAATGGGAGCAATCCTTTGCTAAAATTGTGTTTTTTACAAAGATTTGATGCTATAACTTTTCAGTTTATTAATTTTCAACTGTCATAACTTTTTCTGTGCTTCTTATAGGCACAGTACGTTTTCATATTATAGTAAATTACTTGAAAAGTATTTCCAAGTTGCTAGTTTATTTGCTAGTGTGTTAAACATGTCTGATTCAGAGGAAGATATCTGTGCTATATGTGCTAAAGCCAAAGTGGAGCCCAATAGAAATTTATGTACTAACTGTATTGATGCTACTTTAAATAAAAGTCAATCTGTACAAATTGAACATATTTCACCAAACAACGAGGGGAGAGTTATGCCGACTAACTCGCCTCACGTGTCAGTACCTGCATCTCCCGCTCGGGAGGTGCGTGATATTGTAGCGCCGAGTACATCTGGGCGGCCATTACAAATCACATTACAGGATATGGCTACTGTTATGACTGAAGTTTTGGCTAAATTACCAGAACTAAGAGGTAAGCGTGATCACTCTGGGGTGAGAACAGAGTGCGCTGATAATATTAGGGCCATGTCAGACACTGCGTCACAATTTGCAGAACATGAGGACGGAGAGCTTCATTCTGCGGGTGACGGTTCTGATCCAAACAAACTGGATTCAGATATTTCAAATTTTAAATTTAAACTGGAAAACCTCCGTGTATTACTAGGGGAGGTGTTAGCGGCTCTGAATGATTGTAACACAGTTGCAATACCAGAGAAAATGTGTAGGTTGAATAAATATTTTGCGGGTACCGGCGAGTACTGACGTTTTTCCTATACCTAAGAGACTTACTGAAATTGTTACTAAGGAGTGGGATAGACCCGGTGTGCCGTTCTCACCCCCTCCGATATTTAGAAAGATGTTTCCAATAGACGCCACCACACGGGACTTATGGCAAACGGTCCCTAAGGTGGAGGGAGCAGTTTCTACTTTAGCTAAGCGTACCACTATCCCGGTGGAGGATAGCTGTGCCTTTTCAGATCCAATGGATAAAAAGTTAGAGGGTTACCTTAAGAAAATGTTTGTTCAACAAGGTTTTATATTGCAACCTCTTGCATGCATTGCGCCTGTCACGGCTGCAGCAGCATTTTGGTTTGAGTCTCTGGAAGAGACACTTGAATCAGCTCCATTAGATGAGATTACACACAAGCTTAAAGCCCTTAAGTTAGCTAACTCATTTATTTCAGATGCCGTAGTACGTTTAACTAAACTTACGGCTAAGAATTCCGGATTCGCCATTCAGGCACGCAGAGCACTGTGGCTAAAATCCTGGTCAGCTGACGTTACTTCTAAATTCTAAATCTAAATTGCTTAATATACCTTTCAAAGGGCAGACCTTATTCGGGCCCGGGTTGAAAGAAATTATCGCTGACATTACAGGAGGTAAAGGCCATGCCCTGCCTCAAGACAGAGCCAAACCTAAGGCTAGACAGTCTAATTTCTCCAACATAGGTGTGTCCGGTCCACGGCGTCATCCTTACTTGTGGGATATTCTCTTCCCCAACAGGAAATGGCAAAGAGCCCAGCAAAGCTGGTCACATGATCCCTCCTAGGCTCCGCCTTCCCCAGTCATTCTCTTTGCCGTTGCACAGAGGTTAAATGTAAAAACGGCTCCGGTTCCGTTATTTAAGAGTTAAAGCTTTCAAATTTGGTGTGCAATACTTTTAAGGCTTTATGACACTGTGGTGAAATTTTGGTGAATTTTGAACATTTCCTTCATACTTTTGCGTATATTCAGTAAAAAAGTGTGTTCAGTTTAAAATTTAAAGAGACAGTAACGGTTTTATTTTAAAACGTTTTTTGTGCTTTATCAAGTTTATGCCAATTAACATGTCTGAACTATCAGATAGACTATGTTCTGTATGTTCGGAAGCCAAGGTTCCTATCCATTTAAATATATGTGATGAATGTGACAAACAAAGTAGGGACAATGATGCCACCGATAATGTTGCCCAAAATGATTCCTTAAGTGAGGGGAGTAAGCATGGTACTGCATCATCCCCTTCTATGTCTACACCAGTCTTGCCCACTCAGGAGGCCCCTAGTGCATCTAGTACGCCAATCCTCCTTACTATGCAACAATTAACGGCTGTAATGGATAATTCTATTAAAAACATTTTAGCCAAAATGCCCACTTATCAGCGAAAGCGCGACTGCTCTGTTTTAGATACTGAAGAGCATGAGGACGCTGATGATAATGGTTCTGACATGCCCTTACACCAGTCTGAAGGGGCTAGGGAGGTTTTGTCTGAGGGAGAAATTTCAGATTCAGGAAAAATTTCTCAACAAGCTGAACCTGACGTTATTACATTTAAATTTAAATTGGAACATCTCCGCGCTCTGCTTAAGGAGGTGTTATCTACTCTGGATGATTGTGACAATTTGGTCATTCCAGAGAAATTATGTAAGATGGACAGGTTTCTAGAGGTCCCGGTGCCCCCCGAAGCTTTTCCTATACCCAAGCGGGTGGCGGACATTGTAAATAAAGAATGGGAAAGGCCCGGCATACCTTTTGTCCCTCCCCCTATATTTAAGAAATTATTTCCTATGGTCGACCCCAGGAAGGACTTATGGCAGACAGTCCCCAAGGTCGAGGGGGCGGTCTCTACTCTAAACAAACGCACCACTATCCCTATAGAAGATAGTTGTGCTTTTAAAGATCCTATGGATAAAAAATTAGAGGGTTTGCTTAAAAAGATGTTTGTTCAGCAAGGTTACCTTCTACAACCAATTTCATGCATTGTTCCTGTCACTACAGCAGCGTGTTTCTGGTTCGAGGAACTAGAAAAGTCGCTCAATCAAGCATCCTCTTATGAGGAGGTTATGGACAGAGTTCAAGCACTTAAGTTGGCTAACTCTTTTACCTTAGACGCCACTTTGCAATTAGCTAGATTAGCGGCGAAAAATTCAAGTTTTGCTATTGTGGCGCGCAGAGCGCTTTGGCTGAAGTCTTGGTCAGCGGATGTGTCCTCCAAGAACAGATTGCTTAACATCCCTTTCAAGGGGAAAACGCTGTTTGGCCCTGACTTGAAAGAGATTATTTCAGACATCACTGGGGGAAAGGGCCACGCCCTTCCTCAGGATAGGTCTTTTAAGGCTAAAAATAAAACAAATTTTCGTCCCTTTTGCAGAAACGGACCAGCCTCAAATTCTACATCCTCTAAGCAAGAGGGTAATTCTTCTCAAACCAAGCCAGCCTGGAGACCGATGCAAGGCTGGAACAAAGGTAAGCAGGCCAAGAAGCCCGCTACCGCTACCAAGACAGCATGAGATGCTGGCCCCCGATCCGGGACCGGATCTGGTGGGGGGCAGACTCTCTCTCTTCGCTCAGGCTTGGGCAAGAGATGTTCAGGATCCTTGGGCGCTAGAAATAGTTTCTCAAGGTTATCTCCTGGAATTCAAGGAACTACTCCCAAGGGGAAGGTTCCACAGGTCTCAATTGTCTTCAGACCAAATAAAAAGACAGGCATTCTTACATTGTGTAGAAGACCTGTTTAAAAATGGGAGTGATTCATCCTGTTCCATTAGGAGAACAAGGGATGGGGTTTTACTCCAATCTGTTCATAGTTCACAAAAAAGAGGGAACATTCAGGCCAATTTTGGATCTCAAGATCCTAAACAAATTTCTAAAGGTCCCATCGTTCAAGATGGAAACCATTCGGACAATTCTTCCTACCATCCAGGAAGGTCAATTCATGACCACGGTGGATTTAAAGGATGCGTATCTACATATTCCTATCCACAAGGAACATCATCGGTTCCTAAGATTCGCCTTTCTGGACAAGCATTACCAGTTTGTGGCACTTCCATTCGGACTAGCCACTGCTCCAAGAATTTTCACAAAGGTACTAGGGTCCCTTCTAGCGGTGCTAAGGCCAAGGGGCATTGCAGTAGTACCCTACTTGGATGACATACTGATTCAAGCGTCGTCTCTACCTCAAGCAAAGGCTCATACGGACATTGTCCTAGCCTTTCTCAGATCTCACGGGTGGAAAGTGAACGTAGAAAAAAGTTCTCTATTCCCGTCAACAAGAGTTCCCTTCTTGGGAACAATAATAGACTCCTTAGAAATGAAGATTTTTCTGACAGAAGCCAAAAAATCAAAACTTCTAAGCTCTTGTCAAGTACTTCATTCTGTTCTTCTTCCTTCCATAGCGCAGTGCATGGAAGTAATAGGTTTGATGGTTGCGGCAATGGACATAGTTCCTTTTGCGCGAATTCATCTAAGACCATTACAACTGTGCATGCTCAGACAGTGGAATGGGGATTATACAGATTTGTCCCCGACGATCCAAGTAGATCAGAGGACCAGAGATTCACTCCGTTGGTGGCTGACCCTGGACAACCTGTCCCAAGGGATGAGCTTCAGAAGACCAGAGTGGGTCATTGTAACGACCGACGCCAGCCTGGTGGGCTGGGGCGCGGTCTGGAAACACCTGAAAGCTCAGGGTCTATGGTCTCGGGAAGAATCTCTTCTCCCGATAAACATTCTGGAACTGAGAGCGATATTCAATGCTCTCAAGGCTTGGCCTCAACTAGCAAAGGCCAAATTCATAAGGTTTCAATCAGACAACATGACGACTGTTGCATATATCAACCATCAGGGGGGAACAAGGAGTTCCCTGGCGATGGAAGAAGTGACCAAAGTAATTCAATGGGCGGAGCTTCACTCCTGCCACTTGTCTGCAATCCACATCCCAGGAGTGGAAAATTGGGAAGCGGATTTTCTGAGTCGTCAGACATTTCATCCGGGGGAGTGGGAACTCCATCCGGAAATCTTTGCCCAAATAACTCAATTATGGGGCTTTCCAGACATGGATCTGATGGCGTCTCGTCAGAACTTCAAGGTTCCTTGCTACGGGTCCAGATCCAGGGATCCCAAGGCAACTCTAGTAGATGCACTAGTAGCGCCCTGGACCTTCAACCTAGCTTATGTGTTCCCACCGTTTCCTCTCATTCCCAGGCTGGTAGCCAGGATCAATCAGGAGAGGGCTTCGGTGATCTTGATAGCTCCTGCGTGGCCACGCAGAACTTGGTATGCAGACCTGGTCAATATGTCATCGGCTCCACCATGGAAGCTACCGTTGAGACGGGACCTTCTTGTTCAAGGTCCGTTCGAACATCCGAATCTGGCATCACTCCAACTGACTGCTTGGAGATTGAACGCTTGATTTTATCAAAGCGTGGGTTCTCAGATTCTGTCATTGATACTCTTATTCAGGCTAGAAAGCCTGTAACTAGAAAAATTTACCATAAAATATGGAAAAAATATATCTGTTGGTGCGAATCAAAAGGATTCCCATGGAACAGGGTAAAAATTCCTAAGATTCTATCCTTTCTACAAGAGGGTTTGGAGAAAGGATTATCTGCAAGTTCTTTGAAGGGACAGATTTCTGCTTTATCTGTTTTACTTCACAAGAAGCTGGCGGCTGTGCCAGATGTTCAGGCTTTTGTTCAGGCTCTGGTTAGAATCAAGCCTGTCTACAAACCTTTGACTCCTCCTTGGAGTCTCAATTTAGTTCTTTCAGTTCTTCAAGGGGTTCCGTTTGAACCCTTACATTCCGTAGATATCAAGTTATTATCTTGGAAAGTTTTGTTTTTGGTTGCAATTTCTTCTGCTAGAAGAGTTTCAGAGTTATCTGCTCTGCAGTGTTCTCCTCCTTATCAGGTGTTCCATGCAGATAAGGTGGTTTTGCGTACTAAACCTGGTTTTCTTCCGAAAGTTGTTTCTAACAAAAATATTAACCAGGAGATAGTTGTGCCTTCTTTGTGTCCGAATCCAGTTTCAAAGAAGGAACGTTTGTTGCACAACTTGGATGTAGTTCGTGCTCTAAAGTTCTATTTAGAGGCTACAAAGGATTTCAGACAAACATCTTCCTTGTTTGTTGTTTATTCTGGTAAAAGGAGAGGTCAAAAAGCAACTTCTACCTCTCTCTCTTTTTGGCTTAAAAGCATCATCAGATTGGCTTATGAGACTGCCGGACGGCAGCCTCCTGAAAGAATCACAGCTCATTCCACTAGGGCTGTGGCTTCCACATGGGCCTTCAAGAACGAGGCTTCTGTTGATCAGATATGTAAGGCAGCGACTTGGTCTTCACTGCACACTTTTACCAAATTTTACAAATTTGATACTTTTGCTTCTTCTGAGGCTATTTTTGGGAGAAAGGTTTTGCAAGCCGTGGTGCCTTCCATCTAGGTGACCTGATTTGCTCCCTCCCATCATCCGTGTCCTAAAGCTTTGGTATTGGTTCCCACAAGTAAGGATGACGCCGTGGACCGGACACACCTATGTTGGAGAAAACAGAATTTATGTTTACCTGATAAATTACTTTCTCCAACGGTGTGTCCGGTCCACGGCCCGCCCTGGTTTTTTAATCAGGTCTGATGATTTATTTTCTCTAACTACAGTCACCACGGTATCATATGATTTCTCCTATGCAAATATTCCTCCTTTACGTCGGTCGAATGACTGGGGAAGGCAGAGCCTAGGAGGGATCATGTGACCAGCTTTGCTGGGCTCTTTGCCATTTCCTGTTGGGGAAGAGAATATCCCACAAGTAAGGATGACGCCGTGGACCGGACACACCGTTGGAGAAAGTAATTTATCAGGTAAACATAAATTCTGTTTTTCGTTCCTTTCGTAATTTCAAAGCAGGAGCAGCATCAACTTCCTCTGCACCAAAACAGGAAGGAGCTGTTGCTCGCTACAGACAAGGCTGGAGACCTAACCAGTCCTGGAACAAGGGCAAGCAGGCCAGGAAACCTGCTGCTGCCCCTAAGACAGCATGAATCGAGGGCCCCCGATCCGGGAACGGATCTAGTGGGGGGCAGACTTTCTCTCTTCGCCCAGGCTTGGGCAAGAGATGTCCAGGATCCCTGGGCGTTAGAGATCATATCTCAGGGATACCTTCTAGACTTCAAATTCTCTCCCCCAAGAGGGAGATTTCATCTGTCAAGGTTGTCAACAAACCAAATAAAGAAAGAGGCGTTTCTACGCTGCGTACAAGATCTTTTATTAATGGGAGTGATCCATCCGGTTCCGCGGTCGGAACAAGGACAAGGGTTTTACTCAAATCTGTTTGTGGTTCCCAAAAAAGAGGGAACTTTCAGGCCAATCTTGGATTTAAAGATCCTAAACAAATTCCTAAGAGTTCCATCGTTCAAAATGGAAACTATTCGGACAATTTTACCCATGATCCAAAAGGGTCAGTACATGACCACAGTGGATTTAAAGGATGCTTACCTTCACATACCGATTCACAAAGATCATTACCGGTATCTAAGGTTTGCCTTTTTAGACAGGCATTACCAGTTTGTAGCTCTTCCATTCGGATTGGCTACGGCTCCGAGAATCTTCACAAAGGTTCTGGGTGCTCTTCTGGCGGTACTAAGACCGCGAGGAATTGCGGTAGCTCCGTACCTAGACGACATTCTGATACAAGCTTCAAGCTTTCAAACTGCCAAGTCTCATACAGAGTTAGTACTGGCATTTCTAAGGTCGCATGGATGGAAGGTGAACGAAAAGAAGAGTTCTCTCTTTCCACTCACAAGAGTTCCCTTCTTGGGGACTCTTATAGATTCTGTAGAAATGAAGATTTACCTGACAGAAGACAGGTTAACAAAGCTTCAAAATGCATGCCGTGTCCTTCATTCCATTCAACACCCGTCAGTAGCTCAATGCATGGAGGTGATCGGCTTAATGGTAGCAGCAATGGACATAGTACCCTTTGCACGCCTACATCTCAGACCGCTGCAATTGTGCATGCTAAGTCAGTGGAATGGGGATTACTCAGACTTGTCCCCTACTCTGAATCTGCATCAAGAGACCAGAAATTCTCTTCTATGGTGGCTTTCTCGGCCACATCTGTCCAGGGGGATGCCATTCAGCAGGCCGGACTGGACAATTGTAACAACAGACGCCAGCCTACTAGGTTGGGGCGCTGTCTGGAATTCTCTGAAGGCTCAGGGACAATGGAATCAGGAGGAGAGTCTCCTACCAATAAACATTCTGGAATTGAGAGCAGTTCTCAATGCCCTTCTGGCTTGGCCCCAGTTAACAACTCGGGGGTTCATCAGGTTTCAGTCGGACATCACGACTGTAGCTTACATCAACCATCAGGGAGGGACAAGAAGCTCCCTAGCAATGATGGAAGTATCAAAGATAATTCGCTGGGCAGAGTCTCACTCTTGCCACCTGTCAGCAATCCACATCCCGGGAGTGGAGAACTGGGAGGCGGATTTCTTAAGTCGTCAGACTTTTCATCCGGGGGAGTGGGAACTTCATCCGGAGGTCTTTGCCCAAATACTTCGACGTTGGGGCAAACCAGAGATAGATCTCATGGCGTCTCGACAGAACGCCAAGCTTCCTCGTTACGGGTCCAGATCCAGGGATCCGGGAGCGGTTCTGATAGATGCTTTGACAGCACCTTGGACCTTCGGGATGGCTTATGTGTTTCCACCCTTCCCGATGCTTCCTCGATTGATTGCCAGAATCAAACAGGAGAGAGCATCAGTGATTCTAATAGCGCCTGCATGGCCACGCAGGACTTGGTATGCAGATCTAGTGGACATGTCATCCTGTCCACCTTGGTCGCTACCTCTGAAACAGGACCTTCTGATCCAGGGTCCCTTCAAACATCAAAATCTAATTTCTCTGAAGCTGACTGCTTGGAAATTGAACGCTTGATACCTTAATGCAGGCTAGGAAGCCTGTTACCAGAAAGATTTACCATAAGATATGGCACAAATACTTATATTGGTGCGAATCCAAGAGTTACTCATGGAGTAAGGTTAGGATTCCGAGGATATTGTCTTTTCTACAAGAAGGTTTAGAAAAGGGTTTATCCGCTAGTTCCTTAAAGGGACAGATTTCAGCTCTGTCCATTCTTTTACACAAACGTCTGTCAGAAGTTCCGGACGTTCAAGCTTTTTGTCAGGCTTTAGCTAGGATCAAGCCTGTGTTTAAAACTGTTGCTCCACCATGGAGTTTGAACTTAGTTCTTAATGTTTTACAGGGGGTTCCGTTTGAACCCCTTCATTCCATTGATATCAAGTTGTTATCTTGGAAAGTTCTGTTTTTAATGGCGATTTCCTCGGCTCGAAGAGTCTCTGAGTTATCTGCCTTACATTGTGATTCTCCTTATCTGATTTTTCATTCAGACAAGGTAGTTCTGCGTACTAAACCTGGGTTCCTACCTAAGGTGGTCACTAACAGGAATATCAATCAAGAGATTGTGGTTCCATCTTTGTGTCCTAATCCTTCTTCGAAAAAGGAACGTCTGCTACACAATCTAGATGTAGTCCGTGCCCTGAAATTTTATCTACAGGCAACTAAGGATTTTCGACAAACGTCTTCCCTGTTTGTCGTTTATTCTGGTCAGAGGAGAGGTCAAAAAGCTTCGGCTACCTCTCTCTCCTTTTGGCTTCGTAGCATAATACGGTTAGCCTATGAGACTGCTGGACAGCAGCCTCCTGAAAGAATTACAGCACATTCTACTAGAGCTGTGGCTTCCACTTTGGCCTTTTAAGAATGAGGCTTCTGTTGAACAGATTTGCAAGGCTGCAACTTGGTCTTCTCTTCATACTTTTTCCAAATTTTACAAATTTGACACTTTTGCTTCTTCGGAGGCTGTTTTTGGGAGAAAGGTTCTTCAGGCAGTGGTTCCTTCCGTATAAAGAGCCTGCCTGTCCCTCCCGTCATCCGTGTACTTTAGCTTTGGTATTGGTATCCCAGAAGTAATGGATGATCCGTGGACTGGATACACTTAACAAGAGAAAACATAATTTATGCTTACCTGATAAATTTATTTCTCTTGTAGTGTATCCAGTCCACGGCCCGCCCTGTCACTTTAAGGCAGGTAATTTTTCCATTAAACTACAGTCACCACTGCACCCTATGGTTTTCCTTTCTCTGCATGTTTTCGGTCGAATGACTGGTAATGGCAGTTAGGGGAGGAGCTATATAGCAGCTCTGCTGGGTGAATCCTCTTGCACTTCCTGTTGGGGAGGAGTTAATATCCCATAAGTAATGGATGATCCGTGGACTGGATACACTACAAGAGAAATAAATTTATCAGGTAAGCATAAATTATGTTTTTCACTTAGCTTATATTATTCACAGTGGTGTACAGGAATGCACAATTATCCTAACACATTTTTACTTATTCTTTAGAGGAAGGAGTGAGTTGTTTAAAACACATGACTTTATTCTAGTAATTTTGAAACAAACTGGAGTTTGTACCACCAACAATGCCGGTCATAAATTATAAGGTAACATGTAATCAGCAGTGATCAAACAAGTGTGGTCATAAATGAGTGATTAGCAAACTTGTACTATATCAGAATACCCTGCATAATGTGATTTTACCTTTAACAAACCAGTTTCCTATTAAAAGATAATACAATAATAATTGAAAATATTTGGATTATGCAAAGCACTCTATACAGAAAATGTGCGGAAAACTCAACCTCTGGTTTGTGGAAATGTTTCTCTTGTAAGGTGTATCCAGTCCACGGATCATCCATTACTTGTGGGATATTCTCATTCCCAACAGGAAGTTGCAAGAGGACACCCACAGCAGAGCTGTAATATAGCTCCTCCCCTAACTGTCATAGCCAGTCATTCTCTTGCAACTCTCAACAAGCTAGGATGTTGTAGGAGGGAGTGGTTAAATATAGCTAGTTTATTTTCTTCAATCAAAAGATTGTTATTTTTAAATAGTACCGGAGTTGTGCTATTTTATCTCAGGCAGTAAATAGAAGAAGAATCTGCCTGAGGTTTCTTTGATCTCTAAGATCCATTGCTGTTCTCACATATGTCTGAGGGGATTACACAGATGAGGTAAAACTTCAGCGAGAGAATGGCGTGCAGTTTATTCTGCTATCAGGTATGTGCAGTTATAATTTTTTCTAGAGATGGAAAACACTAGAAAATGCTGCTGATACCGGATTAATGTAAGTTAAGCCTGAATACAGTGATTTAATAACGACTGGTATCATGCTTACTCCCAGGGGTAATACCCTTATGATATTACAATATAAAATGTTTGCTGGCATGTTTAATCGTTTGTATATATGCTTTGGTGATAAAACTTTATTGGGGCCTAGTTTTTTCCACATGGCTGGCTTAAATTTAAACTAGATACAGTTTTCCTGAGGCTTTCCACTGTTGTAGTATAAAAGTTACAGTTGGTGCAGTTAAAATTACAAACTGTGACATCCAGCTTCCCTCAAAGGCCCTCTGAATGCTATAGGACATCTCTAAAGGGCCCAAAGGCTTTCCAAAGTCGTTTATTGGGGAAGGTAGGGCCACAGCTTGCTGTGGCAGTTGGTTGTGACTGTTAAAAAACGTCTATTTCGTTTGTTTGTTTTTATCCGTTTTTTGAACTAAGGGGTTAATCATCCATTTGCAAGTGGGTGCAATGCTCTGTTAGCCTATTATACACACTGTAAAAATTTCGTTTGATTTACTGCATTTTTTCACTGTTTTTCAAATTCTGTCAAAATTTGTTTCTCTTAAAGGCACAGTACCGTTTTTTATATTTGCTTGTTAACTTGATTTAAAGTGTTTTCCAAGCTTGCTAGTCTCATTGCTAGTCTGTATAAACATGTCTGACATAGAAGAAACTCCTTGTTTATTATGCTTAAAAGCCATGGTGGAACCCCCTCTTAGAATGTGTACCAAATGTACTGATTTCATTTTATGCAATAAAGATCATTTTCTGTCTTTAAAAAATTTTATCACCAGAGGAATCTGACGAGGGGGAAGTTATGCCGACTAACTTTCCCCACGTGTCAGACCCTTTGACTCCCGCTTAAGGGACTCACGCTCAAATGGCGCCAAGTACATCTAGGGCGCCCATAGCATTTACTTTACAAGACATGGCGGCAGTCATGGATAATACACTGTCAGCGGTATTAGCCAGACTACCTGAACTTAAAGGTAAGCGAGATAGCTCTGGGGTGAGACAAAATGCAGAGCATACTGACGCTTTAAGAACCATGTCTGATACTGCCTCACAATATGCAGAAGCTGAGGAAAGAGAGCTTCAGTCAGTGGGTGATGTTAATGACTCAGGAAAGATACCTGATTCTAATATTTCTACATTTAAATTTAAGCTTGAACACCTCCGCGTGTTGCTTAGGGAGGTTTTAGCTGCTCTGAATGACTGTGATACCATTGCAGTGCCAGAGAAATTGTGTAGACTGGATAAATACTTTGCAGTGCCGGTGTGTACTGATGTTTTTCCAAATACCTAAAAGGTTTACAGAAATTATTAATAAGGAATGGGATAGACCAGGTGTGCCGTTCTCTTCCCCTCCTATTTTTAGAAAAATGTTTCCAATAGATGCCACCACACGGGACTTATGGCAGACAGTCCCTAAGGTGGAGGGAGCAGTTTCTACTCTAGTAAAGCGTACTACTATCCCTGTCGAGGACAGTTGTGCTTTTTTTTTTTTTTTTTTTTTTAGATCCAATGGATAAAAAATTAGAGGTTACCTTAAGAAAATATTTATTCAACAAGGTTTTATCCTACAGCCCCTTGCATGCATTGCCCCTGTCACTGCAGCTGTGGCGTACTGGTTTGAGTCTCTGGAAGAGGCTTTACAGGTAGCGACTCCATTGGATGACATACTTGGCAAACTTAGAGCACTTAAGCTAGCCAATTCTTTTATTCTGATGCCATTGTTCATTTGACTAAACTAACGGCTAAGAATTCTGGTTTTGCTATACAGGCGCGCAGAGCGCTATGGCTTAGATCATGGTCAGCTGACGTGACTTCAAAATCTAAGCTACTTAACATTCCCTTCAAGGGGCAGACCCTATTCGGGCCTGGTTTGAAGGAGATTATTGCTGATATCACTGGAGGAAAAGGTCATGCCCTTCCTCAGGACAGGTCCAAATCTAGGGCCAAACAGTCTAATTTTCGTGCCTTTCGAAACTTCAAGGCAGGTGCGGCATCAACTTCCTCTAATGCTAAACAAGAGGGAACTTTTGCTCAATCCAAGACGGTCTGGAGACCAATCCAGACCTGGAAAAAAAGTAAGCAGGCCAAAAAGCCTGCTGCTGCCTCTAAGACAGCATGAAGGAACGGCCCCCTATCCGGTAACGGATCTAGTAGGGGGCAGACTTTCACTCTTCGCCCAGGCGTGGGCAAGAGATGTTCAGGATCCCTGGGCGTTGGAAATTATATCCCAGGGATATCTCCTGGACTTCAAAGCTTCCCCCCCAAAAGGGAGATTTCACCTTTCACAATTATCTGCAAACCAGATAAAGAGAGAGGCATTTTTACACTGTGTACGAGACCTCCTAGTTATGGGAGTGATCCATCCAGTTCCAAAGGAGGAACAGGGACAGGGTTTTTACTCAAATCTGTCTGTGGTTCCCAAAAAAGAGGGAACCTTCAGACCAATTATGGATCTAAAGATCTTAAACAAATTCCTCAAAGTTCCATCATTCAAGATGGAAACTATTCGTACCATCCTACCAATGATCCAGGAGGGTCAATATATGACTACAGTGGATCTAAAGGATGCTTATTTTCACATTCCGATACACAAAGATCATCATCGGTTTCTCAGGTTTGCCTTTCTAGACAGGCATTACCAGTTTGTAGCTCTTCCCTTTGGATTAGCTACAGCCCCAAGAATCTTTACAAAGGTTCTAGGGTCGCTTCTGGCGGTCCTAAGGCCGCGGGGCATAGCAGTAGCCCCTTATTTAGACGACATCCTGATACAGGCGTCAAACTTGCAAATTGCCAAGTCTCATACGGACGTAGTACTGGCATTTCTGAGGTCGCATGGGTGGAAAGTGAACGAGGAAAAGAGTTCTCTATCCCCACTCACAAGAGTTTCCTTTCTAGGGACTCTGATAGATTCTGTAGAAATGAAAATTTACCTGACTGAGTCCAGGTTATCAAAGCTTCTAAATTCCTGCCGGGTTCTTCATTCCATTCCGCGCCCTTCGATGGCTCAGTATATGGAAGTAATCGGCTTAATGGTAGCGGCAATGGACATAGTGCCGTTTGCACGCTTACATCTCAGACCGCTGCAACTATGCATGCTCAGTCAGTGGAACGGGGATTACACAGATTTGTCCCCTCAACTGAATCTGGACCAAGAGACCAGGGATTCTCTTCTCTGGTAGCTATCTCGGGTCCATCTGTCCAAAGGTATGACCTTTCGCAGGCCAGATTGGACAATTGTAACAACAGATGCCAGCCTTCTAGGTTGGGGTGCAGTCTGGAATTCCCTGAAGGCTCAGGGATCGTGGACTCAGGAGGAGTCTCTCCTTCCAATAAATATTCTGGAACTAAGAGCGATATTCAATACTCTTCAGGCTTGGCCTCAGTTAGCAACTCTGAGGTACATCAGATTTCAGTCGGACAACATCACGACTGTAGCTTACATCAACCATCAAGGGGGAACAAGAAGTTCCCTAGCGATGTTAGAAGTTTCAAAAATAATTCGCTGGGCAGAGATTCACTCTTGCCACCTATCAGCTATCCATATCCCAGGTGTAGAGAACTGGGAGGCGGATTTTCTAAGTCGTCAGACTTTTCATCCGGGAGAGTGGGATCTCCATCCGGAGGTTTTTGCACAACTGATTCATCGTTGGGGCAAACCAGAACTGGATCTCATGGCATCTCGCCAGAACGCCAAGCTCCAGGGATCCCAAGGCGACACTGATAGATGCTCTAGCAGAACCCTGGTCTTTCAACCTGGCTTATGTGTTTCCACCGTTTCCTCTGCTCCCTCGACTGATTGCCAAGATCAAGCAGGAGAGAGCATCAGTGATTCTGATAGCACCTGCGTGGCCACGCAGGACCTGGTATGCAGATCTAGTAGACATGTCATCCTTTCCACCATGGTCTCTGCCTCTGAGACAGGACCTTCTACTTCAGGGTCCTTTCAACCATCCAAATCTAATTTCTCTGAGGCTGACTGCCTGGAGATTGAACGCTTGATTTATCAAAGCGTGGCTTCTCCGAGTCAGTTATTGATACCTTAATACAGGCACGAAAGCCTGTCACCAGGAAAATTTAACATAGGATATGGCGTAAATATCTTTATTGGTGTGAATCCAAGGGTTACTCATGGAGTAAGGTCAGGATTCCCAGGATATTATCTTTTCTCCAAGAAGGTTTGGAAAAAGGATTGTCAGCTAGTTCCTTAAAGGGACAGATTTCTGCTCTGTCTATTCTTTTGCACAAGCGTCTGGCAGATGTTCCAGACGTTCAGGCATTTTGTCAGGCTTTAGTTAGAATCAAGCCTGTGTTTAAACCTGTTGCTCCACCATGGAGCTTAAATTTGGTTCTTAAGGTTCTTCAAGGAGTTACGTTTGAACCTCTTCATTCCATAGATATCAAACTTTTATCTTGGAAAGTTCTGTTTTTTGGTAGCTATTTCCTCGGCTCGTAGAGTCTCTGAGCTATCTGCGTTATAATGTGATTCTCCTTATCTGATTTTTCATACGGATAAGGTAGTCCTGCGTACCAAACCTGGGTTCTTACCTAAGGTGGTATCTAACAAGAATATCAATCAAGAGATTGTTGTTCCATCCTTGTGTCCTAATCCTTCTTCGAAGAAGGAACGTCTATTACACAATCTGGACGTGGTCCGTGCTTTAAAGTTTTACTTACAAGCTACTAAAGATTTTCGTCAAACATCTGCTTTGTTTGTTGTCTACTCTGGACAGAGGAGAGGTCAAAAGGCTTCGGCAACCTCTTTCTTTTTGGCTAAGAAGCATAATCCGCTTAGCCTATGAGACTGCTGGACAGCAGCCTCCTGAAAGGATTACAGCTCATTCCACTAGAGCTGTGGCTTTCCACTTGGGCCTTTAAAAATGAGGCTTCTGTTGAACAGATTTGCAAGGCGGCGACTTGGTCTTCGCTTCATACTTTTTTAAAATTTTACAAATTTGATACTTTTGCTTCTTTGGAGGCTATATTTGGGAGAGAGGTTTTACAGGCAGTGGTTCCTTCCATTTAAGTACCTGCCTTGTCCCTCCCTTCATCCGTGTACTTTAGCTTTGGTATTGGTATCCCACAAGTAATGGATGATCCGTGGACTGGATACACCTTACAAGAGAAAACACAATTTATGCTTACCTGATAAATTTATTTCTCTTGTGGTGTATCCAGTCCACGGCCCGCCCTGTCATTTTAAGGCAGGTAATTTTTAAATTTAAACTACAGTAACCACTGCACCCTATGGTTCCTCCTTTCTCGGCTTGTTTTCGGTCGAATGACTGGCTATGACAGTTAGGGGAGGAGCTATATTACAGCTCTGCTGTGGGTGTCCTCTTGCAACTTCCTGTAGGGAATGAGAATATCCCACAAGTAATGGATGATCTGTGGACTGGATACACCACAAGAAAAATAAATTTATCAGGTAAGCATAAATTGTGTTTTTTTTTATACTGTGTATCATGCATTTTCAAATGTCAGGGAAAATTTTGTAGCATATAAAAAAATTTGAATAATTTGTAAAACTATATTTAAGTTTCACAAAATGTAGCTATACAAAGTAAAATGCTTTACTCTGATAAGGAAAATACTGTCATCTATTTCTAGAAACTTTAGAATGAGATATGCAGTCATAAGAAATATATCATATTACCCAAATAATGATAAACAAAGAAAATAAGGCATTTACATTATTTTTCAGCAATGTCTGGTACGAGGAAGTTATGTGTAGGGTGTGGCGTAATGTATCAGTGACGGGAAGACAATATATAATTAGTCTGTGAGATGCTGCAGGACTTGGAGTCCGCTTAACCCCATGTTAGCTGGGTGTAATTCAGCAATCTTGTGCTGTCGGACATTCTCTTGATTCTTCCAGTCATTGTCCTTCGTTATCCCACTGTATTTTTTGTACCCAATTTTGTGGAGAAATCTCATATGTAAATGTTAAGTCCACCTTTGATGTGTTACAGTGATTATATGATAAATATAACAATAAATGTGATTATATACATCATAATAAAGATATATGTTCCTATTTATCTACTCTTGAATCACAATTAAACATGTATGTGAGTGTAATATTTGTCTTTATTTTTTATTTTTACAGCTATTCTTATACAGTGAGACTCTAGACTTGGTGATTGCTGCTGCAGGAGCCCTGCTTTTTTGTGGGTTCATTATCTATGACACACATGTGCTGATGCACAAGCTGTCTCCAGAAGAGTATATTCTTGCTGCAATCAATTTGTACCTGGATATCATTAATCTCTTTCTGCACCTGCTTCGTTTACTGGAAGCTTTAAACAAAAAATAATTCAGCGCATTCCTTTCCACGGATATGGTGCAATAAAACAGGCGCTTTTCTTTCTTCTTCTGAATGTGTGGTTTCAAAATTATAGTTTTTATTCATGATTAATTTGTTGCATTGCATGTAGCGAAGGTGTTTTTCAAAAAAGATACTTGTAAAAATATGCACATTCCTGCTGAAAACTGCAAAACATAAGGGGAAAATGCATTGGAAAAATGCTTGAACTGCTCAAAAATGACAAAATATAAGGTTTTGACTGGTGCCATGATGTTTCATCTCAGGAAACAGTTACATATCTCATTTTAAAAAATAATTGCAAACCTAATATTTTAAGGTCATTTTTATTCCTAACCTGTTTTGTAAATAAACTAAAAATACGTTTGTCCAGCATGTATAGCGCTAATAAGATACTTAAAAGATATGGTTTGTTTGTTATATGAATAACTGCAAAAGTGCTATAATATGGAGCAGGATAAGTTGCCACTTATTTACGGGTCTTTAGACGTATTCTAAATACATAAAAAAATAGTAGGTGACACTTTATGTTGGATTAGAAGTAATGGATTAAAGGGACATGAAACCCACATGTTTTATTATTTCATGATTCAGATAGAGCATGTGATTTTAAACAACTTAAAAATTGACTTCTATTATCTAATTTGTTTTGTACTTTTTGTTATCCTTTGTAAAGGATACCTAGGTAGGCTCAGAAGCTGCTGATTGGTGGCTGCACATACATGCTTCATGTTATTGGCTCACATGTGAGTAGTAATGCACTGCTGCTGCTTCAACAAAGGATACCAACAGAATGAAGCAAATTACCGACCAGAACTAAAATTAGAAAGTTGTTTAAAATTGTATTTTCTTTCTGAATCATGATAGGAAAAAAATGGGTTTATGTCCCATTAAAGCAAATTCCACATTCCTTTATGTATGTTTTTTTTTTTTTATGTTGCTACAAATATTGTCTATTTTTATTATAACCAAATACTACTGAACTGGTATTCTGTGTGATGTATGATTACTTTTTATTAATATTTTTATTTTACACAAACAAAAATTTGACAACCGAGCAAGTTTGAGTAGATACAATGTAGACATAATTTATAGTACATTTACCATAAAGGTATTGCTCAAATGACAGCATTTATTATTGACAAATGCCAAATTTTCTAAAATCTTAAGGAATCCTGTTTTGCCAAGTAAATTGGTGGTGTTCTGCATTGGAAATCAAGCTAGTTTACACAATATAATTACAATATTTTGAGTCACTGTAAAACAAATTAATAAAAAAATGTTTTATTTTATTCCTCTGTGTGTTTTTCTGCTCTCAAAATAATTATCATACAAGCTATTGGCATAGACTAGACGCCTGTACTAACTAGATTCTATATCTTACTGTTAGGATGTAGTAGCCTTATAATGGTTTACAAAGGTTCAGAAAACTGTATTTTTAACAACTAATATTCTGTTACCAAAGTACATAGATAATACATTGCGTTTGTAAATATAGTAAAATTCATATTTATTACCATACTTGAAGAAACCGCTTCATGCCGCTATCTCTCATTAGCTGGCAGCCAGTCACTGAAATGGCTCAAAGCAACTGACCAATCAGATGGATTATTGAAATTAGCACGTTAATATGCTAATCTGCAATGCGCGATCCCAGTTGCATGCGTACTCTGACTAAACCATACATGGATGTCTCTGTAGTGTGAAGCCTATAAGAAAGTATGTGTGCTTGCATGTTTTGACAGAGCAAGTCTGCAAGTTCTAATAGCACATAACATTTCATGCTGCGGGTAATGATCACGTGACTACAGTTATGACAGAAACACTCCTCCTACTGACAGCCTAGCAATAGAAATGAATTGTGGGATTTAGTAAGGTGATGCGCGCTCCCGAGGGCTATATATATAGAGACATCCGTGAATGGCTTTGCATAATTAGGTAAACTGAGGGAGTGCAAAATAGGACATTTTTAAATTTTGAGTTTTAGTTTAAAAAAAATAATTACATATAATTAGGAAACATCATTTCTTCTATAAGGTACGATGAGTCCACGGATTCATCCTTTACTTGTGGGATATTATCCTCCTGCTAACAGGAAGTGGCAAAGAGCACCACAGCAGAGCTGTCTATATAGCTCCTCCCTTAGCTCCACCCCCCAGTCATTCTCTTTGCCTACTCTAAGTACTAGGAAGGGTAAAGTGAAAGAGGTGATAAAATATTAGTTTTTAATTTCTTCAAGGAAGAGTTTTTTGTTTTAAATGGTACCGGTGTGTACTATTTACTCTCAGGCAGCACATGGATGAAGACTTCTGCCTGGAAGATGATGATCTTAGCATTTGTAACTAAGATCCAGTGCTGTTCCCACAGAGGCTGAGGAGTACAGGAAACTTCAGTGTGAGGAACGTTTTCATGCTATATAGCAGTGAGGTATGTTCAGTCATTTTTTTCTGGAGAGACTGTATTTCAGAAAGGCTGACAGTATCCCCATGAGGGTAAGGGTAAGCAGTAATCCTAAGAGCTATAGAAAGGCATTACTAAGCTTGCATAAGGGGCTAATTAAAAAAATGGTTGACACTGAGTTTTGAATGTTTGTGGGCAAACGTTTTCTGAACTGGGAGTGCTGTTAACGTTTTTTGGGCAACATTATTGAGGGTACACTTGGCTTATTTTTTGGATCTCAGAACCCACATAGCTAGTTTAAAACCGCTCTGGTGCGGTTCTTTGAGGCTGTAGAGACATTGAGTGAGATGGGCGGGGCCTATTTTCGCGCCTCAGATGCGCAGTTTTCACGCAGCAAGCTCCAACTCCTGAGGGCCCTTGTGGATGTTTTGGGTCAAATCGAAGCTTTAACCCCATATTTACAATCCCTGAGGGCAGGTAGACGCCACAGCAGTGCTGGGGGTGTTTTTTCCGGATTTAGGCCTTAATTCAATCCGGTTTGCACAATAAAGGGTTAAATGTTAAATTTTCTTGTGGGGAAAACTTAACTACACATATTGAGTCTGCAGTTTTGCAGAACGTGTGTGCTTTTTTTCTCTTAAAGGCGCAGTACCATTTTTTAAGAGTTGTTTTTTTTCACTAATAGTGTTTTCATGCTTGTTTGTAGTCATTACTAGCCTGTTCAACATGTCTGACATTGAGGAAAGTCATTGTTCAATTGTTTAGAAGCCATTGTGGAACCCCCACTTAGAATGTGTCCCTCATGCACTGAAAGGTCAATAAATTGCAAAGAACCTATTTTAGCTACTAAAAGTATGTTGCAGGATGATTCTCAGTCAGAAGGGAATCAGGTTATGCCATCTGCTTCTCCCCAAGTGTCACAACCATTAACGCCCGCACAAGCGACGCCAAGTACTTCTAGTGTGTCTAATTCTTTCACCCTGCAAGATATGGCCGCAGTTATGAATACTACCCTCACAGGGGTTTTATCTAAGCTGCCTGGGTTGCAGGGGAAGCGCAGTAGGTCTGGTGTGAGAACAAATGCTGAGCCCTCTGATCCTTTATTAGCCATATCCGATGTACCCTCACAATGTTCTAGTTGGGGTGAGGGATTTGCTGTCTGAGGGAGAGATTTCTGATTCAGGAAAGATGTTCCCTCAGACAGACTCAGATATGACGGCTTTTAAATTTAAACTAGAACACCTCCACTTATTGCTCAGGGAGTTTTTAGCGACTCTGGATGATTGTGACCCTATTGTAGTTCCAGAGAAATTGTGTAAAATGGACAGATTTCTAGAGGTTCCTGCTTACACTGATGTTTTTCCGGTCCCTAAGAGGATTTCGGACATTGTTACTAAGGAGTGGGATAGACCAGGTATTCCGTTCGCTCCCCCTCCTACTTTTAAGAAAATGTTTCCCATATCGGACACCATGCGGGACTCGTGGCAGACGGTCCCTAAGGTGGAGGGAGCTATTTCTACCCTGGATAAGCGTACAACTATACCTATTGAGGACAGTTGTGCTTTCAAAGATCCTATGGATAAAAAATTAGAGGGTCTTCTAAAGAAAATATTTGTTCATCAGGGTTTTCTTCTCCAACCTATAGCGTGCATTTTTCCCGTAACTACTGCAGCTGCTTTTTGGTTCGAGGCTCTTCAGGTTGAGACCCCATTAGATGATAGTCTGGATAGAATTAGGGCTCTCAAGCTAGCTAATTCTTTCATTACAGATGCCGCTTTTCAACTGGCTAAATTAGCGGCAAAGAATTAGGGTTTTGCCATTCTAGCGCGTAGAGCGTTATGGCTTAAGTCCTGGTCTGCTGATGTGTTGTCAAAATCTAAGCTTTTAGCCATCCCTTTCAAGGGTAAGACCCTATTCGGGCCTGAACTGAAAGAGATCATTTCAGACATCACTGGAGGGAAAGGCCATGCCCTTCCTCAGGATAAGACAAATAAGATGAGAACCAAACAAAATAATTTTCATTCCTTTCGAAACTTCAAAGGTGGTCCCTCTACCTCTTCCCCTGCTGCAAGGCAAGAGGGGAATTTTGCTCAATCCAAGTCAGTCTGGAGACCTAACCAGACTTGGAACAAAGGTAAACAGGCCAAGAAGCCCGCTGCTGCCACCAAGACAGCATGAAGGGGTAGCCCCCGATCCGGGACCGGATCTAGTAGGGGGCAGACTTTCTTTCTTTGCTCAGGCTTTGGCAAGAGACGTTCAGGACTCCTGGGCTTTAGAAATCGTAACCTAGGGGTATCTTC
The DNA here is from genome assembly GCF_027579735.1 of Bombina bombina. Taxonomy (NCBI): domain Eukaryota; kingdom Metazoa; phylum Chordata; class Amphibia; order Anura; family Bombinatoridae; genus Bombina; species Bombina bombina. The sequence continues at coordinate 268,454,413 of NC_069504.1, read as the reverse complement.
AAGATTTCAAAGATTCTCCTCCAAGGGGGAGATTCCATCTTTCTCAATTGTCTGTAAACCGGACAAAAAGAGAGGCGTTCTTACGCTAGGTAGAAGACCTATATACCATGGGAGTGATCTGCCCAGTTCCGAAAGCAGAACAGGGGTTCTACTCCAATCTGTTTGTGGTTCCCAAAAAAGAGGGAACCTTCAGACCAATTTTTAGATCTCAAGATCCTAAACAAATTCCTCAGAGTCCCATCCTTCAAGATGGAGACCATTCGGACTATTTTACCAATGATCCAGGAGGGTCAATATATGACCATCGTGGACTTAAAGGATGCGTATCTACACATCCCTATCCACAAAGATCATCACCAGTTCCTCAGGTTCACTTTTCTGGACAAGCATTACCAGTTTGTGGCTCTTCCCTTCGGGTTGGCCACAGCTCCCAGAATTTTCACAAAGGTGCTAGGGTCCCTTCTGGCGGTTCGAAGGCCGCGGGGCATAGCAGTGGCGCCTTATCTGGACGATATCTTAATTCAGGCGTCGACTTACCAGCTAGCCAAATCTCACACGGACATCGTGTTGGCTTTTCTAAGATCTCACGGGTGGAAGGTGAACGTAAAAAAGAGTTCACTTATCCCTCTCACAAGAGTTCCATTCCTGGGAACTCTGATAGATTCGGTGGACATGAAAAAATTTCTGACGGAGGTCAGGAAATCAAAGATTTTAACCACCTGCCGAGCTCTTCATTCCATTCCTCGGCCTTCAGTGGCTCAGTGTATGGAGGTAATCGGACTAATGGTAGCGGCAATGGACATAGTTCCGTTTGCTTGCTTGCATCTCAGACCACTGCAACTATGCATGCTCAAACAGTGGAATGGGGATTATGCAGATTTATCTCCTCAGATAAATCTGGATCAAGAGACCAGAGACTCTCTTCTTTGGTGGTTGTCACAGGATCATCTGTCCCAGGGAATGTGTTTCCGCAGGCCAGCATGGGTCATAGTGACGATGGACGCCAGCCTATTGGGCTGGGGTGCAGTCTGGAAAAAGCACAGGGTTTGTGGACTCAGGAGGAGGCTCTCCTCCCGATAAATATTCTAGAACTGAGAGCGATATTCAACGCGCTTCAGGCGTGGCCTCAGCTGGCTTCGGACAGATTCATAAGATTCCAGTCGGACAATATCACGACTGTAGCATATATCGATCATCAGTGGGGAACAAAGAGTTCTCTAGCGATGATAGAGGTTACCAAAATAATTTGATGGGCAGAGACTCACTCTTGCCATCTATCAGCAATCTATATCCCAGGAGTGGAGAACTGGGAAGCAGATTTTTTAAGTCGTCAGACTTTTCATCCGGGGGAGTGGGAACTCCATCTGGAGGTGTTTGCACAATTGATTCAGCAATGGGGCACACCAGAATTGGATCTGATGGCGTCTCGTCAGAACACCAAACTTCCATGTTACGGGTCCAGGTCTAAGGATCCTCAGGCAGTACTGATAGATGCTCTAGCAGTACCCTGGTCGTTCAACCTGGCTTATGTGTTTCCACCATTTGCCAGAATCAAACAGGAGAGAGTTTCGGGGATTTTGATAGCACCTGCGTGGCCACGCAGGACTTGGTATGCAGACCTGGTGGACATGTCATCTCTTCCACCATGGACTCTGCCACTGAGACAGGACCTTCAGATTCAAGGTCCGTTCCAGCATCCAAATCTAGTTTCTCAGCGGCTGACTGCTTGGAGATTGAACGCTTGATTTTATCCAAGCGGGGTTTCTCTGAGTCGGTCATAGATACCTTGATTCAGGCTCAAAACCTGTCACTAGGAAAATTTATCATAAGATATGGCGTAAATATCTTTATTGGTGTGAATCCAAAGGCTACTCATGGAGTAAGATCAGGATTCCTAGGATTTTGTCCTTTCTCCAAGAAGGATTGGAGAAGGGGCGATCAGCTAGTTCCTTAAAGGGACAGATATCTGCTTTATCAATTCTACTGCACAAGTGTCTGGCAGATGTTCAGTCATTCTGTCAGGCTTTAGTTAGAATCAAGCCTGTATTTAAACCTGTTGCTCCGCCATGGAGTTTGAATTTAGTTCTTAATGTTCTTTTAAGGGGTTCCGTTTGAACCTATGCATTCCATAGATATTAAGCTTCTATATTGGAAAGTTCTGTTTTTAGTTGCTATCTCTTCGGCTCGAAGAGTTTCTGAACTATTTGCGCTGCAATGCGACTCGCCTTATCTTGTTTTCCATGCTGATAAGGTGGTTTTGCGTACCAAACCTGGATTCCTTCCTAAGGTTGTTAATAATAGGAATATCAATCAGGAAATTGTTGTTCCTTCTCTGTGTCCTAATCCTTCTAAGAAGGAGCATCTGTTGCACAACTTGGACGTGGTTCGTGCTTTGAAGTTTTACTTGCAAGCAACCAAGGATTTCCGTCAAACATCTTCTTTGTTTGTTGTCTATTCTGGAAAACGTAGAGGTCAAAAAGCTACGGCTACCTCTCTTTCTTTTTGGCTGAAAGCATCATCCGTTTGGCATACAAGCTGGACAGCAGCCTCCTGAAAGGATTACAGCTCACTCTACTAGAGTGGTGGCTTCCACATGGGCTTTTAAAAATGATGCTTCTGTTGAACAGATTTGTAAGGCTGCGACTTGGTCTTTGCTTCATACCTTTTACAAATTTGATACTTTTGCTTATTCGGATGCTATTTTTGGGAGAAAAGTTCTTCAAGCAGTGGTGCCTTCTGTTTAACCATCTGTCTTGTCCCTCCCGTTCATCCGTGTCCTGTAGCTTTGGTATTGTATCCCACAAGTAAAGGATGAATCTGTGGACTCGTTGTACCTTATAGAAGAAAGTAAATTTATGCTTACCTGATAAATTAATTTCTTCTATGGTACGACGAGTCCATGGCCCGCCCTGTCATTTTAAGACAGATTATATTTTTTGATTTTAAACTTCAGTCACCTCTGCGCCTTTTAGTTTCTCCTTTTTCTTCCTGTACCTTCGGTCGAATGACTGGGGGGTGGAGCTATATAGACAGCTCTGCTGTGGTGCTCTTTGCCACTTCCTGTTAGCAGGAGGATAATATCCCACAAGTAAAGGATAAATCCGTGGACTCGTCGTACTATAGAAGAAATTAATTTATCAGGTAAGCATAAATTTACTTTTCTTTTGCATGATGTACCGAGTCCACGGATTCATCCTAACTTGTGGGATATTGTCCTTCCTGACAGGAAGTAGCAAAGAGAGCACCACAGCAGAGCTGTCTATATAGCTCCCCCCTTAACTCCACCCCCAGTCATTCTCTTTGCTGACTCTAAGCAGGAAGAATAAAGAGAAGAGGTGTTAAACATGAAAATATTTCTGACGGAGTTCAGGAAATCAAAGATTTTGTCCACCTGCCGAGCTCTTCATTCCATTCCTCGGCCGTCAGTGGCTCAGTGTATGGAGGTAATCGGACTAATGGTAGCGGCAATGGACATAGTTCCGTTTGCTTGCTTGCATCTCAGACCACTGCAACTATGCATGCTCAATCAGTGGAATGGGGATTATGTGGATTTATCTCCTCAGATAAATCTGGATCAAGAGACCAGAGACTCTCTTCTTTGGTGGTTGTCACAGGATCATCTGTCCCAGGGAATGTGTTTCCGCAGGCCAGAATGGGTTATAGTGACGACAGATGCCAGTCTTCTGGGCTGTGGTGCAGTCTGGAATTCCCTGAAAGCTCAGGGTTTGTGGACTCAAGAGGAGGCTCTCCTACCGATAAATATTCTGGAATTAATAGCGATATTCAATGCTCTCCAGGCATGGCCTCAGCTGGCTTCGGCCAGATTCATCAGGTTTCAGTCGGACAACATCACGACTGTGGCTTATATCAATCATCGGGGCGGAACAAAGAGTTCCTTAGTGATGATAGAGGTCTCAAGGATAATCCAATGGGCAGAGGCTTACTCTTGCCATCTGTCGGCGATCCTTATCCCAGGTGTAGAGAACTGGGAGGCAGATTTTCTAAGTCAGACTTTTCATCCGGGGGAGTGGGAACTCCATCCGGAGGTGTTTGCTCAGCTGGTTCGGCTATGGGGCACACCAGAGTTGTATCAGATGGCGTCTCGTCAGAACGCCAAACTTCCTTGTTACGGCTCCAGGTCAAGGGATCCTCAGGCTGTACTGATAGATGCTCTAGCAGTACCCTGGTCGTTGAACCTGGCTTATGTGTTTCCACCTTTCCCTCTCCTTCCACGTCTGATTGCCAGAACCAAACAGGAGAGAGCATCAGTGATTTTGATAGCTCCTGCGTGGCCACGCAGGACTTGGTATGCAGACCTGGTGGACATGTCATCCCTTCCACCATGGTCTCTGCCATTGAGACAGGACCTTCTGATTCAAGGTCCATTCAAGCATCCAAATCTAATTTCTCTGCAACTGACTGCTTGGAGATTGAACGCTTGATTCTATCAAAGCCATATCAAAGTCATAAATACCTTGATTCAGGCTCGAAAGCCTGTTACCAGGAGAATTTATCATAAGATATGGTGTAAATATGTTTTTTTGGTGCGAATCCAAAGGCTTCTCCTGGAGTAAAATCAGGATTCCTAGGATTTTCTCTTTTCTCCAAGAGGGATTGGAGAAAGGATTATCAGCTAGTTCCCTAAAGGGACAGATATCTGCTGTGTCTATTTTGTTGCACAAGCGTCTGGCAGATGTTCCAGACGTTCAGGCTTTTTGTCAGGCTTTAGTTAGAATTAAGCCTGTGTTTAAACCTATTGCTCCGCCATGGAGTCTAAATTTAGTTCTTAGAGTTCTTTAGGGGGTTCCGTTTGAACCCATGCATTCCATAGATATTAAGCTTTTATCTTGGAAAGTTTTGTTCCTAGTTGCTATCTCTTCAGCTCAAAGAGTTTTTGAACTATCTGCATTACAATGTGACTCTCCTTATCTTGTGTTCCATGCTGATAAGGTGGTTTTGCGTACCAAGCCTGGGTTCCTACCTAAGGTTGTTACTAACAGGAATATCAATCAAGAAATTGTTGTTCCTTCTCTGTGTCCTAATCCTTCTTGTAAGAAGGAATGTCTGTTGTGCAACTTGGATGGGGTTCGTGCTTTGAAATTTTATTTGCAGGCAACCAAAGATTTTCGTCAAACATCTTCTTTGTTTGTTGTCTATTCTGGAAAGCGTAGGGGTCAAAAGGCTACGGCGACTTCTCTTTCCTTTTGGCTGAAAAGCATCATCCGTTTGGCTTATGAGACTGCTGGACAGCAGCCTCCTGAAAGGATTACAGCTCATTCTACTAGAGCGGTAGCTTCCACATGGGCTTTTAAAAATGATGCTTCTGTTGAACAGATTTGTAAGGCTGCGACTTGGTCGTCGCTTCATACCTTTTCAAAATTTTATAAATTTGATACTTTTGCTTCTTCGGAGGCTATTTTTGGGAGAGAGGTTTTGCAAGCAGTGGTGCCTTCCGTTTAGGTTCCTGTCTTGTCCCTCCCTTCATTTGTGTCCTAAAGCTTTGGTATTGGTATCCCACAAGTTAGGATGAATCCGTGGACTCGGTACATCATGCAAAAGAAAACAAAATTTTTGCTTACCTGCTTACGGCCCGCCCTGTCTATTTAAGACAGTATTTTTTTATGTAAACTTCAGTCACCTCTGCACCTTATAGTTTCTCCTTTTCTTCCTTGGCCTTCGGTCGAATGACTGGGGGTTGGAGTTAAGGGGGGAGCTATATAGACAGCTCTGCTGTGGTGCTCTCTTTGCTACTTCCTGTCAGGAAGGACAATATCCCACAAGTTAGGATGAATCGGTGGACTCGGTACATCGCAAAAGAAAGAAATTTATCAGGTAAGCATAAATTTAGTTTTTACTATATGTTTAAATAGTTTATTTTAATTTTGTAGGTTTACTGTCCCTTTAAGTCACTGCTTCAACATTACAAATGTTTTTTTGCTAGAACATAGATGTAGTATAGTCTCATGTTTTGTGACAGCCAAGGCTATAAGTTTTTTTTTTTTTCCCCATGATTCAGACAAAAAAAAATACATTTTAAAACAGTATTTTTCAGTTTAGTACTATTATCAATTTGCTTTCTCTTAGTATCCTTTGTTTAAAGGGACATGAAACCCAATAATGTTATTTCATGATTCAGATAGAAAATCTAATTTCAAACAACTTTCTTATTTACTTCTATTATCTAATCTGTTTCTCTTGGAATAATTTGTTGAAGGAGCAGCAATGCCCTACTGGTTTCTAACTGAACACATGGGTGAATATATATATATATATATATATATATATATATATATATATATATATATATATATATATACATACACCAATCAACAGCTAGAACCTAGGTTCTCTGCTGCTCCTGAGCTTGCCTAGATAAACCTTTCAGCAAAGGATAACAAGAGAAGGAAGCAAATTAAATAATAGAAGTAAATTGGAAAGTTGATTAAAATTCTATTCTCTATCTGAATCATGAAATCATTTTTTTTGGTTTCATGTCCCTTTAAGTAAGAGCAATGCACAACTAGGAGCTAGCTGAACACATAGAGTGAGCCAATGACAAGAGATATATATGTAGAGCCACCAAACAGCAACTAACTCTTAGGCTGCTACTGAGCCTACCAAGGCTTTTCAACAATGGATTCTAAAAGTAAATTGAAAAGTTATTTCAAATTGCATGTTTTTTATTTTGCTGTCCCTTTTATTTGTTAATGTAAAAAAAAAAAATCAATGTAGGGGGGCGGAGCTTGGCCGTTCAGGAATATGGCTGTGTAAAGAAACAGCTCCTAGGCCCACGCTACCTAACATCAACAGTCATAAATGACCTGGGACCCAACACCCACATCAAAGCCTGGTAGAGTGTCACCAGAGCCCCTGAGCATAAAACGGAATTAGCTAGAACCGACATCACTTCACACGCAGCACGATCCTGTCTGGGATAGACCATAAAGGAAGGCCTGAAGGCTACTGGAGCGGATGAGGTGGCAGACATTCATAACAGAGCCTGAACTCCCGAACTGACAGGCAATCATGACAGCAGACACTTATAGGGGTAAGCAGCTCTGTTGAGCAAACGAACGCTGTACACAGCTTACACTCCATGTGTCAGGCCCAAAAATAAATGGCCCCAGAGATAAGGCAGAAGGTACCGCACGCAGCACTGGCCAGGCTAAAGGGCAATCTCACAGCATAATTAAACAGCCAACGAGGCTTATACTGCGGCCAAGATCAGCATAGCCAGAGTTGGGAGCGCAAGACATACGGGGGGGGAGGAGAAACATAAGCCATCGCCTGAATACTCTGACTCAGGCAGAAGAGTGGTCACATAAAACCATAGGACCACAAACAAGTCATATACAGTATCCGCTATTAAGAGCTGCTCAAACATTAACCTCTTAGAGGTAAAGAAGTAACACCTCCATCTCACAGCCACGCAGCTGAAACTTGCGGCCAATTCTGCATTGAACTAAAACAACTGATAGAAAGGGAATGAAATAATAAAAAATAAGTGAGATTGGGGGCGGAGCCAACAGTGGAAAGAGCCAGACGCATATCCTCATAGCTCCTCAAATACGGCCTAACTTAACATATACTTAAGGCAAAAAAAACGAGATATTTCGACATATTGACAACTAACAACTGATCATTAACTAATGGTCACCTTCGATGGTACTTTTGGACCAATCTACCTTAGTGTGGCATTCTACGGAGGGGACCTATATGTTTCAGATGACGAGACCTGCAGCCCTACTCCTGTTATAGCCGATCTACATTGTCCAAAGCTAAAACTATATACCCTTGGATCATGGATGAGATACGGATGCTTCTCTCCAAGATGGAGAGCAAGATGGAAAAAAACTTTTGTGAACTAGCGCTCATAATAAAGGCGCCATGCACTTTCCGAGACACCGCTTTGAACAAGATGGCGGAGGACAGAGCGGAGATAATACAGACACAGGCTATAGAAGAAACTCCTCTCTCGGCTATTAACAGTCAGGCCAACTGGATACGGCATGAGACAGGCGACATAGCTTTAAAGCCTACATTGTTTATGCCTGAATCAAGTGGCGTTCTTACTGCAGGCAGCTGCGGTGTGATCATGCAGCGAAGCGGCCCTGACATAGGTTCCTGCTCTCTAGACACTCACACTCTTGAAGCCCGTCTCCTGAATTTGGACGATGTGAGAGTTAGTGCTGATACTGACAAGCGCCAGTCACGGTCCGTAAGGAGAGCTCACCAAGATCCCCTGAATGGCATTCCAGATCCATGTGTCCTCTCAGGAGTTGGGGACATTGACCGAGCACCTTTGTCTCTTAGTTCCGGACGCCACCCCCGGTCCTTTTCCTCTCCCTATCCGAGCTCCCAAACCGACATAACACCTACCACCTCCAAGCAGCGCACCTATGCACACAGTCTTGTGACCAGAATCATGAGGTTTTACACCGGTGTGGGTGACCACCCTAGCCATGCAGCTTACACAATATATGAACGCAGCAGGGAGCTTCTATTCGCACATAGAAACAAATTGCTTAAATGTGGAGTGGGGTAAAGAGCTGCGAAGTTGGGGCACCTGCTCCAATTCCGGTCTCCACTACAAGGATGTCTATTTGAGGCCCACATGAACCTAATGTTGGAACAGTTAGCCCAGTTCACACTATACTACGATACCTTAACACTTTGACACCCGTCTATGTTTATGATATTTTATATGATGCACTAACATAGATGTTTCATATTGTATTAATGTTAATATGACACTGTACCCAAGATCAGCTCTGTAGTATAGGTTGTTCCATATAGAGTCTTTGGATTAACTGAGACTATATTTACGTATATGTACAAACTTCTTAGTGAGACTTCCTGTTTAATTATTTAGTCATAATCTGGGTAATGCATACATATATATTCTTCTTAATGTTATGACAAAGTTTTTATATGTTAGATATTCACTACAAGGGCTAACTTTAGTTATGGGATATATAATGTATGCTTTCTTTTTGAAGATATATGCAGTTATAGGTATTTGGTTACTGATTTTTATTTATCCTAATTCCTGTCTGTATGTCTGTCAACTTCATGTGTGTCTCTCTATAACATAATGAAAATTCTGTCCATCCTCTCTGCCCTATGCTTACTGAGACGGATAATGAATGCTAGCACTAAACCCGTGTAGAGTGTTAATGGTTAATTGTCCTGTACATTATGCCAGTTAATTCTTTCCCACATATACAGTCACTGTGGGGTATGTTCTCTGTAAATGGATAATTTGTTAATAGAGGCTAGAGCAGCTACATGGTCTAATGGTTCACATTTTCAAGGTTCAATCTTAGTATATTCCGTGCAGTTTAGAGGGCTTCATAATGGTTATCCCTGCATATCATTCCTTTCTAATAAAGGTATTTCTAGTTAGTAAAACTAATCTACTTTTTTTAACTAAGGGATTTTAAGTTGATGGAACCCTACCTATAGGCATCCTATTAGCGGCCCTATACTACCTATCCTGTTCCATTCCCTTCACCAGTTATTCCAACACTTTACATCTCCTGACAGAGTGATGTAATACCAAATGGCACACTCGACAAAGCTATTTTTGAATCTCAGGCCATCAATGCTAATACTGAGGCCTGATTTAAAAGACAATAGCTGAAGGGAGGGTCGTTAGAATTGTTGTTTGTGAGTAGAGTTCTAAATGTTTTGCCTACATAGAGGTATGTTTAACCTTATACCCACCTATAGTATAAAAGAACCCTGCAGTTTTTTGTTTCCCTTCTCAGGGACAAGTCAGACTATTCTTATGCTCTATGTCTGTCGCAATGATATATGGACTAAAATACTCCCAATGAGATATACTATTATAAATAAGTGCACAGCTATTGTTTTAGGCTTTTTGTTGCCTGATAACTCTTATGAGCAGATGTCTGTTTAATGTTCGCTTTGAAACGCAATCACTATACATGTAAAATAACATCATTTGCTAATGCTTGCTTATAATAACCCTAGGGGCTATATTATATTCACCAAGTATTTTTCATTCATTTATAATCAGACCCCATTGTATAGCAGGAGATAGATACTCCACTAGATTTCATTCAACACGACATTCCTTCTAGAGAGAGATCCTGATATCCTCTTTTGGAGTATAGATTGTAAGTTAGTAGTGTCTACTTGCATAGTTAACCCTCAAGACTCACAATACTCCCTTCTCTAGATATGTCTATATTTATCCTCGCAAACTCTAACTAGCTAAAGAGTTACTGGTACTGCTGAGCTAAGTTTAGGGATATCTAATTTCACCCTCGCATATTTTCTATAAAGTATATAGCTCATGACATATTAAAACATAGCTCACTATCTAAAGGTCTATTTATATTCATGGTCTGAACACCAATAACGATTTATATGTTCACTAGTTGCTTGGTATTAATATAACTTACACCTTATAACGAGGATACATTCCTATTCAGGTTATCATACTCACAGTGGACTTTCCTTTCCTTGCTAGCCTAGATATGAGTCTAGTTTTTGCATACTATTGATACCCAATCCTAACACAAGTTATCATAACCCTATGACCTACTACCCACTTTATCCCCCTATAATCATAAAACTCCCATATTACCAGAGTCTTCTATCTCATCCAAGTTCAGCAATTAATAAAACATGTATTATCTGTCTACCAATAGATTATTTAACCTTTACATTTACCCCTACTATGTATTTGCATAACTAACTATGAATGGATAGTTGACCCTGCTTCATGACCCATTCAATTTCCTTCATTAGCAGGACTAAACCCCCCCCCCAAGTTCCCTAAAATATTAACAAATATATATGGCTCCGCCCTCCACCCTTTCCCTTCTATCTATAGCGGTGCTTACCCGCTGAATATCCCCTTCCCCCTTGTTCACGCTCCTTTTGAAGCTCCTAAGGAGCTAGACTCCTGACCATCAAATAACTTATTTTCTATACTCTTGGTCCTTGGGGCCTAAATCCATGCTTCTAACTGGTCAGTTATACATGATAACATTATAATATAAAATGAAGTTTTGTTTCATCTCGCCTAAGATACTGTCTATCTTCATAATCAGATTTGAAATGTATTTTCTATTGCTTTATGCGCATATTGCTTTCTCAATAATGCCTATCTAAAGACAATGTATTACTCTCTCTGTTGTAACTTTGGCCTAAGGGCGAGTCCTTGTTGTTATGATATATGCTTTAACTTCAATAAAAAAATTATTTAAAAAAAAAAAATAAGTGAGATTAAAGAGTCTGCAAGCAAATATAACCTTATCCCACAAATATACAAATATGCCTGGGCGCAGATCTGCTAAGCCAGATAGTAACACACAATCCAAAATAATGCAACAATTCCTAAAGCCAATATAAGGAAACTCAGCACCTGTATTACCTGACAATAATGTCTCAGCAGAAGGGTCGTAAGACCCGATGCCCACACCGCCTGAGTCCTCTAACATAACAAAAGAAGACCTAAAATCATTGTGTACTATAGACGATCTCAGAGAAATTGTATCTGAAGTTAAAAGCTGGTATGGTGATTTAAAGAGAGATCTGACAAGGGTGACGCAAAGGGTCACAAATTTGGAAGAAAATCACAATACAACATACAATATCAACATATGTCCCGCTTGGTGTATGATCAGGAGGAAATCATATACAATTTATTAGAGAAAGTGGAGGATCTGGACAATAGGGGAAGGAGGAACAACCTCAGAGTGCGAGGAATCCCAGAATCTATACAACCAGGAGGGCTGCCTCCAGGACTTATTCCGCACAATAAAAAGGAACAATAGCGCACCAGAAGTCACTGTATAACGAGCACACCGCGCTTTAAGAGCCAAACCCCCATCTAAGGCTCCACCTCGGGATGTGATACTGAAGTTATTACACTTTAAAGACAAAGAAGAAATTCTAAAGCACTCAAGGCAGAAGCAAGACTTAACACATGCAGGGAACCGTATACAAATCTTCACAGACCTTAGCCCTGCAACACTTCAAAAGAGGAGGGAGCTAAGCCACATCACTACTGTCCTTCGAGAGAGGAAAATTCCTTACCGGTGGGGCTTCCCGGTCAGCATCTTCGCGACCAGATGCGATACCACTGCAGTTTATAAGAATCAAGATGATTTGCTGCACTTTTGTGAAACACTACAGATAAGCACACCGCCACAAGATCATCTGAAAGATGGAAACCCTGCAAAACAACAGAACAGAGGTAAGGCGCTGCCCATACCAGGGGACAACGCCAGACGAGAATTAGCAAAACTACCTCATGCAGCAGGTGCTACAGAAGAACAGGAGGAATCTCCTTGGGCGTTTGATAGCCTGAGGGCTCAGAGACAAGGGGACTTTTGCTCATAAACCGGGATAACAGGTCATATAAAATAATTGATATGTTCGCATTTCAAATGTTGGGTTAGGTAGCGGGGATACTACCCTGCATACTATTTGTTTAATTTTGCTTATTTTTTCTGTATTTTTCTAATGTTGTATTATTGATTGCATTGTTCACACTCATTGCGCAGCCACCTGACCGTGAATATTGTATTTTGAATTATTGTTTACAAAAACAGTTCGCACCTCTCACCTGAACCGATTAATCTGAAGGACACATTAGGGAAACGTGAGCAAAGTGAACAACTCTCTATAAACAAGTCACACATCAGAGAGCATCCCAGACAAGTAAATCATAACTGCACTACTAGGGTTGGTTAGCTAGCGGCAAGATGCCACCACACACTCTTACACTGATTTCTGTAAATGCCAAGGGGCTTAACAATCCAGAAAAGAGATCCACTGCATTCACTCAACTACACAAAGAAGCGGGTGACATCCTATGCATACAATAGACACATTTCAAGAAAGGCAGAGAACCTAGTTTCATAAACCACAGGTACAGAACTTACTACTTGGCATCAGGTAACTCAAAGAAGGGAGGGGTTGGCATCTTTGTAAAGAACTCAATACCCTTTAGACCAACCTTCATATTGAAAGACCCTAACGGCTCTTATATATTGGTTAGGGGTATTCTGTACAACTCATATATAACACTGGTCAACATCTACCTGCCCAATCAGGGGCAACATATAATTTTAAAACAAATAACGCAAATGCTACTGGAGCATACAAAGGGCATATTATACTTAGCAGGAGATTTTAACCCCACTGAACCCCACGCAAAACACCTCCACGAGCAAGACATGCACACCACAAAAGGTCATAAAAATCATAAACACACAGCTCCATTCCCTTAAGCTACATGATGTTTGGAGGACAATGAACCCTGGGGTACAAGACTACACTTTCTACTCCCACCCACATCAGGTATACACCAGGATAGACTATCTGATAGCAGACCAGGTAGGGTTATCACTGATAGAGGGCTCTAGCATACTTCCTATCAAATGGTATGATCACGCACCAATACAATGTACAATAGCCTGGCTGGAAATGCCCACACGCCCCTTCCTATGGAGAGTGGATGAATATGCACTTGAGAAACCCCTAGTTAAGCTGACAGTAGACACGAAATACTACTTTGAGGAAAACGCTTTAGACGCTATAGCCTCTCACACAACATGGGAAGCCCACAAATGCGTAGTACGAGGTGAGTTTATCAAACACAAGGCTAGGGAGGTTAAGGAACACCATCAGTTTGTAAACTCCTCACTGTCCCAAATTAGATACTGGGAAACAGAATTGGGAAAAAAAATCCATCCTCTTCCACCACATTGCAATCACTGTCTAAGACCAGGGCTGACTTGAACAAACACTTCACTAGAGAATACCAGCGAAAGGCATCATTACTGCAGCAAAAAGTAAATTTATGCTTACCTGATAAATTAATTTCTTTTACGATATGATGAGTCCACGGATTTCATCCTTACTTGTGGGATATTAACCTCCTGCTAACAGGAAGTGGCAAAGAGCACCACAGCAGAGCTGTATATATATATAGCCCCTCCCTTCCCCTCCACCCTCACTCATTTGGCCGAAGGTATAGGAAGAGAAAAGGAAAGGCTAAAAAGGTGCAGAGGTGACTGAAGTTTACAAAAAATATAAAGAAAAACTGTCTTAAAAAGAACAGGGTGGGTATACGGGCGGAGCCAAGCCACGCAGGGTGATGGCTGTGTGTTAGGAGAGCTCTTAAACCCTCAGGCAAAATAGCGTTATAAATAGGCATAATGATTCCCTAAAGAATAACCACACAGGAGGATACCACTGCTCTAACCAACCCGCCACCTAATCAGCTTTTGGGGGCTCAATATAACACGCACCATAGGAGATAAGTGTGAAAAGTGTACTTGCGTCTCCCCTCCGGGCAGTGTGGAGGCAGCTTGCGGCGGACAGCCTTGCGGAGGCTCTGGCGGCTGGACACAGAAGAAGATCTCACCGGCTTTTCACTGAACTGCAAAGAAGCCCGGGGCTCACGGGCCCATCAACGATACTTAGCCGGGAGCAGCAAAGCAAATAAGATCCGGGTAAGCAAAAAGACCCATTTCCCGCGCGCGATCTCCCTCACTGCTAGAAAGGAAAAGGCTGCATACCTGCTTCAGCCATATCTGTGAGACTGAGGGCATGCTGGAGATTCCGGTTTTCACATAGACCCGGTCCCCTCTGTTATGCTAGCGGATTACCGCTAATTAACTGCTCATACAGACCCAGGCTTGTTAGGGCTCCAACTGAGGTGGGAGAATTTGATCAAGCCCACAAAGCAATAGCGCAACTTAAAGGGAGCAAGAATACTTATACACAAAAGGAAAAAAAACAGGAAAACAAATAAATTAAAAAAAGGGGGGAAAAAAAAATAGGAAAAAAAAAACAAACAAAAAAAACAGAGAAGTACCCAAAGGACACAGGAGCTGGAGGGAGAACTGTGAGACCATAATTATAAATTGCATTCAGCTCCCAAAAAGCACTACTGTTACATTTTGAAGCCTCTAGGTATCTCCTTGCCAAAACTCAATATCCCATCATAGTATATAGGAATTGGTCCTGGGATCACTTTCATTCCTACACCATAGATGGTACCAAATATTGATACCCTTTGAAAGCCATATAATAAAGGACCCTGACTCACTCAATCATTTATCTGTATATATAAAGTATTCTCTACATCAGTTTTGGCTTAAACCACTGAATACCTTCAGAATTGCTGTTTTATCTGTTTTCATTTCTAAACTGTCCACCATTACAACCAGAGGATTGACTGTACTCCCTGCTGTTCTTAACCCTTGCTTACTGTGGAGGGGATTTCTGAGTAATGCCCTGCAAAAAGCAAAATAAAGCTAACACACAAACGCCAGTGCGCACTTTGAATAAGTATCTGAAGCAAGTGGAACAATCTAATACACCCCCGCCTGACACAATGGATGCTAGGCAACCAGATATAAGAGATCTGCCACAGCACACGGAGGCGCAGGCGCTACACCACATCACAAAAGAGGACCTACGTCACCTTTCCTCGAAAGAGGACATCAAAAATGCAGTGCAGGAGATGCGCACCCTCTTCAATGATCTCAGAAAGGACATTAATACATTAGACACCAGGGTCACACAGGTGGAAACCGCTCAGGCAGCCACTCTAGCCTCCACTCAGCTAATGGACACTGAAATTAAAAATCACACGGAAGTCATACAGCAACTTTCCGACAAGCTTGAAGATCTAGACAACCGGGGCCGCAGGAACAATCTGCGCATCAGGGGGGTCTCAGAGTCCGTACACCCTCCTGCTATAGAAGGCTATTTACAGAGTCTGTTCCGTACATTGAAAGGCACCCCTTCCTCCCCAGAAATAATGTTGGAACGAGCACACAGGGCGCTCAGAGCAAAACCACCTCCCAAGGCGCCTCCCAGAGACATAATTGTCCGCTTCTTGAATTACAAAGACAAGGAGGAAATTCTTCGGCATGCCCGTAACAAACACCCGGTACAACATGCGGGTGAGGAGCTCCAGATATTCTCAGACTTATCCCCAACCACCTTACAGAAAAGGAGGGACATGAGCCATATTACAGCTAAATTAAGGGCGCATAAGGTACCCTACCGTTGGGGGTTCCCAGTTTCAATAGTGGCCACTCATAATAATATAACAGCAATACACAGAGCGGGAGAAGATGTTCAGACATTCTACGATAGTCTTGCAATAGGAGACTCGCAACAAGGTCCTGATGAGTTTCCTGGGACATCCAACCCGCCTCCCTGATATGTGGGGCTTTGTTATACAGCTTACTAAAAGGAACTTTTTAGGTTACCTTTTCTACCGTTATTAACAAAAAGTAACTCCGTTTGTTTCACTAATGTTATCTAGTTGAACTTCTCGCTGAGTTTTAGCAGCAAGAATTTAATTGTGGGACACTTAGTATGTTTTCCTCTGTACTTGTGTTGAATGTGCTACTTTTTTTCTTATTTGTTATGAAACAACACTTACAGGACAATACTGAGTCCCTTATGTTTCTTACATCTAAATGTAGACCCTCTAACCACACACCTACCACCTCCCTCCCCTGCGAGCTGCACTAACTTATCCTACCCTTTCCCTTCCCAACCCAACCACAATTACATTATGCCTATTTCATGCCAACTCTTGGAGAAGTGGCCGGAGTGCCACCAAGAGTCCTAGTATAATTTTATTGTTATTTCTGCCTGGGGGTTACTACCCCAATTTACTTTGATTGTTATTTGTGATTGGAAGGTTATTGATTGTTTATAAATAATCTTTGCACACCTTCTGTTTTTGCTTGCTTATTCCAGGACACTTACTTCACTCACTTTCTCTCTATTCACTAAAATCCCTATATTCTTCTCCGCCCTTTCCTCCCCCTTAAAGCTCCTCCCCTCCCCCCTCTTTTTTTTTTTTCTCTCTCTTTACAGAATGAACAACCAACGTAGTAAATTTGGATCTCATGGCCTCATTTTAACCACTATTAACGCCAAAGGATTGAATGATCCAGGTAAGCGGTCTATAGCTTTTAAAGCACTTAAAAACTTACGCAGCCATATACTCTTTTTCCAGGAGACACACTTCCGCAGGGGCAGGGAGCCTAGATGGTTTAATTCACAATACCCCACGGCCTTTTTTGCTTCAGGCCTCTCCAAAAAGGGGGGGGTGGGGATCTTGATACACCACTCAGTCCCTCTAAAAATCTCACATGTAGAAAAAGACCCAGATGGTAGATATCTGTTACTAACAGGACTATTGTATGAACATCCAATCACTCTGGCCACCCTTTATAGTCCAAATACAGATCAACACTTATTCATGCACAAAATCTCAAAGCTCCTTCTGGACGAAGGGAACAGTATTTCTCTAGGGTGACTTTAACATAGCCATGGATGCCTTGATAGATACGTCCAATGGTTCAGACAGTATTCCTACCAAAATAATTAAATCAGTTAAGACAACAATTTCAAACCTCGTTCTACATGATGTTTGGAGGTCACTTCACCCAGCGACTAAGGACTACACATATTACTCCCCCCCCCCACAACAAATATTCCAGAATAGATTATTTCTTCACCGACACCACTGGACTTGACATGATTACATCTAGCACTATAGGACCAATCACTTGGTCAGATCATGCCCCAGTTACATGTGAGATCCAATGGCCCGACCTCCCGCCCACAACCTATATTTGGAGACTTGACGATACTCTTTTGGACAACCCTACCATAAGCACGGAAATCCAAAATTCCTTGAACGACTACCTACAGCTTAACGACCCCTCAGAGACTTCAATAATAAACTTCTGGGAGACCCATAAATGTGTCATTCGAGGAGAATTCCTCAAGCATAAAGCTCACCTTAATAAACAGTACAGACTAAAATACACCCAACTACTAAACAATATAACTCAACTGGAAACAGCACACAAAAGCACCCCACAGAACACGGAGACTAAGAATAAGTTAGAAAGCGCTAGGAGGGAACTTCAGACCCACTTAAGAGAATCCTTTAAACGTAAATCTCTGGCAATAAAACAGCAGTATTATGAGGGTGGGAATAGACCTGGGAAACTATTAGCTAGGGCGCCCCGAAGAAAACAACTTAAAACATACATACATAGTATTCAAAACCCTGACGGTACTATGCTGAAAAGTAGCAAACAAATTGCAAATGCCTTCCATGCATACTATAAGGCGCTATACAATATAACACATCAGTCTAGTTCAGGGGAAAGCAATGACGCAGTTGAGGCCAAGACCCAGCTCATAGACCCATATTTAGAAACACTAGACTTACCACAATTAGAATTAGACCAAAAAAGTAGCCTTGACGAACCTATATCTGCAGAGGAGCTATCTAAGGCTCTTAAAGACTTCCCTAGTGGGAAATGCCCAGGCCCTGATGGCTACTCACTCAAATATTATAAATTTTATAATAAAACTTTATGCCCGCTAATGCTTCAACTGTTTAATAGCTTGATAGAAAGCCCCTCCATGGCCCACACAATGCTTGAAGCGCATATCTCAATTATCCCTAAACCGGGAAAGCCTCCCACATCACCTGCGAACTTCAGGCCCATATCCTTGTTAAACATGGATATCAAAATCTTGGCAAAAATCCTGGCAAACCGCCTCAACAAGTATCTCCCCTATCTTGTCTTCACCGACCAGGTGGGTTTTGTACCCGGTAGAGAGGCGAGAGATAATACCAATAAAGTCTTTCAGATCCTTAATTTTGCCCAAACTAAAAGAGTGCCAATGGCCCTCTTTGCGACTGATGCGGAGAAGGCCTTCGACCGTGTCGACTGGCTTTTTCTGCATCGGGTCATGAATGCAATGAACTTCGGCCAAGCCTTTATCAACATGACATTTGCATTGTACTCGGCCCCAAACGCACGCATCAGATTAAACGGTATTCTGTCGGACAAATTTAACATTTCCAACGGTACCCGACAGGGGTGCCCCCATCACCTTTGTTGTTCACTCTTTCAATAGAGGCGCTGGCTCAGAGGGTTAGAACTAACCCTAACATCAAAGGGATACAAATTGGAAACGAGGAGCACAAACAGGTTTTATATGCTGACGATGTCCTCTATACCCTTACGAGTATCAATACTTCGGTCCCTGAGCTCTTGAAAGAGATTAAAGAGTATGGCGAACTGTCAAATTTCCACTTAAATCTAACCAAGTTAGAGCTTCTCAATATAAATGCCCCCATAGAACACATTCAACTCTTGGCAGGGGAGTATAAGATGACTATAGCCGCTACTAAACTGAAATACCTAGGTATATATCTATCTGCTAGCCCCTCAGACATTTTTAAAAATAATTATTTGACCTTACGTAAGGAGATTGTCAACGATTTGTCCTCTTGGAGTAATAAGTCGCTCTCATGGTTGGGGAAGATAGGCCTTATTAAAATGAATATTTTACCACGAATATTATACGTAATGCAAACAGTCCCTATTCACTTACCTAACGACTTCCTTCCCCACCTACAGAGCACCATAGAACAATTTATCTGGAAAGGCACACGACCAAGAATACCTAGAAAGACGCTATATCTCCCCAGAGACAGGGGAGGACTGGGTTTCCCAGACCTAGCTTTGGATAGAAGGGCTGTTTTCCTACAGAGGCTGATTGAGTGGTCACACAACACCACGCAAAAAAAATGGGTCAGAATAGACGGGCAGATCCTTCAGCTTAATAATGTTGGATCCCTGGCTTGGATCCCTACAAACAAACGTCCCAAGTTGATCCAAAATTATCACATAACACATGAGACACTGATGATATGGGATAGATTGATAGCTACGAGTACACACATATCAACTCCTTTTTCTCCAGTGTTCCCTATATTAGAAAACCCTGAGATACCTTACTACGAATTTAGCAGACGTACGCTCTCTCCTTACAGTCTAAGAGCAGGTACTTTACATTTTGCACAAGAAGGGGGCAGACTACACTCACAGCAAAAATTACAGGAACAATGTGGGCCGGTCTTTTCCTCATGGTTAAGATACTTTCAGCTTTCGCACTTCTTGCTGTCCCACAAACAAAGACACAAATTTCTTAGAAGCTTAACGCCCTTTGAATCTTTATGTACCGTAGCCACTCCTCCTAAAAGACTGATTTCCAAGGTATACAAACTCCTACTCCTACCTCCAGACATACAGTTACCATCATACACTAAAGCATGGAACAGAGACCTTGGCAATACAATAGAGGAGGACGAATGGCTCAAGTCCTTTGGACTGATTAAAAGCTCATCGGTATCGGCTAGGGTGCAGGAGATACATCTCAAGCTAATGACCAGGTGGTACTACACTCCTGTTAGGCTTCATCAGTACTACCCTGCGGCTAGCGCCATGTGCTGGAGGGGATGTGGGGACCTGGGTTCATTAGAACACATTTGGTGGTCCTGCCCCAAATTGACTAATTTCTGGACGGCAGTTATGGGGGAAATATCAGACAAATTGAATACAACTATACCCTACACTCCCGAAACCTTGCTATTCCTACACCTTCCCAGCATCAAACCCACACATAATCGTGCCCTCCTCCTACTAATGCTCACAGGAGCGAATAAACTCATCCCTGGGCTGTGGAAATCTAGGGAGGTACCTACGTTGACAGACTGCCGCTCTTCCGTTGATGAGCTTCTAATTATGGAGAAATTGCACTACTATAAGTGCAACCAAATGGTCGCATACGAACTAATGTTGGCCGTTTGGTCCCCTGCCCCTGTGTGAGGTCCACGGGCATCAACACTCACTTTTGAAAATTTTCCAAATGCCTGATGGCCTTCATGGTCTTTACCCCCCTTCCACCCCCCGCTTTTTTTTTTTCCCTTCTTGTATCTAAATTCTCATTTTCCTCCTGTATCTTTGGGTGTCCTGGAAGACTTTAAGCACAAAATAAGTATTTTTATCTGCCTATAATGATTTGAACAACTAATGTTATAATTTGTTAAAATATCAAGCTTCACTTCACTGTGACAAGTTACTGTAATGGGGTCTTGCGCTGTGCGCACCAATAGTTGTTATTATTGTAATCCTCTACGAAGTACAGTGACTCTGTTTATTCTTGTTTTAAAACTCTAATAAAGCTTGTTTAAAAAAAAAAAAAGAACAGGGTGGGCCGTGGACTCGTCATATCGTAAAAGAAATTAATTTATCAGGTAAGCATAAATGTACTTTTCTTTTACAAAGATATGACGAGTCCACCGATTTCATCCTTGTGGGAAACCAATACCAAAGCAAAAGGACACGGATGAAAGGGAGGGACAAGACAGGAACCTAAGCAGAAGGCACCACTGCTTGAAGAACCTTTCTCCCAAAAATAGCCTCAGAAGAAGCAAACGTATCAAATTTGTAAAATTTGGAAAAAGGGATGACCAAGTTGCAGCCTTACAAATCTGTTCAACAGATGGAAGCCACAGCCCTAGTAGAATGAGCCATAATTCTTTCAGGAGGCTGCTGTCCAGCAGTCTCATATGCCAGGCGGATGATACTTCTCAGCCAAAAAGAAAGAGAGGTAGCCGTAGCTTTCTGACCCCTACACTTTCCAGAATAAACAATGAATAATGAAGATGACTGACAGAAATCCTTAGTTGCCTGTAAGTAAAACTTTAAGGCACGGACCACATCCAAATTATGCAACATACGCTCCTTCTTAGAAGAAGGGTTAGGACACAAGGAAGGATAAACAATTTCCTGATTAATATTCTTATTTGAAACAACCTTAGGAAGGAATCCAGGTTTGGTACGTAACACCACCTTATCAGAATGAAAAATGAGATAAGGAGAATCACACTGTAGCGCTGAAAGCTCAGAAACTCTTTGAGCAGAAGAAATAGCAACTAAAAACAGAACTTTCCAAGATAACAATTTGATATCCATGGAATGCATGGGTTCAAATGGAATCCCTTGAAGAACTCGAAGAACTAAATTCAAACTCCAGGGAGGAGTAATGGGTCTAAATACAGGCTTAATTCTAAATAGAGCCTGACAAAAAGACTGAACATCTGGCACATTTGCCAAACATTTGTGAAACAGAATTGACAAAGCTGAAATTTGTCCCTTTAAGGAACTTGCTGATAACTCTTTCTCCAATCCTTCTTGGAGAAAAGACAGAATCCTAGGAATCCTAACTTTACTCCATGAGTAACCCTTGGATTCACACCAATAAAGATATGTACGCCATATCTTATGATAGATTTTTCTAGTGACAGGCTTTCTAGCCTGTATCAAAGTATTGATGACCGAATCAGAGAATCCTCGCTTCGATAAAATCAAGCGTTCAATCTCCACGCAGTCAGCTGCAGAGAAATTAGATTTGGATGTTGGAAAGGACCTTGAATGAGAAGGTCCTGTCTCAATGGAAGTTTCCACGGTGGCAGAGAGGACATGTCCACTAGATCCGCAAACCAAGTCCTGCGTGGCCACGCAGGCGCTATCAGGATCACTGAAGCGTTCTCCTGTTTGATTCGAGCAATCACGCGTGGAAGGAGAGGAAACGGTGGAAACACATAAGCTAGGCTGAACAACCAAGGCATCTATCAGTTTGGCCTGAGCATCCCTTGACCAGGATCCATATCTTGGAAGCTTGGCATTCTGTCAAGATGCCATCAGATCCAATTCCGGTCTGCCCCATCTGAGAATCAATGAGGCAAATACCTCCAGGTGAAGCTCCCACTCCCCCTGATGAAAAGTCTGTTGACTTAGAAAACCCGCTTCCCAGTTTTCTACTCCTGGGATGTAGATCGCTGACAGATGACAAGAGTGGGCCTCCACCCAAACGGTTATCTTGGATACTTCTATCATCGCTAAGGAACTCCTTGTTCCCCCCTGATGATTGATATATGCCACAGTCGTGATGTTGTCCGACTGGAATCTGATGAATTTGGCCAAAGCCAACTGAGGCCACGCCTGAAGCGCATTGAATATTGCTCTCAGTTCCAGAATATTGATTGGAAGTAGAGACTCCACTTGAGTCCAAACACGCTGAGCCTTCAGGGAGTTCCAAACTGCACCCCAGCCCAGAAGGCTGGCATCCGTTGTCACTATCACCCACGAAGGTCTGCAGAAACAAGTCCCCTGGGACAGATGATCCGGCGACAACCACCAAAGAAAATAGTTTCTGGTCTCTTGATCCAGAATTATCTGAGGAGATAACTCCGCATAATCCCCATTCCACTGTCCGAGCATGCACAGTTGCAGTAGTCTGAGATGAAAGTGAGCAAATGAAACGATGTCCATTGCCGCTACCATTAATCCAATTACCTCCATACACTGAGCCACTGATGGCCGAGGAATGGACTGAAGTGCTTGGCAAGTATTTAGAATCTTTGATTTTCTGACCTCTGTCAGAAATATTTTCATGGCTACCGAGTCTATCAGAGTTCCCAAGAAAGGAACCCTTGTCTGTGGAACAAGTGAACTCTTCTCTATGTTCACCTTCCAACCGTGAGTTCTCAGGAAAGACAACACTATGTCCGTGTGAGATTTTGTCAGTTGATAAGTTGACGCCTGAATTAGAATATCATCCAGATAAGGCGCCACTGCTATGCCTCAAGGTCTGAGAACCGCCAAAAGAGACCCTAGAACCTTTGTGAAGATTCTGGGTGCTGTGGCCAACCCGAAGAAAAGAACCACAAACTGATAATGTTTGTCCAGGAAGGCAAACCTTAGAAACTGATGATGATCCTTGTGGATAGGAATATGAAGGTAAGCATCCTTCAAGTACACGGTAGTAATATACTGACCCTCCTGGATCATTGGTAAAATTGTTCGTATAGTCTCCATCTTGAACGATGGGAAATTTGTTTAGACACTAAGATGCCTTTTTTGGAGCCACAAATAGATTTGAGTAAAACCCCTGTCCTTGTTCTGATTTTGGAACTGGACAAATTACTCCCATGGTAACAAGGTCTTTTACACAGCGTAAGAACGCCTCTCTTTTTATCTGGTCTGCAGATAATCTTGAAAGTTGAAACCTCCCTCTTGGGAGAAAATCCTTGAAATCCAATTGATAACCGTGGGTCACTATTTCTAGTGCCCAGGGGTCCTGAACATCTCTTGCCCAAGCCTGGGCAAAGAAAGAAAGTCTGCCCCCTACTAGATCCGGTCCAGGATCGGGGGCTACCCCTTCATGCTGTCTTAGTAGCAGCAGCGGGCTTCTTAGATTGTTTACCTTTTTTCCAATTTTGGTTCGGTCTCCAGACTGACTTAGATTGGGTAAAATTCCCTTCCTGCTTTGTGGAGGAAGAGGAAGTAGAAGGTCCTCCCTTAAAATTCAGAAAGGAACGAAAATTATTCTGTTTACCCCTCATCTTAACAGACTTATCCTGAGGTAGGGCATGGCCTTTACCTACTGTAATGTCAGAAATGATTTCCTTCAATTCTGGCCTGAAAAGGGTCATACCTTTAAAGGGAATAGCTAAAAGCTTATGTTTTGATGACACATCAGCAGACCAAGATTTGAGCCACAACGCTCTACGCGCTAAAATAGCAAATCCTGCATTTTTCTCCGCTAATTTAGCAATTTGAAAAGCGGCAACAGTAATGAAAGAATTAGCTAATTTGGAGCTTTAATTCTATCCAAAATGTCATCTAACGGAGTCTCAACCTTCAGGGACTCTTCCAGAGCTTCAAACCAAAAAGCTGAAGCAGTAGTTACTGGAACAATGCAAGCAATAGGTTGTAAAAGAAAACCCTGATTAATAAAAATTTCTTTAGGAGACCCTCTAATTTTTTATCCATAGGGTCTTTGAAAGCACAACTGTCCTCAATGGGTATAGTTGTATGCTTAGCCAGGGTAGATATAGCTCCCTCCACCTTAGGGACCGTTTGCCACAAGTCCCGAAAAGTAGGAGGGTGAGAAAATGGTATACCTGGTCTATCCCATTCCTTCTTAATAATTTCCGAAATTCTTTTGGGAACCGGAAAAACATCAGTATAAGTAGGCACTTCTAAATATTTGTCCATCTTACACAATTTCTCTGGTGGTATCATAATAGGATCACAATCATCCAGAGTCGCTAAGACCTCCCGAAGCAACAGACGGAGGTGTTCAATCTTAAATTTAAAGGACATAACGTCCGAATCTGTCTGAGGTAACACATTCCCTGAGTCTGAAATTTCTCCCTCAGACAGCAATTCCCTGACCCCCAACTCAAAACACTGTGAGAGTACATCGGAAATAGCTAATAAAGTATCAGAGGAATCAGTATTTACATTAATACCTGACCTACTGCGTTTTCCCTGCAACACTGGTAATTTAGATAATACCTCTGTAAGGTTAGTTGACATAACTGCAGCCATCTCCTGCAGAGTAAAGGAATTAGACGCACTAGAGGTATTTGGCGTCGCTTGTGTGGGCGTTAAAGTTTGTGACACTTGGGGAGAATTAGAACAATGAGAATCCTCAATGTCAGACATGTTGAACAGACTAATAATAGCCAGAAAAGTCATTTAAACACTTTATTTATTGTTTTAAATAAAACTTTGAAAAACGTGTACTGCGCCTTTAAGAAAGAAAAAGTGAACAATTTTTCCAAAACTGCTTAAATAACGTTAATTTGCTACCAAAATTCACTAAAACTTATTGGTATATCCAAAAATTATTGCACCCTATGAGAAAGGTGAAAAATAAGGCTCTAAAGAGAAAAATATATCAGTTTACACAAAAACACCCTCTGCACCACCCCACAGCACTGCTGTGGCACCTACCTGCCCCCAGGGTACTTCAGAATGAATAGCCAACACTCCAAGCCAGAGACTACTGTGCAGGAGCAACCGGAGTTACTGCTTGCTGCTCCTCTGTCAGAAGGAAGTGCGCATCTGAGCATGCGAAGACAAGCCCCGCCCCTTATGGCCGAAGTTGGAGTAGGCCCAAAGACAACCGCATGGGAAGCGGTTTATCTAAGTGGAACACAAAACACACCCCAAACACATCCCTTTGCTGGATATATAATAAAAAATAACTCAATCGTTTTAACAGTTTATTGATTAAAAGTTTCTATGCCTCTCCCAGAGTGTCATATCATGTCAGAAATAAAAAATGATAACAGGGGACTCCAGTAATATCCTTCTGTGAAACAGGTCTACTGCTTACCCCATTCCCATATAGGGAAATAAATTCCAGCCAGTTCTGCTATATCAAGTCTCTTCAGAAATAAAAGGCTGCACATACCTTAATGCTGCTTGTAGCATGAAACCAGTCTCCACACTGAAGATGTCTCATGTGTTACCTTCAGAAGTCTTGTGGGAACCAGCGTGGATCTTAGTTACAACTGCTAAGATCATCAACATCAGGGCAGAAATCTTCTTCCATAACCCCCCTGAGGAAAATAGTACTCACCGGTACAATTTAAAATAAAAAACTTCTTGATTGAAGAAAATAAAACTAGCACCTCACTTTACCTCTTCCTAGTATAACACAGGCAAAGAGAATGACTGGGGGTGGAGGGGAAGGGAGGGGCTATATATACAGCTCTGCTGTGGTGCTCTTTGCCACTTCCTGTTAGCAGGAGGTTAATATCCCACAAGTAAGGATGAAATCCGTGGACTCGTCATATCTTTGTAAAAGAAAGTACTTTGATATGAATGACAAGATAGGGTCGTCGCTAGCCAAAGCACTAAAGCGAAAACAGCTGAACACGCATATATACACACTAACTGATGCAACAGGGGAGAAACAGAATGACAGTGAGAAAATAGACAATACTATGAGGAACTCCACAATATTAGAAATGACAGTACACAGACAGACCTGGACAAATACTTAGAGTGAATTAGACTGCACACACTCACCCCAGAGGAAACAGAATCCTTGGACAGACCAATCACGAATGAGGAAGTCAAAATAACCATCAAAAGCATGCCAAATGGCAAAAGTCCGGGCCCGGATGGCTTAGGAATAAAATATTGTAAAACTTACACCCATCACCTGCTAGCACCCTTGACATCCCTTTTCAACTCGCTGTTGAAAGAAGGTGGGTTCACCGATCAAATGTTAGAGGCAAATATTACTGTACTCCCCAAGCCAGGGAAAAACCCAGATAAACCGGAAAATTTCCGCCCCATCTCACTCTTGAATTTGGATATTAAAATATATGCCAAAATTTTAGCCAACAGAATAAACAGGTTTCTGCCCAAACTAATACATCCGGACCAGGTGGGGTTCGTATCGGGAAGGGAGGCACAAGATAATACGTTGAAGGTGCTGCAACTGGTGGCACATGCCCAACATCATCATATCCCTTTAGTGTTAGTCTCCACAGACGCCGAAAAAGCTTTCAACAGGGTACACTGGCCATTCCTAAGAGCGGTCCTAATCAAAATGACTACCTTTAGGGAATATGGGCATTTCTCCAACTTTCACCTCAACATAACTAAATCAGAACTATTGAATATCACATACAATACAGAGGAGCTAGAAGAAGCCTTATGAGGCTGCCCCCTGAGACAGCAAAATAATAAAATGAGATACCTAGGGATATATCTTTCTCCAGACCACCAGGTTATATTCCAAGAAAACTTAGAACACACTTTAACTGCCGATTTGTCCAGCTGGAAGAATAAGTTGATGTCATGGGTGGGAAGAATTAATGTGGTAAAAATTAATGTGCTCCCCAGGCTGTTGTACCTACTTCAAACTACGCCCATTCCACTTCCTAGTAACTACATACATAAGCTACATAAATTAATAGAGCAGTACATATGGGGGGGAATTAGACCCAGAGTAGCCAGGAAAACACTCTACATACCCAGGGACAGAGGAGGCCTTGGGGTACCAAATATTCAAATCTACAAACAAGCGATCACCTTACATAGACTTATTGACTGGTGCCATGGGGACCCTAACAAGGTGTGGGTGCAGCTGGACTGTGACATTATGAACACCAAAACCACGGGCCTGGGGGCCTGGACCCTTGAGAAAGACAGACCGGCAGTGGCAGCAATATATCCCTTGCTAATTGACTTTACACACACTGGGACAGGATAATCAATACCACGACGAATGTGTCCTCAAAACACTCCCCACTGACACCAATATATAAAAATGCTGCAGTACCGTGGAACCGTCTAGAGAGAGAGATGGATTATAACACACCTTTTATAGAATGCACCCTTGCAGCACTAACCTCAGGAGGCAAACTTAAAACACGCTCTGACATTATGGAAGAGCTGCCTGATATAACCATGAACTGGTTCTCTCATACTCAAGCCACTTCCTAGCAACACACAAATACAAAGACAGCCTTATGAGACAACCTAGCCCATTTGAATTTTGTGCATGAGGAATTCACCTACGGCACATGCAATCTCTTTAACATATAAACTCCTCACAGGAGACCCGCAAACACTTCCTACATACACAAAAGCATGGGAGAAGGAATTACATATCGAAATCTCACACAAAGAATGGCAACTAGCCTTTCAAATAACCAAAACAACCTCAATATCTATGAAGGTGCAGGAGTTGAGCTACAAATTTCTGTCGAGGTGGTATCTAACACCCAGCAGACTGCAACGCATATATAAACATGCCTCGGGCGGATGCTGGAGTGACTGCAGGGGCGAAGGCACACCAACACACATCTGGTGGGATTACCCCAAGTTAGACAACTACTGGATGGGAATACTTAACCACATAGAACACATCATAGGAAAACCACTGCAAAACAGTCCAGCAACACTGCTATATTTATCATTGCCCAAACTAGACTGCAAGGCAAACAAAGCCCTACTGCTGGTCATGCTGAACAGCGCCAAGTTATTAATACCGAAACACTGGAAAACTAGGGTAGCCCCAACTGTTGCAGAGTGGAGGGGACAAGTGGATACACTCCTAAACTTAGAAAGGTACCACCACATTATGCAGGGAACAGCTGACACACACGAGCTTATGCTGGAGAGATGGAACGAGAGTAAGTAGTGACCAGAGAGAGAGAGATGCACAAGTTAATAATGCAGGCGCAGAACCTCAGCTGGAGACTGGTATTACAAATCAGGCTGAGAGGTTGAACCTTTGTTTAAAAGTTACTCAATAGAAGTTCTGAAATATAACTATGTAATTTATGACATTCACGTTTTTAGTTTAGGTCTTGTTTTTGTTTTTTCCTTTTTACATTTTTCCCGGCCACATGGCTAATAGTGGTTGCATTTCCTGAATTGGTAGGATTGTATAACAGATTTAATAAGACACCAGGCTGAGACGTTTTGTGCTGGACATTTTAAAAACTATTGTGGGCAGCCTGGTGGCGAAGCCAATGTTAGAGCAAAGAATTGTACCTTATCTTACAAAGTATTATGTTTTCCAATGCTTTGAATTTTGTATCTTTTAATAATCTTTCAATAAAAATAATAAAAAAAAAAAAACCATCAATGTAGTATGTCAAGTAAATAACTCCAAAAATATGACAAAAATTGTATTTCTGCTAGATGTTACTCGTCTCTAAATGTGTCCATTAAACTTCTTTGAATATGTAGCATATTTTATTTAAAGAGACATAGAAATCTAAATTAAACTTCTATAATTCAGATAGAGACTGTTAACACAAAATCTAGTTTACTCCTGTTATCAAACCTAGCACCTGTACTGTTTCAGACACAACTGTTTGTGTGCATCCTGGGAAAATGGTCAGTTCAGCTTCTGTGTTCACAGGACAGGTGTTTCTTAGGTTTTATTCTCATTTCCCCTTCACACCCTAATCTGAAGATATTGGCGTCTGTCCCTAGTAATTATAATACAAAAATAGTGGTGTGGGTTCCATGGACTTGACAAAATCTCAGTGTTTTGGGGAAGGAACTACGCACCCACCCTTTGTTCCTTGGTAACCTTCCCAAGCTAATCCCAAGAAAAACATAAGGACGGGACAGTGGGTATTGAGGTAGTTTGTTCTACCACTTGTGTACCTTTTGCAGATCTGTATTGGTCTCAATTTCTGGCGTTGCTTTACATTTTTCAACAACTCAGCTGTTATTGGTTTGTATTTGTTTTTGTTTTTTTATATATCCATCTTGTCCACCACAGCCCTGATCAAACTTATCCACTTTTGTTTTTAGAAAACGTTCACTTTCTGAGATACGTTCTCTTCATCCGTGTGGGGTGTAAGCTGTGTCTCAATCCCAATTGTTGCATTCAATTTATATGTCCTATGCCACCATTCTTCCCAGCCTAGACAATATAGGTGCTCTATACACTGGTGAGGAAGTTTTAATCAGTCTCTGAATAATACCTGAAGTCATGGGCTCCATCATGTCTGCAACCCTTGCATACTCCAGCACAAACAATTGTGTTATACCATTTCCTATTTCTTTTTAAAGGGACAGTCTACTCCAGGGTTTTTATTTTTTAAAAAGATAGATAATACCTTTATTACCCATCCCCCAGTTTTGCATAACCAACACCGTGAAATTAATATGCTTTTTACCTCTGTGATTACCTTGTATCTAAGCATCTACAGACTGCCCCCTTATCTCAGTTCTTTTGATAGACTTTTATTTTAGCCAATCAGTGCTGACTCCAAGGTTACTCCACAGCCATGAGCACAATGTTATCTATATAGCACAATCATACAATAGTAATAAGGATATTACTATAATAACCCCTGGCGCTAACGTGTAGCTTAAATTGGTAATGCAAAGGTTCTAATTATTGTATACTATAAACAATAAATTACCTTAGTACAATGAAAATGATAATTCCTTACAAATATGTAAAAACTGGGTAGTTGATTAATAAACCCAAATTAAGGGATGTGCTTAAGGATGAACCAGAGTAATGGTGCAAGTAAAAAATAAACAAATTTTATTACAGTCTTAATCGTGCACAAAAATACTTTTAAAACCAAATTTAAATAACACTCTGATCAGGCGTTTGACAATGAAGTATCAATAAAATCCCTAAAACCTCAAAATAAAATTGCATAAATAAAATAACAATAAAACAACAATGAGACAATCACTATCACAAATCATTAATTCGAGATAGAGAACAAAGATCCCATTGGAAACCAAGGAAGATCCACGTCAGCTGGAAGTTAGTGATGTTTTAACCGGAGCTGTAACGAGATTTGAGATCCAAATGAACAGACAGGAAGAGAGCCAAAATTTAAGGTGTTCACTTATTACTTACACCGAAAATGCTCTATGAAGTCCCAGCTGTCTCTCTATAGCGGTCCTGGATTAGGTCACTGCTGGATGGATCCCCGAAATGAAGGAAACCTCTTGTCTTTTACAATCCGTATCAGCACTCGCGCCAGATAGACCAAACTGTGCTCTGGGTCTCTGTGCGGTCTCGACGCTGGTAATTAGTTCCAGTCACCTGTGTGTTAGAAAAGTGGGCGGAGCAACGCGTTTCAGCCCGGTCTGGGCCTTTGTCAAGCTCCTGATAGATGGGAGGTCAGGTCTTTTATACCATCACCCCTGCATATGATTGGTTAGGCATTAATTCAAAACAAAGGGAATTGCGATACAGATACAAAATGATACATTTTTTCTATTGTTACTCTCTGCTCTTATTCATAATACATTTAAAGATGCACAATTTGCCCTTCAAATTTCAGCTTATTTGATGATCAATTTTAGATTCTTTTAAGATTAACAATCATTTTTATTTATAATGGATTCGTAGAAACATACAGAAAGGGGAAATTTATTTTCATTTTTCACTTGCACCCCCTATATTATCCCGTCCAAAGCACACCCCGCAGGGAAAAACAGGTTTTTTTAAAAAAAAAAATTAAAAATTATATGGGTTATAATAGTCAAAAAACAACTCTCTATGTCAATTATATTGTCCCAGTATCAATTTATATTGCTTAAGTATAACCTAATAGAGAACCATACAGTAATCTAAACGGATATATTCAACAAATATAATTTTAAGTCCGCAATATAAATAAAAAAGTTAAGATAATTTACAAAACAAGCAAAACTAAAGGGAAAGGAACAAATAGGATTTATTCTCTAAGGAAACACCCTATATCGAAATCTAAGTTTAGGCCGTTCGGTTTAAGCGATTTTAGATCAAAAATCCATTTGGTCTCTTTTTTAAGTAATTCTGACTGTGCATTTCCCCCTCTCCAGTTCTTTTTCAACTTGTCTATACCCATATATGAAAAACACTTCATATCTCCCCCATTGCAGGTAATGAAGTGTTTTGGTATAGGGAGATCTTTGTTCCTATCTAAATCGTGATTTTCAATCGACCAGATATGTTCACGAATCCGGTCTCGTAGGGGTCTTTCTGATTCCCCTATATATTGCTTGCCACATTTACACTGTATTAGATAGATAACCGATTTGTCTGAGCACCTTATGGTGTCTCTAATTTTATAGGATTTTCCTGTAACAGTTGATTTGAATTCCTTTTCCTTTTTGGAGTGTTTACACGCCTTACAGGTTAGGCATGGAAAAAAACCTTTTAAGGTGTTACCTTTTAAATCCATTTGTTTTTCTTTATTCATAATCTTATGTCTATTTTTATTTTTATTTTCAGTTGGTGCTAGAATGGACTTTAGGTTTCGAGCCTTCTTATAAATAATTTGTGGTTTTTTAGGGAGTAGAGAGCCTATGAGCTCATCGTTCTTTAGTATTCCCCAATGTTTTTTTAGTATTTTTTCTATCAGAAATTTATTATTACTATAATTTGTGATAAATGGAATAAATAAGTTATCATCTGCAGCTTGTTGAATTCTTTTAGGGTTTTTTTTATTTTTAAACCCATTTTTATTTACCAAATCACATCTATTTACTTGTCTTATTTCTTGTCTTATTTCCTCTATCTTTTTATCATTATAGCCCCTATCTACAAATTTCTGTTTTAATTTTTCAGACTGACTATCAAAATCGGTTATATTTGTACAATTTTTCTTTATACGTAGGAACTGTCCTTTAGGAATATTGTCAATCCATCTTGGATGGTGACAGCTCGTGTGGTGGATATAGCTATTTGCATCCACATTTTTAAAATGTGTTTTTGAATGTATTTGATTGTTCACAGGGAATAGTTCTAGATCTAAGAAATTCACACTTTTTTTGCTTTTTTCACAAGTAAAACGGAGATTCATCTCATTGTTATTCATACTTTCAATAAACTCATTTAACCTAACTTCATCACCCCTCCAAATAATAAGGATGTCATCTATATAACGCTTGTAAGACACCAGGTTTGCTCCAAAGTTGGTATTGCTGAGAAAAAAATGTTCCCAAAAACCCATAAATAAATTTGCATAACTTGAAGCAAACCTGGTGCCCATTGCTGTTCCTCTTTCTTGATTAAAAAACTGAGAGTCATAACTGAAGAAATTATGTGTTAAAATGAATTTGATAGAGTCTATAAGGAAACCTTTTTGTTCCTCTTTCAAGGTCTCATCTTTGTCTAAAAAGTGTTTAACGGCTAATATACCGTCATGGTGATTTATATAGGTATATAATGACGTCACATCACACGTGGCAAGGAGGTAATCCTCCTGCCAGGTGATGGTGTCTACTAATTTCAGAACATCTGTAGAATATTTTAAGTATGATGGTAATGTCCTGACATATTTTTGTAAAAAGATATCCAGATATTCCGATAAATTTGCTGTCAGGGATCCGATTCCTGAGATAATCGGCCTACCTGGTGGGTTAATAAGTGTTTTGTGAATTTTTGGCAAGCAATATAGTAGGGGAATTTTTGGAAATTTGGGTACTATATAGCCTCTCTCTTTGTCATTAAGTATTCCTTTGTCATGTGCAGAATCTATTAATTTTATTAATTCCTCATTGTATCTTTTCGTTGGATCACTCAGTAATTTTTTATAAGTGTCGTTATCTTTTACAATATTTTCACACATTATTTGATAGTCTGCCCGATCTAAGATGACTATTCCCCCGCCCTTGTCTGCGGGCTTTATAATTATATCATCCATCTCCAATTCACTAATGGTATACACAAAGAGGAACTCCAGCACTCCAGTATTAGAAAAAGGCAATTTTATTAAGCAACGTTTCGGGGTCACAGCCCCTTCCTCATGCTATATCTTTATTACACAACACATCACCATTTAAATACCCTCCTCTAGGCGCCAAAAATGCACCTACATTGGGGAATTGTCTCCCTCTAGTGGTTACTTGTGGTCACTATACCAAATGTATATACTATTTCCTAAGTGACATATATTGCTACTTATAAACACATTACATTATGCTTACAACTATACAGGAATATACAACAATATCAAAAATGCATAAATGTGTGACAAATGCCTAAATGTATGAAAAATCTTATCTACAAACGTATAAAAGAATTATTTTGTAAAACAAATGTTTAAAAAATATATATGAAGATGCAGATATCTATATTTTTTGTATGTTTTACTCTACTCAATTAATATAGGTTCACTTACTCAAGGCTCATTTTCCAAAATCAGTGCCACTGTCATTATGGACAGAGCATATTATATCAAGGAGGCACTATCACAATTAGGAGATAGGGATACATATGAGACACTGAAACAGAATCCATTAAATATTATACAGAAGGAAATTACAGGCATTTTACAGAGAGCAGTAGATAGAAACATCATAGATAACAAACTTATGGATTTTCTAAGTGTTAATAATCCACGCAACCCTATCTTCTATACTGTACCCAAAGTCCACAAGGACAGTCAGAGACCACCAGGGAGACCTATTGTCTCGAGTGTGGACTCGGTATATACCAATATTTCCAGGTTCCTTGATAGA
Organism: Bombina bombina; assembly: GCF_027579735.1. Classification (NCBI taxonomy): domain Eukaryota; kingdom Metazoa; phylum Chordata; class Amphibia; order Anura; family Bombinatoridae; genus Bombina; species Bombina bombina. Next base: position 268,419,707 of record NC_069504.1, on the reverse strand, counting down.
ATACTTCAGCCAGAAGTCATTAAGATGGCAAGTTATTTAAAAGACACTAACCACTTTCTGGAAAAAACAAGGGCCCTGGAATTTCCCAGTGACAAATATCTCCTGTTCACCATGGATGTGAAAAGTCTTTACACCTCTATAAAACATGAAACAGGGATAGCTGTTATAAGGAAGACATTGATGGTGGACAGGGGATATGGTCATGGTCAGGTTAATTTTATTGAAGATCTTTTGAGATTGATCCTTTACTGGAACTACTTTTTGTTTCAGGACCAGTGGTATGTCCAGATAAGAGGCACTGCTATGGGCTCCAACGTTGCCCCATCATACGCCAATCTCTTCATGAAGGAAATTGAGGAAAATTGTGTATATCAAAATGCATTGTTTAGAAAGTATGGGGCAGTATGGCTCCGCTACATTGATGATGTGTTTGGCGTATGGTGGGGCAACGTGGAGTCCCTCCTACAGTTCGTTAAAGAGCTGAATACAGAAGTAAGAGGTTTAGAATTCACTGTAAATTACAGTGAGGAATATGTAGCCTTTTTAGACACGAAAGTCATCAAAGCGGGTAGACTTTTAGAGTTTGATTTACACTGTAAAGAAACAGACAAAAATAACCTCCTTCTGTACAATAGTTTTCACCCCCGAAATTTGATAGAGTCACTTCCTAGAAGCCAACTACTCAGAGTAGATAGGATTGTAAGCTCTAATGACAGGAAATCCCATAGGTTCAAAGAAATGAAAGAAAAATTCACTAATAGGGGATACCCTGACAAATTATTGGATAATACACTTACTGAATTGGATAAAACTAGGAGTAGGAACACAGACAAGAATATGGATAGAATGGTTTTTGTGAGCCAATATAATCCACTCAGTAACAAAATTGCTAAACTAATACGCCAAAATTGGCATATTTTAGAGGAATGCAACAAGGGAGTTACATATTTTAAAAAACCACCACTCATGGCCTATAAAAGGGTCAAGAGCCTAAGAGACCAGCTTGTTAAAACAGACTTGGGGACCACGGGTAAAATACAGCAGACAATCACTGGGAAAAAGAGAGTAGGTACGTTCCCCTGTTACAATTGCATGAGTTGCCATTCGATCATTAAAGGAGAGAATTTCCACCACCCTCAAAGTGGTAGGAAATACAATATCAAAGGCTTCTATACCTGCGAGACAACTCATGTAATTTACCTTATAAAATGCCCATGTTCCTTGGTTTATATCGGCGAGACTACTCGCAAGGCCCGTGACCGTATGAGTCAGCACAGATCGAACATTAGGTGTAATAACAAAGATGCCCCAGTCTCAAGTCATTTCCTAGAGAAAGGACATAGTGTCAGCCAGATGAGGTGGCAGATAATAGACCATGTAGGCCCCAATAGAAATGGAATGGATAGGGAACGTCTCCTCCAACAAAGGGAAATGTGGTGGATACACCAACTAGCCACACTTCAACCTAGGGGTCTCAATAGAGATTATGACTTGTCTTGTTTTTTCTAAAAGCATTATGTTTTTTCTAAAGTTTATTCTAAAGCATCACTTCCTCCAATTAGCATATTTCTTTTAGTAGTTTATCCAAGTAGTTTATCCAAGGGTATAATATTGCATAACAAGATTTGAACATAATATAAGTCTGCTTTTCCATATATTCCCCCTATGATTATCCAAATAGCAATATGATTTTGGAAAATGAGCCTTGAGTAAGTGAACCTATATTAATTGAGTAGAGTAAAACATACAAAAAATATAGATATCTGCATCTTCATATATATTTTTTAAACATTTGTTTTACAAAATAATTCTTTTATACGTTTGTAGATAAGATTTTTCATACATTTAGGCATTTGTCACACATTTATGCATTTTTGATATTGTTGTATATTCCTGTATAGTTGTAAGCATAATGTAATGTGTTTATAAGTAGCAATATATGTCACTTAGGAAATAGTATATACATTTGGTATAGTGACCACAAGTAACCACTAGAGGGAGACAATTCCCCAATGTAGGTGCATTTTTGGCGCCTAGAGGAGGGTATTTAAATGGTGATGTGTTGTGTAATAAAGATATAGCATGAGGAAGGGGCTGTGACCCCGAAACGTTGCTTAATAAAATTGCCTTTTTCTAATACTGGAGTGCTGGAGTTCCTCTTTGTGTATACCATTGACAGATTATTGGGGGGCTGTGGCAGTGCCCCTGGTCTCCTGTGCACCCGGACCTCTGTGCTGTGCTCACTCTTGGACTGTGTCCAATTCACTAATGATCATTAGTTGTTTCCTACTTAGATTGCTATATGTTTTATTTATTTTATCCTCAGTCAGATTTTCAATGTCCCTCAGGATCAATTTCTCAAATGTCTCTATTATAGGGCCTTTCTCATGCTTGGGATAAAATACAGACTTGCTTCTTAGGTCTGTATGTATATATTCACTATTATTGGTTAAAGTATCCCCAGCCATTTTTTCTATTTCACTTTTTTGAAACCATCTCTTTACAGTTAATTTTCTGACAAACTAATGTGCATCAATATATGTCTCGAATCTATTAAGTTTGCAACTTGGTGCAAAAGATAGACCTTTTCCCAATAGTTCCTCATGTTCTGAATTCAGTATTTTCTTACTAAGATTAAAGATACCTAAGTTATTACCTGGTTTCTCTAAAATCGGGTCTTTTTTGAGTCTCCTGCTTCCACCTCTCTTTCCTCTCTGTCTGATGCCCTTCTTTTTCTTAGATCTCTTTGCGGAAGTGGACTTGCAAATGAATTTTGGCCTTGTCCTAAAAAAGTGCGGGATGAAGTAGAGGTGGAGGAGGAAGAAGTAGATGCATGTTGATTTATTTGTTCAGTTTCCCTAGTGTCCTGCAATGGCGCATACCTATTAGACAGTCTCCAATCATTACTATTATCTCGATTTGAATTATATCTATTTTCACCTTGTTGGTTGTATTGAGATCTATTATTATAATTTGGTCTATAGTTTTCATTACTATTTTTTTGTTGTTGTTTACCATCAATATAATTGTATGGTTTATGATCTCTCTGATACATTTGTCTTGCATTATACGATTGATCTCTGTAATTGTAATCCCTTACTCTTGGGCTTTGTTTATTTCCCCTCATGTGGCCATATTCATTACTATTATTATGACTATAGCAGGAGTCGTAATTATTCTCAAAATTATGCTGTTTCTGTAAATGATAATAATTTTCATAATTTTCATAATTTCTGGCCCTAGTATGCCCTGATACTTGATTATAATCCCCATACCTTCTCTGTTCATTACTCTTATAATGTTGTGAATTGATAGTATTAACCCTTTCTGCTTTTTTAGGGTCAGTCCTATTACTTTCTTTTTCTGTGAATTTTGTATGTCTCCATGTATGTGAGATATAATTATCCCAATTAGGTTGATTTATGTGGGATAAATAATCCTCACGGTCCCTTTCGAATTTTCTTATTTTAACTTTTAGAATATCCTCCTTAGTACTAGCTAGCAATTTCTTGATTTCTTTTTCTTTGTTTATATATTCCATATTGTTCTCAAACTCTTTTAACTGAATTTCTAATTCTCTAATCTCATTCTCTAATTTTTTCAAAATTTCACCCCTATAGTCTTTTATCAATCTCAAAAGGTTAAAAGAGGCTTGCTCTAGGATATCGTTCCATCTTTTTTTAAATTCTATATCCTCAATTTTAAAAGCACATTCTTTTTTAATTCGTAATCCCCGTGGGACTCTTTTATTTTCTAAGTATTTTTCAATGAAAATGAATTCTGTTCTATGTTTCATCTCTAATACTAGTTTGTCCTCTAAATCCTTCATTAGTTTGCATAATGAATCTACATTATCTGGAGTGACAATAATATCAGTTTGGAAAATATTATAAATCCCCTTATATACTTCATCTCTATATTTAAAAACATTAGATTCAGTCATATCCCTGCAGCTGATTGTCACTAGTGAGGATGAAAAAACAACAGTGTACTGAGGGGTGTGATCAACCTGCGCTGGGAAAGTTACCAATAAACCACTGGGTAAATGGAGTATCCTCAAACTCCACAGAAAGGAATACAATCATACAATAGTAATAAGGATATTACTATAATAACCCCTGGCGCTAACGTGTAGCTTAAATTGGTAATGCAAAGGTTCTAATTATTGTATACTATAAACAATAAATTACCTTAGTACGATGAAAATGATAATTCCTTACAAATATGTAAAAACTGGGTAGTTGATTAATAAACCCAAATTAAGGGATGTGCTTAAGGATGAACCAGAGTAATGGTGCAAGTAAAAAATAAACAAATTTTATTACAGTCTTAATCGTGCACAAAAATACTTTTAAAACCAAATTTAAATAACACTCTGATCAGGCGTTTGACAATGTAGTATCAATAAAATCCCTAAAACCTCAAAATAAAATTGCATAAATAAAATAACAATAAAACAACAATGAGACAATCACTATCACAAATGATTAATTCGAGATAGAGAACAAAGATCCCATTGGAAACCAAGGAAGAGACCGGATTATTACCATCGTACTAAGGTAATTTATTGTTTATAGTATACAATAATTAGAACCTTTGCATTACCAATTTAAGCTACACGTTAGCGCCAGGGGTTATTATAGTAATATCCTTATTACTATTGTATGATTGTATTCCTTTCTGTGGAGTTTGAGGATACTCCATTTACCCAGTGGTTTATTGGTAACTTTCCCAGCGCAGGTTGATCACACCCCTCAGTACACTGTTGTTTTTTCATCCTCACTAGTGACAATCAGCTGCAGGGATATGACTGAATCTAATGTTTTTAAATATAGAGATGAAGTATATAAGGGGATTTATAATATTTTCCAAACTGATATTATTGTCACTCCAGATAATGTAGATTCATTATGCAAACTAATGAAGGATTTAGAGGACAAACTAGTATTAGAGATGAAACATAGAACAGAATTCATTTTCATTGAAAAATACTTAGAAAATAAAAGAGTCCCACGGGGATTACGAATTAAAAAAGAATGTGCTTTTAAAATTGAGGATATAGAATTTAAAAAAAGATGGAACGATATCCTAGAGCAAGCCTCTTTTAACCTTTTAAGATTGATAAAAGACTATAGGGGTGAAATTTTGAAAAAATTAGAGAATGAGATTAGAGAATTAGAAATTCAGTTAAAAGAGTTTGAGAACAATATGGAATATATAAACAAAGAAAAAGAAATCAAGAAATTGCTAGCTAGTACTAAGGAGGATATTCTAAAAGTTAAAATAAGAAAATTCGAAAGGGACCGTGAGGATTATTTATCCCACATAAATCAACCTAATTGGGATAATTATATCTCACATACATGGAGACATACAAAATTCACAGAAAAAGAAAGTAATAGGACTGACCCTAAAAAAGCAGAAAGGGTTAATACTATCAATTCACAACATTATAAGAGTAATGAACAGAGAAGGTATGGGGATTATAATCAAGTATCAGGGCATACTAGGGCCAGAAATTATGAAAATTATGAAAATTATTATCATTTACAGAAACAGCATAATTTTGAGAATAATTACGACTCCTGCTATAGTCATAATAATAGTAATGAATATGGCCACATGAGGGGAAATAAACAAAGCCCAAGAGTAAGGGATTACAATTACAGAGATCAATCGTATAATGCAAGACAAATGTATCAGAGAGATCATAGACCATACAATTATATTGATGGTAAACAACAACAAAAAAATAGTAATGAAAACTATAGACCAAATTATAATAATAGATCTCAATACAACCAACAAGGTGAAAATAGATATAATTCAAATCGAGATAATAGTAATGATTGGAGACTGTCTAATAGGTATGCGCCATTGCAGGACACTAGGGAAACTGAACAAATAAATCAACATGCATCTACTTCTTCCTCCTCCACCTCTACTTCATCCCGCCCTTTTTTAGGACAAGGCCAAAATTCATTTGCAAGTCCACTTCCGCAAAGAGATCTAAGAAAAAGAAGGGCATCAGACAGAGAGGAAAGAGAGGTGGAAGCAGGAGACTCAAAAAAGACCCGATTTTAGAGAAACCAGGTAATAACTTAGGTATCTTTAATCTTAGTAAGAAAATACTGAATTCAGAACATGAGGAACTATTGGGAAAAGGTCTATCTTTTGCACCAAGTTGCAAACTTAATAGATTCGAGACATATATTGATGCACATAAGTTTGTCAGAAAATTAACTGTAAAGAGATGGTTTCAAAAAAGTGAAATAGAAAAAATGGCTGGGGATACTTTAACCAATAATAGTGAATATATACATACAGACCTAAGAAGCAAGTCTGTATTTTATCCCAAGCATGAGAAAGGCCCTATAATAGAGACATTTGAGAAATTGATCCTGAGGGACATTGAAAATCTGACTGAGGATAAAATAAATAAAACATATAGCAATCTAAGTAGGAAACAACTAATGATCATTAGTGAATTGGAGATGGATGATATAATTATAAAGCCCGCAGACAAGGGCGGGGGAATAGTCATCTTAGATCGGGCAGACTATCAAATAATGTGTGAAAATATTGTAAAAGATAACGACACTTATAAAAAATTACTGAGTAATCCAACGAAAAGATACAATGAGGAATTAATAAAATTAATAGATTCTGCACATGACAAAGGAATACTTAATGACAAAGAGAGAGGCTATATAGTACCCAAATTTCCAAAAATTCCCCTACTATATTGCTTGCCAAAAATTTACAAAACACTTATTAACCCACCAGGTAGGCCGATTATCTCAGGAATCGGATCCCTGACAGCAAATTTATCGGAATATCTGGATATCTTTTTACAAAAATATGTCAGGACATTACCATCATACTTAAAAGATTCTACAGATGTTCTGAAATTAGTAGACACCATCACCTGGCAGGAGGATTACCTCCTTGCCACGTGTGATGTGACGTCATTATATACCTGTATAAATCACCATGACGGTATATTAGCCGTTAAACACTTTTTAGACAAAGATGAGACCTTGAAAGAGGAACAAAAAGGTTTCCTTATAGACTCTATCAAATTCATTTTAACACATAATTTCTTCAGTTATGACTCTCAGTTTTTTAATCAAGAAAGAGGAACAGCAATGGGCACCAGGTTTGCTCCAAGTTATGCAAATTTATTTATGGGTTTTTGGGAACATTTTTTTCTCAGCAATACCAACTTTGGAGCAAACCTGGTGTCTTACAAGCGTTATATAGATGACATCCTTATTATTTGGAGGGGTGATGAAGTTAGGTTAAATGAGTTTATTGAAAGTATGAATAACAATGAGATGAATCTCCGTTTTACTTGTGAAAAAAGCAAAAAAAGTGTGAATTTCTTAGATCTAGAACTATTCCCTGTGAACAATCAAATACATTCAAAAACACATTTTAAAAATGTGGATGCAAATAGCTATATCCACCACACGAGCTGTCACCATCCAAGATGGATTGACAATATTCCTAAAGGACAGTTCCTACGTATAAAGAAAAATTGTACAAATATAACCGATTTTGATAGTCAGTCTGAAAAATTAAAACAGAAATTTGTAGATAGGGGCTATAATGATAAAAAGATAGAGGAAATAAGACAAGAAATAAGACAAGTAAATAGATGTGATTTGGTAAATAAAAATGGGTTTAAAAATAAAAAAAACCCTAAAAGAATTCAACAAGCTGCAGATGATAACTTATTTATTCCATTTATCACAAATTATAGTAATAATAAATTTCTGATAGAAAAAATACTAAAAAAACATTGGGGAATACTAAAGAACGATGAGCTCATAGGCTCTCTACTCCCTAAAAAACCACAAATTATTTATAAGAAGGCTCGAAACCTAAAGTCCATTCTAGCACCAACTGAAAATAAAAATAAAAATAGACATAAGATTATGAATAAAGAAAAACAAATGGATTTAAAAGGTAACACCTTAAAAGGTTTTTTTCCATGCCTAACCTGTAAGGCGTGTAAACACTCCAAAAAGGAAAAGGAATTCAAATCAACTGTTACAGGAAAATCCTATAAAATTAGAGACACCATAAGGTGCTCAGACAAATCGGTTATCTATCTAATACAGTGTAAATGTGGCAAGCAATATATAGGGGAATCAGAAAGACCCCTACGAGACTGGATTCGTGAACATATCTGGTCGATTGAAAATCACGATTTAGATAGGAACAAAGATCTCCCTATACCAAAACACTTCATTACCTGCAATGGGGGAGATATGAAGTGTTTTTCATATATGGGTATAGACAAGTTGAAAAAGAACTGGAGAGGGGGAAATGCACAGTCAGAATTACTTAAAAAAGAGACCAAATGGATTTTTGATCTAAAATCGCTTAAACCGAACGGCCTAAACTTAGATTTCGATATAGGGTGTTTCCTTAGAGAATAAATCCTATTTGTTCCTTTCCCTTTAGTTTTGCTTGTTTTGTAAATTATCTTAACTTTTTTATTTATATTGCGGACACAAAATTATATTTGTTGAATATATCCGTTTAGATTACTGTATGGTTCTCTATTAGGTTATACTTAAGCAATATAAATTGATACTGGGACAATATAATTGACATAGAGAGTTGTTTTTTGACTATTATAACCCATATCATTTTTTTTTTTTTTTTTTTTAAAAACTGTTTTTCCCTGCGGGGTGTGCTTTGGACGGGATAATATAGGGGGTGCAAGTGAAAAATGAAAATAAATTTCCCCTTTCTGTATGTTTCTACGAATCCATTATAAATAAAAATGATTGTTAATCTTAAAAGAATCTAAAATTGATCATTAAATAAGCTGAAATTTGAAGGGCAAATTGTGCATCTTTAAATGTATTATGAATAAGAGCAGAGAGTAACAATAGAAAAAATGTATCATTTTGTATCTGTATCGCAATTCCCTTTGTTTTGAATTAATGCCTAACCAATCATATGCAGGGGTGACGGTATAAAAAACCTGACCTCCCATCTATCAGGAGCTTGACAAAGGCCCAGACCGGGCTGAAACACGTTGCTCCGCCCACTTTTCTAACACACAGGTGACTGGAACTAATTACCAGCGTCGAGACCGCACAGAGACCCAGAGCACAGTTTGGTCTATCTGGCGCGAGTGCTGATACGGATTGTAAAAGACAAGAGGTTTCCTTCATTTCGGGGATCCATCCAGCAGTGACCTAATCCAGGACCGCTATAGAGAGACAGCTGGGACTTCATAGAGCATTTTCGGTGTAAGTAATAAGTGAACACCTTAAATTTTGGCTCTCTTCCTGTCTGTTCATTTGGATCTCAAATCTCGTTACAGCTCCGGTTAAAACATCACTAACTTCCAGCTGACGTGGATCTTCCTTGGTTTCCAATGGGATCTTTGTTCTCTATCTCGAATTAATCATTTGTGATAGTGATTGTCTCATTGTTGTTTTATTGTTATTTTATTTATGCAATTTTATTTTGAGGTTTTAGGGATTTTATTGATACTACATTGTCAAACGCCTGATCAGAGTGTTATTTAAATTTGGTTTTAAAAGTATTTTTGTGCACGATTAAGACTGTAATAAAATTTGTTTATTTTTTACTTGCACCATTACTCTGGTTCATCCTTAAGCACATCCCTTAATTTGGGTTTATTAATCAACTACCCAGTTTTTACATATTTGTAAGGAATTATCATTTCCATCGTACTAAGGTAATTTATTGTTTATAGTATACAATAATTAGAACCTTTGCATTACCAATTTAAGCTACACGTTAGCGCCAGGGGTTATTATAGTAATATCCTTATTACTATTGTATGATTGTATTCCTTTCTGTGGAGTTTGAGGATACTCCATTTACCCAGTGGTTTATTGGTAACTTTCCCAGCGCAGGTTGATCACACCCCTCAGTACACTATCTATATAACACACATGAACTAACACCCTCTAGCTGTAAAAAATGTCAAAATCCCCTGAGAAAAGAAGTGGCCTTCAAGGGCTTAGAAATTAGCATATGAGCTTACCTTGGTTCAGCTTTTAACAAAGAATACCAAGAGAACAAAGCAAATTTGATGGAAAAAGTAAATTGGAAAGTTGTTTAAAACTGCATGCCCTATCTGAATCATGAAAGTTTAATTTTGACTTGACTGTCCCTTTAAATGTTTCCCCAATCTTTTGTTTAAACTTTTTAGATGAATTATTCAACTCAGTCTGAGTGTACTTTCTCAATCTATCAGGTGGCAATAATTACCACAATTTCATTGTCCCGATCTATATTCATGATAGATCTTGTACATTTGTGCTTTTTACTCTGTGGTTGTTTCTTAGAGTTCAGTGCCTTACAGCTAGGGCTCTCTATGTCCCCTGTCTTGCCCTCCCCCTCCATAAGGGACAAACCTGTTCCCTGCATATGAGTTAAAAGCTTCAGTGCCTGCACCTTCCTCCTTTGTTAGCTGTACTTTCTCACGTTCCAAGTGACATTTTGCCTGTTACTTGATCAAATCACCTTGCCTTTGCTGTTAAATCCAAACGCTTTGCCATATCCTAACTGCTGCAAATTGAAGTTACACATTCCAGACTGACCTAGCAACACCAGTATTGCAAGTTCTATCTTTTGCACCAATTTCTATTTTCCAATAAAACCAAAAGTAAGACCAGACATACGGCTAGCAAAAATAGCCACCGAAACAACCAATCCATTTTGTATGCCTCCAGTTTTACAGGACTAACTCTGCTTGCCAATTGTACGCATTAGCACTGAAAAGTCTGTGATTCAGTATAACTGCTTATTGTAAACTTATATAAAACAATGATAATACATCTCTTTTAAATCTTAAAGGACCACTAAACACATTGTTAACTACATGGTTTTGAACCTTCATATCTGAGAATAATTTTGCAATGAAAACTGCAGCTTTATTTTGTCAAAGTAGTACATTGTTTTATGTTTATTCAATTCACTGAATTCCCTATCCCCAAAAACTAAAGAATCCTTTTTAACCAATCCACAAACTAATATTCAGCTATATATAATGAATGGATATTGCAATAATGTTTCACTTGACATTTCAACAACATATACAATGTTTCATTGATGCAAGTATAATAACCCTTTAATCCTCTGGTATGTTATTTTATTACCTTAAAAATGATCCTGTGTGTGTTTTCCATTAGTGACAAGAAGGTGCCATCTCCATTGTATGCTTCGGTCTTGTGTGTTACTTCTCTAATTTAGGACCTATGCTAATTATGACCATGTGACTGCTATTACGCATAAACTGGATACTCTATAGCTTGTCAGGGCATTTGCAGTATGTGTGTAGTTCTTTTAGTGTTTAGTTTATAAGTGTGTTTGGTGTTATACACAGAGTTAGACAAAGGAGTGGACAATGCTTTAAACAGGTACTTTTTATTTCTAATCTCCCTAAATTTCCCCATTTAGTTAAAATATGCTACACTTTCTCCTATCTACCTTTATCTTATCCTCCTCCTTAAAGTCACAGCCAGAGGCATAACTAGAAACCACAGGGCCCAGGTGCAAGAATCTAAGAAGGCCCCCCCCAAAAAAAAGTGAATTTGATACATATCTAGATTTTTTTATTATTTTTTTTACATTTAACACAGAAAAAAAATGTGAATCAGATTACGTCTGCAAAAGGAGGTACCCTGTGACCACAGTCTGGGAGATGGTCTGACCCCCTATTACTGTATATAGTGACACTGTTTAACCCACCAGTACTGTATATAGTGAGTCAGTGACACTGTCTGTAATCTGCCGGTGAGATGGCTGGCCTGACCCTACCCGCCCCAGTACTTTATAAAGTGACCACAGTAGTCTGTGAGATGGTCCAGCCCCCCCCCCCCCGTACTGTATATAGTGGTACTGTATAGACTGACACTGTTTACCCCCCTGCCCCCCCCATGCTGTAGTAACAAGGTCTGTAATTTGCTGGTTCCACAAACATACACACATACATACACACAGTCACATACCTACATATATACACACATATAAACACCAATGGGTAAAACAAAAACACTAACCCCTGTAGTCAGAGACACTAGTGAAGCATCATGTCACACTCACATGATATCAGTGCAGGCAGTGGCAGGTCAACGTTTTTTATTGTAAACATTTTTTTTTTTTTTGAGAAGCTGGCCCTTTGGGGGCCCAGTCGCAACTCACCTCCTGTAGTTTTGCCCCTGGTCACAGCTCGCTCTTTCGCAAACAGCACTCAGACTATTCATATCCCTCCTTCTCTTTTATCTTCCCCCTCTACAACACAACAATGCTCCACCAATACAAAGCTTATATACTCGCACATGACACACTCTCATCTTCTTTCTTGTACTATCTCCTTGCAGCTGCTGATGTCATTGCCTAACCCAGGCCCACCCTCTGCCTCTCTCTGCTCACTACCACCACTGACACCTCCAAAATCTTGCCCATGTAGCCCTCTCAACCTCATAAACTGCACTTCTGTTAATACAACACAGTTCTCTTGTGCCCTTAGAAATGCACGCTCTGTATGAAATAAGCTCACTTCTATTCACAACCTATTAATTTCACGATCACGTAACCTATTAGCCCTTACAGAAACCTGTCTCGCATCCTCTAACACAACTGCTGTAGCCATTCTGTCCTATGGTGGCCTGCACTTCAGTCACACTTCCAGGCTAGGAGACAGACAAGGAGGTGTACTAGGCATTCATTCTTCTGTCTCCATACTGTAGCTTCCACTGTATTCCTTCATCCACCTCCCTTTCTCATCTTTTGAAGTTCATGTTATTTGCCTCTTCTCCCCTGTAGCTCTCTGTGTTATTGTTATTTATTGGCCTCCTGGCCCAGCATTATAATTTCTAGACCACTTTGAAGCCTGGCTCCCACACTTCCTTTCTTGTAACGTCCCTTCTCTCATCTTAGGGGACTCTGACATATCCATTAACAATTCTAACATGCCTGCTGCCTCTAAACATATCTTTTACCACCTCCCAGTAGACATCACCAACCCACTGTGAAGGCAGCTCAATTGAACTGGTCTTGACCAATTTCTATGCTGTTTCCAACTTCTTTAACTTCCCTATTCCTCTCTCTGATCACCATCTATTAACTTTCTCTCCTACTGTACCTACAGCATCCTCACAAGCCCCCAAAAACTACTACCTTACAGGAATTTATTTGACTTGGATCTTATCGACTTTTCTGCTCAACTGAAACCTCTACTCCAACATTTTATTCCTCTCTTGCCCAGACCTTGTGCTCTTACCGTATAATTCTGCACTATCATCGTTAATTTGATATATGGATTGCTCATTATGTACCAGTTATATTTGAACTAACCAATCACTGGACTTCATATAGCTATAAACAAGAATATTTCTGATAGAGTCATTAGCCGCTTTGAATATAGATTCCAGCCAACAATTTTGTTTAATAGGACCTTTATTGTCTCCTTAATGGGTCCATAGGAAAAACTACATTTCAGGCCTCCAATAGGCCCTCAGTCATGTATACTTAATTACATACAGGTTTGTGTCTTTTATACCCTAACCTGTTGCACAAATAATTCAAAATCTGTACAATAGTGACATCATGTGGTCAAAAATTGGTACTACAATTTGTCCATCTTATCTATGTCATATTAGTACAGCATTTTCATAAAAAGTCTGTTATACAAAACAAATTAAAAAAATATAAAAACCCATATGTTTAAAGGTACATGAAACCCAAATTTTTTCTTTCATGATTTAGAAAGAGCATACAATTATAAACAACTTTCTAATTTACTTCTATGATCGAATTTGCTTCATTCTCTTGATATTCTTTGCTGAATAGCATATCTAGATATGCTTAGTAGCTGCTGATTGGTAGCTGCACATAGATGCCTCCTGTGATTGGTTCACCATGTGCATTGCTATTTCTTCATTAAAGTATATCTAAAGAATGAAGCAAATTAGGTAATAGAAGTAAATTGGAATGTTGTTTAAAATTGTATTCTCTACATTAATCATGAAAGAAAATGTTTGGGTATAGTGTCCCTTGAACTACAATATACCTGACTTATTTAAAGAAATAGGGTCCAATCAAAATCCCTGTTTAGGCCTTTAGGGGTTAATGACTCTAACTTCTGTATCCAGAACATCTCCCTAATTTTAGGTAGATGTTCTCTGTCTCCTCCTCTCCAGGGTTTAACCACCTGCTTGATAATTTGGAACTTCAATTGGCTTATGTTATGGCCCATAGAAAGTGTGAGGGTACAGGTGCTTCTTTATCTTTTCGTCTTATAGTTCTACATATCAAATATTCCTTTATCTTAAACTTAATTCCATTTATTGGATGGTAAAAGAATTCACCTTTAATCATTGAGCTGCAATGAATTTAGTTCAAACATGGATAACACCCAGTCCTAATCTGACCAATAGTGCTTTGCACAATCTTTTTGCCAATTTTAATATCAGCATGGACCAATTGGTCCTTTTAAGCTTTTATTTCTCCTATATGCTACCACTGGATCATTTTTAAATGCATCTACTTGAGGATTACATTCCTTAGTATATACCAATGTATTTTTAATATTTGCACAATTTTATGGCTTAGTCTATTATACTGAGTAACAAAGATTACTTTTACTTGTTCTTGCTTTGTGTCTATTTTTTATCACTGTATTAAGTTTTCCTGGACTAATATTTTTGGATAACCTCTTGCTTCAAACTTTTGGGCCATCTCTTCCAATCTATATTTATGTTTGTCACTATCTGTTAAAAAGGAACCTGCCCTATCAGTACCACACACTCTCAAAGTATTTGAAGAATATATAAAGGTTGCTAATTTTCAACTAAATCTGACCAAATCAGAATTATTAAACATTTCCGTACCAGATACTGAGTTAACTCATATTCTAAAAGATTGCCCCTTAAAAGTACAGCAACAGAAATTAAAATATCTAGGCATATTTCTGACACCATCCCCGTCTAGCCTGTTCGAGGCAAATTTTTTGCCTTTACTAGACACTATTATTATGGACCTGTCATCATGGAAAACGAAAAATATCTCCTGGTTGGGTTGTATAGGAGTGATGAAATGAATATACTTCCTAGGATACTGTATTACTTACAAACGCTACCAATCACCTTGCACCCCACATTTATTAAAAAGATCCAAACAGCAATAGACAAATATATATGGGGAGATACCAGACCCAGAGTAAGCAGAAATACTCTATATCTACCCAGGGAGAGGGGGGCCTAGGCCTCCCAAACATAGACCTATATAAAAAAGCCATCACTTTGCAGCAACAAGTCGAATGGTGCGTGAATTCACCAAATAAACTATGGATACAAATAACCAGAGACATTCTACAAGTAGACAATATAGGGATGCTGAGTTGGCTACCCCCAAAATCTTGACCCACTATAATAAAAAACTACCCAATTTTAACAGAATTCTATCATCAATGGCACAAGATTCTAGCCACTTATCCACATATTTCATCAGAATACTCACCGCTAACACCCTTTATAGGTAATTCAGAATTACCTGCACTAATACCTAGCTTGCGACGTCAATCCTCCACACCCGCAAGACCACTAACTATATACCATATATCTACAGGAAACAAAATAAAATCCCTCTCAGTTCTGAACAAAACAGATATACATATAACTTGGTTCACACACGCCCAGTTAAAACATTATCTGGACACCCACACTCAAAAAACTAATTTTTTTAGAGAAATTACAACATTTGAAAAGCTCTGCCTCTTAAACCAGTTGCCTAAACATACAATTTCACTGACCTACAGGTTATTGTTAAACAAAGGCGACAACTCTCCCCACCATATGCCATGAAGTGGAACATGGAACTAGATTCTCAAATATCTAAAAAAGAGTTGAATAAAATTTTTACAATTAATGGAAAATCTTCTGTTTCAGCAAAAGTTCAGGAAATGAACTATAAATACTTATCTAGATGGTATCTTACACCCCAGAAACTTAAAGCGATATATAAAAATTCTGACGGCAAGTGCTAGAGAGGATGCGGAGAGGTTGGCTCTCTCTCACACATCTGGTGGTGATGCAGTAGGATACAAAATTTCTGGAAGGGTGTCATCGGTATTATGAGTGCAAAATTAGGCATAATCATCCCTGGGCAACATCAACTATTACTGCTCCATGGATTACCCAAGTTAACTGACAAAAGTAAACAAGATTTGCTCCTACTGATGCTGAATAGTGCTAAAATGTTGATCCCCAAAAACTGGAAATCAACCAATGTCCCAACTGTAGAGGAATGGAACAAACAAGTAGAATGGCTCTTACAGTTAGAGACGTATAGATATGTTCGTGATGGGAGAGCAGAGCAGAGATTCACGAGTATATACAACAAATGTGGAGAGGTGATTAGGCGTACAATCCTTTCACAATACTTAAGGTGCGTGTGAAATCCCCCCCTTTTTTTTCTCCCCCTAACTGTCCCCCCCCCTGTTCTCATCCGCTAACCTTCTTCTCCACCCTATGCAAGGCAATTATACCCCCTCCCTCAGACTATTATCTGAGTAAAATGTATCAGTCGACATAATTTAACATTTTTTCTTCGCACTGTTATTATCCTCTCAAAAGTACTTGGACTCTACTATTATATTATCCATTTGTTTCATTTTGTAAAGTGAGGGAAGGAAAGAGAAGAGAAGAAATAAAAAGAGAAAACCTTGAGCTTACTGGATCTTGAGATGTGGAATTCATCTGATTCCAGGGAAAAAGGAGAAGGGAGAAAAAAAAAAGAACTAAAGCAGCGAACGTTAGTAAGCTCTCTCTTTAGGAAACATAATAATAGACCACGCAATACGGTTTTGAAAATGTATTTCTTTATTGTCATTGGCTTCATAAGACATTTATTGTACATTTTTTCTTTTCTCAATAAAGCTCATTGAAGAAAAAAAAACATATTATAACAGATTATTTCTGTCAGTGGATTTGACATATAGGTCAGTTTTCCAAAAAACATTATCAACATAGACATACGTATGTGTCCAGGAAGTGTATTCCTATTTCACTCATATTTAGGGCAACGTTTAGACCTCTCACAGCTTCATTTAAATCCTGTACAAATTCTAATAGACTACCAACGTTGCCCCACCAGAAACCAACCACATCATCTATGTATCTCCACCAGGCGGCACCATAGAGTTGAAACAACTTATAAAGATAAACAAACCTTTCCTCAACGTTGTTCATAAAGATCTTCGTGTATGTGAGGGCGACGTTGGAGACCATTGCAGTTCCCTGCTTCTGCATGCAAAAGGTATCCATAAATAGAAAGTAGTTGTAATACAATATTATAGTTAGCAGATCTAATAAAAAATTTATTTTTACAAATCTTTTCTCAAAATCTTTTCTACTGCGGATATCTTTTAATTTGGCTATAAAGTAATTTGAATCTTTTAGATAGGAAGTGGTTTTTATCAATAGATGTAAAGCTTTATTTAAATAAAATGGCCAGGGCACCCTGGAGGTTTAGTTTGATGTTAATGTATCTTTGGAAGTACATACAGGACTGGCTTGATTAGATTTTTCCCTATGAGGGAATTATTAAATTGTTCAGTTATTATACCCATATTTACTGCCTGTTTGGTAACATACTCTATTTCTTTGCCTATGTGAATCATAGGATCCATTGTTAACACTTGATATGCCTGATCAACAGCCCCTCCCTTGTCCGCCTCCTTAATGATTATATCTTTGTTGTTCTTCAAGGCTTGTACTGCCATTCTCTCTGTCATTTATACAAGTTTCCTTTTCTTATCTCTCTTAATTTAATTATCTATTTCTTTTTAACTATATGTAATTACACTGTGGCTCCTGGTGTGAACTTACTTAGTTGAAATCCAATATTTCTTAGTGTCCTTAAATTTAACATCCCCTATATAAGTGCTGATTTTAGAATTAACCAAATCTTTAATCATTGAACAATACGTCTTCAATTTTAATTTTCTAAAAAACCTGTGCAAATCCTTCAGTACTGTGAAAGTCACAAAAATCATTCAAACAAAATGATAAACCTCTATTAAGTATATTATATTATAGTCAACCTCATTGAAAGCATGATTAGAAATATTATGTACTACATTTGTGTCCTTAGTATTTTTACCAATTTGTGAACCTGCAAATAAAGAATTATGTGAATAAAATAATGCACCATCTCTAACATTTAAAGTTGCATCACCCTCTAGTGAATTAAGCATAGTTTATTTGTAGTGTTTGAAGCAACATCACAATTTTCAGCCATCAAATCTGAACTGCTTTCTACATGTTCATTGTTAGCAGCAAAGTAAATATCAGAACAAGCAGAGTCAATCTTAGAAGTAGAGGGACAGATAAATATAGGATTATTTTCCACATGGGGACTTTCTCATAGATTGATCAATTATATGGATTTTATCAAAGTATTGCAGAGTTGAAGGTGGAGTCAAGGAGCACGCACGCATTGTGTGCTTCTGAGTGTGCTGCGGGGAAAATCGGCTCCTACAGGTGGTCACATCTTGGCGTGGGGCCTAATGTTTGGTGCCTGCTATGGTAGGAGCCGCTCGGACATACTTCTATCTGCTCCACCTCCATAGCGCTGTACACACTGGGGAACAGCGTTGTTTGATCCCCCTATGGTGCAAGTGGAGCGCTTGCTCTCTGGGCCCTTCAATCTGGGCAGCTGATGTTGTCAATCTGGGCATCTGAGTCTGGGAGGCTGAAAGTGGATTTAAGTCCTGTGGTTTGGTACTCGAGTCTGGGAGTTTTTGTGATGTACTCAGGCGTATTGTTTTTTGACTGTCTTGAGTTTATTTACACCCTGGCCGTTGCCACCCTGACCCCTGTGAAGATACCAACCCAGGTGAACCTTTAACTCTGTGTTGTCTGGGAAACCCTGCAATACTACCTGGAAAATTACTGACCACACATCTAGGCAATATTAAGATAAATAAAGACACCGACACAACAAATGGGGGGAAAAGGCAGCAGCCCGCGTTTATTATTTAAATTAATTGCGATAAAACTTTATGAAACATTAACATTAAAAGGTGCTTGCCAAATTAAAATCACGTGCCTTCCACTGGCACTCGGCCAGGCACGCCCACATCCTTAACCTCTCCCTATACCTGAGGAGGTACCCAGAATACAGGGAGTGCAGAATTATTAGGTAAATGAGTATTTTGACCACATCATCTTCTTTATGCATGTTGTCTTACTCCAAGCTGTATAGGCTCGAAAGCCTACTACCAATTAAGCATATTAGGTGATGTGCATCTCTGTAATGAGAAGGGGTGTGGTCTAATGACATCAACACCCTATATCAGGTGTGCATAATTATTAGGCAACTTCCTTTCCTTTGGCAAAATGGGTCAAAAGAAGGACTTGACAGGCTCAGAAAAGTCAAAAATAGTGAGATATCTTGCAGAGGGATGCAGCACTCTTAAAATTGCAAAGCTTCTGAAGCGTGATCATCGAACAATCAAGCGTTTCATTCAAAATAGTCAACAGGGTCGCAAGAAGCATGTGGAAAAACCAAGGCGCAAAATAACTGCCCATGAACTGAGAAAAGTCAAGCGTGCAGCTGCCAAGATGCCACTTGCCACCAGTTTGGCCATATTTCAGAGCTGCAACATCACTGGAGTGCCCAAAAGCACAAGTTGTGCAATACTCAGAGACATGGCCAAGGTAAGAAAGGCTGAAAGACGACCACCACTGAACAAGACACACAAGCTGAAACGTCAAGACTGATTTTTCTAAGGTTTTATGGACTGATGAAATGAGAGTGAGTCTTGATGGGCCAGATGGATGGGCCCGTGGCTGGATTGGTAAAGGGCAGAGAGCTCCAGTCCGACTCAGACGCCAGCAAGGTGGAGGTGGAGTACTGGTTTGGGATGGTATCATCAAAGATGAGCTTGTGGGGCCTTTTCGGGTTGAGGATGGAATCAAGCTCAACTCCCAGTCCTACTGCCAGTTTCTGGAAGACACCTTCTTCAAGCAGTGGTACAGGAAGAAGTCTGCATCCTTCAAGAAAAACATGATTTTCATGCAGGACAATGCTCCATCACACGCGTCCAAGTACTCCACAGCGTGGCTGGCAAGAAAGGGTATAAAAGAAGAAAATCTAATGACATGGCCTCCTTCTTCACCTGATCTGAACCCCATTGAGAACCTGTGGTCCATCATCAAATGTGAGATTTACAAGGAGGGAAAACAGTACACCTCTCTGAACAGTGTCTGGGAGGCTGTGGTTGCTGCTGCACGCAATGTTGATGGTGAACCGATCAAAACACTGACAGAATCCATGCATGGCAGGCTTTTGAGTGTCCTTGCAAAGAAAGGTGGCTATATTGGTCACTGATTTGTTTTTGTTTTGTTTTTGAATGTCAGAAATGTATATTTGTGAATGTTGAGATGTTATATTGGTTTCACTGGTAAAAATAAATAATTGAAATGGGTATATATTTGTTTTTTGTTAAGTTGCCTAATAATTATGCACAGTAATAGTCACCTGCACACACAGATATCCCCCTAAAATAGCTAAAACTAAAAACTACTTCCAAAAATATTCAGCTTTGATATTAATGAGTTTTTTGGGTTCATTGAGAACATGGTTGTTGTTCAATAATAAAATTAATCCTCAAAAATACAACTTGCCTAATAATTCTGCACTCCCTGTAATAATATATAACTTAGCGGCTAGCACCCCGCCATAGCTGCGACAACCACTTACCAAATAAGGGAGGGAGGGCGCTTCTCTTCACAGGTCTTCTCTCCTGCTCAGCCAAACAGCAAGTGAGCAACGGCTCACGTGACCACGCCCCTATGCCTAGAGTGAGGTCATTGGCCCCTCCTCTCATAGGCATTCCTCTGGGGCTCCATTGACCACACATCCTTAACCTCTCCCCATACCTGAGAAGGTACCCAGAATAATTATAAATAACTTAGCGGCTAGCACCCCGCCACTGCTCGAAAGCCTTTCGAGCACCAACCCACAGGGCTAAGGCCTTTTTTACCCCTTCGCTCATGTTGAAATTAAAAAGATGCAAACCAATTTTGTTAAGATGTACACCATCTTTCAGAAAGAAACAGCTTCCAGACTCTCCTTCAATCTCCACATGCCTGATACCAAAACCACCCAATTTTGCTACAAAGCTTGTAATAGTCCGATTAATCTTTTTACGAGATAAGTCCAATCTTTTAACGTCCCAAGCAGACCTCCAAGCTAATCTGCAATCAATGTCAACCATATAATCATTATGTCAGGCAATAATTCCTTTAACCTAACAATATCCCTTTTTTATCATATCTATAAAGTCTTTTTGCGCCATAAACCCCAAATCATTACCCCCTGCATGAATGATTAAAATGTCAGGTGGATGAAAAAGTCTAGCCCAACTAATAACTTTAACTAGTGGCTGGTCCCACTTCATACCCCTAATATCGAACCATTTGATTAATATTTCTTTAGAAGAACAGCTAAGCTGCAGCCCTGATTCTCTTATTGCTGCCTCTTTCCTTGCCCAGTATATGTATGAGTGTCCCACGATCCAACAATGAATGGGACCTGCCAAAAATAAAAACTATAACTTATAACTTATTAACAAGCTCAGGTCTCACATATAACCTAAAACATTCAGATCTCCATCTCCCAATCTTTTTCACTGTACCAACATTCAATCCAGAAATACTAGCTTCAGTCGCTGCCCCGATTCTAAAAGAATGACAACCAAATTCACTACTATTCAAACCAATAGCTTCTAACGCTTTTTTTAAAACTGATTCGAAATTGAAAACGAGATAAAAAGGTCCCATCTTCATGAACCAATAAAGGAATACCATCAATATATTTTCTGACAGCTAAAAATTCCCTAACTGCCGTAACCGGGCAGCACAAACCCCCAATTTCTCTCAAGCAAATCCAACAGCCTTTTCCCATTTGATCAGTCTTTGACTTTTTTAACCAAATTAACACCTCATGCGGGTTCAATACTACATCTTTATAACACAAACCCCCGCAATTCCACCGGTTAGCAGATACTAATTCTGAAATCCTAAACGCCCCAAAAAAGGCTAACAAAAATTAAACTCTGAATAACAAAACTTCAACACATTAACCATCCTGACCACCACTGAAAAAACCAAGGGTCTTCCGAGACTTTACCCCTAATTAGACTCCTAACCGCCATCCTCACAGACATTTTCTTCGACATATCGACCCAACCCAAGAGGTTAAACAAAAAGGATAATGCCGCCATGTTCTTCTGTACCATAGATTTAGACATATCCCTCTCTCTCCATTCTTCAATCCAATCTAATAAGAGAAATTCCTCCTTGTCACCTTCAAAAACAGATAATTTATTTAACCATTGAACCCACACAGGTAGGTACGCTTTTCAAGTACTAGGAGCTAAGGCTCCCCTCACTGATCTCAACAATCTAGGAAGTTTAGATACCACATCTCCTCCGGGCAAGGAGAACCGATTTCTTCCGCATCTGGCACTGCCTCCCGGAATCTCCGCCACTGAAAACGAGAAAGAGCGTCAGCCCCCACATTCTCTTTTCCAGGAACCTGAATAGCTCTAAAATAAACATTGTGCTTCATACATTCAAAAATGAACATCCTGAGCAACCCAATCACTGGCTTCGAACTGGATGATAGGCGGTTGATCGCAAAAACAACCCCCATATTATCAGAATGAAAAACCACCTTTCTGTTCTCAAATTCGGAACCCCAAATTTTTAAAGCTACCACTAGCGGAAATAATTCCAGAAATACAAGGTTTTTTGTTAAACCCGCATCCGCCCAATACTCAGGCCACGCACCAGCGCACCATTTGTTCCCAAATAGGGCCCCAAAACCATGAGCCCCTGAAGCATCAGTGAATAAATGAAGTTCACTACATAACATCTCCGGAGCTTGAATTAAGGATTTACCATTAAACTCCTTTAAGAAAGCTTTCCAGACTTTCAAATCTTCCTTTACCTGAGCCAATAAACGAATCCGAAAGTGGGGCATTTTAACTCCCACTGTGGATAAGGATAACCTTCTGCAAAAAATTCTTCCAACCGGAATGATTTTACATGCAAAATTCAGTTTACCCACTAGTGACTGAATTTCCTTTAAAGAAAGCTTCTTTCTTGAAAGGGCCAAGTCAATTGAGGATACGAGATCACTAACTTTTTCAAAAGGAAGTCTACATTCCATGGAAATTGCATCAATACAGATGCCCAGAAAATTAATCACAGGAGAAGGGCCTTCAGTTTTTTCACTAGTGACAGGGATCCCAAAATCCCGAGCTATCAGCATAAAAGAATCCATCAGAATTTGGCATGACTCAAGCCCTTCAGGGCCCACAAACAGAAAATCATCCAAATAATGAGTAACAGATGACAAACCAGAAATCTGCTTTACCACCCATTCTAAGAAACAACTACATTTTTCAAAATAAGAACAGGAAATGGAACAGCCCATTGGTAAGCATAAGTCCACGAAATAAAACCCGTCAACAAAACATCCTAATAAATGATGACACAAGGGGTGAACAGGTAAAAGCCTGAATGCCGATTCGATGTCCACCTTCGCCAACAAGGCGTTAGGACCAGCATCTAAATCTAAAGCCTTATCAAAAGACGCGTATCTGACTGCAGATAACTCTGGATCAATACCATCATTGACCGAAAAACCTTTCGGGAAGGACAAATGATGAATCAATCTAAATTGATTTGGAACCTTCTTGGGAATAACTCCCAAAGGGGAAACTCGTAAGTTCTTAAACGGAGGGGCCTCAAAAGGGCCCACCATCCTACCCAACGAAATTTCTTTCTGAATCTTTGCCATCACCACTTCAGGAAAATCCAATGCAGACTTCAAATTCCCAGCAAAAACAGACTCAGTCCCCTCTGAAAAGGGGATATAAAAACCTACAGAAAAACCCTTCAATAAAGTGCTTGCATCCAATTGCTTAGATTTTTTCCTACCGTACAATTCTAACCACGGCGCCATCTTTTCGACTTTCACTGGTGTCCTGGCTTTGAATAGCACTGTCTCCTTTTGTGAAAGATTTACCTTTCTTGAAGCACTTTGCACTTGAGTGGATTCCTCCACAAAAGGAACATTCATGCTTGTATTTCCCAAGTTTACAGGCCCCTTTGTTAAATTGGAAGCAAAGCCCTTTTCTGAGGGCCACTGCTGATGATGTTGAAGAGGAAGCATTGCTTCCTCCTCTCAAACCACGAAAGGACTGGGACCTTAATGGTGTCATAAGCTCCAACCATATGCCCATATCCCTATCATCCCATTTCATCTCTGGCCGAACCGCCAAACGTTGATGGAACTGCTCGTCATACTTCCACCATGCAAGACCACCATATGTACGACAAGCACTAGCAATTTCTTTGAGATAACAAAAAAGGGAAGAACAAAGCTCAGGGCTTTTTTCCCCAATTACACTTGCCAAAATACAAAAAGCAGTTGACCAATTAGATAATGTTTTTGGCAGTTTCCTAAATTTTCTTTTGCGATCCTCCTCCTCTTTTTTAACTGACTCGCTTCTAGAATCATCTTTAATATCAAACACCTGATCCACCGGGAGCAGGGAAAAGATTTCAATAAACTCTCTCCTCCAAATCTTTTCTTTTACCTCTAAAGTTAAGTGAATGCCCAGAGGCCCAACAGAACATAAACAAGGGCGTCTAAAAGCCTGATCAGATACTTTAGATTGCCCAACCATGCTTGCACTACTTAAAATTACAGAACCAGCCTGCTCCGGAGGACCACCCCCAGAGGGCA
Organism: Bombina bombina; assembly: GCF_027579735.1. Classification (NCBI taxonomy): domain Eukaryota; kingdom Metazoa; phylum Chordata; class Amphibia; order Anura; family Bombinatoridae; genus Bombina; species Bombina bombina. The sequence goes on along the minus strand of NC_069504.1, from coordinate 268,394,882 downwards.
CAATTTGGGGAACCCAAACACCTGCAGGGCCCGAAGTGCCAACAACACTCGCCGATCCACTATTTTCCAACTGGGAAACTAACTCTTTCAAGCCTTTTAACATCAACTCACACCTTGCATCAGAGGCACTCACATCAGGAACCACAACTGTACTTGTACTCTCACCTGCATTATTGGACATTACAGGATTCTCCCTTGCAATGACCATATCCCTCCTTGTTTCCTGACGTGCTGATTCACTGCCTTTTCTCTGTTTCTCTCTTTAATTTTGTCTACTTTTTACCGGAGTCCTAGACCTTCTGGGTCTCCCTCTCTCCCTTGACTGCTTATCCAGGGATCCCCATAAAGAAGCATCACCTGGTTCTTTATTTTTTCTGAACGTAATAGGCGAACGGGATCTCTCCCGCCGCCGTGACACTGGACTCCTGGAAATTTCTTCCTGTCTTTTTCTTTCACCTTGGACTACCTGAGGCTGAGAGGATGTGTATTCCCTGTTAGCTAACCCTCTAACATAATGACTAACACCACTATCACTAGAGCCCCTGCTATGAAAAACCCTTTCACAATCATTTCTAACCATAGGATTATCCCCTGAAATGCTACTTAACCTGTTACCTTTAGTATTACCACTGTCCGGAACTAGTGCCCTGATTAATTGTGATAAAAAAATCTAAACTTTTTACCTGTTCCGTTGCTGCTGGTCCAGACAACGCTGCTTGCTCCTCCTCTTCCCCGAAGTCACTATACTGTTCGTCAATCCATAATGAATCTGCATCCTCCTGCATCCTAGAAGGAAGCGTATCACTGCTCCGGCCTGCTGGCATAAATCTAGAATGCACAGAATCTGAGGAAAAAGAAACGTTAACCTGCCTAGAGGCAGCCTCCCTAACAACCAAATCATTTGTTCTATCACTACATTTATTTTCCCTCAAAAACCCTTCTCTGCTACTCTCACCTACACTGAAACTTTCCCAATTTTTAAAACTCTCTGGCCTAGCATCCCTCTCAACATTTTTACCTCCTGAACCTGCATAGCAGTGCTTCCTTTTTGCCACTGCTTTCCTTCCTGTTGGAGCAGAAGCTTTATCAGCTATTGGCTTATTAGCCGTAATGTTCCCTGCTTTAGCATGACTTACAAAATTTTCTTTCGATTTCCTAGGCTCATTGGCCGTTACAAACTTATCCTGGTTTGTTGTTCTAAAATGGCCCCTGTGAAATTCGGCATGCGCCATGCTTGGCTCCCTGGCCGTAAACAACTCCTGTCCCCTGAGCTCACAATATTTATCCTTACCCGAGTATGCCATTATATTTTTGTCCCCCTGAAGGTACTCCATACCCCCGCTTGCTACTCCTAAAGGCCTAGAGGCCGTAAATAACTCTGAGTACCTTTCATTACTTGGGCCTGGTAAGGCCTTTAACCCTAAACCCTAGCGGCCGTGCACAATTCCTGAGGCGATGAATTAATTAGGCCTGGTGCTGCCGTAATCTCCTGTCTTGGCGCCAAATTACTTACGTGAAGGGCCTCACTCGAATCTTCTTCACCTGCCGCCATCTCCGCTTCGTCTGACTCCACTTCCTCAATACGCACGAAAACGGCTCCTGAAAAAGAAGAAGAATAACCTGCTGCAGCTTCTCCATGAAGAAACCGTGTCTCGTCCGTCCTGCTGATGATCCCTGCTCCTGTCCGACTTCCTGCAGCTCCTCCTTTCTTCACCGACGCCATCCGCTGACCAGCTCCTCCTGCTGACGACCTCACCGGCTTCCTCCTACGGCTCCCGGATTCCTGTCTCTTCCCGGTAGATGGACTCAACCTCTCTGGCGGACGGGATCTTCGTGCAGGCCTGGATGCTTCACCGCCCGCCGTGACAACTCCTCCGGTTCCGGGAACCTTCTTCCACCGCCAGACGCTTCCAAATCCATTCTTCACCCTTCAAAGACAGCAACTCCTGGACCGTCGAAAGAATCTTCTGAAAATCCGCCATGGTAAGTAGCGCTTCTCTTCACAGGTCTTCTCTCCTGCTCAGCCAAACAGCAAGTGAGCAACGGCTCACGTGACCACGCCCCTATGCCTAGAGTGAGGTCATTGGCCCCTCCTCTCATAGGCATTCCTCCGGGGCTCCATTTCTACTAAATTGTGATCTTATGCTGGGTAAAAGTAGTCTGGGTGAGGAGTTACAACGCCCTTTATTGGTCATTTTATAAGCAAAGTAAAAAAAAGGAATCTTTCTTCTGCAGGACTGTATCAGCTCTCAGCCTCTGTTTTTCTAGCGGGCCTGTTACCCCAGTGAAGATACCCACATATTAAATGTAGCTTTGTACCTAATGAGGAGGTAAGCCCTGTGGTTAGGTTTGTGGGTCTGGGGTTTGAGTTGTCATTCGGGTACTTTTTGATTTGGGTTTTTATTCTCTGAATTTATATTCTGCAGCCATATATTCATCACTGTCACCTTAATCTCACTCTAACCCCAGTGAAGTCACCAGCCCAGGTAAAGTTTCAGGTTCATCTTGTTTTGGAAAATCCTTGTTATTTGATATGGAAAACTAACTATAATTAAAGAGTGACTTTTGTGTATGCTTGGTAAAATAGTCTGGGTGAAGAAATCATAATGTTCTATGTTATACAAGTAAGGAGAATTTTTGTAAGACTGCATAAGTCCCTATTGCTGTTTTTTTATTAGTTCTGTTACCCCAGTGAAGACGCCAACACACTCAAAGTGACCATACGCTTGCCAGGATTAGGCTGAGACATTACATCTATGTTACACTTAGTTGAAAATTTTCTATTTCTTTTGCTGAAAATTTTTCACTTTACTGGTGACTTTTATACACGTCTGATAAAAGAGTTTGTGTTTGATACCTGCAATATTTTCTCCTGTTTTGTGCCTAGATTTAGAGTTTGGCGTTAGGGTTAAAAAGCAGTGTTAAGGGCTCCTAACGCTGCTTTTTACTGCCCGCTGGTATTTAGAGTTTCCTTAATGCCACTAACAAATTGTTTAACGCTGAAATCATTACAGACAACCCAGACCCAGTAGTTAACATCTAACGCCAAAATAAACATCCACGAATCACACAAAAAATAGTACACAAAGTACACTTACATTCATACAAACACTACACTATATTTATTTTTAATTTTTCATATTTTCATGTCAAAATAAAAAGGATCAAAGTTACAAGATCTCGGGTGTTTGAAAAAAAACCCACAAATATCCTTTTTCCATTGACTTACATTGACAGACGGGAACAGACACTCATATAGCTACATCTAACTAATAATATTATCACATACATACACTAATCGATACATACAAACAATATACACCACATTACATACACAAATCACATTTTTATTAGGAAATAAACAAGATTTAGCTACTTTTTCACACAAGACCATGATGTCACTCACTTTACGCTCAAAACCAGTCTTGGATTTTATTTACACACACATTTTTCTCCTCCATTGTCTTCTATGGGGAAGACATGCTCGTGCACGTGACAGACAGATTTCCCTAACGCACACAAAAAGCGTAGACAAGAAAACTCTAAATACCAGCGATAGAATTGTGAAACTAACTCATGTTTTCCTGCGTTAGTCTCGCTATGACAAATAGATCACAAAATGGCTATTTCCCTATGGAGTTATGGCTTTTACTTCTGTGAAATTCACAACAACATCAAATTGTTTTACACATTTACATTACATCAACTACAAATCACCATCACTAGTAACAAACATTTTGAATAATTACATCAGATTTAAATGGACAGAAAAATAATTTGAACATTTCCTGATTCACAAACAGTAGACTATTGGAAACACCTCTCATTTACCTCTATTATAGCATTTCATTTATTTAACTCATATGCTTGCATGAACAGCATATCTACATAGGCTTAACACATGATCATTAATGGATGCACATACTTTACTTTTAGCATTCACTCATACATGTGCATTCATATGATGGGGGAAAAACACATTACATTCTCTCTATGAATCAGGAAACATAAAATAGGGATTTTACTGTCCCTTTAACATCACGATTCACTCACAATATACCATTAGGAATTACGTACAATAAGAACAGATTACAGCTGTCACTTTTTGGGACGGAACAACAATGCTATATTGCTTTATAGAAGTCAGCATATGTGGGAGACAATCACAATAAATACGTATAGATGTACATAACACGCATCACGCAACCACAAAGCACACATTTATATTTTAATCAGCACACAATAACAATGTAGTAAAATACAACAACACAATGAGGATTTCATAACTACACAGGCAGGTTGATAATATGATGACGTCATTAGAAGCTTCAACCATACACATTACAGCTTTAGGACTGTACTGCCCCTTTCAGAAGTTTAGCACTCAATACTACAATACAACATATACGTAAACGACAGTTTGGAACATCATTATTATGGCGATTTTAAAGGGATGCGTATAAAATATTGACAGCTCGAAAAGCAATTATATATACAATACTACAGATGTCAACCCGGAAGATCGTCATTATTATTGTGATTTTAAAGGGACGCGTACAATATTGACATCTCGCAAATCACTTATATACAATACTAGAGATGGCAGCCGGAAGATCTTCAGTATTATTGCATTTTTAAAGGGACGCGTACAATATTGACATCTCGCAAATCACTTATATACAATACTACAGATGTCAGCCGGAAGATCTTCAGTATTATTGCGTTTTTAAAGGGACGCGTACAATATTGACATCTCGCAAATCACTTATATATACAATACTACAATACTACATATACGTAAACGAGAGTTTGGAAAATCATTATTATTGCGATTTTAAAGGGACGCGTACAATATTGACATCTCACAAATCACTTATATATACAATACTACAGATGGCAGCTGTTACTTTATCGTTTACAAACAATATTGCCGCAACATTGATCGATCAGATTCTATACCATTATACACAAGTATGCACTTTCATTCATGTTAGTGTGGACGTGTGCTTTTTACTATAAGATCGCGTTTATTAAGTATTTATTACGCATATGAACAAACATTACGAAGATGCACTGTAAAAAAAAATGAATAATAATGAATTAAATCTCAAATTTACATGTGAATATAAATTTGAGTATAGAATTAGTTTTTTAGACTTAGAATTATTCCCTGAGAACAATAAAATCTTGTCCAAAATACATTTTAAAAGCGTGGATGCCAATAGTTATATCCATCACACCAGTTGTCCTCACCCAAGGTGGATAGAAAATATTCCCAAAGGTCAGTTCTTACGTGTTAAAAAAAACTGTTCTAACTTGTCAGATTTCGATATTCAATCAGATAAACTTACACAAAAATTTATCGAGAGAGGCTATGATAAAAATAAGATTGAAAAAATACGGGGAGAAATTAGAGAAGTCAACAGACAAGAATTAGTCCAGAATAGTGCAAGATCCCACAATAGAAAATTACAAAGAAAAAATGATAACACCTTTATTCCATTTATTACTGGCTATTGCAGTAATAAGTATTTAGTTGAAAAAATATTGAATAAACACTGGGGTATTCTAAAGAATGATGAACAACTAGGTCCTATATTACCTGCCAAATCCCAAATTGTGTACAAAAGGGCACGTAATTTAAAAACTATTTTGGCCCCCATTGAGAATAAAAATAAAGGTAAAAACAAAATCCAATTACAGACTGATTTAACAGGCAATAAATTAAATGGCTTTTTTCCTTGTTTAACATGTAAATCGTGTAAACACTCCAAAAAAGAGAAGGAGTTTACTTCTAACATCACAGGAAAATCCTATAAAATCAAGGACACCATTAGATGTTCTGATAGATTTGTTATTTACCTAATACAGTGTCGTTGTGGCAAGCAGTATATAGGAGAATCTGAAAGACCGCTACGCGACCGTATATGTGAGCATATATGGTCAATTGAAAAGCATGATTCAGATAGGAATAAAGATCTCCCCGTGCCAAAACACTTTGCGGCATGTAATAATGGCAATCTTACACATTTCTCCTTTATGGGAATAGAAAAAGTAAAGCATAATTGGAGAGGTGGGAATACACAGTCTCAGCTTATCAAAAAAGAAACAAAATGGATCTTTGATTTAAAAACTTTACACCCTAATGGTTTAAATATTGATTTTGATATAGGGTGTTATCATAGGGAATGAGAATAGCTGCTTCCATCCCCTGTAATCTTCTGTAATTTATTATGGCAACTCGTAATCAAGTAGTATTTTTGTATGGTTATTGATTATACATATTTTTTTTAGATCATTTTTACATCAATTCATATTTTATTTTTTATTATAATAATTTTTCTATTTTTCTTCTTCCTTTTTTTTATCATTTTTTTATATATCATTATTTAAAAAAAATATAAATTTTTTTATATTATTAATTTTTTATATCAATTTTTGATATCAATTTTTTATATCAATTTCAATATATTGTTAATATATTAATTTTTCTAATTTTTCTATTTTGGGGTAATTGATTGGATGTTCGATGATACATGTCAGTATTTTTACACAGAGAAGAAAAATCCATCTATTTTTTCAGTAATTTGGTCTCAGTAACAGAAAGAAAACTCTTTTCAGTCAATGTTTATAACTGTCCTAAGATCAGTATAAGTATATATAAAGTATATTAAAGCTTAGGGTGTTTATGTTAATTTTTATGTTTATCCTTATCATTTTGTCTGCTATATGGATATTTGGATATCAATTATTGAGCGATAATGTACTGTGACTAACTACTGATTTGCACATTGTTCCGTATTAATTTGTGCATTGGCGCAATTGCTATCATTATGTCTTCTGTGTATAAGGCACTCCTACCTGTGGTATTCAACCAATGATCATAGAGTATACGGGTTTAAAAGCTCCTGTATCACACCTCTCTGGAGCTTGACAAAGGCCCTGACCGGGCTGAAACGTGTTGCTCCTCCCACTACATGCTACCTGACGCTACGTCATACAACTATCACAGACCGGCTTCTGTGCTGTCCTGAACTTGAGCGGAGTAACTCAGAGAATTCCGGTATTCACACCAAAGGCTTACCCGGCTCCGCTGCAGCTTGCAAAGAGGATTCATCGCCACTGCAGAAACCAAGATATGGTGTAAGTAAAATTGAACACCTTAATTTTGGTTCTCTGCTTGTGTTTGATTTGGATCCGTTTGTCGTTCCAGCTCCATTCTGCTTTTCAAGGAATCAGCTGTGGATGTCGATTGCTTAACTTCTATTCCGGACTTCCTCGTTTGGATTCCACATTAGTTTCAGGGTCCATTTTTCTTTATTGTACTCTTTTTTATTTCTTATGCTACACTGTTATTCGTTTTCATTGTATCAAGTTATTGTTTGTTATTATTTTTATTATTTTTTTCATATGCTGATCAGCTTTTTTATGTGTTTAACATTGTATCAATAAATTTAACACTGCATTTTAATTATTTTGCTGATTCTTACTACTGGGGCCAAAGACTTTATACTTTGTGTATCTTGACCTGTTTCATAGTATATCCAATCACTAGTTTTAGCTGCATTTGTTGCAGCGCCAAGGTTTTTGAAAATCTTGCTCTAAATTTGGGACAAGTTTTTTAAATATATTTTTTTGGTCTTGTTGTGGAGATAGGGGTATCTCCGTTTTTCCCTTGGTTTATTAGTGTTTCTCCAGCGCAGGGTAACACTCATCCTTGTTTTATATGTCACATTTTACACTTTCACATTGCGATTCATTGGGGGAAAACAACATTTCAGCAAACACCTAAAAAAAACGCCCACTTTGAAAGCATTCGCGCCGCTCACATACAAACAAGTGTATACAATCAGCAATCATTACGAACACACTACCATTGGACTAATTGCACTATAAATCCCCCAAACAACATGGCCAAGGCGTCCCTTGTGATCGACATTGTATCAATTTGCTTCTGTGTTTTTGCATACCTTGTTACTCCTTGTGTTGTGTTTGCTCTGCTGTTTGGCTTTGTGCTGCTTAGCTTGGCAAATATGGATGACGATTTGTTAGATGTTGCTTCTGGTGCTGCCGCACAAGTAGAGATTCAGAGAATCAGGCGGGCTCGGCGGCTCCAAGTGAGACAAAGGGCTCGTTTGGTTCGAGGTCCTCGTGTCTACAGGGTGAGACCCACCTTGGAAAACATGAGTGACTTTGAGATTTATGACAAGTATAGGCTCAATCGCGAACAGCTCATTGGCCTTTACAATGTTCTTAGACCTCATCTGGAGCCACGTATACGAATAAGGACTGCTGTCCCTGGCATACGTCCTGGCCTCCGGGAGTTTTCAATCTGGAGAGATGTACATGCATGGCCTTTCTCAAGGTACATTCTCGGTGGTTTTTGATAACTTTCTGGACGCCATGGTACGTATTAGTATGCGTTACATAGGATTTCCTCAGAATGATGGTGATTGGAGGCGCCTGAAGAGGGAATTCTTTGCAATAGCTGAATTGCCCAATGTCTTGGGAGCAATAGATTGCACCCCCATTGCGCTGCGTGCTCCAGCCGATGATGAGCCCTTCCGAAATTGCAAACATTTCCATAGCCTCAACGTGCAGTATGTTTGTGACGCACGGATGCGGATTATGCACGTGTGTGCGAATTTCGGCGGGGCTTGTCATGATGCCTGCATCCTTAGACAGTCGTCCCTGTGGCGGCCATTTGAGGAAAGACAGTTTCCACCTGGGTGGCTCGTTGGTGAGTACTTGTGCACAACATGGTTAATTAGTTAGACAATTGCCACTGTAGTCTTAAAAAAAAGTTGTTTGGGTAATGTGCAGCTATAGGATGCAATTTAACCATTTCTTTCTCTTTCAGCAAATGTCTAGTTTTACTTTAAAACAGATATGTAGCATGTCTTAGCTTAAATGGCCATATCGAGAATGCAATTTAACCATTTTGTTTTTAGTTTAGCAAAGGTCTGGTTTATGCAAAATACACATATGTAGCATGTCTTAGCTTAAATGGGCAGATAGAGAATGCAATTTAACCATGTCATTGTCTCTTTCCGCAAATGTCTAGTTTTACTTTTAAGCAGATATGTAGCATGTCTTAGCTTAAATGGGCAGATAGAGAATGCAATTTAACCATGTCATTGTCTCTTTCCGCAAATGTCTAGTTTTACTTTAAAACAGATATGTAGCATGTCTTAGCTTAAATGGGCAGATAGAGAATGCAATTTAACCATGTCATTGTCTCTTTCCGCAAATGTCTAGTTTTAGCTCAAAACAGATATGTAGCATGTCTTAGCTTAAATGGCCATATCGAGAATGCAATTTAACCATTTTGTTTTTAGTTTAGCAAAGGTCTGGTTTATGCAAAATACGCATATGTAGCATGTCTTAGCTTAAATGGGCAGATAGAGAATGCAATTTAACCATTTAATTGTCTTTCAACAAATGTCTAGTTTTAGCTCAAAACAGATATGTAGCATGTCTTAGCTTAAATGGGCAGATAGAGTATGCAATTTAACCATGTCATTGTCTCTTTCCGCAAATGTCTAGTTTTACTTTTAAACAGATATGTAGCATGTCTTAGCATAAATGGGCAGAGAGAGAATGCAATTTAACCATGTCATTGTCTCTTTCCTCAAATGTCTAGTTTTACTTTTAAACAGATATGTAGCATGTCTTAGCATAAATGGGCAGATAGAGAATGCAATTTAACCAAGTCATTGTCTCTTTCCGCAAATGTCTAGTTTTAGCTCAAAACAGATATGTAGCATGTCTTAGCTTAAATGGCCATATCGAGAATGCAATTTAACCATTTTGTTTTTAGTTTAGCAAAGGTCTGGTTTATGCGAAATACGCATATGTAGCATGTCTTAGCTTAAATGGCCATATAGAGAATGCAATTTAGCCATGTCATTGACTCTTTCCGCAAATGTCTAGTTTTAGCTCAAAACAGATATGTAGCATGTCTTAGCTTAGAAAAGGTTTTGGTGCGCAAATCTTACCCCTGCATAAACACTACTCTGTTCCCAAAAAATACAGTGTAGAAAGGATATATTGATAGAAAAATGTGTAAATGTGCATAAACAGCACGGGGATGATTATAAATGTATTAACATACTATGTATGAATATAAATTAAAACCTTCCTAAATAGCTGTGAATTATATCTCCAAAAGGTGTATTATGTGCGAATATAATGATTTAGGCAAACCGAATTGGTGTAAATATATTTTCTCTATGTTGGATATAAAGCTGAATTTCGCTATAGTGAACAATACAGACTGAGCATACTATGTATAAATATACTAGTAGCAAACACTTTCATAAAAATGAAAATAAAGATGAAAATAAAAATAAAAATAAAAATAAGAATAGCGTACTTTGTATGCAAAATGTTTTTTATCAAGCCTTAAGTGGGTAGTTGAAACTACAAAGTCCTGCGTATCTATGATTTGAGTTCAGGCTGGATTCTAAATGGTGATATGTTATAACATAAGAAATAGCATACCTGTACACTATATAATTGTTTGCTGGGTTAAATATGAAACAAAGTATAGCTATATCAATCGATGTATACTTATCATACTCTGTAGAAATACTCTGTAAGAATAAACTGTTGCGCTGTTCTAATTGAAATATATACTTTAAAATTATAAAAAGGTGGAAAATAAACACTATATTAAGCAGCTATATTAATACAATTTATTGCACATATACTCTGATGACATATAAATAAAACACTATGGTGACCGGTCACTTAATAAAAATATGTGTAGTTAAAAAATCTTTAAAAAATCTTAGAAAAAATTCCTTTTTGAACCTATATGACTAATTTCTGTAAATGTTCCAATAAGAGAAGTACTTGGGTTCTGCAGGAAGTAAACTTTCGTTCCTGTTTGATAAAGTTATCGTAGGACTTTGGTGAGACTTTTTTCTTTCTATATGTGCCCAGTTCTTTAAATATCGTGATGAGCATTAGATTTCTTGAAATGACTTAAAAGTCTGATTTTCAGACCGTGTTAGTCTAACCACACTGCCGGGCTGATACACTCTGGAGTGCTTACCTGTTCTTTGATTGTAACTTACTGTGGTAGCACTAGTGTCTCTACAGCTTGCGGCTAGTTGGTGACATCACACGCTGCGTCTGAGGTTAGATGAAGTAGATCCGTCCGATATGCTTGCTTCTTGCTTCTTAACTCTGCGCAGAGTGCTCAGCTTGTGGAAGTAGTCCCACTTGTATCCTTCGCAATCCTCCGTACCCGTTGGTATTAAAAACTGGGAATATCTGTTATTCTTTCTTTTGTATCACCATCAACGCGTTTCGCCACTCTTGGTGGCTTTATGAAGATGGTTTAGTTATGATGAATTACTTCTTTATAAATGCATTGGTAGATTTCCATTGGTTAGTGAAAAAAGCCTCATTTTCAACTCCTCTTTATTTAAGGTGGAATTTATAGGTGACTCTTAAGGTGGAATTTTCATTGTTACACATCTTCCTCATAGTCCACATCTTTAATGATAGCATGCAAATTGATGCATCTATCTTATAACTAAAGAAAATGTAAGCATAAAATATTAAACATTGGTGTGTCTAATGTGCAACAGTCTATATTTATTTGACTTTTTTATATATATATCCCCAACATTTACCTAAAGCAATCTCAGATTTTCCAATTGTAGATTGCTAATGGTAAAGGTAAATTCAAACGCTATCGATATAAAGATTCTATACAATGATACTCCATGTACCTGTGTTCTATACAACTTTTCGAAACACATAATAATACATATTAATTATGTGTAATAGAGGCGAATGTTAACACTATTATTATTAGTATAGTGATTTCCTGGATATAAGATTCACATATTTAAAGGATCAAAAATTATACAACTTGGTTGTTAAATTGTTATTGGTCCTAAATAATATTCCTTATTATCTTATAACATAATCAAGTTGATAAATTCAACTTCCCAAACCAGGAGATTTTAATCTAAAATGAATGGACCTAGGTCTAGCTCTGAATTTAGACCTTTTGGGTATAACGTCTGCATTTCATATATGTATTCAGCTTCTTTTCTTAGTAGTAGACGTTCGTAGTCACCACCTCGCCATGGTTTTTTAATTTTACAAATCCCCCAATATCTTAGATCTTTTATATTATTTTTATGTTTTAGCCTGAAGTGTTCATACAATCTAGTATCCTGATCCCCTTTTTCAATTAGATTTAGATGTTCTCTAATCCTCGTTCTTAAGGTCCTGGTAGTCTCTCCTATGTATTGCTTCCCACAGGTGCACTGGATTAGATATATAATCCCCTTATCACTACACCTAATGGTGTCCCTTATATGGTACTTCCTATCTGTATTGGTAGATATATATTCCTTGCATTTAGTGCTATGTTTGCAAGCTTTACAGCTATAGCAAGGATAATAGCCTCTTAATTTATTACCCATCAAGTCTTGATCTTTTATTTTAAATTGTTGTGTCTTCTTAGTGAAGTCACTTGGGGCTAAGATGTTCTTAATGTTTGTCGTTTTCCTAAAAATAATTTCTGGTCGATCTGGGATTATATCTCCTATAATTGTATCTGATCTAATAAGATCCCAATATTTGTATATTATTTTCCTTAAGAGATTATGATGAGAGCTATAATTGGTCACCAATGGTACTATTGAATTATCATTTTTGTTGACTTTGTTCTTTAATTTCTTTGAGAGAAGATCTTGTCTCTCTATATTTCTAACTTTAGATATATCAATCTCCAATTTTTCTGGTTCATACCCCTTTCTCCAAAAATCTACTTTCCAATATCTTAACCTGTTGATCGTAATCTGAAATCTTTGAACAATTACGCCTAATTCTTAAAAATTGTCCCTTAGGGATATTGTCGATCCAACGTTTGAGGTGACAACTATGTGTGGGAATATAATTATTAGCGTCTATTGGCTTAAAATGATTTTTGGTTGCTATTTGTCCATTCTCTACATAGATGTCCAAGTCTAGGAAAGTGATCAATTCTTTACTTATAGTATAAGTAAATTTCAAATTTACCTCATTTTTATTCATATCCTCTAAAAAAGAAATTAGGGTTTCCTCTGTTCCCCTCCATACAATCAAAATGTCGTCGATATATCTTTTGTAGAGCACGAGGTTTGCTCCCAGCTCATGCCCCTGGATATAGTGGTATTCCCACTTACCCATGAAGAGGTTGGCATAGCTGGGAGCAAACCTCGTGCCCATTGCAGTACCCTGTATCTGGATATAGATATTCTCATTGAAAGCAAATACATTATTCTTTAAGATAAACTCTATGCACTCTAAAATGAAGTTCTTTTGTCTTAACTGTTTCTCATTGTTACTCTTTAAGAACCAGTCTATCGCAGCCAGACCTTTGTCATGTTGAATACTGGTGTACAATGAACTGACATCACTTGTAGCTAAAACATAATTGTCTTGCCACTCTATATTTTTCAGGAGATTGAGAACCTCTGTTGTGTCTTTTAGATAAGATGGTAGTTTTTGTACATAATCCTGTAGGTGAGTGTCTACGTAAAGAGAAAGGTTGGAAGAAATGGAAGATATCCCTGATATTATGGGGCGTCCCGGGGGGTCTATTAGGGTCTTATGAATTTTAGGTAAAAAATACAGCATCGCCATTTTGGGATGTTTTTGATAAATGAAATTTAGTTCTTTAATATTAATTAATTCATTATCTTTTGCTTTTATTAATAATTCTTGTAAATTTTTATTGATTTTGGTCATTGGATTTAATTTTAACTTTTTGTATGTGTCTGTATCATTTAATAGGCGGTTCGCTTCAATAATACATTTTGATGTGTCCATAATGACAACCCCGCCCTTATCCGCCGGTTTAATGGTGATGTTTTTATCTTTTTGTAGATGGGTTAGGGTCTCTCTTTCTTTTTTTGTCATGTTAAACTTAATTTTACTTTTATCATCCACTTTTAATTTCGCTAAATCACATAAGACTGATCTTTCGAACACTTCTAAATTACTTCCTTTACTCTGATAGGGGTAAAAGGAAGATCTAGGTTTGAGTTGTGTATGAGTAATATCTTGAATGGAACTGGCACCTTGTAATAGTGGTCTCTCTATTGGATTTTTTATAAAGTGTCTTTTAATTGTTAAATTTCTCACGAATTTTTTTATGTGAATATGAGTTTCGAATTTATTTAATTTGGATGTGGGTGCAAAGGTTAAACCTAATTTCAATACTTTCTGTTCCTGTTCGCTAAGTTTCTTTTTACTCAGATTAAATATGCCAATGTGTTCTATTTAATTTTCTTTTTGGACTGTGCATTTCTTTCCCCTTCCATTTCCCCTAACTCCTCTATGTTTCTTTTTGGCCGTGTTTTTCTTTGGTCCAGGGGGGTGCTTACCCCTAAAAAATCCCCAGAAGTGCTAGGTCTTTCTGAATCTCTACCATTACCTGGTTCTTCTCTATTGTCTTTCTGTTTGTCTAGTATCTGATATCTATTTCTAATGGGGATCGTCCATTCCTTCTTCCTAAAAGAGGTTGATTGTGTTTGTCCTATATAGTTCCCTTGTTGTCTATGTTGTATATAGTGGTCATTGGATCGTGTATTCTCATATTCCCTTTGTGTTGGTGTGTCTCTATAATATGTATTTCTATTGTGATCTTGGTATCTTTTTTCTCTATAGTGTCTAAGTCCCCCATTTTGTCTATAATCTTCTTCTATTCGTCCCATTCTATTTTGTCCAGTTTCTCTATTATAGTGATCGTATTGCTCATTTTTGTATGTGTGATTATAATTATAATTGTGATAATTGTAATTTCCTGGCTGGTAATTTCTTTCTTTTTCTCTTTGGAAAGAGTAATAATCTCTACTATGTGAATAATTTTGTGCATTGTGGTTGTAGTCCCTATTGTGATACGTATTTTGTCAATGATGACGATTTTCTGACCAATCTCTATATCTTTCTTTAAACTGGTTATTTCTAGGTGTATATTGGTGATGTGATCTCATTTTTTCTTTGTGTGTTTTTTCAGTGTCAATTTTGTGTGATCCCATATCCTCATTAGTGTCTATCTCATTATGTGATCCTCCTAATTGTATCCCTTCTGTTATTTCGGGGGAAGTAATGGGTTGTTGATAGTCTTGCTGATCCCTGTTCAATTTCCTCCATTTTACTGTCAGTACATTTTTACTTGTGTCATTGAGCCTATCAATGATTTGTTTCTGTCTATTCAGAAAAATGTCACTATTTTGGTGAATTTCTATTCTTTGTTTAATGTTTTCTATTTTTGTTTTAAAATCAGCTAAACTTGCTGCTCTTGATTTTTTGATGATTTCTATCAATCCTACTGAAGCTTTCTCCAGGGTTTCGAACCACTCTATATTGTGTTCTTCACTTAATTCAAACGAACATTTCTTTTCCAACCTAAGACCTCTTGGTATTATTTTGTTAGTAATATATTTATCTAGAAATACAAGTTCTGTATTCTGTTTGAATTCTTTAATCATAAGTGTTTCTAGATTGGTCAAAGTTTCACTAATATCAAAGGTATCATTTTGATCCATCAAATCAGGTGTTACATTGGAAAGGAGATTTTCTCTCACTGTAAATAACTCCATACTAATGTTAATAGTCTAATAATGTTAAAATGTATAAAAAAGTATGAAAAATCAACTCGAAAAACTTCAACTTGTTTATAATTGAAATATTCAAATATATATTTGAATATTTCAATTATAAACAAGTTGAAGTTTTTCGAGTTGATTTTTCATACTTTTTATTGAATATTTATTGAATATCAGCATTTGGTAATTGAAGCTCAACTTAAGGCTGGTGAGAACCGACCTCTCTTCTGGCTGTTTGCAAATGTTGTTGCTCTGGACAAACATGTGAATAAGGGGCCATCAGCCATATTCTGCACGCAACCCCTTTGATGATTGACGATAAACATGTGTCACCTGCAAGCAGAGCCCGTTAATTCTGTCTAAATCATCTTCCTGCTATGGACAGCCCACTGTTTCCCACAGCAAGTCCGAAGCTTGAACTACAAGATTGTCTTGAGTATGGTAGGAAACCAAAGTTTATTTAATTCTGTACTATCACCACAAAAACTGAACTTCTTGAAGCAACGAAAATGCCAGCAATTTCATGTGCTTATGGATGACAAGGACGTCCTGTCCTGTGGTGCACAGAGATGGAGAGGATTTTTGCCCTCCCTGTACACTACCCAGATGTCTACAACATCACCAGAAACACAAGACAGCCACTTTTGTGAAGTTCCTGGAGTGTTCCGGTAGCAATCTCTTTGCGCCCCAAAAGGAATTCTTTATTGTTGTTTTTGTATACATCCGACAATAGATTCGGAGACTGTGGTGACGCACATGTTAGTTACTGTTATTCCAGCTGTGGCAATATCAATTGGCATTAAAAAGGTAAGATTTGGGTGGGCAGAGCCTATACCTGATGCGGTAGGACGTGTGTTTGAGGAGCTCCAGGTCTTACAATTTACTTAGGAGTAATTTTTCAACCTTAATTTAATTTTCTTTTTGGGATTCATACTCACACTTTCTGGGGCTATCCAAGAGGAGCCTGGTAAAAGCACTAGTAGTCACCCCTTATATCAACGGGTACCGAGACCTGTTTTCTGCCTTTCCAATATTGCGCCGTACCCCAAACTAATCCTGAATGAAAAAAAAAAATTAAAATTTGGACTAGTGACGCACATTTTATGCACGCTGTGGCAATTGCAATTTGCAATAAAAATAATCTGCTAACAACAACCACTACCTACGACCACACCTGACTCCTGAAGTCATGCTTCGGTTATTAAGTCAAGTTAAATTATTATTTTTTTCTTTATTATGCGCAGCAGAGGCTCCAGGACCCTCGACAAAACCAGCAGCAGGAAAGAGGACATATGGCATCCTTTTGAAAAAATGATTATAGGAAAGGCATTGATTTCAGAAACACAGAGATCATTAGTTGCAAACGGTAAATCGAAAAAAACATTGATTAGACACCCAGTACACTTATTTTTCATTAGGCCTTTTTAATAAGAGGCTCCCGGAGCCTCAACTGAAACAACAGCATCAAAAAGTACATATGGCATCCTTGTGAATAATAGATTACTGGAAAGGCATTGATTTTAGAAACCCGTGGATAATTTTTTGCAAACGTGAAATCTAAAAAAACATAGATTATACACCCAGTACACTTCTTTATCCTTAGGCCTTTTTAGCAGAGGCTCCAGGACCCTCCACAAAACCAGCAGCTTGAAAGAGGACATATGGCATCCTTTAGAAAATTAGATTACAGGAAAGGCATTGATTTTAGAAACACAGAGATCATTAGTTGCAACCGTGAAATCACAAAAAACTTTGATTATACACCAAGTACACTTATTTATCCTTAGGCCTTTTTAGCAGAGGCTCCAGGACCCTCCACAAAACCAGCAGCATGAAAGAGGACATATGGCATCCTTTAGAAAATTAGATTACAGGAAAGGCATTGATTTTAGAAACACAGAGATCATTAGTTGCAACCGTGAAATCACAAAAAACTTTGATTATACACCAAGTACACTTATTTATCCTTAGGCCTTTTTAGCAGAGGCTCCAGGACCCTCCACAAAACCAGCAGCATGAAAGAGGACATATGGCATGCTTTAGAAAATTAGATTACAGGAAAGGCATTGATTTTAGAAACACAGAGATCATTAGTTGCAACCGTGAAATCACAAAAAACTTTGATTATACACCAAGTACAATTATTTATCCTTAGGCCTTTTTAGCAGAGGCTCCAGGACCCTCCACAAAACCAGCAGCATGAAAGAGGACATATGGCATCCTTTAGAAAATTAGATTACAGGAAAGGCATTGATTTTAGAAACACAGAGATCATTAGTTGCAACCGTGAAATCACAAAAAACTTCGATTATACACCAAGTACACTTATTTATCCTTAGGCCTTTTTAGCAGAGGCTCCAGGACCCTCCACAAAACCAGCAGCATGAAAGAGGACATATGGCATCCTTTAGAAAATTAGATTACAGGAAAGGCATTGATTTTAGAAACACAGAGATCATTAGTTGCAACCGTGAAATCACAAAAAACTTCGATTATACACCAAGTACACTTATTTATCCTTAGGCCTTTTTAGCAGAGGCTCCAGGACCCTCCACAAAACCAGCAGCATGAAAGAGGACATATGGCATGCTTTAGAAAATTAGATTACAGGAAAGGCATTGATTTTAGAAACATAGAGATCATTAGTTGCAACCGTGAAATCGCAAAAAACTTTGATTATACACCAAGTACACTTATTTATCCTTAGGCCTTTTTAGCAGAGGCTCCAGGACCCTCCACAAAACCAGCAGCATGAAAGAGGACATATGGCATCCTTTAGAAAATTAGATTACAGGAAAGGCATTGATTTTAGAAACACAGAGATCATTAGTTGCAACCGTGAAATCTAAAAAAACATAGATTATACACCCAGTACACTTCTTTATCCTTAGGCCTTTTTAGAAGAGTGTCCCGGAGCCTCAACAGAAAGAACAGCATGAAAGAGGACATATGGCATCCTTTTGAAAAATAGATTACAGGAAAGGCATTGATTTTAGAAAGACAGAAAAAATTTGTTACAAACGGGAAATCTAAAAAAACATTGAATAGACACCCAGTACACTTCTTTATCCTTCAGCCTTTTTAGCAGAGGCTCCAGGACACTCAACAAAACCAGCAGTAGGAAAGAGGACATATGGCATCCTTTGTGAAAAAAAGATTATAGGAAAGGCATTGATTTTAGAAACCCGGGGATAATTTGTTGCAACCGTGAATTTGAATCAAAAAAATGATTGGATGGACACCCAGTACAATTCTTTCTCCCTAGGCCTTTTTATAAGAGGGTCCAGGACCCTCAAACAAAACACCAGCAGGAAAGGGGACATATGGCATACTTTTGAACAATAGAGTAATGAGTACAGGAAAGGCATTGATTTTAGAAACCCATAGATAATTTTTTGCAAATGTAAATTTGAATAAAAAAAATGATTCGATAGACACCCAGTACACCTCTTTCTCCTTAGGCCTTTTTATAAGAGGGTCCTGGACCCTCAAAAAAAACACCAGCAGGAAAGAGGACATATGGCATACTTTTGAAAATTAGATTACAGGAAAGGCATTGATTTTAGAAACACAGAGATCAGTTATATGACCCGGGAAATAGAAAAAAAACATTGATTGGACACCCAGTACACTTCTTTATCCTTAGTCCTTTTTATAAGAGTGTCCCGGAGCCTCAACAGAAAGAACAGCATGAAATAGGACATATGGCATCCTTTTGAAAAATAGATTACAGGAAAGGCATTGATTTTTGAAAGACAGAAAAAATTTGTTACAACCGGGAAATCTAAAAAAACATTGAATAGACACCCAGTACACTTCTTTATCCTTAGGCCTTTTTAGCAGAGGCTCCAGGACACTCAACAAAACCAGCAGTAGGAAAGAGGACATATGGCATCCTTTGTGAAAAAAAGATTATAGGAAAGGCATTGATTTTAGAAACCCGGGGATAATTTGTTGCAACCGTGAATTTGAATAAAAAAAATGATTGGATGGACACCCAGTACAATTCTTTCTCCCTAGGCCTTTTTATAAGAGGGTCCAGGACCCTCAAACAAAAAACCAGCAGGAAAGAGGACATATGGCATACTTTTGAACAATAGAGTACAGGAAAGGCATAGATTTTAGAAACCCAGAGATCATTTTGGTCAATTGTTAAATAGAAAAATAAAAATGAGTGGCCAACCAGTACACCTCTTTCTCCTTAGGCCTTTTTATAAGAGGGTCCTGGACACTCCAAAAAAAAACACCAGCAGGAAAGAAGACGTATGGCATCCTTTTGAAAAATAGAGTACAGGTACGGCATTGATTTTACAAAACCAGAGATAATTTTGGTCAAATGAGAAATAGAAAATAAAAATCAGTGGACACCCAGTACACCTCTTTCACCTTAGGCCTTTTTATAAGAGTGTCCAGGACCCTCAAACAAAATACCAGCAGGAAAGAGAACATATGGCATACTTTGGAACAATAGAGTACTGGTACGGCATTGATTTGTGAAACCCACAGATAATTGTTTGTAAAAGTGAAATAGCCCCAAAAACCATGCTTGGACTCCCACTCCAGGTCGTTCTCCTTCAGCTTTTTTTATAAGAGGGTCCAGCACCCTCAACAGACACAACTGCAGGAAACACCACCACATATGCCATCCTTTTGCACAAGCGTGTACAGGTATGGCATCCATTTTAGAAACCCAAAGATAATTGAGAGGAACCAGGAACATTTTTCTAAAAACTGGATGGGGCACCCATTACTACAGGTCGTTCTCCTTCAGCCTTTTTATATCATGGGCCACGACCCGCAACAGGCACAACAGCATGAAACACAACATATGCCACCCTTTTGCACAATAGAGTACAGGTATGGCATAGATGGAACACAGAGATAATTTAGAGCAACCAAGAGACGGATAAAGATGCTTGGTCTGTCCTACTCTTTCAAATTTGTTGCATTTTGCGTTCAA
Source organism: Bombina bombina (assembly GCF_027579735.1). Taxonomy (NCBI): domain Eukaryota; kingdom Metazoa; phylum Chordata; class Amphibia; order Anura; family Bombinatoridae; genus Bombina; species Bombina bombina. Next base: position 268,374,302 of record NC_069504.1, on the reverse strand, counting down.
TTGAATGGTCCACCGGATATGAGTGGTGTGTAAAGTTGTACAATTCGTAACAGTTTAATCACTAGTGTTATGTGCCTTATTTTTTTTATTTGAGTTTTGTACCCACAGAGATGCAGCAGAGGCCAGAAAAATTAGGAATGTACAAATGACTGAAAAATTGGGGTATTGATGTAGCAACTGCTGTAGCAGCGGCCAGAAAAATCGATGTTTGTAAAACATTTATAAAGTGCCCTAAAAGCTTGTGGCTTGAACACTAGTTGTTGGCGGATAAGTCAAGCAAGTCCTCCGTCTTTATAACCAAAAAAAAAAGGCCAGCCTGTGTACCAGTTGTAGCCCAAGGCAGCTCATATCATCATCAGTAGTTTTTTATTCAAATGTATCGCCCAATGTCAGTCCCTTCGGGATCCAGCCCTCATTAATTTTTATAAAAGTGAGATAGTCAAGGCTTTTTTGACCTAGGCGACTTCTCTTCTCAGTGACAAAACCTCCTGCTGCACTAAAAGTCCTTTCGGACAGGACACTTGAAGCGGGGCAGGCCAGAAGTTCCATTGCAAATTGGGATAGCTCAGGCCACAAGTCCAGCCTGCACACCCAGTAGTCAAGGGGTCCAACGCTCCTGAGAGTGTCGAGATCCGCAGTTAAAGCTAGGTAGTCTGCTACCTGTCGGTTGAGTCTTTCTCTAAGGCTGGATCCCGAAAAGGCTCTGATGGTGCATGGGAGTTAAAAAGGTACGCATGTCCTCCATCAACAAGACGTCAGGAAAGCGCCCGGTCCTTGCCGCCATGGTCGTGGGAGGAGGAGGATTAATTTCATCTCTTCCCCTGTTACATTCCCGTGGTGCTGTGACATCACCCTTATACGCTGTGTAAAGCATAGTTTTTAATTTAGTATGAAAATGCTCCATCCTTTCCGACTTGCGGGAATTTGGTAACATTTCAGGCACTTTATTCTTATACCGGGGGTCGAGGAGCGTGGACACCCAGTACAGGTCGTTCTCCTTCAGCTTTTTTATACGAGGGTCCCTCAACAGGCACGACAGCATGAAAGAACCCATTTGAACAAGGTTGGATGCTGAGCTAATCATGTCGCGTTCCTCCTCCTCACTGATCTCACTGATGGTATCTTCTTCCCCCCAGCCACGTACAACACCACGAGTACCAGAGAGGTGACAACAACGAGCACCCTGGAATGACTGTTGTGCTCGGTCTTCCTCCTCCTCATCCTCCCCAAAGCCACATTCCTCCTCTGACTCGTCTTCCTCACAATCCTCTTCCTGCGTTGCCGCAGGTCCAGCAAGCAATGCTGATTCGGCTGTTTGCGGGGGTGATGGACACCACAACTCTCCCGCTTCCTCTTCACGCTCATCTACTGCCTGATCCAGCACTCTTCGCAGGGCACGCTCCAGGAAGAAAACAAATGGTATGATGTCGCTGATGGTGCCTTCGGTGCGACTGACAAGGTTTGTCACCTCCTCAAAAGGACGCATGAGCCTACAGGCATTGCGCATGAGCGTCCAGTAATTTGGCAAAAATATCCCCAGCTCCCCAGAGGCTGTCCTAGCACCCCGGTCATACAAATACTCATTAACAGCTTTTTCTTGTTGGAGCAGGCGGTCAAACATTAGGAGTGTTGAATTCCACCGTGTCGGGCTGTCGCAAATCAAGCGCCTCACTGGCAGGTTGTTTCGACGCTGGATATCAGACAAGTGCGCCATGGCCGTGTAGGAACGCCTGAAATGGCCACACACCTTCCTGGCCTGCTTCAGGACGTCCTGTAAGCCTGGGTACTTATGGACAAATCGTTGTACAATTAGATTACACACATGTACCATGCACGGCACATGTGTCAACTTGCCCTATTTCAATGCCGCCACCAAATTACTTCCATTGTCAGAAACAACCTTGCCAATCTCCAGTTGGTGCGGAGTCAGCCACTGATCCACCTGTGCGTTCAGGGCGGTCAGGAGTGCTGGTGCGGTGTGACTCTCCGCTTTCAGGCAAGTCAACCCCAAGACGGCGTGACACTGCCGTACCCGGGATGTAGCATAGTACCTGGGGAGCTGGGGGGGTGCCATAGATGTGGAGCAAGACGCAGAAGTTGAAGAGGACTCAGCCGAGGAAGAGGTTATGGAAGAGGATGGAGTAGGAGGAGTAGAGGAGGTAGCAGCAGGCCTGCCTGCAAGTCGTGGCGGTGTCACCAACTCTTCTGCAGAGCCACGCATTCCATGCTTGTCAGACGTCAGCAGGTTTACCCAATGCGCAGTGTAGGTGATATACCTGCCCTGACCATGCTTTGCAGACCAGCTATCCGTGGTCATATGGACCCTTGCCCCAACGCTGTGTGCCAGACATGCCATAACTTCCTTTCTCACAACAGAGTACAGGTTTGGGATTGCCTTTTGTGAAAAGAAATTTCTGCCAGGTACCTTCCACTGCGGTGTCCCAATAGATACAAATTTTTTGAAAGCATCAGACTCCACCAGCTTGTATGGTAAAAGCTGGCGGGCTAAGAGTTCAGACAAGCCAGCTGTCAGACGCCGGGCAAGGGGGTGACTTTGAGAAATTGGCTTCTTACGCTCAAACATGTCCTTGACAGACACCTGACTGTGGGCAGATGACCAGGAACTGCTACGTAAGAGAGACTGAGTGGAGGATGGTTGAGAGGGTGCAAGGAGGACAGCACTGGTTGACGTGGCTGAAGATGCTGGAGCAGGAGGAGGAGGGCGGCTTTCACTTTGTGTGCTGCTTCTACTCATGTGTTCTTCCCATCGGCCTTTGTGATGGGAGACCATGTGCCTTCGCAAAGCAGTTGTACCTAGGTGGCTGTTGGACTTCCCACGACTCAGTTTCTTTTGGCACAGGTTGCAAATGGCATCGCTGTTGTCAGAGGCAGACACACACAAAAAATGCCACACTGCTGAGCTCTGCGATGACGGCATTCTGGTGGTGGCAACAGCATGCGTTGATGGGCATCGGCGGGCTGTCTGGCTGACCCCTGGTGACGATGCATGCTGTCTGACTGTGCCACTAGCTCCTTGAGACGACCTCCCCGTGCTTCCAAATCGTCTCCTCCTCCTCCTCTCTGTCTCCCCATCTGAACTTCCCCCTCTTCTTCTTCTCTTCTAGCAGGCACCCACGTGACATCCACCGACACATCATCATCAACCGCTTCACTTGTATCTGAAACATCAAGAAAGGAAGCAGCAGCGGGTACAACATCATCATCATCATCATCATCATCACACCGTACCTCCATGTCGGTAATGCTGCCTGACTGAGACTGATCACTATTATCTACATCCTCTGTCAATGATGGTTGCGCATCACTCATTTCTTCCAAATGATGTGTCAATAACTCCTGTGACAGATCAAGTGAAGCGGCTGTGGTGCTAGTGTTGGTGGTGGCGACAGGCGGCGGAGTGGCACTGGTCACTTGAGACCTGCCCAAAGCACAGCTGGACTTAGATGGTGCGTCAAGGTTAGGAGGACTAGCAGCAGAAGCTGAAGAAGATTGGGTTTCCTGTGTTAGCCATTCAACTAGGTCCTCCTCAGAAGTTTTTGCATCCCCCCTGGCACCCGGCGTCTGAACAATGTGCATATTTGTAGGGTCTAAAGGAATCACAGCACCACGACCACGACCACGGAACCTGCGGGGTGGCCTGCCTCTGCCTGTCATTTTTTTTTAAATGGACACTAACAATACTATTACACCAATTGAGTGGTGGCACTGTGAAAGTGGGCACAGTATACGCTGTGAGACTGACAACAACAAAAAAGACAGATGTTTTAAAAATCAAAAATCGTTAATTTTTTTAAATATTACTAGTACTGTGGCAACAAATATGATTGTTTGGCACTATTTGGCAAATGGGCCTGTCTGGCACACACGCTGGGAGAAAGGAAACTGCAATTCAATGGCACTAGGAGACTGAAGAATCACAGTCAAAACAGTTATGATTAACAAAAATTCCAATCCTGTTACAATAAATTAACATTAAATTAATTGGCTAGTTGGGACTGGCACACAGGCAGGCAGGCAGGCAGGCAGGAGGAAAATGCAATTCAAGGGCACTAGTAGACTGCAGATTGACAGTCAAAACAGTGCTGATTGACAAATTTTGCAATACTGTTAAAAGAAATATGATTGCTAGCACTAATTGGATAGTTGGGCCTGGCACACAGGCTGGCAGGCAGTAGAAAAGTGCAATTCAATGGCACAAGCAAAAAGAGGATTAAGATCAACAATCAAGATTTTTTTAATTTTAATTAGTAACTATACTGTGACAAAAAATTAGGATTGGTGTAAATAGTTGGCAAGACGGCCTGGCACAAAAGGATGGCAGGCAGGAGGTACATGCAATTCAAGGAAACTAGGAGACTGATTGCTGACAGTCTAAACAGTGATGATTGACAATTTTTTCAATACTGTTAACAGAAATATGATTGCTGACAACAATTGGCTAGGTGGGGGCCTGGCTCACAGCAGGCTGCAAGGCAGGAGGAAAGTGCTATTCAATGGCACCAGCAAACTGAGGATTCAAATCACAGCAACTTTTACCAAAAATTTTAATTTTTAATTATTAGGATACTGTCACAACAAATATGATTGGTGTAAATATTTTTTAAGTAGGCCTGGCACACAGGCTTGGAAGGCTGTAGAAAAGTGCAATTCAAAGGCACGAGCAAACTGAGGATTAAGATCATCAACAATCAAGATTTTTTTAATTTTAATTAGTAACTATACTGTGACAAAAAATTAGGATTGGTGTAAATAGTTGGCAAGACGGCCTGGCACAAAAGGATGGCAGGCAGGAGGTACATGCAATTCAAGGAAACTAGGAGACTGATTGCTGACAGTCTAAACAGTGATGATTGACAATTTTTTCAATACTGTTAACAGAAATATGATTGCTGACAACAATTGGCTAGGTGGGGGCCTGGCTCACAGCAGGCTGCAAGGCAGGAGGAAAGTGCTATTCAATGGCACCAGCAAACTGAGGATTCAAATCACAGCAACTTTTACCAAAAATTTTAATTTTTAATTATTAGGATACTGTCACAACAAATATGATTGGTGTAAATATTTTTTAAGTAGGCCTGGCACACAGGCTTGGAAGGCTGTAGAAAAGTGCAATTCAAAGGCACGAGCAAACTGAGGATTAAGATCATCAACAATCAAGATTTTTTTAATTTTAATTAGTAACTATACTGTGACAAAAAATTAGGATTGGTGTAAATAGTTGGCAAGACGGCCTGGCACAAAAGGATGGCAGGCAGGAGGTACATGCAATTCAAGGACACTAGGAGACTGATTACTGACAGTCTAAACAGTGATGATTGACAATTTTTGCAATACTGTTAACAGAAATATGATTGCAGACAACAATTTGCTAGGTGGGGGCCTGGCTCACAGCAGGCTGCAAGGCAGGAGGAAAGTGCTATTCAATGGCACCAGCAAACTGAGGATTCAAATCACAGCAACTATTACCAAAAAATTTAATTTTTAATTATTAGAATACTGTCACAACAAATATGATTGGTGTAAATATTTTTTAAGTAGGCCTGGCACACAGGCTTGGAAGGCTGTAGAAAAGTGCAATTCAAAGGCACGAGCAAACTGAGGATTAAGATCATCAACAATCAAGATTTTTTTAATTTAATTAGTAACTATACTGTGACAAAAAATTAGGATTGGTGTAAATAGTTGGCAAGACGGCCTGGCACAAAAGGATGGCAGGCAGGAGGTACATGAAATTCAAGGACACTAGGAGACTGATTACTGACAGTCTAAACAGTGATGATTGACAATTTTTGCAATACTGTTAACAGAAATATGATTGCTGACAACAATTGGCTAGGTGGGGGCCTGGCTCACAGCAGGCTGGAAGGCAGGAGGAAAGTGCTATTCAATGGCACCAGCAAACTGAGGATTCAAATCACAGCAACTATTACCAAAAATTTTAATTTTTAATTATTAGAATACTGTCACAACAAATATGATTGGTGTAAATATTTTTTAAGTAGGCCTGGCACACAGGCTTGGAAGGCTGTAGAAAAGTGCAATTCAAAGGCACGAGCAAACTGAGGATTAAGATCATCAACAATCAAGATTTTTTTAATTTTAATTAGTAACTATACTGTGACAAAAAATTAGGATTGGTGTAAATAGTTGGCAAGACGGCCTGGCACAAAAGGATGGCAGGCAGGAGGTACATGCAATTCAAGGACACTAGGAGACTGATTACTGACAGTCTAAACAGTGATGATTGACAATTTTTGCAATACTGTTAACAGAAATATGATTGCTGACAACAATTGGCTAGGTGGGGGCCTGGCTCACAGCAGGCTGCAAGGCAGGAGGAAAGTGCTATTCAATGGCACCAGCAAACTGAGGATTCAAATCACAGCAACTATTACCAAAAAATGTAATTTTTAATTATTAGAATACTGTCACAACAAATATGATTGGTGTAAATATTTTTTAAGTAGGCCTGGCACACAGGCTTGGAAGGCTGTAGAAAAGTGCAATTCAAAGGCACGAGCAAACTGAGGATTAAGATCATCAACAATCAAGATTTTTTTAATTTTAATTAGTAACTATACTGTGACAAAAAATTAGGATTGGTGTAAATAGTTGGCAAGACGGCCTGGCACAAAAGGATGGCAGGCAGGAGGTACATGAAATTCAAGGACACTAGGAGACTGATTACTGACAGTCTAAACAGTGATGATTGACAATTTTTGCAATACTGTTAACAGAAATATGATTGCTGACAACAATTGGCTAGGTGGGGGCCTGGCTCACAGCAGGCTGCGAGGCAGGAGGAAAGTGCTATTCAATGGCACCAGCAAACTGAGGATTCAAATCACAGCAACTTTTACCAAAAATTTTAATTTTTAATTATTAGAATACTGTCACAACAAATATGATTGGTGTAAATATTTTTAAGTAGGCCTGGCACACAGGCTTGGAAGGCTGTAGAAAAGTGCAATTCAAAGGCACGAGCAAACTGAGGATTAAGATCAACACTAAAAAATTTTTTTATTTAAATTAATAACTATACTGTCTGACTATGACAACAATTATGATTGGTGTAAATAGTTGGCTAGACGGCCTGGCACAAAAGGCTGGCAGTGGCAGGCAGGAGGTAAATGAAATTCAATGGCACTAGGAGACTGAATATTTGCAGTCCAAAAAATTATGATTTTTTTTTTTTTTATTACTGTTACAAGAATTGTGATTGGTGCCACTAATTGGCTACTTGGGCCTGGCAGACAGGCTGGCAGATATGAGTTGTGGATGGTAGGTAGGGCAACAATTTAACACAGTATGCTGTGTAAGTGACAAAAACACAGGACTGATAGAAAATTAAGTTACATTACACTAGCAAAATATTTAAAAATTTTAGATTTTAATATTAAAATTATGTTAAGAAGTGCAATGCACATATGACTCTATGAGTGGTCGCACTGGCTGGCTGCTACGTAGGGCAGCAATTATAACAACAGTATGCTGTGTAAGTCAGATAGACCGTTAGACACATGCCTGATAGAAAATACAATTAGATTACACTAGCATAATGATTTAAAGACTTTTTTTGGAAATTTTAAGAAAAAGGTTAAGCACATACATATGAGTCGTGGCAGATAGCCTTGGAAGGGCAGCTATTAAAAACAGTAGGCTCTGTATGTCGGATACACACACGCCTGATAGAAAATACTATTAGATTACACTAGAAAAATGATTGAAATTATTTTTTTGGGGGGGGAATTAAAAAAAGGTTAAACACATATGAGTCGTGGCTCATAGACTAGGGAGGACAGCAAGTAAACACAGTAGGCTCTCTATGTCAGCAAAACACACAGGCCGGATAGAAAATTATATTACATTACACTAGCAAACAAATTTAAACTTTTTTTTTTTTTTTTATATTAAAATTAAGGTGAAAGAAAAATAGATATGAGTGCTGGGTGGCTGCCTAGCACAGACCAATTAACCAAAAGACTGAAAAAAAAGAGGTATATTAATGTTGAGTGAGCCTGACAGACACAGGCATGATAGTAAATGTAATTAGATTACACTAGCGAAATATTTTTTTTTTTTTTTTTAATTTAACCCCTTAATGACCGGACCATTTTTCAATTTTCTTACCCTTAATGACAATGGCTATTTTTACATTTCTGTGGTGTTTGTGTTCAGCTGTAATTTTCCTCTTACTCATTTACTGTACCCACACATATTATATACCGTTTTTCTCGCCATTAAATGGACTTTCTAAAGATACCATTATTTTCATTATATCTTATAATTTACTATAAAAAAATTTATAAAATATGAGGAAAAAATGGAAAAAACACACTTTTTCTAACTTTGACCCCCAAAATCTGTTACACATCTACAACCACTAAAAAACACCCATGCTAAATAGTTTCTAAATTTTGTCCTGAGTTTAGAAATACCCAATGTTTACATGTTCTTTGCTTTTTTTGTAAGTTATAGGGCCATAAATACAAGTAGCACTTCGCTATTTCCAAACCACTTTTTTTTCAAAATTAGCGCTAGTTACATTGGAACACTGATATCTGTAAGGAATACCTGAATATCCATTGACATGTATATATTTTTTTTTAGAAGACATCCCAAAGTATTGATCTAGGCCCATTTTGGTATATTTCATGCCACCGTTTCACCGCCAAATGCGATCAAATTAAAAAAAATGTTCACTTTTTCACACATTTTGTCACAAACTTTAGGTTTCCCACTGAAATTATTTACAAACAGCTTCTGCAATTATGGCACAAATGGTTGTAAATGCTTCTCTGGGATCGCCTTTGTTCAGAAATAGCAGACTTATATGGCTTTGGGGTTGCTTTTTGGTAATTAGAAGGCCGCTAAATGCCGCTGCGCACCACACGTGTTTTATGCCCAGCAGTGAAGGGGTTAATTAGGGAGCATGTAGGGAGCTTGTAGGGTTAATTTTAGCTTTAGTTTAGTGTAGTAGACAACTCCAAGTATTGATCTAGGCCAATTTTGGTATATTTCATGCCACCATTTCACCGCCAAATGCGAGCAAATAAAAAAAACCTTTAAATTTTTCACAATTTTAGGTTTCTCACTGAAATTATTTACAAACAGTTTGTGCAATTATGGCACAAATGGTTGTAAATGCTTCTCTGGGATCCCCTTTGTTCAGAAATAGCAGACATATATGGCTTTGGCGTTGCTTTTTGTTAATTAGAAGGCCGCTAAATGCTGCTGCGCACAACACGTGAATTATGCCCAGCAGTGAAGGAGTTAATTAGGTAGCTTGTAGGGCGCTGGCAGGGTTAATTTTAGCTTTAGTGTAGAGATCAGCCTCCCACCTGACACATCCCACCCCCTGATCCCTCCCAAACAGCTCTCTTCCCTCCCCCACCCCACAATTGTCCCCGCCATCTTAAGTACTGGCAGAAAGTCTGCCAGTACTAAATAAAAGGAGTTTTTTTTATTTTATTTTTAAAAAAAATGTATTCTGCTGTAATGGAGCCCTGCCTTAGCCCCCAACCTCCCTGATCCCCCACCAAACAGCTCTATAACCCTCCCTGCTACTTAATTGCCGCCATCTTGTAGCAGCCCCCCCCTCAATACCCCCAACCCCCCCCCCCCCAGATCCTTTTATATATATATATATATTTTTTTATGTTTTGAACTTTTTTTTTTTCATTGGTGTCAGTGGCTAATATGCGCGCGCCCCACGTGCACGCGCGCGGCCCCCACGTGCACGCGCGCGCCCCACGTGCACGCGCGCGCCCGCAGGCTGCCGCCTCTTTGCTTCCCTTCCCCCGGAACACTGCACCATTGATACCGGTGCAGAGAGGGCCACAGAGTGGCTCTCTCTGCATCGGAGGCTTGTTAAAAGGTATTGCAGGATGCCTCCATATCGAGGCATCACTGCAATACCCTGAGAGCTGCTGGAAGCAATTGCGATCGCTTCCAGCACTCTCTTAAACAACTGACGTACCAGGTACGTCCATTGTCACTAACTGCTAGTTTTTGCAGGACGTACCTGGTACGTCAGTTGTCATTAAGGGGTTAAAATAATGTTATAAACGGATATTAACACTGGTGGCTGCTGGCTGGCACAGAGCAATGAACCAGAGTATATGCTGTGTGACACTGGCCTAATAGAAAATGAAAAAAAATTACACTAGAAAAATAATTATATTTTTGGGTTAGTTAAATTTAAACTAATGTTGTTAGGGAGATATCAGTGGTGGCAGTAGTCACAGCATATGCTGTGAGCCTTAAACACACAGCTGAAAGCCAGGCAAATGCTAATAAAAAAAAACGAAAAAAAAAAAAAAAACAGCACGAAATATAGCCCTAAAAAGGGCTTTTTGGGGTGCTGTGCTTGCAGCAGAGATGAGTGGAGTCCTTCTGGACTGTAAATACACTAGCCTAGCTATGTTTTTCCTATTAATGTCAGGAGCAAAAACACAACACGTCCTCTCATTAAAAAAGCAAGGTCATTATGAGTCTAAAATGGCGGATTCCGAGTAGCTGGGAGTGTCTGTGAGGGAGTGTCTGATGTTGATTGGCTCTAATGTGTCAGGCGGCTGTGACATAAAGGGTCAAAGTTTCCACAATGATGACACATAGGGGCGGATCGACATGTGTTCGCCCACAAACGCGAACGCGAACAACCTATGTTCGCTGTGAACCGTTCGCGGGTGAACAGTTCGGGACATCACTAATGGAGACTTAGGAAAGAACCTTTTTAGGGTTAATTTTCTCACCAAATCTTTGGTGCTCAGATAAGTTTGAAATTTGTCTAATTTAGACGTAGGGGCAAATGACAGGCCCCTACAAGGCATGCAAACACGGCCTAAAAAAGAACTCCCTCCAGTCTTTCATCACAAAAGAAAAATTCAGAATGAGACAGATGATAAGATGTAAAGACAAAGGTGTCATCTATCTCCTTGAATGCTTGTGTGGCCTACAATATATAGGGCAAACTAGCAGGCCACTACAAGATCGAATAAGAGAACACCTACTCAAAATAGAAGGCAAGAACACTGATGTCCCCCTCTACAAACATTTCACACAAAAACATAATGGTGACACCAAAATGATGAAATGCATGGGCATACAGATAGTCGAAAAATATTGGAGAGGGAGAGACTTTGAGAAAAGGCTGCTCAAAGCCGAATATAAATGGATTTTTGAAATGGATACTATATATCCCAAGGGCCTAAATGCCAAATTTAAAATAGCACATCTTTTATAACTATAGTTCAACCCATGTTGCCACTGGTACTAATAACAATAAATACTCAAAGTTATTACTAACTGTATGTAACCAAAGATACTGAACCCAACTTATTATCCAGTGATGGGTATATGTGTGTGTATGTATATATATATATGTGTATATTTATATATATATATATGTGTGTGTGTATATATATATATATATTATATATATTATGTTATATGGGTAATTTGAATCTCACATATTAAGCATATTGAGGGTAGCCTTAAATCTTGTATCAAATGTTTATAATGCAGCATTCAACAAGTTTCTTTTGTATAAGTTGCAACATATGGTTCTAATATAAGATCCTCTCTACAAATGGTTATATGGGCATATTCTGTTATGTGCTATAACAACATTCTTATTTCCTGTGGGCCCCTTATGCAGATGTGAAGTTAACTACTTTTTTTATATATTTCCTGTGACCTCATGTATGACGTATACTTCCCTATAAATTCTTTGTGTGTTCTTCAATAAATGGGAATCTTGTGAAAACACTCAGTTGCATGTGTGTGTGATTTCAGTGGTCACCCCAGGGCCCTGAAGAAAACGTGTGCTGCACCCTTATCAGCCAGAGCAGAGCTAAGAAACAAAAGTAGTAACCCTACAAACTGGTGTCAGACACGTGGGATGAAACAGGGAACTCTCGGAAGGTGAGTTGAACAAAGAGTCCTTTTTATTCTGACCTTTTTTCTCTTACCACGAGACCCCTTAAGTTTCATTTTACATAGGAATAGTTGGAAATATATATGTGAATCTTTGGTAGATTCTAACTATTGTCTTTGGTAAACTAAAAAGAGGAATAGTAGATTTCTTTGGTAGAAATCAGGTTAAAATATATATATGAATCTTTGGTAGATTCTAATTAAATCTTTGGTAGATTAAAAATAAAAAGGGAATAATAGATTTCTTTGGTAGAAATCAGGTTATATTAAGTCTGGCTGAAGGGTTAAACCACACATTTTCTTGCTGCTTGCTTTTGAAAAATATGCTGTATGGCTAACATTGCTTTAAAGTTATAAGATAAATACTGCATTGTTTATATGAATTCTTATGCTGCTTGCTTTTTAAATATGCTGTATGGCAAAATACTGCTTATTGTATGTATTGCTGTTTCTGAATGTTAGTAAAACGCTACATTTTTTCTGGTGAAGGGTGACCTTTGACCTAGAGATAATTAATGCCAGAAACTACTGAAAGGATCAGCATAGTGATATTTTTTTTTCTCTCTATTGTTGTAAACTTAAGCATTAAGCACAATAACTGGTAACGGAGTACAACCATTCTAGTTAATGTGGTTTTTGCAAAAAGATTCAATAATTAATTGCTCTTAAAGGTAAAGCTATTGTATTTTTTTATTTTTATTATTTATTATTATTTTTTATTTTTTTTGTATTGTATTATATTTTGTTGTAAAAGTTTTAAATGATAAGTTAGGAGTTGAGAATGGGCAAATCCCAGTCTAAACAATTTCCATCACCTAAGCCAGGAGAAACATGTAAAGATTATGTGGGAAGGGTGTCGCCCGATGGGTTTATGTATATTATTCCTTGGGTTCAGAATATGGCAGAATGGACAGAAGCTATGAGAAGCTCTGATCCATTCCCCAGAGAGGGGGATAATGATAAATTTCATATGAATATGGTAAAAGTTGTGTCTAGGTGATGAAGAGGCATTTCCATGGTATAAAGGTGATCCAGGGTGGAATATGGATTATATGAAAAGGGGTGGGGAAAATATGCTGACTGTTGCTCAATACTGGCAATATATTGATATAGATGGGAATAAAAAGAAGGGTAAAAGTGAGAAGCAAAGACAGAGAGCATATTCACCCCCCTGCCCCATATAATGCCCCTCACCTACCTTTGCCATCATATAACAGACTATATCCTAGTCTCCCATCCCCTAGTGACATAGATCTAGATACTATTGCTATTGCCTCTGCTCAGGTACCCCAGGAATGGACCTTGCCAGGACCTTCTGTAACTCCCCGATACCAGGTCACTAAACCCCCAATTATGCCCAAACCCCCGGTTAAGGTTGAACCAGTAACACCTTCCTACCCCCCTACAATAACCCCACAATATAAAAGAGGGAATGAAGAAGTAGAGGAGGAGGAGGCAGCTGTACCAGAAGCTAGTATGCCATTTCTTACTGTTGGAGACCAATTAATTATTAAACCTTTGTCCCCGGGTGAATTAAGGGAAATTACCAAGGGAGCCCCAAACCCCCATCAACATCCATCAGCTTGTATTATGTATTTAAAAAGAATGTTACAAGGACAAAACATGACACAGACTGATATAAGAATTATCATTGATGCACTTCTAGACTATGACCCTGAATCAGGTTGGGAGTGGGGTAATGTAAAGAGTATTAGTAAATTGAGTCAAGATCCAACAATTAACTATGCCCTAAACACACGTGAGGGACTTGATGAAATGTGGACAGAATTAAGTATAGAAATGCATAGAATATGGAAGGATAAACAAAGTATGTCAATTGCACTAGCGTGCAAACAGAATACAAAGGAAACAGTAGTAGAATTTGTTAAGCGTTTTTATAAATGCTGGAAGGAAGAGGCTGGAATGGAATCAGGAGATGCAATGGGCTCTCTGAAGGTCCAGACTTGCATTAGTAATATGCAACCTCAGCTTTCTTTGTTGGTGAAACAACTTGTCTCTGATTGGCCGGAGTTGACTCCAGCAGAATTCTTGAAAAGAATTCATGAAAAAGAAGGGGCAGGTTGTTTTGACATCAGGAAATTAGAGGGAAAAAACGCTGCTTTTTATCAAAAGCAGAGTTAACAACATTGTGATCCATTCCAGGCCAGGGAAAGGGATAATACAGGGAGTAATAGAATGTATGTGAGAGGTAGAGGGAGAGCTAGAGGAAGAGCTAGAGGGAATTATACTTCAAACAGAACACATTGTTTTAACTGTGGGGAACAGGGACATTGGAAAAATGAATGCCCAAAACCCCCTAATAATTCTGGCCCCCCTTACAATCCCCGACAGTATAACAGACAGCCTTACATAGCCCCTGCACCCATGGAGGCACCCAAACACAACATACAATGGCCATAGGGGTGCCTAGAAGGTAGCACTCCAATTTTTCCAGTGGTGTCAACAAGTTATCATGAGCAACCGTACTTAGTCCTAGTAGTGGAGGGAGAACCCCTACCATTTCTAGTAGACACAGGAGCTACATGCTCTGCCTTATGCTCAGATATGTATGATGGCATTACTGTAAAATCTGAACCTTCTTTAGGGATTAATGGAGTGCTGACTCAGACTCGCATCACACCGCCACTTGAAGTTAGGGTACCCTGTACTGGCCAACAACTTGTGCACCCATTTCGTATTATAACTGGGTGTCCCCTTAACCTTTTGGGTCGTGATCTTATGGGTCCCCTTGGAGTGAAAGTAGCTGTCACTAGACAGGGTGGGTTAGACATGAGTCTAGGGTCCACTAACCTGTGTTTTTATACTGACATATTGACAGATGTCCCATCCTCTGTATGGGCATCTTCAATACTTGATGTTGGTTTAGTTCAGTGTACCCCATATAAAGCCAGATTAAAACCTAATACTACTCCAGTGTTTATTAAACAATATCCATTGTCTAGAGAGAAGAAAGAATGGATAAAACAAGGAATAAACAAGGAATCCTCCGTCCAGTAGTTTCTCCCTATAATACCCCCATAAATCCGATCCCAAAGAAAGACAATGAATATAGGTTAGTACAAGACCTAAGGGAAATTAATGAAATAGTAATCCCAATTGCCCCAATAGTCCCAGATGTTACAACCTTACTCACAGCCATTCCACATGACGCCTGTATATTTACAGTCATTGATTTATCTAATGCATTTTTTTCAGTCCGATTGGACCCTGAGACATAGCTACTTATGGCTTTTTATTATGATGGGCGTCAGCTTACCTGGACACGCCTCCCTCAAGGCTATGTGGCCTCACCTGCGGTCTACTCGCTGGTGCTCCAACGTACCTTGCGGTCATGGACTCCCAGCCAAGGTTCCGTCCTCCTTCAGTACGTCGATGACCTACTGTTGTGTAGTCCTAACCAGGAGGAAAATACAGTAGATACAATGAGTCTGTTAAAACACCTTGCTGCTGAAGGTCATAAAATAGCAAAACATAAGCTACAAGTAGGAGTGACAAAAGTGGAGTACCTTGGTTTTTTTTGCTTTCCCAAGGCCACCAGTCCATTAGTCCCAAACGAATCCAAGCGATTCAACAGATCCCAAAGCCAGTTACTAGAAAGGACATGCTCACCTTTGATTAATTATTGCAGACAATGGATTCCTGAGTGCTCCCATCATGATTCCATTCTAACGCAAGCCACAAAAGGGGATAGCCCTGAACATATACAATGGACCACAGACATGACTAAATCCTACATAGCTCTGAAGACTAGCATTATTAGTGCCCCTGCTTTAGGACTACCTGATTATTGTAAACCATTTCACTTGTATGCGAGGGACAATTGTAAAACCATGGCTGCTGTCTGTGCCCAAGAGCATGGTGGAGGCAATATGCGTCCCGTAGCTTTCTTTTCCAAAGTAGTTCCAATACCGGTACAAGGGATGCCGGCGTGTCTCCGAGCATTGGAGGCTTGCGCCATGGCTGTAGAGATGGTTGAAACAATCACATTAGGCCATCCAATAGTACTACACACTAGTCACCAAGTTTTACATCTTGTAAAAAATGTCACTACCCAACACATGACTTCTCAAAGACTTTCTGGTTATGAATGTATATTACTGAATAATACAAATCTGACTATTAAATATAGTAGTGTATCCTCAGGGCCAACTCAAATACTTAGTGCCTTACTTACAGGATCACCAGACTTTCCAACAGACCATGACTGTATAGAGGTAATACACCACATTACCACACCAAGACCTGACTTGATGGATAAACCTTTTTACCATGCTGATAATGTGTTTGTTGATGGTTCTTGTTCCCGACCTAGTGACGGTATTTATAAGACAGGCTATGCCGTTGTGCAACTACCAGACATTGTTCTAGATGCAGGCCCCATTCCTTATCCTTCTGCACAAGCTGCAGAATTAATAGCACTTACAAAAGCATGTAAATTGTTTGAAAATAAATCTGTTAACATTTACACTGACTATCGCTATGCTTTTAGGGTTGTGCACGATTTTGGTATGATATGGAAACAACGTGGTTTTGTTTCAGCAGATGACAAGACCATCTCTCATACAGACCTGATTAATGACCTTTTAGAGGCCATGCAACTCCCAAAGGACATAGCGATCATACATTGCCGTGCACATACATACAAGTCTGACCCTATTTCCTTGGGTAATGCGCTTGCAGATAAAATTGCTAAAGAGGCTGCTTATGTTTCTCATACATCCGGATCCACCATCCGTATGTATGCTGTTTTAGCCCCACCTTCATGTCCTACAGACCATATGCTTCTTGAACTCCAGGGACATGCCACTCCTAGTGACATGTCTTTCTGGACTACTAATGG
Source organism: Bombina bombina (assembly GCF_027579735.1). NCBI lineage: Eukaryota > Metazoa > Chordata > Amphibia > Anura > Bombinatoridae > Bombina > Bombina bombina. The sequence goes on along the minus strand of NC_069504.1, from coordinate 268,357,483 downwards.
GTTAACTTTAGATGAGAATGGTTTGTTTTCTAAAGAGGGGAAGGTGGGCATACCGGAAAGCAGTGCACCACTCTTTATAGCACAAGCCCATGGTGTTGGACACCTAGGTATAAAACCAACAACTAACTTGTTGAAGCAATCTTTCTACATTAGAGGTATAGGTGATCATTGCAAGGCATATATTAATAGATGTGTATATTGCTTACAGACCAATGCAACCATCCCCAATAAAGCCCAGCATGACCACTTACCCCCACCTACAGCCCCATTCACACATCTACAAATTGATTTTACACATATTCCAAAAACTTGCACTAAACAATTATATCTGCTTGTAATAGTTGACCAATTTTCTAAGTGGCCAGAAGCTTTTGTTACCCAGAGGGAAGATGCAAAAACAGTCTCTAAAATTTTAGCCACTGAAATAATTCCCAGATTTGGTTGTCCGCTTCAGATTAATTCTGATAACGGTCCAGCATTCATTAGTAAAATCACACATGAGTTAGTAGAATGGTTACAGATTAATTGGAACTTTCACATTCCCTACCATCCTCAAAGCTCAGGAATTGTAGAAAGAATGAATCGCAATATCAAGGAAAAACTTTTAAAGGCAACAGCAGGTAAATGGGTTAAATGGCAAAACTATTTACCTGCGATTTTAGCAGAAATCAGAATGACCCCAAATAGGACAACCAGGTTGTCTCCATTTGAGGTCCTAATGGGTAGACCATTCCCGACTCCATGGGTAAAAGGCCCACTTATCATTAAAAATGGTGATTTAGATTGTATTAAGGAACAATATGTAAAACAATTGATTGATAAATTGAATGGCATCTATGGTGATGTGTCTTCCCGTTTACCTCTTCCCTCACAGGAACCAACCCATCCTTTCAAGCCTGGAGATCTGGTCTGCATTCGCCAGCTGAATAAAGCAAAGAAAGGAGGTTTCCCGTTCAGCAAGCCAGTCACTGTGATCGCTGTAATCAGGACTGCCGTACTGACTGACGACAAGGACATCTGGATACACGCTTCACGAGTGAAACTCTGTCCAAAGAGAGGAGAAGCGGGTGACAAGCTATCGATCACTCCTCACAAAGACCAGGATGACGATCTCAATCATGGATCCAAGACTTTCCTGCAAGATCTTCCTTTTCCTAATGGGGATATTGATCTTTGTGTATATCCCAATAGTATTAATAACGGCATGTTATTACTCACCTGAAGATGCTGGACACTTTACACCTATTTGTTTACTATTATTAACATTGTTTAACTGTTACATGTCTTGTACTTTACGAAAGAAAATATCAGGTATGATACAAGATGCAGAAAAAGTTCAACTGCAAAATTTAATTAGAGGTAGACCCAGATAGTTTATATTGTAGGAACATTACAGGTTATGTGATCACGATGTGATCAAAGAGGGGAATGATGGGTATATGTGTGTGTATGTATATATATGTGTATATTTATATATATATATATATGTGTGTGTATATATATATTATATATATATTATGCTATATGGGTAATTTGAATCTCACATATTAAAGGGACACTCAATAAAAATTAAACTTTCATTATTCAGATAGAGCATGCAATTTTAAACAACTTTTTAATTTACTTCCATTAACAAAAGTTGCACAGTCTTTTTATATTTAAACTTTTTGAGTCACCAGCTCCTACTGAGCATGTGCAAGAATAAGTGTGTATGCATTTGTGAATGGCTGATTGCTGTCACATGGTATGTGTATGCATTTGTGATTGGCTGATGGCTGTCACATGGTACAGGGGGAGTGGAAAAAGACATAACTTTTAAAATTGTCAGAAAAAAAATCTACTACTCATTTGAAGTTCAGACTAAGTGCTCTTGCATTGTCTTGTTATCTTGCATTTGTTGATTATGCAAATCTACAGTGTTGACTGGTCCTTTAAGCATATTGAGGGTAGCCTTAAATCTTGTATCAAATGTTTATAATGCAGCATTCCACAAGTTTCCTTTGTATAAGTTGCAACATATGGTTCTAATATAAGATCCTCTCTACAAATGGTTATATGGGCATATTCTGTTATGTGCTATAACAACATTCTTATTTCCTGTGGGCCCCTTATGCAGATGTGAAGTTAACTACGTTTTTTATATATTTCCTGTGACCTCATGTATGACGTATACTTCCCTATAAATTCTTTGTGTGTTCTTCAATAAATGGGAATCTTGTGAAAACACTCAGTTGCATGTGTGTGTGATTTCAGTGGTCACCCCAGGGCCCTGAAGAAAATGTGTGCTGCACCCTTATCAGCCAGAGCAGAGCTAAGAAACAAAAGTAGTAACCCTACATCCAGTAGTATCTATATTTTAATAAACCTATACAGATGTCATAAACTCAAAAAGTTAGCCTTTGATGTTAATATAAACAACCATACATCTTGGCTACCACATATAACCAACAGGGCAATCAATCAGCCGAATGAACTGATTATTGCCCTTACTACCGCCCATATCCAATATGGCCGCTGAGGAATCCATGACAAATGGCACAATTCCAAGCCACACCCTTCACACGCTATAGGCTGTGAAACACTTTAAATTGTAGTAAAACATTGGAGCTGGTACTAGTCTTGATAAAGACCTTGTTTAGTGGTAGAAATGCGTTGATGAAATCCTGATAAACTACCGACTAACCAGCACAAATACTTTCTACAGATAGGTAAGCTTATTTCCTAACTTGTTCTGGACGATTGCTCCTTTTGCCACAATCCGCTTTTTCTTTTTCCCGCAACTGGTATACGGGGGTCTTTCTTCATTCAAATCCCAAGTTGAAAGGTTTACCATAACCTGCCTGTCCTCATTTGGATTCTCATTGTCCTTAGACTTAACCGCATCTAACCCAATATTTATTTGGATACCTAAGACTTTGTTTGGATACCTAAGACTTTGTTTGGATACTTACGATTTTTTTTTTGACACTTTACAAATGTTTGTTCTTTTATTTTAAGAACTTGGTCTCAAAAAGACCGTTTTATCACAATCATACAATATGTGTTTTTAGTCAGACTTCATCTGACGCTATCTGTTATATATATTCAGTGTAACCCGCTAAGAGTTATCTTTATTATTTAATATTTTTATATTGGATTGGCCAATCCATTTATGCATTTTTGTCTGTGTTCATAATATTGGATATTGTTATATTGCGACACACTTCTCACAGTTTCTCTTATAGGAGCGCTTTTTTTTTTTCCCCTCTGTTCTCTTACTGACACTTTCAAAAAACCTTTTGAACTACACTTAGCATCACGTGATAAATTCTCTTTATCTATTTACTTATCTTATATACTCTCACTTACACATTCATATATGTGATCACTGAGCTTTGCACACTAGAGCTGTGTTTTTTGTTGGATCGCTTAAGTGCATATTTATCATCCAAGACATAATTGGACATGTATTATTTAGATTTTCCTTCTCTCTTTGTTTAATCTAACTTTGACACTAAATAGAGTTAAATTTATCTACTATAACGTGCAAATGGTATCGATCCCTTACATTCATACTAATTAGAGTGCTTTCTTTTGTTCTCTAAGGTTCCGTGTATAAATAGCAGTATACCGTGCTGTTTAATGTCAAGCACTACCAAATATATATGTATCATTTGTATCCTTGCGATCATTATATCACACTAGTGCTATCAACTTAGCTCGTATTCCACCTTTAGTGTACCATCAAAATAGTGTGTGTTATGCTTTTACATATGTATTACAACATAGTTTCATGCTCTAATTGCAAGTCCCAGTACAATCAAATGCCTTATTATTAATTGGGCAAACTAGATTTATAAATAGCATTTAACATCAGGTAGAAGTTTATTATATGATGATATGTTATTTAGTTATTGATGATACAGAAGTTACCATTTGCATAGTGTTTGGTTCTAATAAGAGATACAATTTTATTTTATGCTGAGAGTTGAACTGTGTCAGTTATGACTACTATAATAACCTCCTACCCACACTCCAATAATAGCAGCAATCGGAAGGATTATGCTACATCATGAGTTGACTTACTGAGTACAATAATATCCATGGAGTAATCTTACATTTAAAAATTGTATCACTATAAAATACTGCTATGCGGTGCTAGTAGTTATCGTACCTACAAGTTCTCCATACGCTCCATTAATGATATGTACTAATTCACTTCTATTCCATTAATATAAAGAGCCCCCATATGCTCTGATAGACCCTCTAACGCGTTTTGCCCTTCTGGGCTTTATCTAAGGCCTTTTAACTGCTGGTTACCTTATTCAAAGGTAAATTTTTAAACACAATCTTTCACCCATTTTTAATTGATTATTAAAAGTTATATTTTATTAACTCTTTCTATATTTCCTGCCTCAAAAGTTGGGGCAGAGAGTGCTAAAGTGCATTCTGCAGTGGATTTTCATTTCTTTTTCCACACAAAACACAGAGACTCACGTTAGCCCTGCCTATAAATCCATCTATCCCAGTATACGTCCAATCTATCCTGCATTCTATAAACAGAGCATTCCATATTAGCAAAATAATCAATTTAGCAAGTACCTTGGCAATTTGTTGGGGATCCAGCTTCTTCCAATCACGGCAATGCATAATTTTGCAGCAGCTACAATATAGATTATAAACTACTTAGAAGTGTTAAACATCTTGGCATCTATGATGTGGAAAAGGGCACATGTCGGAGAGGACCCTCTGGGGTGCCCTAGGGAAGTGATCAATGAAAATATTTCATCCTATAAGGGGACTAATTAGGGCATGTCCACCAAATGAGGAGATCAGATCCGGTCTCCCCACACATTCTCCAACATTGGGACTCATTGGAAAAATATTTGCAAGCTTCACAAGAGTTCTGTACCATTTTAACATAATTCTAATATAGACTTTTAAAACCGTGACACAATGAAGCATCTTCTTGAGTGCGATTGCTTTATCTACTGTAAGTCCTGATCAGAAATCTCAACATCCAATTCTCTACTCTCTAATTTGCAAGGAAATTATATTCCAACATAATTAGAAGTTTCACCACGATAGTATCTTTATTTCTATATTTAATCTTTATTTTCAACTTTGACCTGAACCGTTCATGTCTGTAAAAATACCAGCTGGGTGACAATCCTATGGTCACCAAAAATTTCACTTTTTTATGAATAGAGCAAAAAATTATATTTAATATTGCTAGAACCTTACAGCTTAGGTTTATCTTCATCTAGGGCTAGATTAGTATGAGTCATATTATTCTCAAACGTCTCTCATGCTCGTATGGTGTTGTATTCTTAACAGGTAAGCTAGTGTCTACAGGGGCTTACATAAACACAAGCACACAATGAAACTGCTAGAACACCATTTTGCAGTGGCAGTGTTATCAATTGTCCAGTATTCAACAGGGCAGTTCAGTAATTTAGCAGTCTGTCCAGTAATATCTATATAAAATACTGGACACTTATTCATCTATGAATTACAAATGTGACCCAGAAAGAAGTGAATATCCACACATGCACTATTCTATATGGTATGGCTGTAAACAAAACACTAGGAAGTGTTTAAACACTGGTGTATGTGTGTTACAAAGAGCAAATGGGGTATAATATTTGCTATGTTTGCTTTCTACTGTCAACCATTTAGTGTAAAATATTTCTGTGTGTACCACTCTGGCAGTCAAAAAGAGTGTGTGTGTTTCTGGCATCCAACTGGGTAAAGTCAATGCTGCTCGGTATTCTACTCATTTTCTACTACCATGCATCCAGTAGGTTTTTAAACAAACATATATTTTAGGGGGAAAATGCTGTTGTATTTCGTGTTTCTTAATGTGTGCAACCGTTTTCCACATTCATGCGTTCCCTTTAAATGGAATAATCAGTAACAGTATTATGTTGTTTGGAATAGATACAAAGGTAGCACAATTATACATGTGAGGTTTTAATGCAAATTAATTTGGGGTTAAAATCACATGACAGGTATACAGTCAGCAAACGCTTGCATCGGTGACGCGCACGTACTATTGCGTAATGACGATAGTGGATACAAGACGTATCCTCGGGATTTCTACACTTCTTTCTCGTCCGTAATTCGTGGATCTACCTACGTGTTGACGTCACGTACGACAGTTGCCGGAGTTCTGTGGTGTGAGCTAGTGTGTCGGCGCTGCGAGCGGGAGGTGGAGCCGCCTATGGAGCAGTAAGCGGCGGAGAAGGTGAGGCAGCGGTGACGACTGCAAGCTCAGCATCTTTATCCAATGCTGTTCAATAAAAAGCGTTTCCCTGGTAGTTGATACAGCAGCACATGGACTTAAGTAGCCTACTTCACACCAACGTGTCACATGGAACATGTGTATCATGCATGGGCCACATTCTGTAACACTGATCAATGGAACATACATTTACAGTGTTCCATGGTCCACTTTAGTACTGCATCACACTTTACATCCTTACTTATTACTCTTGTTTTAATATGCAGTTATATTTTCATTGGTTATGATTATGTTCTCTATATGCTACAAAACATTATAAAGCATAGGGTCGTAATGTCAACTTTTTCTTACACTTGAGAAATTAATGGAATTTACTGTACCTAATACAGTGTCTGTGTGAATGTGTCATCGCATGCTTATACTACCTTGTTAAAAAAAAAGTTAAATACAGCACTTAAAAACTTCCATCTGTATACTTGTCTCTGTTCAGAGACACACAGTGCACCATGCTTGCTAAGTTAATCTACTTACAAGGGGCATGGAACGCATCATTTTTCTTTTATGATTTAGGTAGAGTGTACAATTTTAAACAACTTTCCAAATTACTTCTGTTATAACATTTGTTTATTTATTTTGGTATACTTTTGTTAACGGACCATCAATGCACTACTGGTTTTAAACTGAACACATTGGTGAACCAATGACAATCTGTGTAAATATGCAGCCACCAATTGGCAGCTAGAACCATTCAGCAAAGGATAATACAAGAAGGAAACAAATGAAATAATGGAAGTAAATTGGAAAGTTGTTTAAAATTGTATGCTCTGTCTAAATCACGAATGATTAATTATGACTTTACTGCCCCTTTAACATCTTGGAAAGTTGTATTTAGAGGTATTGCCTATATATAGTTGTTGTCTAATATCTGGTTTTAGTAATAAAATAGACATTTAAAGAACCTTTTATTCTGAGAGTTTTTTTTTTTCTTTCTTTTAGCAGATTTCACTTAAATAAAATACAATGTGTTTGTTGTGCTATATCAGTAGTTACAACTTACCTTGCTATTTGTAGGCTATACATATATCTTATTCTAATTGTGTTCCTTTGCAACTAAAGCCCAGTATGCCCAATCCAGGCATAAGTAGCATGTGTTTGGAATACATTTTTTATATACGTTTCAGTATTTTGTTCATTTTATGTATACTGCACCCTTTAGTATTCTTGGGTGTGATAAAGTTTGACTAATCAGATAAAATGTTAACAAATATTAATTAGATTTACTTGTATAATAGTTTAGATATTTTTATTTCCTATTTCATACATATTCTCACACCACCTAAAGTCAATTCGGATGTCACTGGTTTGCTGGCTTAGAATAACAGCTTACAATGTGTATATGTTGTTGAGAAGTTGGAATCAAAGCGTTTGGTATTTAAAAATGGAGTAAGGCCGTTTCATTCTTGTTTTTTCTTTATTTTTCTGAAATCTGATTTTTATCAGAATCTTGATTATGGTAACTTAAAGGTATTTGAAACCCAATGTTTTTCTTTCACAATTTGTATAGCACATTCAATTTAAAATAACTTTCCAGTTTATCTATGATGTAATTTGCTTTGTTCTATTGGTATCCTTTATTGAAAAGCATATCTAGGTAGGCTCAGAAGCAGTAATGCATTACTGAGAGCTAGCTGCTGAAAATTGTTTCATGTCCCTTTTTAGGAATGTAAAGTTTAAGAAATGGTAAGTGGAAATAGTAAGCAAAACACCAGCAGGACCAATATTTAGGCCAGTTACTTAAAGAGACTGTATACACCAATTTTCATATAACTGCATGTAATAGACACTACTATAAAGAAGAATATGCACAGATACTGATCTAAAAATCCAGTATAAAACCTTTTAAAAACTTACTAAGAAGTTCCCAGTTTAGCAAGGTTGATGATCTGGGACACCCACTGAAAGGGGCTGGGTAAACAAAAAGACCAGATACTCCCCACCTCCCCCTTTCCTGCATATGAAAAGACAGATAACATAAAAAGGAGCCAGCAGTAGTCTGTAAACTCATGTATACATCTGATACTGTGGGGCTTGGTTAGAGTCTGAAAATCAGCACAATGTTATTAAAAAAACTATATATTTTTACAAAAACACTCCCAGATGGGATATATAAATGAACAATCTACAAAACATTTATGCAAAGAAAATTTTTAAAAGTGTGTTAAAATGACATGCACCTCTAATTTTGACTTTAACATTGTAACCTACATTTTGATAAGATAACTATGGGCCCATTACGTCTATCCACATTTCCTATAAAGTATAATATTAAAAGGATACCAAACCTAAATAACTTATTTCATTATTCAGATAGAGCATGCCATTTCAACTTTCTAATTTACTCCTATTATAATTTTGTATTCGTTCTCTTGCTATCGTTATTTGAAAAGCAGAAATCTAAGGAGATGCCCTATTTTTTTTTTTTTTTTTAATTTTTTTTTTAAAAAAAATTCAACACCCTAGATAACACTTGCTGATTGCCACCAATTAGCAAGCACAACCCAGATGCTGAACCAAAAATGGGCCGGCTCCTAAGCTTTACATTTTTGCTTTTCAAATAAAGATAGCAAGAGAACAAAGGAAAAAGTATAATAGCAGGAAATTTAGTAAGTTGCTTAAAATTGCATGCTCTATCTGAATCGTGAAAGGAAAAAAAAATTGGGTTTAGTATCATTAGTTTCTAGGATAGCCTTCTTCTTATACCAGGACTTTTCACTTTCCTGTTTTAATAGAAACATTTAAAATATGACTTATGCCAGGACTTGACAAACATAGGAGCCAGTGGCTCCTAACTTTTTGGTTTATTCTCCATATATCTATATATAAAAAGAAATGAATGTCTGGCTAGTAAATTTTAAACAGATGTGTCTACCTCTGACTTATGCCCTTTTTATTATTGCCAAAGTACTGATCTGGCATATTTTCTTTCCATTTGTGGCATGGGTGATGTTTTGAAACTTCACAAGGGTAGCTTAGAGTGTGAGTGGAAGGCAAATATTTGTGCATGTGTTTTTATGTCTGTGACAGCAGCAGGTCAGACTTCTTTCAAATATTAATTCACGTATAATTATGTGTAATAACGACTTTGCAGTATACTTTCATTATTTAGGCAAATAGTAACAAGTTCAGCATACTAGTCTGCTAATTGTGTCAGACCGGAGAGGTTACCTTGTTAAAACGTCCTTTTTATTGGATAAAAACTATAAAAGCACAAAAGGGCATTGCAAACAGAGACTTGCAGTTGATGCGTTTCCTGCCTTAACGGCACTTCATCAGAGCTCATTATTTACTTTGCTCTTTTTGATATGATATGCCCGACGATATGAACACAGAGCAGCAGTTTTAAGCAACTTTCTAATGTACTCCTATCATCATAATTTTTTTTTTTTTTAGGAGTACATTAGAAAGTTGCTTTAAAATTGCAGCTGTATCTGAATCATGAAATAAAAAAAAATTGGTTTCATATACCTTTAAGGTTTTCAATACACACCTGCTGCTGAGCATATCTAGATATGATTTTTCTTGAAAATTACTCATTTTCAACAAACAATAACAAGTTATCAATACTGCAAACACTGCTGCTGCTATGTGGTGCTCAGGATACGCACGTACACTATCCCACTAGGTATGTTGGTTAACAAAGGATACCAAAAGAATAAAGTACATAAAAGTAAATTTGATTATTTTTTTTATTGCAATTTCTATCTGATCCATGGAAGCTTAATTATGACTTTCATGTTCCTTTAAAATACTAATTTGATTTGCTGACAACAATATTTTAATAAATAAAAAAAAAGATACTTAAAGTGAATGTAAATTTTGATGCTAAAGTGCCCGGTTTTTAAATATTTGATTAAAAACAGGGGCACTTTAATTCATAAAAATTTACATTTCACTCCTGTTGTGAAAAAAAAACTTACCTTTTAAACTTGACAGCTGCTCCAGCTTCCTCCGGTTGTCGCAAGCCATTTCTGATGTCATAAATTATGGATGGGTCATCCTCCAATCACGGCTTCCCCCTCGGGGGAATCAGTGTCTGATTCAATGCCGTGATTGGAGGAAGCCGGATTCCTCATTTTAGACCCAGGATGAGGCTTTGCGACGAGTGGAGGAAGCTGGATCTGCTGTCAAGATTAAAAGGTAAGTTTTTTTTTTTTTGTTTTTTTTTGTTCCCCCCCACCCCCCCCAACAACACAAGTGAAATGTAAATTTTGATTAATTAAAGTGCCCCTATTTTTAATCAAATTTTTAAAAACTGGGCACTTTAGCATCAAAATTTACATTCACTTTAAAGGTACAGTCTAGTCCAAAATAAACTTTCATGATTCAGATAGAGAATGTCATTTTAAACAATTTACTTTTATCACCAATTTTGCTTTGTTCTATTGGTATTCTTAGTTGAAAGCTAAACCTAGGAGGTTCATACGCTAATTTCTAAGCCCTTGAAGGCCGCCTCTTCTCTCAGGGCATTTTGACAGTTTTTCCACCACTAGAGGGTGTTAGATTATGTGTATCATATAGATAACACTGTGCTCACCAACGTAGAGTTCCAGTGAGCCAGCTCTGATTGGCTAAAATGGATGTCTGTCAAAAGAACTGAAATAAGGGGGCAGTTTGCAGAGGCTTAGATACAAGATAATCACATAGGTAAAAAGGTGTATTTACATAACTCTGTTGATTATGCAAAGCTAGGGAATGGGTAATAAAGGTATTATCTATCCTTTTAAACAAAACAAAAATATGGTGTAGACTGTCCCTTAAAGGGATACTGAACCCAAAGTTTTTTATTTCGTGATTCAGATAGAGCATGCACTTGTAAGCAACTTTCTAATTTATCAATTTTTCTTTGTTCTTTTGCTATCTTTATTTGAAAAAGAAGGCATCTAAGCTTTTTTTTCTTGGTTCAGACTTCTGGACAGCACTTATTTATTGGTGGATGAATTTATCCACCAATCAGCAAGGACAACCCAGGTTGTTCACCAAAAATGGGCCGGCATCTAAACTTACATTCTTGCATTTCAAATAAAGATACCAAGAGAATAAATAAAATTTGATAATGGGAGTAAATTAAAAAGTTGCTTAAAATTTCATGCTCTATCTGAATCACGAAAGAAAAAAAATTGGGTTCAGTGTCCCTTTAAGTTTGTTTTATTTTGTGCAGTTATTGCAGTGGCATTATTTCACAAAACCGTTGCAATACATGTATATTTTTTTTTAATATAATCATTCAGATTTTTATCCCTGATGTTCATGATATTCTCTGACATAAGATAAAAGCATCAGTGTTTACACAAATTGAACTATATAAATAATTTGCTTTTAAGACTTGAATGGGTAAATTAAGGTGAAAAAATATTTTATTTCTGCACCTTCTTGCACATTTTATTCCATAAGGATCAGAACATTTATTTGCAAAAGTGACCTTGGTGCTTGCAGAAAGCAAAGATTAGGTCTTAATCCTTTTTCATATTTTTAAAAAAAATCGGTTAACTTTCTTTGTAGAAAAACAAATTTTAAGAACACTTTTTTTTATATAAATGATACTAAAAACAAAACAAATATACAATCTTGTTTTTCATGACTGCCATGAGTCCTAAATATTTCTTTCTCTCTTTTTCGCTCTCTCGCTCTTTTTCGCTCTCGCTCTTTTTCGCTCTCGCTCTTTTTCGCTCTTTCAATCAAACCGCGATTAACCGCTGCAATTTAAAAACCACGAGTGTGCGTCTTTTAGCCCCGCCCATAAGTGACATTACTCGCCCCATGTGATCAGGCTTACCGGCGACTGAAGAGAAGATTCTGAGCGCACACGTGACGGGTCTCTCCCTCTTAGCAGTCGACGTTCCTGGGATGGTCCTGGGGAGGAGGGACTGGACATAGACTGTGAAGGAGGTCTGTAGCATGAGAATGGCCCATCGGAATTTAGCACCGACACACCAGCTTTTTCATTACAGGTGGTGCTGTGGGATCAAGATACTTCCTGTTCTGTCACTACAGTTCCTGTGAGCCCCACGTCTTCACATCTGAGGGAAAATATTAATTTGTTCTAATGTTTAAAATGTACTCGGGTCCCTGGGAGGCAGCTGAGAGGCTAAAACGCTAATAAAGTATACGTATGGAAAATAAAAATGCACCTCATGTGTTTAAGTGTTAGCAAGTGCCATACGTAATACATTTATATATCACTTAGCAGCTTTATTATGCACTGTGTTTTAATTTGAAATAGTATTTTCTAAGCTGCCTCCCAGGAACCTGAGTGCATTATAAACAGAACAAGTTAATATTTTCCCTCAGATGTGAAGACGTGGGGCCCACAGGAACTGTAGTGACAGAACAGAAAGTATCCTGATCACACAGCACCGCCTGTAATGATAAAGCCGGTGTCGTGTCGGTGCTAATTTCCGATGGGCCACTCTCATGCTACAAACCTCCTTCCCAGTCTATGCCTCGCCTCTCCTCCCCGGGACCATCCCAGGAACGCTGACTGCTCAGAGGGAGAGACCCGTCTCATGTGGCTACTCACTTTCTGTCTTAGATTTCAAATTTGTTAAACCCTCTTTTTTTTTTTTTTTTTTTTTTTTTTTTTTTTTTTTTAGGGAACCCACAGCAGTTGTGTCAATGAAAAGCATACTTTGTTTCCTTTTTGTGTACATCATTTCATACGTTGTAGCAGCCTGGTATTCTGCTGAGATGAGCAGCATTTATTGTCTTTCAAATTCCGCGTTTCTCCTAACTTTGCTTTTTCATTCTCTCGTAGATGTTGGTTGATTCTGCTGTGCCACAAAGGGGCAAACCTACTGTGAGAAATAGGAAGCTTGGAGTATAGCATCAATTATGGATGAACAAGCCCTGCTTGGACTAAACCCAAATGCTAATGCAGACTACAGAGAGAGAGTATGTGTGTGTTTTTTAATTTTCTTTTTATTAAGTAAAGTGTATATATATGTATATATGTGTATATATGTGTATATATGTATGTATATACACACACACCTCTATCTTTGGGTTTAGACACGTGTAACAATGCAATTTATTTTCATCCTGCTTCTTCCACTGTCTTAGTATTGGTTATCCCCTCCATTTGTTTTTCTGTCTTTTACTGATATGTACAGTGTTTTTTTAAATTTAGTTTACAGTAAACAAAATTTGCTGTTCTTTTATTGCAGGCTGCTGCCTATTTTGAGCAATTAAAAATATCACAAGACGCATGGCAGGCTTGCGCAAAAGCCTTGGCCCAGCATGTATATAGGTAAGTTCTTTCTAACAATACTTAGTGTATTTAAGATTTATTGTGCTCAACTGATGTTTGCTGACATTTCATTTATACGCACCTGTTACGTTTACTTATCACAGGTATGTACATCACTAAGCAGTTTGATTGTATAAAGTACTTCTTTCATGCTCTTGTAGAACCATGTCAATACTGGTGAGTAGATGTCCTCTAACATCTGTAGAAAACCTTTACATATATTTCCCTGCTCATATATGAGTCAGTTCATTTTTCTACCTATTTGGAGTTGGGTATAAGATTGACCTCTGCTCCAGGTGAAATGTTTATTTTGCACAAATTAAGAAGGTTGTACCGCTTGCAATAATAGTATTCCGTATGCTGCAAAGGTCCAGTCTGATCATTGTTTGGGCTTCCACTTGTGATCTTGCAAATGTTTCCAACATACAGACACCCGTATACACTTGAGGGGCTTATCCTGAGGTTTCTTTAGAGTATGCAGGGATTGTGACTGTCAGATGGTACACCCTTGCCAGTTATCCTCGCCCTTACAGTGCTCTTCTGCAATAACAGGCATATAATAATGTAATCGTTTCTCTTTGCTTTAGTCCTTGCAAGTTACTTCCATACATTTTTTATTTTGCTGTCCATTTTAAAATTTTGAAACATGCAATTTTGATACAATTGTAAACGTTTTCTGTACATTGGTGTTTTTATAGGAGTTTTTTTCAGTAATTTAAACAGCTGTATTATGGCTTCCTGTCCCTGCAGAAAGTTAGTGGCAAGTTTACTAATGATTGTTTGTGGTTCACATTTCAGTGTCTTACTGCACTCTGTTTTGTTTTTTATATGTTAACGATAACAATGTCTAGTTGACTACATCAAACTTGCATCCCTCAATCACTCCTTCCTGCTATAGTTTATGTTCCCAAGAAAACAGGGAGTACTGTAGTTTATATTATGTTTAGAAATCTTCTGCTAGGGTTATGTATTGTGCAGTTTTGTTTTTTGTCATTTACTGCTGATATGATTTTACTAGACATTAATTCTAACTACAATAAACTCCTGTCTCCCAAATTAATAGCATTGCTATTGATTTTATGTAATTTTAGCAATATTGGTGTTAAAACTGAATCTTCTTATGCTGTGGTTCAGCTTATTGGAAGTAAAAGTGCAAATCTTCCTTCAGTTTATCATATTAAGATTCTTTCTAAGTGAGGGCTACACTTCCAAGAGGTTTTCTATTTATTTTTGTCAGCAATAAAACTTTTTTAGGCAATTGTTATACAGTTTCAGACACTGTTGTCATTCAGTGTTCATGATATGTGCATACTCCTGAGCCTGCCTAGGTATGCTTTTCAACTAAGAATAGGCTATGGAGTAAATTGGAATATATTTTAAATTGCATGCTCTAATCCGAATAATGAAATTTTAATGGGACACTGTACTGTTAAATTGGTTTGTATACAAAATAGTTGTTTTTGCTCTTTGAAACCACACCCAATTAAAATAGTTATAGAAAAAAATAAATTCCCCGCATACAGATAGTTTTCGTTAGTCGTTCTGCAGAGTTCTTTCTTAGGTTCTTACATACATGGAGGATTTTATTCTCTTAAAAAAAATGGTTAGCTTTGGTCAAAATTGAATATAATAGTCTTCTTAAAAGCTTAGAACCTGGCCAATTAAGCACAGAAGGAGGTTTATTTTATCCAGATCATTCTGGATTTTTAGGTTTGCTGTGAAAAAGAAATAAAAAATGATGCAATTAAACTTACTGGGTGTGTGCACATTATGGCTTCCTCTGGCATTGTGTGTGTGTGTGTATATATATATATATATATATATATATATATATATATATATATATATATATATATATATATATATATATATATATATATATATATATATATATATATATATATATATATATATATATATATATATATATATTCATCTATCTTTACAAGACTATTCATGTCTCCACATTTGTGTTTTTTATTTTAGTTAGTTTCAGTGATACATAATTTTAGCCAGATTGGGGCATATATGCCAGATTTTATAGACTTGTTTTTAAAAGTAGAATTTTAGAATGGGCCAAACCGATTTTTACTAAAAAAAAAATATATATTTTACTTTAAACTATATTGAAATTCTTAAAAAATAATTAAATTAAAAAATAGCTCTGCATTTTAAGCTAAAATGAGCCAATTATATAATGGGTTATAATGTGCTGCATGCCTTTATGTTGGTGATGGAATGAAATTAAGACTATGCATAACAGCAGGTAGATATGTGCTCCCTGTAGATTACTGTACACGTGCAGGTTGAATGCTGGACTGCAATGCGACTTTCTTTCTTTTATGTTTGAAATTCTTACTGTTTTTTTCACTTAGTGATGATCATGTCAAGTTCTTCTGCTTTCAAGTCCTGGAACACCAAATAAAATTCAAGTAAGCTTTTTATGTGTTGTGGAGTTTGCTGATTTTGTCATGCTTATTTCCCAGACATGTTGTTCACATGAAAACCTGTTATACCAGCCTGAACAGTTTAATATTATTGTATAATTATTTATTTTATTATATAGCTGGTTTGTTGTATTTTCCACTATTGATTTGTAAATCCATAATTAGATGTTTTGTGTAATCCCCACTGTTTGTGTCAGGTTACCTGTTTTATAGCTATTATAGAGGCAGGGTTTTCTATACTACTTTTAACATTTGACAATGGACATTGTAAATTCATTAGGTATTGTCACACTTCTGAAAACATTTAAAAATCTGTGTCCCCATTTCCTCATGGTAAGACATGTTTCTAAGCTGTTTTTACAAGATTTTTTATTTGAATTAACGAAAAATATAAGCTTAAAGGATAATCTTTCGTATGAAACCAGTAAATAACACGTAATTTCTTTCCTATGGCATGGAGAGTCCACAGCGTCATTACAATTACTAGTGGGATATTCAACTCCTGGCCAGCAGGAGGAGGCAAAGAGCACCTGTTAAGTGTAACTTCCTTTACCCATAATCCCCAGTCATTTTCTTTGCCTCTGTCAATGGAGGATGTGTGAAGATGGTTTCTGAAGATATTTAATCCTTATGGGCACTTTTCCCTGCAAGCAAGGATTGGGCCAATGCTGTGTCCATGTCAATATCTTTAGTAAGAGTAATAGTGGCTGCTAACTTGCTAAGATCAAAGAAATATTTCTTATAATAGATAATTTTTTGTCTAAAGAAGCATTATCTACTACATTTAAAATGTATGAGGATATAGCTGCTGTTTCACTTGATGCAGAGAAGGCGTTTGACTCTTTGCACCATGATCACATTCTTTTCTTTGAAAAGATTTAGTTTGCATGGGCTTTTTTTGCATTTTGTGAAGAATATTTAATACTTTTTAAATCGGCTTTGTTAATTAATGGTCAATTGACAGAGAACATAACCTTAAAACAAGGGACTAGGCAGGGTTGTCTGCTTTCACCTCTTATTTATCATAGCCATAGCTATCCGTCAGAGAATTGAAGATTTTAAGATTGGTAAAAGAGAAATTAAGGTTGCCCTTTATGCAGACGACCTTTTAATTTATATTTCTAATATTTCGAGGAATGTTCCGCAACTTCTTTAAGAGATTGAAATATTTAGTTTGTTCTCTGGTTATAAAGTAAATACTACGAAATCAGAATTTTGTTTTTTTGGCTCAAGGAACATCATCCCTCTATAGTACCTATACTATTTAAACTTGGAGCACATTAATTTACATATCTTGGTATTAATATTTCGCGAGATCCGAGTACCTGGTCTACCTTAAACATCACAAAAATACTCTTTAAGGTCAAAGAAGATCTGCACCATTGGCATCATTTGCCGTTAAACATTTCAGGAAGAGTTGCCATGTTCAAAATGATCTCTTTTCCTAAGATTCTTTATGTAATTCAGAATATTCCTTTAATTCTTTAAAAAAAAAAAAAATCTCCAATTTTTTTTCATCATACTTTATATGGCAAGGGAAAAGACCTAGAATTGCCTTAAAGACTATTTTTGGGAAAAGAGCATGGTGGTCTGGCACTTCCCGACTTGGAATTATTTAGCTTAATTTCTTTGGCGAAATTTGTTGTAGGTTGGCTTGGGAATTCAAACTATTTTTCTCAGTTAGAACTTGACGAAAATGTTTTACACCCATATTCACCCATAGCCATTCTTCACTGTAATCTTAAGACTATTCCTAGATCAGTTAAAAATATAAGCTCGATTATATAATTTACTGCTAGCTTGGCATAAGATATGTGCAAAAATGGGTCTTACTTACGCAATTTCTAATTATCAGATTACCACGGGGAACCCTGAATTTACTCCAGGAAGTTATAAGAAAGTGATTAAAAAATGGGCCCTTTCTGGGCTTTTGAAGTTAGTAAAATTTGTAGATTTTAATTTAAAAATAGTCAAATCTTTCTCTGATCTGAAAGAGTATCTTAGACAATGAAGATGTATTTGCCTATCTTCAGATAAGACACTATATCCTTAATATTACCACTCTACATGGGTGGAATTGGACTTGGGTAAAATAAGATTCTTGGATCAAATTACTTCAAAATGGTCTTTCTTCTATCTCTCCCTGGTACAGAATTTTATTGGGACTTAGAGATGAAATGAAAGCTTAACTTATATTGTTAATAAGAGGCAACGTCTACTTGTAAATCTTCATATTCATGACATAAAGCATTCTATTAACAGGGTGCATGAAACACACTATCGGTCTCCTGGAGAGAATCACATCTTAAAATTTTGTATATGACCTATTTAAACTCCATACAAGGGACACAAATGGTACAATTTTAGATTTCAACAAATGCCCTAAATGTCAATTACTAGGAGCTGATTTTATGCATATGCTATGGGAATGCCCTAAGATAAAACAATTGTGGTTAAAGTTAGAATACTGGATTAATATGGTCTTAAAGTGAAGGTAAAGTTTGGACGTTTTTTTCAACATAATTATATTAGTAATATCCTAAATAGTGTAATCGCTAACTATCGGGTTGTTTTGAAAGTGTTAAAAATTCTAAGGAAAAACGGAGATAACCGAGTTAATAAGTAAAAATAAAAATATATCTCCTTTTACTTTTTCCAAGCATAACCTAGTCCTTCTCTCCCCCTATAACATAGACCTGTCTAATAAACTTATTAGTTCTTTCATTTTGTGCGTAAGAAGCCTTATCTTCCACAAGTGGAAAGATAAGGCAATACCTTTATTTACAAAAATTGGTTTTATCAAAAAGCAATGCATCATCGAACAGAGACACAGATACCAATTTAGAACTACAAGTGTGGTCCTTTTTTGGAAAATGGTAAATTTTCATTAAATCACATTATTATATTTCCATTTAGAAACAGACTTAGTCTTACTTGGAATATGGCAGGATCTATAGACTGGGTTACAGAGGAAGAGAGGGACGAAATTTAATTGTTTTGTTTTTCCGAGGTATGGGTATATAAGAGAAAAATTAGACAAAGAACAATTAGTTTCAATTTAACACAGATATTAAGGTACCATTTATATCAACGACTGCATATGTCTGATTATAATATCCTGTGTTTCCCTCTCCTCTTTGTTTTTTTTTGTACCCTGTTGCTTTATAAATAAAATAAAAAAAATAAAAAAATATTGGTGGCTATTAGCAGTTAGAAAGTAGCAAAGTTATCTTTGCTTTATTTCTAACATTATTGCTACCCCATTTATAGAAAGCCAGGTTTGGTTACTCTGTTCTTTCTTTTCTACCCAGGATCCTGTTAGCTGTTAGCTGTTGGATGAAGCTGACAGACTGGGAAGTACTGTGTTTACTCCACAGTAAAAGACCCTGGACGGTAAGTCCATTTATATTACTTATGCCCTTCCCTGGACAGGTATAACCGTTAATGTCATCTGGGATGGGGGAATGTTAATGGTGACCAATAAAAGACACCTCCATTACCCTGTTAGGAGTCTATGAATTTTAATATACCCATGAGAGATTAAGTATGAACAGCATGTCTCTAACCCTGCCCTTTTTATGTACCTTCTGTGTATTGGAAGTAAACCATGTAGTCTGACTACTACAGATCTTTTGTCTCAGGAATGAAAAGATTTGACGTTACCTAATTTTTCCTTTTTTTTTTTTAATGTCCCTCCCTCAATGAGATACATTCCTCTTGTTAGAGGTTTATCCTGGGGATGGTGTCTATTTCCACGGGTTTACCGCTAGTATTTGACACTTGTATAGGTTACGATACTTTTCATATTATAAGGAACTTGTTTATACCTGTACGGTATTACATAGTTTGCATGTAATTTGCTAGTTTTCTAAGTAACCTTGCTGGTGTCATCTTTTATATATGGGCTCAATGGCCGCTTATTTTTATTTATTCTGTTTAAATGATCCTTTTTTGTTTAAAGGATTTTTTAAAAATATGGCATTGTCCTTGTTGCATATTCTCTGAAGAATTTGCTCAGGCATATCAGGTTATTACTATATCTCCTTTCTTGTTGAGGAGACTATTCCTCTCCTTGTTTTTGGTTTAGTTATCCTTATCAGAGATAATTTGCAGAAAGGCTGCTGGTGGGTCAGTGGTAAGTCACTGGGATACTACCTGAATTCTTCCTCTTAGAGGTCTATGGACTCTAAGATGATTCAGGTGGGATGTGGACTAGTGCCACCTCTCCTGAAACAGTGGGTTGAACCCAGGTTAAACTCTACCTCCTCATCCGACAAGTGTTTCCACGGTGGAGTTATAATAAGACGGGTCTTTTCTTCTAGTCCTAATAGGAAGATTTGTCCAAGGAAGGTGGCATTTTATTGTGTCCTAGGTAGGACAGTGATCTTAGGGATCTAGCATGTTTATCCATGCTATCTCGCTTCCAGTTTTTTTAGGATCTTTGGTTTTTTTTTTCTACATATCGAATTCCTTGTTGGAATTCTGGATATCCTGTCTTCTCTTCAGGCCTCTCTATGTCCTTCACGGCTCTGTATTTAGAGGTCATTGGTAAATTGGGCTTCTAGGGATTCTATTAATTTTGCTTGTTTCCATCTGAAATCTTTTCAGCTATGCATGCTTAGTCTATTGTAGGACTCTTGGACTTCTCACAGTGGATATTTCCAGACTCCCTAACTAGTGTGTCTCTATACTAGAGGATTTTGCCGGACCACCTGGCTCAAGGTTCATGCTTCCTGAGACCATCCTGGTGCTTGTGACTACGGACTCGTTTTTCTGGCTGAGGATGGGTCTAGTTTTTCTTACCTTTCTTTTAAGGTCTGACCTCATTTAACTTTAGTCCAATTTTTCTAAGGACTTAAGGTTGAGAATGACTTGTTTTTCTTCAAAGCGAGTACTTTTTTTCTCTGTTGGGATACATTAAGCGTCACTTCTATCAGTTTTTTGCAGACTACCTATTTTTCTTGTGAATAATCGGTTGTTTACATCTTTCTCAGGGAGGCGCTTGGAGTTCCTTATCATTGGAGGTAACTCACATTCTCCAGTGAATGGAGTCTTTCGGTTACCTTTTCCCTTCCTTCTCCCAGGGGTGGACTCCTGGGACGTGGGCCCTCCACCCAGAGGTTGTCACTATGATAACTTTCTGGAGTTGGTTATGTTGGCTTCTCATCTAAACTCTTAAGTTTTCCAAAGTACGTTTCTAGAACGAGAGATGTTCTGATTGCCATTCTGGTGGGGTTTTGGAACTTCAGTTTGGCGTGCCTGTTCCCTCCTGTTTGTGCTCCTTCCCCAAGTCATTGCTCGTTTCGGTATGGGAGGGCGTATGTGGTTTTAGTAGTTCCTGCCTGGACTCGCAGAAATTGGTTTGCAGATCTGTTATCTCCTCTCAGGAGGGACCTTCTACTTCAGGGTCCCTTCCTCTTCCGGAATCTAGTTTCTCTGAAGCTGAATGCTTGGAGTTAGAACGACTAGTCTTGGCTAGGCGTGTGCTTCCTGAGAAAGTCGTTATGTTTCAGGCTCGTACTTGTTACCATAAGGTAAGGTGTAATTGCCTGTATTGGTGTGAATTAAGGAATTTCTCTTGGAGTCAAATGAGGGTTCCTTGCATTCTTTCCTTTCTTCAGGAGAGCCTGGAGAAGGGTTTGTCAGTTAAGAACTCTGAAGGGTCAGACTTCTGCACTGTCTATTCTTTTGCACTTTTGTCTGGCAGATGTTCAATCTTTTGTTCAGGCCTGGGTCAAATTCAGACCTGTGTTTCAATCTGTTGCTCCTCCTTGGAGCCTTCACCTTGTTATGGTTTTGCAGCAGGCTCTGTTTGAGCATTTGGTTGATTGGGTTTGTTGTTTTTGTGGAAAGTTTTGTTTCCCCTTGCTATTTTGTCCGCTCAAACGTTTTGAGCTTTCAGCTCTGCAATGTGATTCCCCGTACCTTATTTTTCACGCAGATAAGGCAGTCCTTCGTACTAAATTGGGGTTTCTCCCTAAGGTGGTGTCAGATAGAAACATTAATCAGGAAATTGTTCCGTCTTTTTGTCCTAATC
The DNA here is from genome assembly GCF_027579735.1 of Bombina bombina. Taxonomy (NCBI): domain Eukaryota; kingdom Metazoa; phylum Chordata; class Amphibia; order Anura; family Bombinatoridae; genus Bombina; species Bombina bombina. Next base: position 268,335,473 of record NC_069504.1, on the reverse strand, counting down.
CTCCTCCTCATAAGGAGTGTCTTTTGCATAACTTGGATGTTGTGCATGCTCTAAAATTTTACCTACAAGCTACTAAAGATTTTCGGCATTCTTCTCCACTGTTTGTGGTTTTCTCTGGAAAGTGTAAGGGTCAAAAGGCCCCTTCTACTTCCCTTTTACTCTGGTTAAGAATTATAATTAGTTTTGCTTATGAGACAGCTGAACAGCAGTCTCCTGGGAGAATTATGGCTTATTCCACTAGGGCTGTCTCCTCATCTTGGGCTTTCAAAAATGAAGCTTCTGTGGAACAGATGTGCAAGGTGGCAACATGGTCCTCTTTGCATACTTTTTTTCCCAATTTCTACAGATTTTATACTTTTGCCTCGGTTGAGGCCTCTTTTGGGAAAGAGGTTCTTCAAGTGGTGGTGCCTTCTGTTTAGGTCCTTCTGCCTTGTTCTCCCTCCCTTTTCATTCCGTGTCCTCTAGCTTGGGTATTGTTTCCCACTAGTAATTGGAATGACGTTGTGGACTCTCCATGCCATAGGAAAAAAAACTAAATGTATGCTTACCTGATAATTTTTTTTTCTTTCCGGGCATGGAGAGTCCACGACCCCGCCCTCTTTTAAATTTATAATACGGCAGTTTTTTTGAGTAAACCTCAGAAACCTCTATACTTTTTTTTTTTTTTTTTTTTTTTTTTTTTGTGTTTCTTCTTTTTCCATTTTCCTTCGGCTGAATGACTGGGGATTATGGGTAAGGGAAATTACACTTAACAGCTTTGCTCTTTGCCTCCTCCTGCTGGCCAGGAGTTGAATATCCCACTAGTAATTGGAATGATGTTGTGGACTCTCCATGCCCGGAAAGAGAGAAATTTATCAGGTAAGCATACATTTTTTTTTTTTTTTTTTTTGTCAAACCCTTTATTTTATTATTTCTCACTCTCTCTCACACACTCACTCTCTCTCACTTTTGTGTATGCAACGGTTTAAATGTTAATTTTTTTTTTCAGGTATTCAGAACTGACTGTGTTGCAACAGCAACTTATAAGGGAAACTCTTATTGCATGGCTCCAAGCTCAGGTAAATATTGTCATGTTTAATGATGAATACATTCGATAGTTAAACTGAAGAAAAGAAGAAAAATTAAAAACATACTTACACGGAAGGGGACTGTACTGGGTACACAACCTATCACCCTGCAACATGCTCAGCCCTGGGTGCTCAATAGCACTCTCAGGAAGCTGTGCTGTCCCCAGAGTTCCAGGCAGTTAACCCCAGACAAGACAAGTCTGGGGTTAACTGCCTGGAACTCTGGGGACAGCAAAGCTTCCCGAGAGTGCTATTGAGCACCCTGGGCTGAGCATGTTGCAGGGTCATAGGATGTTCAGTCCCCTTCCGTGTTTTGTATATGTCTAGGGTGATTACATAAGTCTGTGAACCCTTGACTTATTCCCAGTTTGTTTGAGAGCTTGCATTTGTATGGCTGCATTAGGGACCCAGGTTTTGGGAGAGACCTTGGCGTGGTACCTGGGCTTGTCCCATTTGACCTGATGCGGTGCGGTAACCAACTCTTCCAGTTTTGCTTTTAATCTTAGCTGAGAGCTTGCAAGCGAGTGCTGGTCCTTCATCTTAATTACTAATGGGATATTATTCACCTCCTGGTCAGCAGGAGGTGACAAAGAGCACCACAGCAAAGCTGTTAAATATCACCTCCCTTCACTCCCAACCCAGTCATTCTCTTTGCCTACGTTAGTGGTAGGAAGTGGTAAAGTTAGGTGTTAGAAAAGATTCTTCAATCAAGAGTTTATTATTTTAAAAGTGGTGCAAGATTGTGCTGCCTTGTCCTGGGGTGTAGCCGTAGTCCATATCAGTCTCTTCAGTAGAGCAGTGGTGGCTTTAGAGCAATGGGAACTGGTGGGACATAATTCTCACTGCGCCTCCCATATTTTATGCTGCCCTAACTCCTAAAACCTGAGTGACATTACTCAGTCTTTTATTTCTCCACAGGTTGATGTGAGGGAGAGGACCTCTCAAGCCTGGTGAGCTGCCTTGCTGTCAGGCAGAAGTACGAGGTAAGTGTTACTTTAATTTTTCTGGGGTAGACACAGACTCAGAAAGAAGTGAGCACGCTATGAAAAACCTAATACACAACATAAAAAAGGGGCACTTTATTGTTGGTGGGACGCTGTAAACTCTCCTAGGCTGGAGAGGACTTGGGACAGCATTACATTGCAGGCACTGGGGCTGGAGAAACGCTAAAATAAATGGCTCTGGTGGTTAAATCTTAAATTTGCCAAATGATGTCCGGGAAGATTTTTTCCTTCATGGCAACGCCCACGATGGGCGGATCATGCTGAGTTGCACGCCACTTTCATTGCGCCTCAGTCTGGGACACATTAGGATAAGAGTTTGTCAGGTCTTGCCTAGAAGCGCATGGTCCGTGCAAAGCATGCGTTTCTAGGACCGGAGACGAAATTCCTCTTCTGCAGTTAAAACGGATCATCTGCTGAATATAGGGGAAGATTAACTCTGGTTGCCAATCAGGTAGGAACACCTCTGCAAAGTAGCTGAGGTGTAGAGGTGTGCTATTACATTCAATTTATAGATGGCTAATTTGAACAGGCTTCAGTAAAAAAGTTACCGCTGGAGTTATGTTAAGGGACATCGCTTCTATCATGTCTTCTACAATTTCAGATGCATTGTCTGCTTTTCCAATGTTGCAGGGAAAGAGTAAGAGGAAAATCAGAGGTTTCTGACGCTGTTGTTTTTGCGATTTCGGAGGTTCCCTCCCAGAAGCCTGAAGAGGAGGATACCGTAGTAGCATCTGAAGGTGAAATTTCAGATTCGGAAAGTTTAATTCCCCTTGCTGATACTGAGGTTGTATCTTTCAGGTTTAAAGGAACACTGAACCCAAATTTTTTCTTTCGTGATTCAGATAGAGCATGCAATTTTTAAGCAACTTTCTAATTTACTCTTATCAAATTTTCTTTATTCTCTTGGTATCTTTATTTGAAATGCAAGAATGTAAGTTTAGATGCCGGACCATTTTTGGTGAACAACCTAGGTTGTCCTTGCTGATTGGTGGATAAATTCATCCACCAATCAAAAACTGCTGTCCAGAGTTCTGAACAAAGAAAAAAGCTTGTCTTTTTTTCAAATAAAGATAGCAAGAGAACTAAGAAACATTGATAATAGGAGTAAATTAGAAAGTTGCTTAAAATTGCATGCTCTATCTGAATCACGAAAGAAAAAATTTGGGTTCAGTGTCCCTTTAAGCTAGAACACCTCTGCCTGTTACTTAAGGAGGTTTTTAGCTACTTTGGTCGACAGCGACTCCACGGTAGTTGTTGTTGTTGTTGTTCCTAAGAAGTCCAGTAAGCTGAACAAGTATTTCGAGGGTTCCTTCCTCCACAGACGTGTTTCCGGTTCCAGACTGAGCTTCTGAGATCATTGCTACGGAATGGGAGAGGCCCGGTATACCCTTTTTTTTTTTTTTCTCTCCATCTCCTTTATTTAAAAAGATGTTTCCCATAGCCGACTCTATTAAGGAGGCTTGGCAAACAGTTCCCAAGGTGGAAGGAGCCATCTCCACCTTAGCTAAGAGAACTACTATTCCCATAGAGGATAGTTGCGCCTTCAATGACCCTATGGACAAACAGAGGGTTTACTCAAAAAGATGTATGTGCACCAGGGCTTGCAATGGCAGCCAGCTGTGTGCATTGCTACCATCACTAGTGCACGGCGGCATATTGGTTTCGATGCGTTGTCCAGGATAGGATAAAAGCTCTTAAACTAGCTAATTCCTTTATTACGGATGCTTCCCTTCAAGTTATCAAACTGGGAGCAAAGATTTCGGGTTTCTCTATTCTAGCTCGCAGAGCCTTATTGTTAAAACCTTGGTATGCGGATGTGTCCTTTAAGTCTAAACTTCTTACAAGGGGAAGACCTTGTTTGGACCTGGGCTGTCGGAAATTATCTCTGATATCACAGGAGGTAAAGGTCATCTTCTCCCTCAGGATAAGAGAAACAAACAAAAAGGACGACAGAGTAATTTTCTTTCCTTTCGAAATTTCAAGGGAAATCCTTCCTCTACCACTTCCAAGCAGAATAAGGGAAAACAATCCAAGAAGCCTGCTATTGAATCAGACAGCATGAAGAACAGGCCCCCAATCCGGGACTGGATCTTGTAGGGGGCAGACTTTCCTTCTTTGCTCAGGCTTGGGTTCGAGATGTTCAGGATCCCTGGGCAATATAAATAGTGTCCCAGGGATACAAATTAGAGTTCAAAAGTTTTCCTCCCAGAGGCAGGTTTCTGCTTTCAATATTATCGGTAGACCAGACATAAAGAGGCGTTCTTACACTGTGTAAGAGACCTCTCCGACCTGGGAGTGATTGTTCCAGTTCCAATACAGGAACAGGGTCTGGGTTTTTATTCCAATCTGTTCATGGTTCAAAAAAAGAGGGAACCTTCAGACCAGTTTTAGATCTCAAGAGTCTAAACAAATTTCTCAGAGTACCGTCCTTCAAGATGGAAAATATTCGTTCCATTCTTCCTTTGATCCAAGATGGTCAATTTATGACAACAGTGGATTTAAATGATGCATACCTTCATGTTCCCATTCACAAGAATCATCACAAGTTCCTAAGGTTTGCCTTTCTGGACAAACACTTCCAGTTCGTGGCTCTACCTTTTGGTCTTGCTACAGCTCCCAGAATTTTCACAACGGTTCTGGGATCGCTGTTGGCAGTGCTTCGTTCACGGGGCATTGCAGTGGCAGCCTTTCTGGACGACATCCTAGTCCAGGCACCATCCTTACAATAAGCAAGATCCCACACGGACATGGTGTTATCCTTCCTGCGATCTCACGGGTAGAAGGTAAATTTGGAAAAGAATTCCTTAGTCCCAAATACAAGGGTAACTTTCTTGGGAACCATAATAGATTCCCTATCTATGAAGATTTTTCTGACAGAAGTCAGGAAATCAAAGAGTATCGATACTTGTCTAATCCTTCAGTCCACTCCTCGGCCGTCAGTGGCCCAGTGCATGGAGGTAATCGGACTGATGGTGGCGGCAATGGACATCATCCCGTTTCCTCGTTTCCACCTCAGACCTCTGCAGTTAAGCATGCTCAGGCAGTGGAATGGAGATTATGCGGATTTGTCTCCTCGAATACTACTGGAGCAGGAGACAAGGGATTCTCTTCAATGGTGGTTATCTCTGGATCATCTCTCTCAGGGAAACTGCTTTCGCAGACCATCTTGGATGATTGTGACAACAGACGCCAGCCTTCTAGGGTGGGGAGCAGTCTGGGGCTCCCTAAAGGCTCGGGGAGTTTGGACTCAGTCAGTCTGTTCTTCCTATAAACATTCTAGAGCTGAGAGCGATCTTCAATGCTCTTCTGGCCTCGCCTCATTTAGCCTCGGTCCAGTTTATCAGGTTCCAGTCGGACAACATAACCTCAGTGGCTTACATCAATCATCAGGGAGGAACAAGGAGTTCCTTAGCGATGACAGAAGTAACCAAAATATTCAGTGGGTGGAGGCCCATTCTTGCTGCCTGTCGGCGATCCACATCCCAGGGGTGGACAACTGGGAGGTGGACTTCCTGAGCAGGCAGACCTTTTATCCGGGGGGTGGGAACTCCATCCGGAAGTGTTCTCCAGCCTGATTCTCAAGTGGGGTCAGCCGGAATTAGATCTCATGGCATCTCAACAGAATGCCAAGCTCCTGAGATACAGGTCGAGGTCCAGGGACCCCCAGGCGGAACTGATAGATTCTCTGGCGGTTCCTTTGACCATCAGTCTAGCATACCTCTTTCCTCCGTTTGCTCTTCTTCCTCGGGTCATTGCTCAAATCAAGCAGGAGAGGAAATCGGTGATCCTCATTGCACCGGCTTGGCCTCGCAGGATTTGGTATGCAGATCTGGTGGACATGTCTGCTCTGCCACCTTGGAGACTTCTGTTGAGGAAGGACCTTCTAATTCAAGGGCCCTTCCTTCACCCAAATCTAGTTTCTCTGAAGCTGACTGCTTGGAGATTGAACGCTTAATTTTATCCAAGCGGGTCTTTTCTGACTCAGTCATTGAGACCATGATTCAGGCTCGTAAGCCTGTAACTATAAAAATTTACCATAAGATATGGCGTAAATATCTCTATTCGTGTGAATCCAAGAGCTACTCATGGAGTAGTTAGGATTCCTAGAATTTTATCCTTTCTCCAAGAGGGTTTGGAGAAAGGATTATCAACAAGTTCCCTAAAGGGTCAAATCTCTGCCTAATCTATTTTGTTACACAAACGTCTGGCAGATGTTCCAGATGTACAATCATTTTGTCAGGCCTTGGTCAGGATCAGACCTGTGTTCAAACCAGTTACTCCTCCATGGAGTTTGAATTTAGTTCTTAAAGTTCTTCAAGGGGCTCCGTTTGAGCCTATGCATTCCTTAGATATTAAATTATCTTGGAAAGTTTTATTTCTTGTTGCTATTTCTTCTTCTGCTCAGAGTGTCAGAACTCTCAGCATTGCAGTATGAGTCCCCTTACCTTATTTTTCATTCTGATGAGGTAGTTTTACGTACTAAATTAGAATTTCTTCCTAAGGTTGTTTCTGATCGGAACATTAATCAGGAGATTGTTGTTCCTTCCTTGTGTCCTAATCCTACTTCTCAGAAGGAACGACTTCTGCACAATTTGGACGTGGTCCGTGCTTTAAAGTTTTACCTGCAGGCAACTAAGGACTTTCGTCAGTCTTCTGCTTTGTTTGTGGTTTTCTCAGGAAAACGTAAGGGACAGAAAGCTACGGCTACTTTTTTCTTTTTGGCTGAAGAGTATCATACGTTTTGCATGGGAGACTGCTGGACAGCAGCCTCCAGAGAGAGTTACGGCTCATTCCACGAGGGTCGTTGCTTCCTCATGGGCATTCAAGAACGAAGCTTCTGTGGAACAGATTTGCAAGGCTGCAACTTGGTCCGCTCTTCACACTTTTTCAAAGTTCTACAAATTTGACACTTTTGCCTCGGCTGAGGCCGATTTTGGGAGAAAGGTTCTTCAAGCAGTGGTGCCTTCCGTTTAGGTTCCCTGTCTTGTCCCTCACGTATCATCTGTGTACTATAGCTTGGGTATTGATTCCCATTAGTAATTTAAGATGATCCGTGGACTCATCGTGTCATTAAAAAGAAAAGAAAATTTATGCTTACCTGATAAATTTATTTCTTTTTTGACTTGAGTCCACGGCCCGCCCTGTTTTTGTAAGAGACAGGTTGTTGGGTATTATAAACTTCAGACACATCTGCACCTTGTTACTTCCTTTCTCTCCTTTACTTTAGTCGAATGACTGGGTTGGGAGTGAAGGGAGGTGATATTTAACAGCTTTGCTGTGGTGCTCTTTGCCGCCTTCTGCTAACCAGGAGGTGAATATCCCATTAGTAATTAAGATGATCCGTGGACTCATCGTATCAAAAAATAAATTTATCAGGTAAGTATACATTTTTTTTTTTCTTTTTCCCCCCCACCTTCTCCCTCCTGATTTGGTTTTTGTTCTGTCTTCTGGACAGGCAAGATGGTTACTAGTATTTTTGGTTTGTTGTGTGATCAAATTTCTTCTTCAAACACTTACGGCATGGTTATTTTGTCAGGGTGTAGAATGACATACTGCAAAGCAAAAATTGTTGTTTACTGATACTATTTACATTTGCAAATTTTCTGCCTATTGCACCAGATTTCTATGTTTTTTATTATTCAATTTTTTTTTCTTTTCACACAAGTACCTACAAGTATGTAACGCTCACTTTAGTTTGCTCACTTTGTTTTCAAAGTCATTTCTGAACCTGCTCCATTTAAATTGAGTACTACTGCTGATTGGTCTGCATCAGTATCTAGGAAAATATTTTTTTCTTATTCTTTTGTGTACTGCTACTAATCAAATTTAAATTGTACTGTACCTACCATTTGAGTAGAATCCCTCTCCTTTTATATATTTTCTTATTTGCCTTTTTATGCTATATTGCCAAAAGTATGTGAATACCTGACCATCACACCTATATGAGCTTGCTGGACATCACATTTTAAAACCATGATCATTATTATGAAGTTGTATCCCCATTTCTGAGATGGCTTTCCACAAGATTTTGGTGTGCTTGTAGGAATTTGTACCCATTCAGCCAAAAGAACATCTGTGAGGTCAGTCAGGCACTGGTCTGATTCTGAATTTGAATTCCAATTCATCCCAAAGGCGTTCAGTTTGGTTGCGGTCAGGGCTCTGTGAAGGACACTTGAGTTCCTCCACACCAAACTAGCCAAACCATTTCTTCATGGGCATTGATTTGTGCACAGTGGCACAGTTATGCTGGAACAGTAAATTGCTTTCCCCAAACGGTTACCACAAAGTTGAAAGCACCCAGTTGTCTAAAATGTGTTGTGTTTTTTTTTTTCTTTCTCTGTGCTACACACTTCAGCACTTGACAGCCCCACTCTGAGTTTGTGGTCTACCTTTTCGTAACTGGGCTGTTGAAACTTAAGATGCTTCTGCTTTGCAATAGCACTTAGTTGACTCGGGCAGCTCCAGAAAGTTTCACATACTGATTTGTCATTGGTGGCATTGTGTTATGCAGTAAAGTCATTAAGCTCTTTAGTGTAACCAATAGCACTGCAAATTTTTGTCTATGGAGATTTCATGCCTATGTACTGAATTTTAGCCACACCCATTGCTAACGGGTACATGAAATACATGTATTCAATAATTTAGTAGGGGTATAAGCATACAATTTCTCCTACATTGGTGTATCCGGTCCACGGCTTCATCCTTACTTGTGGGATATTCTCAATCCCTACAGGAAGTGGCAAAGAGAGCACACAGCAAAGCTGTCCATATAGCTCCCCTCAGGCTCCGCCCCCCCCCCAGTCATTCTCTTTGCCGCTCTAACTAGTAGCATATCCACGGGGGTGGTAAAGAGTATGTGGTGTTTAGTTGTAGTTTTTTATTCTTCTATCAAGAGTTTGTCATTTTAAAATAGTGCCGGCTTGTACTATTTACTCTGCAGCAGAAAATGATGAAGATTTCTGCCGAGAGGAATATGATTCAAATTCATTTAAAACCATTGCAACTGTGCATGCTCAAACAATGGAATGGGGATTATGCAGATTTGTCTCCCCAGATTCAGATGGACCAGAAAACCAGAGACTCACTCCTCTGGTGGTTGTCTCAGGATCACCTGTCTCAGGGAATGAGTTTCCGAAGACCGGAGTGGATCATTGTCACGACAGACGCCAGCCTCTTAGGCTGGGGCGCGGTCTGGAAGTCCCTGAAGGCTCAGGGTCTATGGTCTTGGGAAGAATCTCTTCTCCCGATACACATTTTGGAATTGAGAGCGATATTCAATGCGCTCCAGGCATGGCCTCAACTAGCGGAGGCCAAATTCATCAGATTTCAGTCGGACAATATGACGACTGTAGCCTACATCAATCATCAGGGGGGAACAAAGAGTTCCCTGGCGATGAGGGAGGTATCCAAGATAATCAAATGGGCAGAGGATCACTCCTGCCATCTATCAGCAATTCACATCCCAGGAGTTGACAACTGGGAAGCGGATTATCTGAGTCGTCATACTTTCCATCCGGGTGAGTGGGAACTCCACCCAGAGGTTTTTGCTCAGCTGACCCAGCTATGGGGCATTCCAGATCTGGATCTGATGGCGTCACGTCAGAACTCCAAAGTTCCACGTTACGGGTCCAGGGATCCCAAGGCGACATTGGTAGATGCCTTAGTAGCGCCTTGGTCGTTCAATCTAGCTTATGTCTTTCCACCGTTTCCCCTTCTCCCCCGGCTAGTAGCCAGGATCAAACAGGAGAAGGCTTCGTTAATTCTGATAGCTCCTGCGTGGCCACGCAGGACTTGGTATGCAGACCTGGTGAATATGTCATCGGTTCCACCATGGAAGCTGCCTTTGAGACAGGACCTTCTAATTCAAGGTCCATTCGAACATCCAAACCTAGTTTCTCTGCAACTGACTGCTTGGAGATTGAACGCTTGATTCTAGCTAAGCATGGGTTTTCGGAATCAGTTATAGATACTTTGATCCAGGCTAGAAAGCCTGTCGCCAGGAAAATTTACCATAAGATATGGCGGAAATATCTTTGCTGGTGCGAATCCAAGGGTTACTCATGGGGTAAGATTAGGATTCCAAGGATACTATCTTTTCTCCAAGAAGGATTGGAGAAAGGTCTTTCAGCTAGTTCCTTAAAAGGACAGATATCTGCTCTGTCTGTTTTGTTACACAAGCGTCTGACAGCCATGCCAGATATTCAGGTGTTTGTGCAGGCTTTAGTCAGAATCAAGCCTGTCTACAGACCTGTGGCTCCTCCATGGAGTCTAAATTAAGTTCTTTCAGTTCTTCAAGGGGTTCCGTTTGAACCTCTACATTCCATAGATATTAAGTTACTATCTTGGAAAGTTTTGTTTTTAGTAGCTATTTCTTCTGCTAGAAGAGTTTCTGAATTGTCTGCTTTGCAGTGTAATTCACCCTATCTGGTGTTCCATACAGATAAGGTCGTTTTACGTACCAAACCTGGTTTTCTTCCAAAGGTGGTTTCCAATAAGAATATCAACCAGGAAATAGTTGTTCCTTCTCTGTGTCCTAATCCAGTTTCTAACAAGGAACGTCTGTTACACAATCTTGATGTGGTTCCTGCTTTAAAGTTTTATCTAAAAGCAACTAAAGACTTCAGACAAACTTCGTCCTTGTTTGTTGTCTATTCTGGCAAGAGAAGAGGTCAAAAGGCGACTGCGACCTCTCTGTCCTTCTGGCTAAAAAGCATCATCCGGTTGGCTTATGAGACTGCTGGAAGGCAGCCTCCTGAACGAATTACAGCTCACTCTACTAGAGCTGTGGCTTCCACATGGGCTTTCAAGAATGAGGCTTTTGTTGAACAGATTTGTAAGGCAGCGACTTGGTCTTCACTGCATACGTTTGCCAAATTTTACAGATTTGATACTTTTGCTTCTTCGGAGGCTATTTTTGGGAGAAAGGTTTTGCAAGCAGTGGTGCCTTCCGTTTAGGTTACCTGACTTGTTCCCTCCCTTCATCCGTGTCCTAAAGCTTTGGTATTGGTTCCCACAAGTAAGGATGAAGCCGTGGACTGGATACACCAATGTAGGAAAAAACAGAATTTATGTTTACCTGATAAATTTCTTTCTCCTACGATGTATCCGGTCCACGGCCCGCCCTGGCATTTTGGTCAGGTTTAAATAATTTTTTTGTAAACTACAGTCACCACTGCACCCTATGGTTCTCCTTTTTCTCCTAACCGTCGGTCGAATGACTGGGGGGGCGGAGCCTGAGGGGAGCTATATGGACAGCTTTGCTGTGTGCTCTCTTTGCCACTTCCTGTAGGGATTGAGAATATCCCACAAGTAAGGATGAAGCCGTGGACCGGATACACCGTAGGAGAAAGAAATTTATCAGGTAAACATAAATTCTTTTTTCGTATATACACTATATGGCCAAAAGTAGTATTCAGGGAAAACTTTAACATCCTGACGAAGGCATGACTTTGACTTTGTCTTTTAAATATCACTCACCAAGATGATTGGTTGTTCATTTATGTTAAAATCTTTTATTATATATCAAAAAGGCATACAGACATAACATTTGCAACAAACCCAAAGTCTTTTATACATGAATCATATAGTTTCATTCAGTAGCTTTCCATAACTTAAAAAGGGCACATGCATAGTAAGATAGGGGTATTCAAACCATTTTTGTTAATACTTTTTCAATCATGGTGGACAGGTGTTGTAATGGCCATCATCTCCATTGACATTAAAGTCTATATGTCCTTGCTTCCTCCCTATCCTTATTGTTTTTCCTGGCACTCAAGAATGATCAATGATTAAGTCGGGGTTGCATGACCTGCTGTATGTTCCTTCTGGTGCCTTAAGATAATTTTTCTCTTTTATGTAACAACATTAAAACCTAATAAAAAAAACTTAATAAACATTTTAAATCAGACTAAAATGTGTGGTCTTTTCTTTCTTTTCAATAGTATCTGATGAACATCTACTGTTGGGTCTCTTGGTTATTAGTGTTAGAATACTAAGTTTTCATTCTCCCCATTAACTCTCCTGTCTTGTATTAGGAGTTCCTAGAAACCTCTCTCTATTCCCTTGTGTGACTTTCCCTTCCTGAACTTCTGTTCATGATCCAATAAAACCAAACCTTCTGAAACTGGTCATGATTACTCTGTATCCGGGCAGTCCCTTCTGACATTAGATATATATCTTGGATTTTGTCTATCACTTCTCTCCACGTGGGAGCTCCAACTTTCCAGTGTCGCGCTATACAAGTCCTAGTTGCCGTGCATAGAATTTTAATAAATTTATTAATTGCCAAATTAAAATGGTCGAGCCTCCTGTTTAGAAGTGCCTGAGGGATTGTTAATGTTATGTGTTCCTCAAGTAGTTGGCCCAACAAATTATTCAGTTGGGTCCATGTGTTTTTTATTATGGGGCAACTCCACCACATATGTATATATGAACCTTGTTCTCCACATCCTCTGTAGCAGAGTCTGGAATCCTTAGGGGAGAAGTGAGATGTTCTTATTGGGGTCAAATACCACCTAAATGAAGTCTTGATAGTGTTTTCCCTAAGGTCCGCACTAATCAGGCCTCTACATGAGTCAGAAAAGATTTGTATCCATTCCTCTCTTGGAATGGTAAGCCCTAACTCTGATTCCCACTTTAACATTAGGTTGGACTTAGTGTTACCTTTGTTTTCTTGGATGTCTAAATATAGTCTAGAAATTGTTTGTTTTTCTCTATTCAGAGTCATGCATAGTCTCTCTAGAGTGGTCTTTGGCCTTGTTGTATGTTGTGTAAGAAGTTTATTCAGGGCTGACGATATTTGTAGATATATGAACCAGTGTAATTTATGTGGGTGAATGATGTCTTGTAATTGATTAAACAGTATCAAGCGCCCGTTCGGCAAAAAGTCTGCGACTCTGTAAAGCCCCTTGTTCGCCCATTTCTTTAGTGGACCCTGTATCTCTCTTGGTAGAAGAAGCCTTAACGGTTTGGCCCAGGTATTCGTTGGAATAAGAGTCTGGTTTTTGGTCACTGATTTCCAGACAGAGACAGTATGTAGAGTAGTGGGAAGTTTAGCCCTAGTATTTGGCCCCTGTCCACCTAACTTCCATAGGATATCGTCTGAGTATTCCTGTCTATACATATCTCTCTCTATCTGTGTCCATATCACATTACTCGATTGTTTACTCAAGAGAGCGTCCTGGGCAAGTCGCGCAGCCTGATAATAGTCAGCTAAATTAGGAAGGCCTACTCCTCCTAGTTGTCTATGGTGTGCAAGAACATGTGGTGCTATTCTAGCCTTTCTATCTCCTCTGAGAAAAGAGTGTAGATCAGACTGTAGTCTTTGTATGTCTGGAGAGGGGATTTTGATCGGAAGAGCCCTAAATAAATATAATATCCTGGGGAATATATTCATTTTGATAGTTGATAGTCGCCCATACCAAGAAAAGCCGCCTCCCTTCCATTTCCCAATATTTTTTCTTATGGTCTTATATAGTGGGATATAGTTTAAGGTATATAATTTATCATAGGAATCTGATATTTTGGTCCCCAAATATGAGAGAGAGTTTTTTACCCACTTAAGGTTGAAATTGATCTCTATCAGTTTTTTTTTTTTGGGGGGGGTAGCGATAGTGACAATGCTTCGCACTTCTCCAAATTAATTTTATATCCTGATATTCTAGAGAACTCTTGCAGGGTCTGCAGGGTCCTGTAAAGGTATGTTAAAGAATCTAGAGGCTTAGTCAATGTCAATAGTATATCATCGGCAAAGAGCGACAACTTGTATTCAGATTGACCTATATTGACCCCCCTGATATCTTCTGAACACCTAATACTGGAAGCAAGAGGCTCGATACATAATGCAAACAGGAGTGGAGACAATGGACAGCCTTGTCTTGCGCCGTTTCTTATCTTTATAGGTCTCGATTTGATATCCTGCTGCACTAATCGTAGCCATGGGTAGAGAATATAATCCCTTAATAGTTGGTCTTTAATCTCTGAATGGCTCTAATGGCTGAATCGTTTAAGACTTTCTCCTGAATTCTTCTCTTAGTTTGGAGTATCTCAAATACGGTGGAGGATCGTGTTCGTCTGTGTTGTGTCTCCAGAGACTGAATCTCTGCCTGGAGCTGGTCTATGGTGTTATTAGTTATTCTAACTAGTTTTGCTTTTTCTTTAATCAGAATCCCCCTAATAAATGGTTTGTGTGCTGCCCAGGAGGAGATCGGGTTAATAGTGGAGTTCTCATTATTTTGCCAGTATTCTGTCATGTTTTTAAGCGTCTTCTTGTGAATGAATTCTTTGCCCAATAGGTTCGGGTCATAAGTCCAGGATCTCTGTCTCTGAGAACCGATTAGACCTGTCAGCTCCGTCTGAACCACCGAGTGGTCAGACCACACACAAGGGTGAATATGTGAGTTTGTGATGTTGGGGATAAGGGTCTGGCTTACCAAAATATAGTCTAGTCTGGTGTATTTATTGTGCGCATGTGAATAGTAAGTATGATCTGTTGTATTGCCATATAATGTTTCCCAAGTGTCCACTAAGTTATGTATATTTACCATTTCTTGTATAGATTTGGCAATGGATATCTTCCTGAGTTGCTTATGTGAGATTTTATTCCCCGGCGTTCCCAGCTTAGGTGTCAATGTGATATTAAAGTCACCCGCCAAGATTGTTCTGGTCTGGGACCATTGGGTGAGGTGGTGTGAGATCTGGTGAAAAAATGTGTTGCTGCTCGTTTGGCGCGTATACATTACATAGTTACCCTTGTGTCTTGTATTCTCCCTCTGACAATAATATATCTACCCTCCGGGTCTGTTGTCACTTCCTCTGTTGCAAACTGAAGGGATGAGTGAATGAGGATAGATACTCCTCTTATTTTTTTTGTCTGTGGTTGAGTGGTAGTGAATGGGGAAGTGTTTGTGCCAAAATGTGGGTATTCTAGTTTGCGTAAAGTGGGTCTCTTGTAGAAATATAATTTTCGCTCTTAGTTTGATATATTGATTGAGAGCCACCTTGCGTTTTATATTAGTGTTTAAACCCCTCACATTATGTGAGAGGATAGTGAGTGGTGCCTGTGTCATTTGTTTTTGTTAGGCCGTTGCATCTTATGAACCTTAGTGTTAGATTGGACCTTATTGGGTTGAATGACTGTTATGTACCTTCCAGAGACCCTAGTGACCACACATAAATAACAATAAATAATAAACAGCAACCTGTAAAAACAAAAATAACAGAAATGAGATTTCAGGAGGAGCTCCTGAACATAGATTAAACTTTGCATAGACATCCAAAAATAGAATAAACTCAACTATTAGTGCAGTTTTAACTTGTATACTGTAGTTTCAGTTTTGGCATTAAAGGATAACCTTTTTCTAGGACACCTAACGGTGTGGTTAATGGTGTAATCAGCATCATCAATAATATCTCTTCTTAATACATAAAAAGGGATTTACCATCTGAGATTCTTTATTTATGAGGGTTTCCCCTATCTCCTGATCTCACCCAATTATGTTTAACTTAGAAACCTAATCAGGTTCCATCACATGAGGATCGTTCTAAGACCTAGTTACAGCATTACCATTGACTCTGCTTATTAATCGTTCCCTATATTTGAGGAAGTCTATAGTCTCTGCAGTAGGGAAAATACAAAGTCTCTAAACATTTTTTCTCTTTATACTCATCTGCTTCTTGCATCCATGGGGAACTGTTGAGGGAAAACCTTAGATGCCTTCTTGCAGTCACTGATTCCGCCGCTTTCTTTTCGGTTTCTTTTTGGGAACTTTCGTCCACTTTGGCTTCTTGCTTGTTTCTGTTTTCTGCCTGTTGCCTTCCCTCTCAGGAGTTGCTTGGCTGGGCTGTAAGTCTGGGGCCTCCAGATTAAGATAAGCACAGATTTCGGGTATATCTTGTCTGTCTCGTATCGTCCGGGTTTTGCCTTCATGCAGGATACATAGGGCAAAGGGGAAGCCCCATCGATAGTTAATTTGGTTCTTGCGAAGCAGCTGAGTAAGTGGTCTCAGTGAACCCCTTCACTGTAAAGTGCGGACACACAAGTCCTGATAGAATTGGACCACTACTCCTTGGTACTTGAAGGTGGGATTCTTCCTCGCTGCCTGTAGAAAGGCTTCTTTTTCTGGGAACCTGAGCATCTTGACTATTATGTCCCTGGGTGGGTAGTCTCCTTTTGGTTTGGCTTTGAGGGCCCTATGTGCTCTTTCCAGCTGGAAGTTGTCTTCTGTCTCACTGCCTGTGATTGCCTGGAACAGCCCTTTGAGATAGTTTTGTAAATCTAAGTGAGTAATTGTCTCAGGGACTCCCTTAATGCGTATATTGCTTCTACGAGAGCGATTCTCTAAATCCTCCATTTTGTCGTGGAGAATATCTATTTCTTGCTGATTTCTGAGATATGGCTGATATATTTTCTTCCATTGTGTCCTCGTTATCTTCGAGTGCCATCACCCTTGTACCCAGGTCTGATATTTCACGTCTGAACTCTGCTAAGCTATTAGTAATTGTGGTTTGAAAAGAGTCCATCTTGTCCCACATTTTCTCAAAATTTTTATTAAAGTCCTGCTTCGAGAGCTTTGATATCTTCTTTTGTGACTGGGGCTGGATCTATGGCGCTACTTTGCGGATCTGTGTCTGCCTCTATATCGGCCTCCCGATCTGTCTCTTGCGGTTCTGCTGCTTTTTCTCCCTTTAGAAGGCCTGAAAAACAAGCTTGCTGTTGCTGATCTTCCAGCAGAGGGTGTTTTATGTGGCTTCCTAGCAGCCATGGTTATCTCCGTATGTGACAGTGTTATCCGTGAGAGCTCAAATGGAGTGAGGCTGTATGATATTTCTCAGACTCTTGGCAGTTGCGTGTGTATTAATGTTCCTATGACTTCTTTACCCCAGTTAAGCAGTGTCTTTATCCTACCAGCATCGCTGCCCCCCAAGATTAATGTGAGACCTGTCGGGTTTTAACCCATCTTCCGGTGTATTCTTATAGCCTTACAGCTTTCCAGGGTCTCTCACCCCCTATTGTACAGTTTAGTCAGTAGTGTATTTAGTATTTGGGGGGGCTTGTTATATTTAATTTTCTGAGCGAGGGAGTGCAGTCAAGTTAGACTATCTTTGATAGCGCTGCATGTTATCATGTAATTGAGCTGAAGCCTTACCCTCTGATATCGTTCTCCTGCTGTTACACAGAGTCCCAGTACCAGTTTGCAGAGCAGGTTACTGCCCCAGAGACCCTGATCTCTATTTGTTCTCATCTGCTGTCGGCTCTGTATATTACTGTGTTGGTCCGTTATCCCTCGTGGCGTGTCAAAATGGCGCTGACTCCATTTGCACCCTGAGTTCTTTCACATTTATCTTCGCTGTGCGCGCTCGGGACTGATATGTGGAGCCATCCGCTGATTCCCACAATCTTTCTAGGGGTCAATTAGGGTAGTTGGTGTTAGTGTGTCCAGCTAGACCGTGTCTATTACTCCTCTGCCATATATCCTGCACGGAGCATTACAGCTATGCGACCATTCCTGTACATGGCTAGGCGCCGCCCCTTGGTTGTTCATTTAAAGGGACACTGTACTTTAAAATTTGTTTTTACTTATAAATATTTCCAATAACTTGTTATACCAGCTTCATAGTATTAAATGTATTGGAAATTGTTCATTTAGGTGTAGGCAAATATAATAACTTGTTTTGCTCATTGGAACCCCCACCCATAATGAGAAGAAAAAAACCAGTACCCAAATATTGACTATTGTTTATATAGAGACGGGTAAGATAAGGGGATTTGTTGTTTCTCCTTGTTTAGCCCATTTAAATGGGAATATTCTTGAGAACAATGGTTGGTGGCTTCAATGAACAAAACCAGCTATTTACAAAAATAAAAGCACTTTCCCATACATTTAATACTCTGCAACTGGTATAAGAAGCCGATGGGAACTCATTAAGAAGAAATACATTTTAACGTACACATTCCCTTTATGTAGCTGAACTAGAATATAGAAATGACTATATAATTTGATCACCCATGACTTGTTAAATTGTTTAACATATCTAACTTATTTTGCTGATACTGTCAGTCTGTAATACAACGTTAGATCTTGATTTGTTAAAATATTGGCCTAACTGTTAGCAGTGCCTTATCTCCCTCTAAGATCATAACTAGAAACTGCAGCGTAAAGAGGGTTTGATGTGCAACACAATGACCGTGCTGTATGTGCTTATCCAGGACATAGTAAATTGCCTCCATGAGATGTTGGACTGTAACGCTCTTTTTTTTATTTATTTTTTTTAAATCCAAAACAAAGTTTTACTGTTCTGAGGAAATGGTAATAAAATGTATACGGATGGCAATAGTTTCTGACTTGTATCCATTTGTCTGATAGAATGTTAGTACTGTGCCTTATTTCACCATCCTCTGCAGATCCTTGCATGCAGAATACACACATAGGCTTTTGTAATGTTTTAATACTAAATATATGTATTGATTTGCCTTTTTTTTTTTTTTTCTTTTTTTCTTCCTACAGATGCTAAATGCGCAACCAGAGAAAACCTTTATCCGAAACAAAGCGGCACAAGTATTTGCCTTGGTGTTTGTGACCGAGTACCTCACAACATGGCCCAAATTCTTCTATGATATTTTATCAATTGTAGGCCTTAATCCCAGAGGTGTAGACCTTTACCTCAGAATCTTAATGGCCATTGATGAAGAAGTAGTGGATCGAGATATAATTCATACATCAGAGGTAAGCATAGTTTTACCTTTTCTGTAATAATTCTAATAGTATAATGTCATGTATTAAAATTCATTTTCTAACGTCTAGACCTTTTTATCTTAGTACAAAAGTTGCTGTGTTGGGAGAGAGAGAGCTTCAGAGGTCAGTTTGTGATCAGTACTTTACATTAGTATGTCTGTTTAAAATAAGGCATTTGGAAGTATAAGGGTTTTTTATACTGCTCTTTCTTACTTTAGAATGTATTAGTACTGCAGCAGAAACTGTCAGTTCTGTTGTATTATACTACAATTCATTATTATTTATTGCTGTGTAAGTTTGATAATGTAAATTTCTGTTTGGTAAACACATGGAAAAAAATGTAGTTCTTCTTTTTTTTTTTTTTTTTTTTTTTTATTTCTAGGAAGCACGAAGGAACACATTATTGAAAGATGCAATGAGGGAGCAGTGTATTCCAAACCTAGTAGAGTCTTGGCACCAAATTCTGCAAACATATCAGCGCAGTCATTCTGAATTGACATGCCAGTGCCTTGAAGTAATAGGGGCTTATGTCTCTTGGATAGATTTAACATTGATTGCTAACGACAGGTTTGTCTTATTCATTGCATGGTTTTTTTTGTTTTCCATTTAATGTGCAGTTGTTGCCAATCCTTAATTATATTTTTTATTGAGATTCACTTTAAGGTATACAATACTGAAATGTCAATACATAATATACAAATAAGTAATTTCAAGACCTCATATCAATGAGCAAACTTAAATAAGAAAATCAAAGTTGCAAGACATTTGTGAGAACAGGACGTGTAAATTATGTCTATCAAACTATTTACCCTCTAAAGCAGAGCTTTCCAAACTTTTCATGTTGGTGACACACTTTTTAGACCTACATCATTTCGCGACAAAGTAATTAATTCAGTTGTACTAGCAAAAAGGAAGTTAATAAGAGATACGGACACATACATAAATTATATAATAATTACATGTTTTTACAAGTAACAGTATGTATGTGCAAGAATTAAAAAAAAGTTTAACACCAATAGCTACTTACTATTTTAATGGGGTGTATGAGGTTGATAGGATGAACACAGTTTCTGAATATTTGGTGAAATATTAGATAAAGACACTTGCATTTCATCATCAAGCATTTTTAAGCTTCCACTTCATATCCATATATCAAGAGCAGGAGCAGCAATGCACTACTGGGAGCTAGCTGCAAAAAAAACCCACTTTGACTTCTGACTTAAGCTCAGCATTTAAGCTGCCGCCCTCAGAGCGCTGTGAGTCCGATTGACTACTATCTGTGCTGCAAACACACTGCTGTTCCACTCACTGACTACACATGCAGTCACGAGCCAATTAAGGAAAGGAGACTTCACGTGCAGTCAGGAGCCAATGTCCCGCCAAAGCCGCCAATGGGAATAGTTTCAGTTCCCACTGAGCTGCGCCAAGTGGTTAAGATGATCTGTGACCCACTAGGTATCAATCACGTGTCAACCATGTGATATGCGTAGCAGGCAGGCAGAAAGTCGGAAACCAAAAAAATCAAAATTTAAAAAAAATTGTGCTGAAGCAGGGACACACCTACACACTGCTGCCGACACACTAGTGTGTCCCGACACACAGTTTGGAAAGCACTGCTCTAAAGAGCTATAAGGCCACTCTTGGACCTCTGTAAGATATAAAAAGTATATTAAGGTAATTGGAAACAGTACAAGACCTCTCATGGGTCTAAATCGGTGAATCTTATTTCTTTTGCAAGATGTACCGAGTCCACGGATTCATCCTAACTTGTGGGATATTGTCCTTCCTGACAGGAAGTTGCAAAGAGAGCACCACAGCAGAGCTGTCTATATAGCTCCCCCCTTAACTCCACCCCCAGTCATTCTCTTTGCTGGCTCTAAGCAGGAAGGATAAAGTGAAGAGGTGTTAAACTGTTAGTTTTATTTTATCTTCAATCAAGTGTTTGTTATTTTTAAATGGTACCGGTGTTGTACTATTTACTCTCAGGCAGGACATAGATGAAGATTTCTGCCTGGAGGATGCTGATCTTAGCATTTGTAACTAAGGTCCACTGCTGTTCTCACAGAAGCTGAGGAGTACAGGAAAACTTCAGTGTGAGGAACGGTTTCTTGCTATACGGCAATGAGGTATGTTCAGTCATATTTTCTGCAGAGACTGTGTTAACTCAGAAAGGCTGACAGTGTCCCCATTAGGGGAAGGGTAAGCAGTAATCCTAGTGTCATCAGAGGGTTTTACTAGCTTGCATAAAGGGTTAATTTTTTGTGGGCACTCAGTTTGTTATGTGAATTTGGGACAAACGTTTTTGTGTCTGGGAGTAACATTTTATGGGATATTTGCTTGAGGGTTCTTTGGGGTTGTTTATAACCCACATGGCTTTCAGGCAGGGTTTGTTAGTTTTGTGTAGGCCCCAGCAACATCGAGTGAGGTGGGCAGGGCCTACATTTACAAGCAGCAAGCAACTTCTGAGGTCCTGAGAGTCTTCTGAGGGACTAATTGAAGCTTTAAACCCCATATTATCGCTTCCTAAGGGCAGGTAGGGCCACAGCAGAGCTGTGGCAAGGTGCTTTAGGGGTTTTTAACCGGTTTTAGACAATTATCAATCCGTTTTTTTTCATTTGGGTGTCTATTGCTTTGTTACTTGTGGTGCAATCCTTCTAAAGCTTAGTGGGTACACTGTTAAAATTTCGGAATTTTTGAAGCAATTTTATCCTGTTTTGCAGTTTGTGTATGCCTTTTTTTTCTCTTAAAGGTACAGTACCGTTTTTGCAAATTGTGTTTTTTTCATTAACCCCTTAATGACCACAGCACTTTTCCATTTTCTGTCCGTTTGGGACCAAGGCTATTTTTACATTTTTGCGGTGTTTGTGTTTAGCTGTAATTTTCATCTTACTCATTTACTGTACCCACACATATTATATACCGTTTTTCTCGCCATTAAATGGACTTTCTAAAGATACCATTATTTTCATCATATCTTATAATTTACTATAAAAAAAATTATAAAATATGAGGAAAAAATTGAAAAAAACACACTTTTTCTAACTTTGACCCCCAAAATCTGTTACACATCTACAACCACCAAAAAACACCCGTGCTAAATAGTTTCTAAATTTTGTCCTGAGTTTAGAAATACCCAATGTTTACATCTTTGCTTTTTTTGTAAGTTATAGGGCCATAAATACAAGTAGCACTTTGCTATTTCCAAACCATTATTTTTCAAAATTAGCGCTAGTTACATTAGAACACTAATATCTTTCAGGAATCTCTGAATATCCATTGACATGTATATAATTTTTTTTAGTAGACATCCCAAAGTATTGATCTAGGCCCATTTTGGTATATTTCATGCCACCATTTCACCGCCAAATGCGATCAAATTAAAAAAAAACGTAAAATTTTTCACAATTTTAGGTTTCTCACTGAAATCATTTACAAACAGCTTGTGCAATTATGGCACAAATGGTTGTAAATGCTTCTCTGGGATCCCCTTTGTTCAGAAATAGCAGACATATATGGCTTTGGCGTTGCTTTTTGGTAATTAGAAGGCCGCCAAATGCCGCTGCATTTCACACGTGTATTATGGCTAGCAGTGAAGGGGTTAATTATGTAGCTTGTAGGGAGCTTGCAGGGTTAATTTTAGCTTTAGTGTAGAGCTCAGCCTCCCACCTGAAACATGAGACCCCCTGATCCCTCCCAAACAGCTCTCTTCCCTCCCCCACCCCCCAATTGTCCCCGCCATCTTAAGTACTGGCAGAAACTCTGCCAGTACTAAAATAAAAGCTATATTTGGGCTTTTTTTTTTTTTTTTTTTTTAGCATATTTACATATGCTGCTGTGTAGGATCCTCCCTTAGCCCCCAACCTTACTGATCCCCCACCATAGAGCTCTCTAACCCTCCCCCTCTGCCTTAATGGGCGCCATCTTGGGTACTTGCAGCTGTCTGCCAGTACCCAGTTTAGTGAAAAAATGTGCCTTTTTTTAAAAAAAAAAAAAAAACCCTTTTCTGCAGTGTAGCTTCCCCCCCCCCCAAGATCAACCCCCCACCCCTTCCACATCTCTTAGCTGTTATTTACAGCTTTCAAAAAGTTATTTTGATGTACTTTTTAAACTTTATTTTTCTGTAGTGTAGCGGTTCCCTCCCGCTCCCGCCCCGTGCACGCGCCCGCCCGCCGCCCCCCGTGCACGCGCGCGCTCCCGCCCCCCTCCACTCCACTGGGCACATCGATGGCCGCCCACCCGCCTCCCAGACTTGCTCCCACCCACCAACAATACCGGCCATCGATGTCCGGTGCAGAGAGGGCCACAGAGTGTCTCTCTCTGCATCGGATGGCCAAGGGGGGTTATTGCAGGATGCCTCCATATCGAGGCATCACTGCAATAACCGGAAAGCAGCTGGAAGCGAGCAGGATCGCTTCCAGCTGCTTTCCAGACCAAGGACGTACGCCACACGTCCTCGGTCATTAAGTGTATTTTTTTTGAGGACGTGTGGCGTACGTCCTTGGTCCTTAAGGGGTTAAAGTGTTTTCCAAGCTTGCTTGCTTCATTACTGGCCTGTTAAACATGTCTGACACTGAGGAAACTCATTGTTCAATTTGTTTAGAAGCCATTGTGTAACCCCCTCTAAGAATGTGTGCCAATTGTACTGATATGTCTATAAATTGCAAACAGCATTTTTTGACTTATAAGAATTTGGCATTAAATGATTCTCAGACAGAAGTAAATCAGGTTTCGCCATCTAGTTCTCCCCAAGTGTCACAACCAGTTACGCCCGAACAAGCGACGCCAAGTACTTCTAGTGCATCTAATTTTTTCACCTTGCAAGATATGGCTTCAGTTATGAATACTACCCTCACAGAGGTTTTATCTAAACTGCCAGGGTTGCAAGGGAAGCGCAGTAGCTCTGGGTTAAGAACAAATGCTGAGCCTTCTGACGCTTTAGTAGCCGTATCCGATATTCCCTCACAATGTTCTGAGGTAGGGATGAGGGATTTGCTGTCTGAGGGAGAGATTTCTGATTCAGGAAAGAAGTTCCCTCAGACAGATTCAGATATGACGGCATTTAAATTTAAGCTAGAGCACCTCCGTTTATTGCTCAGGGAGGTTTTAGCTACTCTGGATGATTGTGACCCTATTGTCGTTCCAGAGAAATTGTGTAAAATGGACAAATATTTAGAGGTTCCTGATTACACTGATGGTTTTTCCAGTCCCTAAGAGGATTTCGGACATTGTTACTAAGGAGTGGGATAGACCAGGTATTCCGTTCGCTTCCCCTCCTGTTTTTAAGAAAATGTTTCCCATATCTGACACCATGAGGGACTCATGGCATCCTGTCCCTAAGGTGGAGGGAGCTATTTCTACTCTGGCTAAGCGTACAACTATACCTATTGAAGACAGTTGTGCTTTCATTGATCCTATGGATAAAAAATTAGAGGGTCTCCTAAAGAAAATTTTTGTTCATCAGGGTTTTCTTCTTCAACCTATAGCGTGCATTGTTCCGGTAACCACTGCAGCTGCTTTTTTGGTTTGAGGCTCTTCAGATGGAGACCCCACTAGATGATATTTTGGACAGAATTAAGGCCCTTAAGTTGGCTAATTCTTTTATTACAGATGCCGCTTTTCATCTTGCTAAGTTAGCGGCAAAGAATTCAGGTTTTGCCATTTTAGCGCGAAGAGCGTTATGGCTCAAGTCCTGGTCAGCTGATGTGTCATCTAAATTTTAAGCTTTTGACCATCCTTTTCAAAAGGCCTGCACTGAAAGAGATAATTTCAGACATCACTGGAGGGAAGGGTCATGCCCTCCCTCAAGATAAGTCAAATAAAACAAGGACCAAACAAAATAATTTTCGTTCTTTTCAAAACTTCAAGGGTGGTCTGCTTCCTCTTCCGCTGCTGCAAAGCAAGAGGGGAACTTTGCTCTATCCAAGCCAACCTGGAGACCTAACCAGGCTTTGAACAAGGGTAAACAGGCCAAAAAGCCTGCTGCTGCCACTAAGACGGTATGAAGGGGGTAGCCCCCGATCCGGGACCGGATCAAGTAGGGGGCAGATTTTCTCTCTTTGCTCAGGCCTGGGCAAGAGACGTTCAGGACTCCTGGGCCGTAGAAATTGTAACCCAGGGGTATCTCCTAGATTTCAAAGATTCTCCTCCAAGGGGGGGGGGGGGGTTCCATCTTTCTCAATTGTCTGTAAACCAGACAAAAAGAGGCGTTCTTATGCTGTGTAGAAGACCTTTTTACCATGGGAGGGATCTGCCCAGTTCCGAAAACAGAACAGGGGCACGGTTTCTACTCCAATCTGTTTGTGGTTCTCAAAAAAGAGGGAACCTTCAGACCAATTCTAGATCTCAAGATCCTAAACCAATTCCTAAGAGTTCCATCCTTCAAGATGGAGAACATTCGGACTATTTTTCCAATGATCCAGGAGGGTCAATATGACTACCGTGGATCTAAAGGATGCATATCTACACATTCCTATCCACAAAGATCATCACCACTTCCTCAGGTTTGCCTTTCTGGACAGGCATTACCAGTTTGTGGCTCTTCCCTTCGGGTTGGCCACAGCGCCAAGAATCTTCACAAAGGTGCTAGGGTCCCTTCTGGCAGTCCTAAGGCCGAGGGGCATAGCAGTGGCGCCTTAACTAGACGACATCTTAATTCAAGCGTCGACTTTCCAACTTGCCAAGTCTCACACGGACTTAGTTGTTGGCCTTTCTAAGATCTCATGGGTGGAAGATGAACGTGAAAGAGTTCTTATTCCTCTCAAGAGTTCCATTCCTGGGAACTCCGATAGATTCGGTGGACATGAAAATATTTCTGACGGAGGTCAGGAAATCAAAGATTTTAACCACCTGCTGAGCTCTTCATTCCATTCCTCAGCCGTCAGTGGCTCAGTGTATGGAGGTAATCGGACTTATAGTAGCGGCAATGGACATAGTTCCGTTTGCTCGCTTGCATCTCAGACCACTGCAACTATCCATGCTCAAACAGTGGAATGGGGATTATGCAGATTTATCTCCTCAGATAAATCTGGATCAAGAGACCAGAGACTCTCTTCTTTGGTGGTTGTCACAGGATCATTTGTCCAAGGGAATGTTTCCGCAGGCTAGCGGGGGTTATTGTGACTACGGACGCCAGCCTACTGGGCTGGGGTGCAGTCTGGAATTCCCTGAAAGCACAGGGTTTGTGGACTCAGGAGGAGGCCCTCCTACCGATAAATATTCTGGAATTAAGAGCGATATTCAATGCTCTTCAGGCGTGGCCTCGGCTGGCTTCGGCCGGATTCATCAGGTTTCAGTCGGACAACATCACGACTGTAGCTTATATCAATCATCAGTGGGGAACAAGGAGTTCCTTGGCGATGATAGAAGTTTCCAGGATAATCCGATGGGCAGAGGCTCACTCTTGCCATCTATCAGCGATCTATATCCCAGGGGTGGAGAACTGGGAGGCAGATTTTCTAAGTCGTCAGACTTTTCATCCGGGGGAGTGGGAGCTCCATACGGAGGTGGTTGCTCAACTGGTTCAGCTATGGGGCACACCCGAATTGGATCTGATGGCGTCTCGTCAGAACGCCATACTTCCTCGTTACGGATCCAGGTCAAGGGATCCTCAGGCAGTACTGATAGATGCTCTAGCAGTACCCTGGTCGTTCAACCTGGCTTATGTGTTTCCACCATTCCCTCTCCTTCCGCGTCTGATTGCCAGAATCAAACAGGAGAGAGCTTTGGTGATTTTGATAGTGCCTGCGTGGCCACGCAGGACTTGGTATGCAGACCTGGTGGACATGTCATCTCTGCCACCATGGACTCTGCCACTGAGACGGGACCTTTTGATTCAAGGTCCATTCAAGCATCCAAATCTAATGTCTCTGCAACTGACTGCTTTGAGATTGAACGCTTGATTTTATCAAAGCGGGGTTTCTCTGAGTCGGTCATAGATACCTTGATTCAGGCTCGAAAGCCTGTCACCAGGAAGATCTATCATAAGATATGGCTTACATCTCTTTTTTGGTGTGAATCCAAAGGCTACTCATGGAGTAAGTCAGGATTCCTAGTATTTTGTCTTTTCTCCAAGAAGGATTGGAGAAAGGAGTGTCCGCTAGTTCCTTAAAGGGACAGATATTGGCTTTGTCTATTCTGTTGCACAAGCGTCTGGCAGATGTCCCAGACGTTCGGGCTTTTTGTTAGGCTTTAGTTAGAATTAAGCCTGTGTTTAAACCTGTTGCTCCGCCATGGAGCCTCAATTTAGTTCTTAAAGTTCTTCAGGGGGTTCTGTTTGAACCCATGCATTCCATAGATATTAAGCTTCTATCTTGAAAAGTTCTGTTTCTAGTTGCTATCTCTTCAGCTCGAAGAGTTTCTGAACTATTTGCATTACAATGTGACTCGCCTTATCTTGTGTTCCATGCTGATAAGGTGGTTTTGCGTACCAAACCTGGGTTCCTCCCTAAGGTTGTTTCTAACAGGAATATCAATCAGGAAATTGTTGTTGTTCAAGTATGTGGATTTTTTTTTTTTTTTTTTTAGATGCTGTTTTTTGCGATCTTCAAGTAATCCGTTATATTTTCATTTTACATGAGGCAAATTTGCATGATAACCTTTTTTCTCTTGCATGTTTACTTTAAACTTTCGTAGAAAAAAATATACCTAGGTAGGCTATGGAGCAACAATACTCTACTGGGAGCTGGCAAGGCACATTAAGTGAGACTTATCACAATACATTTTTTACTTAACTTTGTTATAATAATGACCCTTTGTAACCATAACACATTAAAGTTAATAGAATTTTCGTTCTTTGTGGGCCAATTTGTCATATGTGTGTTCTATATTTTGTCCTTGTATTTTGAGCCTTTGCAAGGGCATGTTTTCTTCATTCTCAGGCCTTTCCTTGTTTCTAGCCAAAGATAGACCTGCCAAAATCAGAAAGTACTCCATCAAAAATAGATGTGAACACGATACGAGCTCAGACATGATTATTTATAATGCTGTTCTCCTCACTACCTATGGAGAACTGTAATGCACTTATTTGTAGGCGAACTTTGTGTTCTTCAAAGACGCAAAAAAATTATACATTTATAAATTGGTAACTGGGCGTAATTCTAAGGCAGACTCTAGGAAATAAGACTAAAACTAGCAAATGTAACCTACTTTTTTTTTTTTTTTAAAGTGCCCAATTGTAGGCGTTCTTTGCATTAATAAATCAGGATTCAGTCGTATGTGGATTTATATGCGCAATTTTAAGAGAATTGCTGTGATTAATGAAAGTCCAATTTTATTTTTTTTAGTAATTGTAAATCCTAGCATTTTTTTAAACGCTCAGATTTACCCTCACTTTTATCTACTTTTGTATGTAATGTACTTGTAAAGTAGGGAGTAAGAACACAATACTGCTATATATACTTTTATATACTGCACATTTGTCTTATATTGCATGCACTACCTCATTTAAAGTGGCATAAAAGTGGAAAAATAAAATGCCTTAATGTATGAAATCATTTTATTATTGACCTACTGCTTGCATATAACTCTGTAAAATGGTTAAAGTCAGCTTCAGATCAGAAGTGCACTCCTGGAGCGTCAATGACAAGCCCCCCCCCCCCCCCCCCCCCCCCCCCTGTTTTTTGTTTGGAAAATGAATTAAAAAAGTGAATGTTAGCTGTGGTTTCCAGCATACAGAGAGTCTGACACTGGGTATATTTGAAAGGACTGGAACTCAAAATATCTGTATTTTCACAGAATACTGGAAACCACGGCTTACTTTGTTATAAATATGAAAAAATAAATGATTGTTTATTCACCAATAGGCAGCTAGGTCGTAGCACTACAATGACTTAAATCCCTGCAAAGGGGATTAAAGGGACATTAAACACTTAGATGGTAATATAAAATGATCGTATATAAAAAAACAAAACTTTGCAATACACTATTTATTTTGTCCCCTTAATTGTGAGCTTTTCAGTTCCTGTTAGAAATAGAAGTGCAGAACACTGTTATATTCCACACAGCCATTGGCTGCACACTCTATTGACCTATTTATAACTGTCCCTAATTGGCCACAGCAGAGAAGGTAACTTAAAGTGAAAGTAAATCCTAGCGTTTTACAAACGCTAGGATTTACTATTGAAACAAATAAAGAGCACTTTCATTCATGAAGTATAAGATACTTCATGTAGAAAGCTCCTTTATTTGATTCAATCGATTGCTGCTCTTAGCTCCTACAGCAGAGCACGGCTAAAAAAATGTTTTGGCTAAGAGGTGACGATTTCACCTCTTAGCCAATAACAGTGCGGTAAATCCGGCTCCCATGAGTGCCAAGCCGGATTTACCGCACGGCTATTGGCCAAGAGGTTAAAACGTCACCTCTTAGCCAAATTTTTTTTTAGCCGTGGGCTGCTGTAGCAGATAAAGGAGCTTTCTACATGAAGTATCTTATACTTCATGAATGAAAGTTCCCTTTGTTTGTTTCAATAGTAAAGCCTAGCGTTTGTAAAACGCTAGGATTTACTTTCACTTTGTTACAACATGGCATATCCCACTGTTTTATAGACACTAAAACTTTACTTATTTTGTCACTATTTAACAGCTAATGAAACTTTAAAAAATACATCTACATGTTGTTCTCAAACTAATCTTTTCTTTGAATGTATTCTGTCTAGCATTTATTTAGTGTTTAATGTCCCTTTTAAGTACATAGCTATATGCTAGCAACATTAAAATAATATAATGCTATTTTTTTTTTTTACACTTATGTCCCTTTTTACAAAATAGATATTGTTACTTTAACAAGCCAGTCAGGACATGCGTTATATTGTGTGTTTTTTTTTTTTTGTTTTTGTTTTTTTTAATAGATCAGGAAGCTGTTAATAACAATTGAGAAGGGGGGGTCAGTGCTTGCAAAGACCTGTTGATACATAATTTTTTTGCATATTATAAACCATACTCTTAAATGTGTTGAATGTGCGTTTTCCACATATAAACGTTATAAAGATATAAACTATGCTTAGTGCAACTGCAGTTTAAAAACAAAAAAAAATCATAATGCCTTTTTGTTTCTCTTGGTAATGCCAAAGGCAGAGAATAAATTGAATATGGTAACATTTTAACTGTCCTGGTATAAACAAAAAATCTTGCATTTTATATTTTTTAGGTTCATTAATATGCTGCTAAGTCACATGTCAGTAGAAGTTCTTCGAGAAGAAGCATGTGACTGTTTGTATGAAATTGTAAATAAGGGAATGGATCCAATTGATAAAACAAAATTAGTGGAATCTTTGTGTCAAGTGTTACAGTCTGCAGGATTCTTCAACATTAATCAGGTGTGTAACCAGCGCATTATAGCAGCCAAACTTATGTCTATAAAAATATACTGTAATCAATTTTTTTTTTATTTTTTTTTTTTTTTTTTGGTGCTCATATGCATCCTTCAGATTTAATTTTGCAGTGTTTTCCTCGATACCATTAGGAAGCTTGTATATTTGTTTGAATTTTTTTGCTTCCTTGCCTGCTGTTACTAATTTGTGTCCTGACAAAACCATCATTCCAGGAGGAAGATGTGGACTTCCTGGCCAGGTTCTCAAAGCTTGTCAATGGAATGGGCCAATCGTTAATAGTTAGCTGGACTAAACTAGTTAAGTCTGGTGATATGAAGAATGCTCAAGACACCCTGCAGTCCATTGAATCCAAAGTGCCTCTGATGTTACGGTTACTTGTTCATGAAGATGACGACATCTCTTCCAATATTATTGGGTTTTGCTATGAATATTTACACATCTTGAAACAAGTAGGTTCGATTTTATAGTTTGCTAATATTATTAATAAATGAAGTCCTTGAGTTTACGGAGTATCAGTGTATAATTCTGGTAGGAAGCGCTATTCATGTATTTGGTCTGTAAGGTGTATGAGTGTTTGTTAGCCTGTGGACCTGTTAATGTGACCACAGTACAAGCAAATATATATATATCATATTCCATTGCTTCTTTTTACCAAATGGTCTAATACGAACTGCTGCATGAGTACAGCTATTTGTATTGTTCCCATCAACCTACAGTAGTTATCCTGAATTTACATATGCAACGTGACTATTTTGTAAAATGGGTTTAATCACTGAGGTGTACAATAAATTACAGTAAATCACGCAAAATAATTAAAACAAGTGCTGAAATAAGATTGTCTTTTAAAAAAAAAAATGGTTGCATCACTTTTCCACCTATGGCCCTATTTTCTTTTCTTTACAACTCCTCACTCAAGACATCCTAGATATTTGTTTTGGTCTTTTATTGTATCTTCCTCAAATAAGTGATGGTATTTTGATGATTATTCATTAAATCTGTTCTTTATTATAGATTGTCTTGCTTTCAGACCAACAAAAAGCTAATGTGGAGGTAAGATTTATTTTGTCATTTGTAAGTGTTTTTACAACACTAACGTCCCATTAGCTCTTGGATACTGCTATGCTTGGCTACCTTACCATACACACCACACTCAAGCCCTACACACACACAGAAAGTAACTCATCTTGCTGATAAAACATAGAAATAATACGCGAGCTGTGCCTAGCTCAAATCGTGTGTGTGTAATATATTGTGAAACCTAAATATGAGAATTCTGCTAGTTTATTGGCATTCAGATTACTTAGTTTAGTGCATTTTGACATGGAAATCCTTTTTGTTCTTTAGGCTATAATGCTGGCAGTCATAAAGAAGCTCACCTATGATGATGAATATAACTTTGAAAATGAGGTAAGTTAAATTTCATGGCGCATGTGATACTTGGAATCAATTAAATCTGCTTGAATATAAGTAAGACCTCAGTCTTACAAACATCCTTTTTTCTAGATCAACTTTCATGTGAACTAATGCGCTGCTTTAAGAGTTGTTAAAGGGATATAGCCAGTCAGTTTTAGGTGAACTATTTTTTTAGGGATAAATGTCCCTCGTACTAATATCTTGCTTGCTCCTTGAGTGCTTATAGGGACAGTCAACCCAAAATTTCAAATAGGAAATTCCTATAAACTTTCAAAACGATTATTCATTTGAACTATAGCCTAATTTAGTAGCCTGAAGAGTTTCTAAGTTTTTTAGTACTTTTGTTTAGTCTGGCTGTTTAAAATGTCTACCTGCCCCTCCCATATTTCGTCACCAGTATCTTCATGGTTGTGCAGCTCTAACAGGTAATTTTCGCCCGTACACGCTCCCGGGTTTTGCGCATGCGCAGTGCGCCGCTAATGCTGTAGGGGGAAGTTCTGTGAACTGAATTCCGGCTGCAGTTTCATTCCTGTCCAATTTCTTCTTTGCTATATGGTAAGTAATTTTAATAATGCTACCTTTTATTTATAATGCAAACGAAACAGTACAATGAAGGAAAACCGGCCAAATAGTGACTCAAATGCAGTATGCGGATAACACAACCTTTCAGCAGTTTACTCTTGTGATTGCCAAGCTGGGATTTTATACACTGCTGTGTTATCCGCATACTGAATTTGAGTCACTATTTGGCCAGTTTTCCTTCATTGTACTGTTTCGTTTGCATTATAAATAAAAGGTAGCATTATGAAAATTACTTTGCTATATGATAAGTAATTTTCATAATGCCACCTTTATTTATAATGCAAACGAAACTGAGGGACTGCAGACTATCCACTCCCACTCTCCACTACGTGAATGCATATCGGCTATAGCGATCCTCCACACACCAAGCCAAGATCACATCCACACTAGTCACCTCCTGTGAAACGGATCAAGCCCTCTTTATGTAATTCACTCACAGCAGATATTATATGCCCAGACCTTCTCCGCAACACTTCACACAAGACCCTACCTGCAACTTAGTGTTTATTTCTGGTATTTAATATAAATGCATTTATATTTAGTATTAATGCAGAAAAATCTCTCATCATTATGAATCAAGTGTAATCTGCTCCCAAAAGCAACACCATAATATCTGTACTAAGTGTTTCAATTAAATCACAAACAAAAATACCAGAAATAAACACTAAGTTGCAGGTAGGGTCTTGTGGGAAGTGTTGCAGAGAAGGTCTGGGCATATAACTGCTGTGAGTGAATTACATAAAGAGGGCTTGATCCGTTTCACAGGAGGTGACTAGTGTGGATGACCGCTATAGCCGATATGCATTCACGTAGTGGAGAGTAAAAGAGTAAACTGCTGAAAGGTTGTGTTATCCGCATACTGCATTTGAGTCACTATTTAGCCGGTTTTCCATCATTGTACGGTTTCGTTTGCATCATAAATAAAGGTAGCATTATGAAAATTACTTACCATATAGCAAAGAGGAAATTGGATAGGAATGAAACTACAGCCGGAATTCAGTTCACAGAACCTCCCCCTACAGCATTAGCGGCGCACTGCGCATGCGCAAAACCCGGGAGCGTGTACGGGCGAAAATGATCTGTTAGAGCTGCACAACCATGAAGATACTGGTGACGAAATATGGGAGGGGGCAGGCAGACATTTTAAACAGCCAGACTAAACAAAAGTAAGTACTAAAACTTAGAAACTCTTCAGGCTACTAAATTAGGCTATAGTTCAAATGAATAAAAGTTTATAGGAATTCCCTATTTGAAATTTTGGGTTGACTGTCCCTTTAATGCATATTATATTTCCATGCTTGCCCTTGACTAATCCCCTATTCAATGTGAAATGTGATGTCACGGTACTGTAGGGATAATATGACTATTTTCTACACTAAACTTTCTTTCTTAAGACACGGTGAATCCACGGATCAGCAATTACTGTTGGGAATTTCACTCCTGGCCAGCAGGAGGAGGCAAAGAGCACCACTGCCAAGCTGTTAAGTATCACTTCCCTTCCCTCAACCCCTAGTCATTCTCTTTGCCTCTTGTGCAATGAGGAGGTGAAGTAATTAGGTGTCTGTATAAGATTCTTCTATCAAGATTTTTTAATTTTGAAGCCTGAGCAAGCTTTCTCTGATCTTCCATCACAAGCTGGGTTTAGCTGTATTCCACGTTAGTCTCTTCAGTAGGGCTGTGGTAGCTTTTAAGCAGTTAGGAACTTGTAAAGTGTGCTTTGCTGCGTTTTCTTGACATGTTGCTGCTCTGGTATAGAAAGCCTGAGTAGGTTTACTCTGTCTTTCTTTTTTACACAGTTCTCTGTGGGGAGTGGCATCCTCTCATACTTTTTGAGTCGTCTGACTGCCGGATGACTAGAATGCAAGTAAGTGCCTTTTGTTCTTCTAGGGCTAGAAGGCTGGCACTGAAGGGGTTAAGGACCCTCTGCTGTTAAATAGGACACATCCTGTATGGATGATTGCTGCAGTGGCAGGCACATTATGCATGTGACATGGAGACTTAGTGGTTATCTTCCTTCACAACAAGGAAGGAGTTAACTGTCGGTAGGATTAAAATCTTAAATTGCTGTATTTTTATACCTTATGGTTGTGTTGAAAGTGGCAACCCTATTAAGTTTGTCGGGAGAATGATATAGGGACTCTTAAGAGAGCGCAATTGGCGCCATTTCTAATGGACTACATAGTGTATTGCATCATGATGAAAACGGTGTGTGTTCCTGTGAATTTCCCAGCTCCGCTTTTAGTCGCACTTAAATGAGCTGTGCGTGGGTGCCAGTGTACTGTTTTAGTGAATTTTTACAAGCCCTCATATTAGAGGGAGATTAGTTGATGGAATGGAGCACCATTCTGTGCCAACTGTTGGCTACGCCTCCTTCACATTACGGAGCAGCGCCATTTTAGAGGTGGCTGAGCGCTTGTATTCTACTCCGCCCCGTTCTCTGGCACGATAGCTGCTCCTTTAAGGATACAATGGACAAGCTGAAAGCTTATATGGCTGTTTGTATGACAGCTGGGTCAAGTGCAACATCCTCTAGGTGCTTTGCCTTGTCTGATACCAATGGTAGAGGCTTCTTTGGAAGAGATCCAAGACAGAATTAAGGCTCTAAAGCTAGATAATTCTTCCTCTGTTGCCTTCATGTAAGTCATTTGGCTTGGAGCCGAGATGACTGGGTTTGTTGTACTAGCCCTCTGGGCACTGTTTTTTTACGAGACACAGCTTTTGGGCACTCCTGATAAGGACTTGTTGGTCCTGGTCTGGCAGAAATGTTTCTGACTTTGGTAAGGGGTTTCTCTCTACTCCTAGCTAGAAACATAGACCTTAAGGATGTCAGAGTAGAATCCTACTGCTGAGTTTATATCAGCATACAGGTACTTGTCCCTGATTCAGGATTGGATTAGTGGGGGACTGAATTTCTCTATCTTCTCTAAAATCGAGATGTCCTAGTTAAGCTGTAGTCATTGTATTTCGGAGTTCCTTATACATGCCTCCCTGAGGCAGGTTTCACCCCTCATGTTTATCTGCAGATGAGATTGGAGAGAGGCATTTCTCTTGCGTTTGAACTTGAAGTCTTAACTCTAAAAATTCTCAGGGTACCGTTCTCTGACAGGGAAATTAGTAGTTTCTTTTACCTTGGTCTAAGGGGTCAGCTCTTGCAGACCTTTGACCCTATGGACGCATATCCTCAAGTTCCTGAGATTTGTTTTTCTGAGTGTCTCAATTGGTGGTTCCTTGGCCTTGCCTAGGATCCCTGTTTTTGTCTTGGTCAGTGATCAAGTGTTGGGGAATGCCGGTGGCGCCTTCCGGACGTCATTGGGTTCAGGCGCCATATTTTTAATGACAATTTCTCCTCCGGAGTTTTTTTTGGTTTTCTTGCCTTGTTTCCTTTGATGGGAAGTGAATCTGGAAAAGAGTTCCCTTGTTTCAGCTACAGGGAATTGTTTTTTTAGGAACCATAATTACTATTGATGATAATCCTTTTACAGAGATTAAAGATCTAAGACTCTCTTCTCTTGTCTTTCTCTGAATTTAAGGCCCGCGCTTTAGTAACTCATCGGATGGATCCCCTTGTTTGCTTCCATTTGAGAGCGCTGCAGTTTTGCATGCTTTGTCTATGGAAAGGGTACCTTTCAGATTTATCTTAGAAGATAGATCTAGTTTAATTGTCATGCAATTCTCCTCCGTAGTGGTGTTCTCAGGAGCATCTGTCTTAGGGCTCATGCTTCAGGAGACTTTCCTGGGCGATTGTGACCACGGACGCCAGCCTGTTTGGCTGGAGTGCAGTCTGGCACTCGTTCCGGCGCAAAAACTATGGACTCGAGAGGAGTCTGCTCTCCTCATCAACATTTTGGGGTTGAGAGCGGTTTTCATTGCTCTGATGACTTGGCTTCCGTTGTCCTTTAACCCAGGTTGTTAGGTTCTAGTCAGACAACATAACCTCAGTGGCTTACATCAACCACCAGGGAGGAACTCTGAGTTCCTTAGCCATGAAGGTGTCACGGATCATCCAGTGAGCGGAGGCTCACAATTGCTGTCTTTCTGCCATCCACATTCCAGGAGTGGATCATTGGGAAGCGGACTTCCTGAGGAGACAGACTTTCCATCCCGGGGAGTGGGAGCTCCATCCGGAAGCGTTCTCCAGGTTAACAACCACTTGGTTGTCAGAACACCAAGCTCCCAAGATACAGCTGGAGGTCAAGAGATCATCAAGCTTTTCTGATAGATGCTCTGGCTGTTCCTTGGAACTTCAGGGTTGGCATATCTCTTTCTCCGTTTGCTCTCCTTCCGTGAGTCATCGCTCGGATCAAGCAGGAGAGAGCATCAGTGAATCTAATATCTCCTGCGTGGTCTTGCGGGATCTGGTATGTTGATATAATAGAGATGTTGTCTCTACCTACGTGGGCCTTTCCTTCATCCAAATCTCGCTTCTCTGTAGCTGACTACTTTGAGATTAAACGCTTGATTTTAGCTAAGCGTGGGTTCTCTAAATTGGTCATTGAGACCATGATCCAGGCTTGTAAGCCTGTCACTAGAGAGATTTACCATAAGATTTGCTGTAAATCTAAAGGATATTTTTGGAGTAAGGTCTGAATCCTTAGGATCTTATCTTTTCTCCTGGAAGACCTTGAGAAGGGGTTATCTGTCAGTACCCTCAGGGTCAGGTTTCTGCTTTATCCAAGCGTCTGGCGGATGTGCTGGTTGTTCAATCCTTTTGCCAGGCCCTGGTCAAAATCAGGCCTGTATTTAAATCAGTTGCTCCTCCTTGGAGCCTTAACCTTGTTCTTAAAGTTTTACCACAGGCTCCATTTGAGCTTATGCATTCCATACATATTAAATTATTATCTTGGAAGGTTTTGTTTCTTTTTTTTTCTTCTGCTTGGATGGTTTCTGAACTCTCAGCATTGCAGTGTGATCTCCTTATCTCATATTTCATGCAGATAAGGCAGTTCTCCGTACCAAGTTTTGGTTTTCTTCCTAAAGTTGTTTTGGACAGAAATATTAATCAGGAGATTGTGGGCCTACCGCCACACTGCTCTGAATGCACCCAATGCTGTCTGATCTCGGAAGTTTTGGTTTTCTTCCTAAAGTTGTTTTGGACAGAAATATTAATCAGGAGATTGTGGGCCTACCGCCACACTGCTCTGAATGCACCCAATGCTGTCTGATCTCGGAAGTTAAGCAATGTCAGGCCTGGTCAGTAACTGGATGGGGGACCTCCTGGGAACACCGGATGCAGTAATCCCTCTCTCTGTCCGATTCCTTCTTCTCATAAAGAACATTTGTTGCACAACTTAGACATTGTACGGGCTTCTAAATTATATCTGCAGGCTACGAGGGACTTCCATCAGTCTTCTGCATTGTTTGTTTGCCTTTCTGGGTAACGTAAGGACCGGAAAGTTCCTACTACTTCTCTTTCTCTGTGGTTGAGAAGTGTTATTTGTACAACTTGTGAGACTGCCGGACAACAGCCTCCTGAGAGAATTACAGCTCTCTCTCCGCTAGGGCGGTGTGTTCTTTTTGGGCTTTCAAGAATGAGGCCTCTGTAGAACAGATTTGTAAGGCTGCGTCTTGGTCTTTGTTGCACACTTTTTCAAAATTCTATAAATTTTGAATTTTTTGCCTTGGCTGAGGTTTCCTTTAGGAAAAAGGTTTTGCAGGCAGTGGTGCCTTCTGTTTAGGTTCCCTGTCTTGCCCTCCCTGATCATCTGTGTCCTCTAGCTTGGGTATTGATTCCCAACAGTAATTGCTAATTCGTGGACTCACTGTGTCTTAACAAATAAAACAAAATTTATGCTTACCTGATAAATTCATTACTTTCTTGACACAGTGAGTCCACGGCCCTCCCTGTTTTCAGACAGGTGTGTGTTTTTTTTTTAGTTTTTTTTAATATATAAAATTCAGGCACCTCTGCACCTTGTTATTTCCTTTCTCTCCTTTTCCTTTGGTCGACTGGGCGTTGTGGGAAGGGAAGTGATACTTAACAGCTTGGCTGTGGTGCTCTTTGCCTCCTCCTGCTGCTGGCCAGGAGTGATATTCCCAACAGTAATTGCTGATCCGTGGACTCACCGTGTCAAGAAAGAAATGAATTTATCAGGTAAGCATAAATTTCGGGGGGTTTCACACCAGGCTTCTGTTAGTGTACATGTACTGATCATCCAAATTCTTTTTTTTTTTTTTTTTCTCCCCACAATTTTTAGGGTGAAGATGAAGCAATGTTTGTAGAATACAGAAAACAGTTAA
Organism: Bombina bombina; assembly: GCF_027579735.1. Classification (NCBI taxonomy): domain Eukaryota; kingdom Metazoa; phylum Chordata; class Amphibia; order Anura; family Bombinatoridae; genus Bombina; species Bombina bombina. The sequence continues at coordinate 268,297,110 of NC_069504.1, read as the reverse complement.
AATTATTGCTTGATCGTCTTGCACAAGTCTCACCAGAGTTGCTTTTGACTTCTGTCCGTAGAGTATTTACAAATACACTACAGTAAGTATTTATGCAAGATGTTGATATATATAAACTTGTGCAACTTGTAGGGAACAATCAATAAATCTTAATTGCGTGGAGGCAAATCAAGTTTTTTGCATTTTTATATCGATTAATGGAATTTCTTTGAAAAATGTAAATACTATGTGTTGTAGAGATTTGGTCCCTGCTAGAAATAAGTGAATATTTATAATAAACCTAATATTATAAGTAACCTGGTTTATATTGATGTCCTGTTTTGCTGCCACTAAATGTTAGAGACAGTCTACTCCAGAATTTTTATTGTTCAAAAATAAAGATAATCCCTTTATTACCCATTCCCCAGTTTTGCATAACCAACACTGTTATATTAATCAACTTTTTACCTCTGTGCTTACCTTGTATCTAATCCTCTGCAGACTGCCCCCTTATTTCAGTTCTTTTGACAGACTTTCATTTTAGCCAATAAGTGCCCTCTCATAAGTAACTCTACGGGCATGAGCACAATGTTATCTATATATGGCACACATGAACAAACACCCTCTAGCTGTGATAACCTGTCAAATGCATTCAGATTAGAGATGGCCTTCAAGAGCTTAAAAATCAGCATATGAGCCTACCTAGGTTTAGCTTTGAACTAAGAGAACAAAGCAAATTTGATAAAAATGTAATTGGAAAGTTTGTTTAAAATTGCATCCCTTATCTAAATCATGAAAGTTTAATTTTGACTAGACTGTCCCTTTAAAACAACAAAGATGCAATAAGGAAATTCTCCAATGTGTTATTGCACTATTACTTGCATACACTCGGGTACAGGTATTAAACACCTAGTTAGCGCCAGAGCAGCAATTCCCTGCTGATCACAGGCTGGTGAGTCTGTCATGAGTGGTAGATGTTTGTAGCTGGCTACAATCACTGGCTAAATTCAGCATTGCCACTCCAGATCTTACGTTAGTGCCTGCAAAGGTGTTAAACATGCACACTGTATGGCCAAAAGTATGTGGACACCTGACTATAACAATGAGCTTGTTGGACATCCCATTCCAAAACCATGGAGATTAGGCATGTTCATAAGTTTGTGAAACGAATATCCGATATGTCCATGGGCAGCGAAATATGACTATTTTCGGTACCAGATTTATTCCTGAAAAGGTAAAAACGCAAAGATCTGGATTTACAAATTGAGCTATAGCTTGTAGCTATAACAGCCACAACTCTTCAGGTAATGCTTTCCTCATGACTTTGGAGTGTCTGCAATTGTGCAATAGCAAACTGCTGTAATGTTTTAGATCATTTTCTTATTGCTCCTTTTTTTTGTCTCTTTAAAGTTACGCAAGACAGCAAATTTGCAATGAATGGTGAATCACCTATAACCATTAGTATAATCTATTGGCTTTTCTGCCATATGGTAGTGGATAAACAGCAGGAGATGGTATCTCCATTTAAATACTTGTTTGAAAAAAAGGTTAAGTTGAAACTGCCTAAATTGATTTTGAAATTTGCTGAAAATTATTATTGATGCACAACTTGTCCTTGGGATAGAAGGGTGACTTTCAACAAAGTGGTATTTATTTATTTTGTTTGTTTTGTATGTCGAACTGCCTAACATAGGTGATTTATTTGATATATTTTTTTTATTTTTTTAGGAATTGGCAGACATCTCCATTTATGGAAGTAGAAGTTGCTATTAGATTGCTATATATGTTGGGTGAAGCAATCCCATCATCCCATGGGGCTCATTTCTGTGGGGACATTGCAAAAGCTAGTGCTCTACAGGACATGATGAGAACTGTAAGTGATTTTTACTTCTTTCTCTGTAGCTAGAACAAATACTTGGATAATCAATAAAAAAAAATGTATATGCACGGAAGAGCCTACCACACAAGAGCAGAATTTTAATGTGGTGGTCCTGCCAGCTGCTATTTATTATATTTATGTATGTGTATTGGGTACTTGTAAAGCGCGGCTAATCACCCGTAAGGGTCTCAAGGCGCTGCTCATTTTATCGACTTTGGAAGGATGAAAGGCTGAGTGGACCTGCAACCCTCAGGTTGCTACAGAGCTCAGCCACAGTGCATTAGCATGCTGAGCTATCTGTCCGGCCTATACTTGGGCACCATTGTCTATGGACTGAGCTCCTTCAGGGATGTTGCTTTAGTTTGATAAATTAAATTGAAGTACCACATTATAGTTCAATGCATAAGTCATCACTCCACCATGTTATGTAAGAATAACTTTATTTCTTATGTTCTAAGAATTAGAATAGTTTATTAGCTTGAAAGTGATACATAGCATTATTCTATTTCACCCCAGCCGCCTTTAAAGTAAAATCATTCTGTATCACCCCCAGCCACCTTTAGAAATTAAAAAAAAAAAAAAAAAAGTCGGAGCTGGAATGCTAGATAAGAAAGTAGTACAGCAGCAAAATTCACTGGCTGCAATACATTTTTGCATTTATTTAGGGTGCTGCTGTACTTCTTTCTTGGATATTTGTTTGGGGCTTTGGTGGTGTGAAGCCTGACAGCGTGCATGTTATTTGCTACCCTGGTGCTATAGGGTTTTGGACAGGCTAGATAAGAAAGCCACAGTTCTCTATTGTGCAGAAACGGAACATATATTTTATGGCAACACAGCAGTATGTTTAGGAGAGTAGAAGTGGTTAATCATAAATGCATCACTTTCATGCCTCAAATTTTGCTGTGCTCTAGAAAAGAAAAAAATGTGGATGCAGCATTTGGAAAGGGAAATATTTCATAATTGGCTATTCATATAGTTTTTTGTTTTTTTTTTGCATCGATTGCCGTTTTTGTTCAAGCATGTTGTATGCATGGAACAGAGTTAATTAATGTTACCAATTTGTGTTCATTTTTAGAATTCATTAAAAAAATTAAAAAAATTGGGGATATTTGTTAAAGTGGTTAAGCCAACTATTGTAAATAATAGTTGTGTGGTTTACATTTTTATTTAAAAAAACAAAACAAAAAACGTAGAAACCTAGCTATAAAGGGATTAAAAACATCTTGCAGTAATAGTTTCCCCCCCCCACTTAATTTACCGGTCTCCCAGAACAAAAGGACTCTTGCCTAACATTTCACTACCTGTATGTAAGCTTGTGGTATAAATGTGGTAGTAGAAAGTGCAAGATAAAACCACCTTTCTTCTACAAGATACGACGAGTCCACAGATTCATCCTTGTGGGATATTATCCTCCTGCTAACAGGAAGTGGCAAAGAGCACCACAGCAGAGCTGTATATATAGCTCCTCCCTTCTCTCCACCCCCAGTCATTCTCTTTTGCCTATACTAGTAATAGGAAGAGGTAAAGTGAAAGAGGTGTTAAAATTATAGTTTTTAGTTTCTTCAATCAAGAAGTTTTTTATTTTAAATGGTACCGGTGAGTACTATTTACCTCAGGCAGCATGAAGAAGATTTCTGCCCTGAGGTTAATGATCTTAGCAGTTGTCACTAAGATCCATGTGGGTTCCCACAGAATGGCTGAGGAATACTAGAGGAATACTAGAGAAATCTTCAGTGTGGGGAACGTTTTCATGCTACAAGCATTGAGGTTTGTTCAGTCATTTATTTTTGAGGAGACTGTGATATATCAGAACTGGCTGACATAGTTCCCAAAGAGGGAAGGGGTAAGCAGTAATCCTATAGACATAAGAAAGGTTATTACTGAAATCCTGTGTATTTATTTTTTATCAGGGCTAAATGCAGCAAGAAATTATGGCAGCATGTTTAAGACACTGGGGCAGCTTAACGGTTTTTATTGCAAAACGTTTATATAGCTGGTTGTTGTACATTGTGCTGGGGGTTCACATGGCGTTAATCATACATTTTATGAATGCTTATCCACATGGCTAGTTTTACACCGCTTTACATGCGGTTGTTTAGGCTGAGAGTGCATCGTACATGATGGGCGGGGCCTAATTTTCGCGCCTCAGATGCGCAGTTTGTCAAGAAGGGCAGCAAACTTCAGCTTCGGTTGGGCCCAAACTGAGTGATTGTCTACCGGAGTGATATTGATCAGTTTGTCAGATCCCTGGGGGCAGGTAGGCGCCACAGCAGAGCTGTTGCGAGGTGCAGTGTTTAAGTTTTTTCATTAACGTTTTTGTGTTAAATTAATCATTTAGGAGGTTTAATTTGCTCTTGCTTGTGGTGCAATATCCGACTGCAATTTAGGATAGGAATACCTTAAAATTGAACGTTATCATTTTTAAGCAGATTTGAAAAAAATTGTGCGCTCTTTTTATTCCTAAAGGCGCAGTACTCGTTTTTCAAAAATGTTGTTTTACTCAATAAATAAAGTGTTTAACGACCTTTGTGGTTATTACTAGCCTGTTCAACATGTCTGACATTGAGGAAAGTCAATGCTCTATGTGTTTAGAAGCCATTGTGGAACCCCCTCTTACATTGTGTCCTCCTTGTACTGAAAGGGCCTTACACTGTAAAGAACATATTTTAGGTGATAAAAGTATGTCTAAGGATGGTTCTCAGTCTGAAGAGAATCAGGATATGCCATCCAATTGTTCCCAAGTGTCACAACCTTTAACACCCACTCAAGCGACGCCAAGTACTTCTAGTGCGTCTAATTCTTTTACTCTGCAAGATATGGCTGCAGTTATGTCTAGTACCCTTACAGAGGTATTATCTAAACTGCCAGTTTTACAGGGGAAACACAGTAGGCCAGGTATTAAGGTAAATACTGAACCCTCTGAGGCCTTATTGGCCATTTCCGATGTACCCTCACAGTGCTCTGATTTGGGGGTCGGGGAATTGCTGTCTGAGGGGGAACTTTCAGACTCAGGAAATGTGTTGCCCCAGACAGATTCGGACGCGATGTCCTTTAAATTTAGGCTTGAACACCTCCGTCTGTTACTTCGGGAGGTTTTAGCGACTCTGGATGATTGTGACCCTATTGTGATACCACCAGAGAAATTGTGTAAGATGGACAAATATCTAGAGGTTCCTACTTAAAATGATGTTTTTCCAGTTCCCAAAAGAATTTCGGACATTGTTACAAAGGAATGGGATACACCAGGTATACCGTTCTCTCCCCCCTCCTAATTTTAAGAAAATGTTCCCCATATCTGACACCATTTGGCATTCTTGGCAAACGGTCCCTAAGGTGGAGAGAGCTATTTCTACCCTGGCTAAGCGTACAACTATTCCTATTGAGGACAGTTGTGCTTTCAAAGACCCTATGGATAAAAAGTTAGAGGGTCTTCTAAAGAAATTATTTATTCATCAGGGTTTTCTTTTACAGCCTATAGCTTGCATTGTTCCAGTTACTACTGCAGCAGCTTTTTGGTTTAATGCTCTAGAAGAGTCTGTTAAGGTTGAGACCCCATTAGATGACATTTTGGATAGAATTAAGGCTCTCAAGCTAGCTAATTCTTTTATTACTGATGCCGCTTTTCAAATGGCTAAATTAGCGGCGAAAAATGCAGGATTTGCCATTTTAGAGCGTTATGGCTTAAATCTTGGTCTGCTGATGTGTCATCAAAATTTAAGCTTTTAGCTATTCCTTTTTAAGGGTAAGACCCTATTCGGGCCTGAATTGAAGGAAATCATTTCTGACATTACTGGAGGTAAAGGTCATTCCCTGCCTCAGGATAAGTCTGTTAAGATGAAGGATAAACGAAATAATTTTTGTTCCTTTCGAAACTTTAAAGGAGGACCCTCTGCTTCCTCTTCCTCCACAAAGCAGGAAGGGAATTTTGCTCAATCCAAGTTAGTCTGGAGACCTAACCAGGCCTGGAATAAAAATAAACAAGCCAAGAAGCCCACTGCTGCTACCAAGACAGCATGAAGGGGCAGCCCCCGATCCGGGACCGGATTTAGTAGGGGGCAGACTTTCTCTCTTTGCTCAGGCTTGGGCAAGGGATGTTCAGGATCCTTGGGCATTGGAAATTGTGAACCAGGGATATCAGCTGGAATTCAAGGATTTGCTCCCAAGAGGGAGATTTGATCTTTCACGTTTGTCTGTAGACCAGGCAAAAAGAGAGGTGTTCTTACGCTGTGTAAAAGACCTCTATACCATGGGAGTAATTTGCCAAGTTCCAAAACTAGAACAGGGACAGGGGTTTTACTCAAATCTGTTTGTGGTTCCCAAAAAAGAGGGAACTTTTAGACCAATTTTAGATCTCAAATGTCTAAACAAATTTCTCAGAGTCCCATCGTTCAAGATGGAGACTTTATGAACAATTTTACCAATGATCCAGGAGGGTCAATATATGACCACCGTGGACCTGAAAGATGTGTATCTTCACATTCCTATCCACAAGGATCATCATCAGTTTCTAAGGTTCGCCTTTCTGGACGAACATTATCAGTTCGTGGCCCTTCCTTTCCGGTTGGCCACATCTCCCAGAATCTTCACAAAGGTGCTAGGGTTCCTTCTACCGGTTCTCAGACCGCGGGGCATAGCAGTGGCGCCCTATCTGGACGATATTTTGATCCAGGCGTCAACTTATCATCTGACCAAATCTCACACGGACATCGTGTTGGCATTTCTAAGAACTCAAGGTTGGAAAGTGAATATAGAAAAGAGTTCACTAGTTCCACTAACAAGAGTTCCATTCTTGGGAAATCTGATAGACTCGGTAGACATGAAAATATCTCTGACGGAGGTCAGATCGCTTTCATCTCAGACCACTGCAGCTGTGCATGCTCAGACAGTGGAATGGGGATTATGCAAATTTATCTCCTCAGATAAATCTGGATCAAGAGACCAGAGACTCTCTCCTTTGGTGGTTGTCACAGGATCATCTGTCCCAGGGAATGTGCTTCCGCAGGCCAGCATGGGCAATAGTGACGACGGACGCCAGTCTCTTGGGCTGGGCTGCAGTCTGGAATTCCCTGAAGGCTCAGGGTGGTGGAGTCTCTACTGCCAATCAATATTCTGGAACTGGGAGCAATATTCAGTGCGCTTCAGGCGTGGCCTTAGTTGGCTTTAGACAAATTCATAAGATTCCAGTCGGACAATATCACGACTGTAGCATATATCAATCATCAAGGGGGAACAAGGAGTTCTCTAGCGATGATAGGTTTCAAAGATAATCCGATGGGCGGAGGCTCACTCTTGCCATCTATCAGCAATCTATATCCCAGGAGTAGAGAACTGGGAAGCGGATTTTCTGAGTCGTCAGACTTTTCAACCGGGGGAGTGGGAACTCCATCTGGAGGTGTTTACATCATTGATTCATCAATGGGGCACACCGGAATTGGATCTGATGGCATCTCGTCAGAATGCCAAACTTCCTTGTTACGGGTCCAGGTCAAGGGATCCCCAAGCTGTACTGATAGATGCTCTAGCAGTACCGTGGTCGTTCAACCTGGCTTATGTGTTAACACCATTTCCTCTCCTGCCTCGTGTGATTGCAAGAATCAAACAGGAGAGAGCTTCGGTAATTCTAATAGCACCTGCATGGCCACGCAGGACTTGGTATGCGGATCTAGTGGACATGTCCTCTCTGCCACCGTGGAAACTTCCATTGAGACAGGACCTTCTCATTGAAGGTCCGTTCCAACATCCACATCTAAATTCTCTGCTGCTGACTGCCTGGAGATTGAACGCTTGATTTTATCAAGTCGATCATTGATACTTTGATTCAGGCTCGAAAGCCTGTCACTAGAAAGATTTACCATAAGATATGGCGTAAATATCTTTATTGGTGCGAATCCAAGGGCTACTCATGGAGTAGGGTTAGGATTCCTAGGATTTTGTCCTTTCTCCAAGAAGGATTGGAGAAGGGATTATCCGCTAGTTCCTTAAAGGGACAAATTTCTGCTTTGTCAATTTTACTACACAAGCGTCTGGCGGATGTCCCAGACGTTCAGTCTTTTTGTCAGGCTTTAATCAGAATCAAGCCTGTGTTTAAACCTATTGCTCCGCCATGGAGTTTGAATTTAGTTCTCAATGTTCTTCAAGGGGTTCCGTTTAAACCCATGCATTCCATAGATATTAAGCTTTTATCTTGGAAAGTTTTGTTCTTAGTTGCTATCTATTCTGCTCAGAATTTCTGAGCTTTCTGCGTTACAATGCGATTCGCCTTATCTTATATTTCATTCTGATAAGGTGGTTTTGCATACTAAACCTGGATTCCTTCCTAAGGTTGTTTCAAATAAGAATATTAATCAGGAAATTGTTGTTCCTTCCTTGTGTCCTAATCCTTCATCTAAGAAGGAACGTCTCTTACATAACTTGGACGTGGTTCGTGCCTTGAAGTTTTACTTACAAGCGACCAAGGATTTCCGTCAAACATCTTCTCTCTTCATTGTTTATTCTGGAAAGCGTAGGGGTCAAAAAGCTACGACTACCTCTTTCTTTTTGGCTGAAAAGCATCATCCGTCTGGCATACGAGACTGCTGGACAGCAGCCTCCTGAAAAAATTATGGCTCATTCTACTAGAGCGGTGGCTTCCACATGGGCTTTTAAAAACGATGCTTCTGTTGAACAGATTTGTAAGGCTGCAACTTGGTCCTCCCTTCATACTTTTTTCAAATTTTACAAATTTGATACTTTTGCTTCCTCTGAGGCTATTTTTGGGAGAAAGGTTCTTCAAGCAGTGGTGCCTTCCGTTTAGGTATCTGTCTTGTCCCTCCCGTTCATCCGTGTCCTGTTGCTTTGGTATTGTATCCCACAAGTAAGGATGAATCTGTGGACTCGTCGTATCTTATAGAAGAAAAGGAAATTTATGCTTACCTGATAAATTGAATTCTTCTACGATACGACGAGTCCACGGCCCGCCCTGTCTTTCTAAGAATTTATTTTCAAAACTTCAGTCACCTCTGCACCTTTTAGCTTTTCCTTTCTCTTCCTATACCTTCTGTCGAATGACTGGGGGTGGAGAGAAGGGAGGAGCTATATATACAGCTCTGCTGTGGTGCTCTTTGCCACTTCCTGTTAGCAGGAGGATAATATCCCACAAGTAAGGATGAATCCGTGGACTCGTCGTATCGTAGAAGAAATCAATTTATCAGGTAAGCATAAATTTCCTTTTTCTTTCCTACGGCATGGAGAGTCCACAACGTGATTCTAATTACTAGTGGGATATTCAACTCCTGGCCAGCAGGAGAAGGCAAAGAGCACCCCAGCAAAGCTGTTAAGTGTATCTTTCCTTGCCCATAATCCCCAGTCATTCTCTTTTACCTCTGTCAATGGAGGACATGCGAAGATGGTGTCTGAAGATATTTAATCCTTTTATAGGTACTTTTCCCTGCAAGTAAGGATTGGGGGTCTACCTGTGTCCACGTCAATCTCTTTAGTAAGAGTAGTGGTGGCTTTTAGCAGTTAAAAGGCAGCGAGGTGGTCTTTGCTTTACTTCTAACACTTTGCTACAGGGAGTACTGGTCACACCTAAGTAGCTGTTATTTGCCCGGCAGCTGGATCCACAGGTAAGTGCCCTTTGCCTTCTAGGTACTGAAGGACCGCATTTTTGAGGTTAACCCTCAAATAGATCTTTTTTTTGGGACATAGTTATCCTTATTTGCCTTCGGATACATTTTATGGGCTACTTTATTGGCACTTTGTGTTAACATGTTAATGCATTCATTTTTAATACACACACAGTGAGAGACTTAAGGGGTTAATGAAGAGTTCACTTGGCTAGAAGGGTTATAAGGGATTTTACTTTTCCCCCTATTTGTAGAGCAGATGGCTATGGCAGAGAAAGTTTGATGAAAAGAAAGTTTAAATTGCTTTCTAGAGCCGTTTGTGTTCACGCACGCTTTTAATGCACTTTAAAATTTTCTAGCCGCTAACATGATGTCTGCACTTCCGTTAACGGAGCGGAACTTAATGTGTCTCTGTGTGTGCTTAGCGGCTGGTTCTTATTGATCGGTTCGTCGGGCAAAGAGGAGAAGAACTCTGCAGGAGAGTTTTGCTTCCTCTTACTAGTGGGATATCTATCTTGTCACCCTAGTAAGCAACCTCAGACCGCCGCCTGAGGCTCCTACTGTGACATTTTTCTTTGTACTCTATATTTTTAGTCTGATTTTATGTTATAAAGTACTTGAAAAATTAAGGGCATTATCGTTTTTTGGGATAAATGTATTACTTCATTTTAATTTAGTCACCTTTTAGTGGGATCTGATTTTGTAGCTATGCCCAAATTGCCCATCCTATGCAATTCGTAACCCTTGCTTAGCAAAAACTTTAAAATTTAAAGATAAGTTACTCCCTTCTGAGCGAAGTGTCTCTTAGGATTATGCTGTACGTAACATGCCTCAGCTTTCTTCTCAAACGTCCCAAGTCTTAATTGTTTTTCATACTGTGCCTTCTGTTTCCTCTCAAGCTTCTGGTGGTGTTTATTTACCAGTGGATTTTGCCGCTCAGATAACTTCTGCAGTATCTGCGGCTTTGTCTGCTTTCCCTACTTCGAGTAAGCAGAAATCTAAACATTTGTCTGCTAGTAACGTTTCTAACCCCTCTAAGTCGGTGCTAGTCAACCTTTCCCTAATGTCTGATGAGGAGGATACTTCAGTAGCTTCTAAAGGCGAGATCTCAGACTGACACTATGGGGGGAAAAAATCTTCTGAATCTGAAGTTGTTAATTTCCAATTTATGCTTGAACATCTCCTTCTGAAGAAGGTTCTAGCTACTTTGGATGACTCTGAACCTTCGGATGCTGTAGACCCTAAAATGTCTACAAAACTTAATAGCGTTTGATTCGCCCTCATCCGTGGATTATTTTCCTGTTCCAGACAAGATGTCTGAAATTACAGCTCAGGAATGAGATAAGCCAGGGGTTCCTTTTCCCCTTTCCCCTGTTTTTAAAAAGATGTTTCCTGTTGCTGACTCCATTCGTGACTCATGGCGCACAGTGCCTAAGGTAGAAGGAGCTATCTCTACTTTAGCTAAAATAACTACTATCCCTATAGAGGATAGTTGTTCCTTTAAGGATCCCATGGATAAGAAGCTAGAGGCTTACTTAAAGAAGATGTACATGACAACAGTAGATTTAAAGGATGCGTACATGCATGTTCTCATCCACTGGGATCATCACAAGTTTTTGAGGTTCACATTTCTAGACAAACACTTCCAGTTTGTGGCTTTTCCATTCTGCCTTGCCACAGCTCCCAGAATTTTTTTCAAAGGTCCTGGGATCCCTGTTTGCGGTGCTCCGGTTGCGGGGCATTGCAGTGGCGCCTTATCTGGACAACATTTTGGTTCAGACGCCATCCTTCCAGCAAGCAAGCTTCCACACGGAGATGTTTTTTTCCTTTCTGCGTTCTCACGGGTGGAAGGTGAATTTGGGAAAAAGTTCCTTAATTCCAGCTACAAGGGTAATGTTCCTGGGAACCATAATAGATTCCCTATCAATGAAAATATTTCTGACAGAGGTCAGAAAATCAAAGATCTGCGACTCTTGTCTGGATCTTCAGTCCTCTCCTCGGCTGTCAGTGGCTCAATGTATGGAAGTGATCGATCTGATGGTAGCTGCCATGGACATCATTCCAATTGCCTGGTTCCATCTCAGACCTCTGCAATTATGCAAATCTGTCTCCGCGAACTGGATCAGTTGACAAGAGACTCTCTTCCTTGGTGCTTGTCTCAGGAACATCTCTCCAGGGGAACCTGCTTTTGCAGACCCACCTGGGTGATTATGACAACGGACGCCAGCCTCCCTAAAGGCTCAGGGGACATGGACTCGGGAGGAGTCTGTTCTTCCTATGAAAAAAATCCTAGAGCTGAGGGCAATTTTAAATGCTCTTCTGGTCTGGCCTCAGCTTCAGCCCGGTTTATCAGGTTCCAGTCGGGCAACATAACTTCGGTGTCTTACATCAATCATCGGGGAGGAACTCTGAGTTCCTTGGCCATGACAGAGGTAGTCAAAATTATTCAGTTGGCGGAGACCCACAACTATCTATCTGCAATCCACATTCCAGGAGTGGACAATTGGGAAGCGTATTTTCTGAGCAGACAGACTTTTCACCCGGGGGAGTGGGAACTCAATCCGGAGGTGTTTTCCAACAGGAGAGGGCATTGGTGATCCTCATTGCGCCAGCGTGGCCCTCGCAGGATCTGGTATGCGGTCCTAGTGGAGATGCCTTCTCTTCCACTTTGGAGACTTCCACTGAGGAAGGACCTCCTACTTCAAGTACCCATCCTCCATCTTGTTTCTCTGAAGCTGACTGCTTGGAGGTTGAACGCTTAAAGGGACAGTATACACTCATTTTCATATAACTGCATGTAATAGACACTACTATAAAGAATAAGATGCACAGATACTGAAATAAAAATCCAGTATAAAATGGTTTAAAAACGTACTTAGAAGCTTTCAGTTTAGCTCTGCTGAAAAGGTAGCTGGAAAGCCCACTGCAAGTGGTAAATAAGACACTCCCCCCCCCCCCCTCCCCCTTCTTTTGCATATGAAAAGACCCTTTACACAAACAGGAGCAAGCTGGAGAAGGTAGCTGACGGTATTCAAATAAAACTTTGGGGCTTGGTGAGGAGTCTGAAAATCAGAGCAATGTTATTTAAAAATAAGCAAAATTATACATTTTTTAGAAAAACAAACTTTATGGGCTTTATAAATAGATCATCTACAAAACATTTATGCAAAGAAAAAATGAGTGTATAATGGCCCTTTAATTCTATCTAAGCGCGGATTTTTGGAGTCGGTTATTGAGACCTTGATTCAGGCTTGTAAGCCTGTAACTAGGAACATTTACCATAAGATATGGCGTAAATATCTGTATTGGTGTGAATCCAGAAGCTACTCTTGGAGTAGAGTTCGGATTCCTAGATTTTTGTCCTTTCTCCAAGAAGGTCTGGAAAAGGGCTTATCTGCAAGTAATTTGAAGGGTCAAATATTTGCCTTATCTATTTTATAGCATAAGTCTCTAGCGGCTGTACCAGACGTGCAATCTTTCTGTCGGCCCTTGGTCAGAATCAGGCCTGTGTTCAAACCTGTTACTCCTCCCTGGAGTCTTAACCTTTTAAAAGTTCTTCAGCAGGCTCCGTTTGAGCCTATGCATTCCTTAGATATTAAGATGTTATCTTGGAAAGTTTTGTTTCTTGTTGCAATTTCTCTATGGGGTGGAGTGGGGGGGTTCCAGAGTTGGATATGATGACATCTCGTCAGAACGCCAAGCTTCCAAAGAACGGATCAAGGTCAAGAGATCCTCAGGCTGCCCTGGTGGTTCCTTGGAATTTTGGTCTAGCATACCGGTTTCCTCTGTTTGCTCTACTTCCACAAGTATCAAACAGGAGAGAACGTCTTTGATTCTAATAGCTCCTGTCTGGCCTTGCAGGATCTGGTTCGTGGATCTGGTGAAGGTGTTCTCTTCCACCTTGGAGGTGACCTCTGATGAAGGACCTTTTTAATTCAGGGTCCATTCCCCCCCCCCCCCTTTCTGTTTTAGCTCTAAATTTTTGCTTTTACTTCAATTCTAATCTCCATTCTAACTAAATAGAAATGTACACACACATTTTGTATACAACAGGTATTTTGCTTGTCATTTATTTAAGAAAATACATACCTTGGGACACTGATAATTGGATTAAATGCTAGTGTATGTGAAAGCTAGTCAAACTGTGCTGCAGAAAGAAAAAGCTTTCCTATCAGAAAGTTCTGCCAGAAGATATGTAGCATTCTTGCTTATGAAGGTATACAACTGTATTGTACATTTTATTCACAAGCTTGATGGAGTAAAGTATAATGTAATTGTCTTGGAACTATACATTACTGCTCCTTTATTATATATGTGCAGTTATAATTAAAGAGGACCATACTGGTTTTTGTTTTGTTTTTCTTCTTCTTAGGCTACAGAAATATGTGTAATGTAAATCTTTCTATACATATTTTTGGAAAGCAAATGAGTACTAAATTGATGATTTTAAACATTGTTTTTGGGGACTTCAGATAGGGTATTAATAACTGTGCTACCGGGTAGATCATTTTAATAAGTAACCTAGTAAGTTAAAAGTACAATAAACTTAATATTAAATCCCCCTTAACGTTTTAAAGGTACGTTACTCAGCATAAATTCTCCTTTAGCCTGACGCAGCTATGAGAGCGCTTGATGTGTACATTCCCCTCCCCGTCTATATTTAAAACTAAGATCAGCTCCCCAGAGTTACTGCTCTTTAAGGATTTATCATTTAGCTTTTCTTCCTACTTTCATCTGCAGAATTGGGAGAACAATCTTGCAATCTGCATTATCAGTGCTTTGCTGTAGGGATCACAATGACCTCACAAGCTTTCATTGTAAACATCCTTGAAGAAGAAAGGAAGAGAGGCATTTCATGCACATACCAGATACATGCTTTCTTGCTAGTCTCAGGACAAGCATGCTGATTGGATGCTTAAAGGGACATTAAACCCAACAATTTTTCTTTCATGATTCAGATAGAACATACTATTTTGAACAACTTTCCAATTTACTTCGATTAACATATATTTTCTTTATTTTCTTGAAAACCTTTGTTGAAAAGCAGGGATGTAAGCTCTGGAGTGCATTTGTCTGCAGCACTATATGGAAGCAGTTTTTCAACAATGTTATACATTAACAAGAGCACTAAATGGCAGCACTTCAGGCATGTGCACACTATCTCCTCAACAAAGAATAACTTAAGAATGAAGCAAATTTGTTAATTGAAGTAAATTGGAAAAGTTTTTAAAATTGTATTGTCGATCTGAATCATGAAAGAGACACCTTTTTGGGTTTTATATTTCATTAAAGTTCCTTTAGAATGGAAAGCTTATCTTCCTTTTTATTTTTTACTTTTGAGATGTCCATGTGATTTTTTTTTTTTTTATCAGCTCACTAGATATGCTGCTGTTGAAATTTGGGTGTTGTGTTCCTTTTTAAAAATGGGAAAAATGCATATTCTCACTTACCCCTGAAAGCGCACTTTTCTCCCTCAAGTGCACCCATTAGAATGTTGCAGTTTATCTGACCCTACTTTATTGTGCACATTGAGCCCCTGGATCAGTGCAAAAACATTTACTACTGCAACTTATTGTCAACCGAAATAGAGACAAAAGAAATACTCAAAGCTTTTCAAGGTGTGTATCCCTGAATTGCTCTGAAATAGAAACATCTTGTGACATTTGCTAGCAAAATACATTGTAAATGCCTAAACATCTATTCATATGCAGATCTTTTGTAGCGCTGAACTGCTGCTAACTGTTTCCTATGATATTGTCTAAATTCTTTTCAGCTTGTGACCTCTGGTGTGAGCTCATACAATCATACATCAGTGGGGCTAGAATATTTTGAAACCGTGGTTAGATATGAAAAATTCTTCACAGTCGAACCAGTGCACATTCCCAATGTTCTGGTGAGTTATTTATTTTCATAATTAATGACACGCTGTATGTATTTAATAGCATATTGTCTACTTATGTTTTTAAAGTGAATGTCAATTTTGATGCTAAAGTGCCCAGGTTTTAAAAATTCGATTAACAAGGGCACTTTAATTCATCAAAATTTACCTTTTAATCTTGACAGCAGCTCCATCTTCCTCTGGTCGTTGCAAGCCATTTCTAACGTCAGAAATAGATAGGTCATCCTCCAATCACGGCTTCCCCCCCGGGGGAATCGGTGTCTGATTCAACACCGTGATTGGAGGAAGCCAGATTCCTAATTTTAGACCCAGGAAGACGCTTTGCGACGGGTGGAGGAAGCTGGAGCGGCTGTCAAGATTAAAAGGTACGTTTTTTTTTTTTTCCCCACAACAGGAGTGAAATGTAAATTTTGATGAATTAAAGTGCCCCTGTTTTTAATAGCATTTTTAGAAACCGGGCACTTTAGCATCAAAATTGAAATTCACTTTAAAGGGACACTATATTCACCTAAATTTCTTTAAGGGACCCAGAGAACAATTAGAATAATTACATTTTATGAATATTTACAGATAATTGACTTTGTAGTCATATCCTTGTATTGAGTTTACCTGAGAATGCCACTTATTTAAAGAACTTGAATAAACAATAGAAACATTAATTATTCTTAGTTATGCAAATAAATAGATCATTTTTAGATTTTATAGCTATCTAGATGTGCTCTATCTATAGCTGTATTTTACTATTGCATTCATTCCAATATACTCCATGCTTAGTTTTAATGAATATGCCGCAAAGTTAAAACCTCACTGAATATTCAAATTTTAATCCTTAAAACATTAAATGGATGTTCTAATTGGGGGAAAAATTCTAATTTTGTTACATTTTATTTCAGTACTAATGTATCACTTTTGTCAGTTATTAGTGTGTAAGGGACAAAGTAGCACCAGGGATCACACCTGGAGTGCCATTTTTGGTACCATAACCAAGGTAGACACTAGACGTGCACTCAAACTTTACAGCATTAAATGAATGCCGAAGATGGTGACCGCATGACGCATTCAGCAATTTTCAGAGCCAGATTTATTCTTGCGAAAGTGGCGTCACACTAAGATCTGTGCAATTCCAGATCTTAGTTTGTTGTACTTTATCAAGAATAAATCCAGCTCTGAAAATTGACGATTGTGTTTTTGTTTTTAAATCAGATTTGTTTCATTTTTTTTTTTTTTTAGTTTTTTCTAATATGTAGCATGAGGCTGTAATGTGTATTTTTTTGGTAAATTAATTCCATTAATCTATTCACAATATTATGTTCTTTCAGAGGTTTCTGTAAGATTATGTTTGGCATTTTTTTTCTTTCTAGAAGATATTCTTGGTTTTGTAGTTCTCAAAACTGATTTGGGGCAGCGGAAATAAAATGCCTCTTCTTCACAGCAATTTTTTTAGAAAAGAGTTGAGAAATAGATCTTTAAAGGGACATAAATCAAATTTTGTTTTCTTTCATGATTCATATAGAACATACAAATTTCAGATTTACTTTTATATTCTAAAATTTGCTTCATTCTCTTGGTATCCTTTGAAGGAGCTGAATGCTCTACTGGGAGCTAGGTGAACACATTGGGTGAGCCATTAAGTTGCTAGCTCACAGTAGTGCATTGCTCTTAATCCTACCTATTTATGCTTTTCAACAATGGATACCAAGAGAACAAAGCAAGTTAGACGAGTACATTGGAAAGTTATATATATTTTTAACTGCTGCCCATTCCTATAAATAATGAATGATGAGTACTTTGTCCCTTTTAAAATGATTGAATTACCAGGGATTTGAGTCTGTAAACATGAACTAGCACAGTGTCACAATGTTAGTGCTGTGCAATCTTTTCTTAGCCCATTATTTGTCAAAAAACTAAATGCTTAATATATAAATAAATAAATATATATATATATATATATATATATATATATATATATATATATATATATATATATATATATATACTACCACATTGTTATCCCCAATTATTACTGTCACCCATCTTATGATGTCCAATTAAATGTACACAAAATAATCTCCTGATAATTAAAGCGATGGACCCTTCAGCCCATCACACCCAGAAGCTCTGAGCATAGACCCATCAAAGGGATCATTTGAAGAAGTCAGCCAGGTGACGACTGTATGTCAATATAAATTGATAAAATTGTCAGTATGTTCACCAGGCTCAAAACTACTTTAAATGGCCATTAAATACAGTAGAATTGCATAAAAGCATAATAAAAAGATAATGCAAAAGCGCATAGTCTGAATTTCAAATCAATGGTAGATTTTATGTTTCTGGCAAATTAAGTTCCATTTTCCTTCCTCCTGCATCTTGTGACAGCCATCAGCCAATCAAAAAATGCATATACTCTTATACTGTAAATTCTTGCACATGCTCAGTAGAAGATAAAGTGTGCAAATTTTCCTAGTGGAAGTGAATTAAAGTGAAGGTCAATTTTGATGAATTAGTGCCCGGTTTTTAATAATCCGATTAAAAACAAGGGCATTTTTATTCATCAAAATTGACATTTCACTTGTTTTCTTCAAAAACTTGCCTTTTAATCCTGGCAGCCGCTCCAGCACTTCCTCCGCCCGTCGCAAGCCGTCTTTGCGGGTCCAAAATGACGAATCCGGCTTCTTCCAATCACGGCGTGCATCAGGCCAAGATTCCCCCGGGGGGGGGGGTGGGAGCTGTGATTGGAGGAAGCCAGATTCTGTCTGCAGAGGCTTCCGGCTGCCAGGATTAAAAGGTAAGTTTTTGAAGAAAACAAATGAAATGTCAATTTTGATGAATTAAAGTGCTCTTGTTTTTAATAGGATTATTAAAAACCGGGCAATAATTCATCAAAATTGACCTTTACTTTGTTATTAAACATAGATTGCTCTATCTGAATCATGAAAGGTTTAATGTTGACTTAAAGGGGCATTCCAGCCAAAATTGGAATCCACATGGATGCATTTCAGTTTTGTATAGAAGCATTTTTGTAATATACATGTATTAGCAAAAATGCTTCTAATAAAAGCTATAGCTGTTTCAAAAGTGTATTTAAGTATGCACCGTGCACCAGCATTTTAAACACAACACTTGTTCAGAGAGCCTAAGGTGCTTGTACCAACTGGCAATGACTCAATTTGTTAATTGCTGACATAATACAAGCCCCACTGCTGCTCTGGGCAGCTGCAGTATTTAAAATGCTGGTGCACTGAGAATATCTAGCTTTGCTTCACATGCAGAGCAAAATATTAGCACTAAAACAGTTAACTTTAACTAGAAGCATCTTTGCTAATACATGTATATTGAAAATATGTTTCAATTCAAAGATGTAATTCTTCTATGTGCATTTAAATTTTGACCGGAATGTCCCTTTAAGTGTTCCTTTAAAGAGACGGGATACCCAAATGTTGAAGCATTTGAAAGTGATTCAGCATAGCTTTAAAACGATTAGAAAATATCACTGGAACATCTCTATGTAAAAAATGAAGATATTTAACTCAATTTCCTAAGTATTTACACCCATGGCTTGCAAGGGAGTGTGCATCTTGCATGTGCAGGCACAGACATGTTGTTTTTTCCTATTCATCTTAACCCCTTAACGGCATGCCAGGCGCTTTAAACCCCAACGTCGTACAGGGTACGTCGCTGGTCTTTAAAGACCAGGTTGTGTGCGACGTACCCTGTACGACGTTGGGGTTTAAAGCGCCTGGAAGCGATCCTGATCGCTTTCAGCCGCTTTCCGGTTATTGCAGTGATGCCTCGATATCGAGACATCACTGCAATAACATTTCTTTCATGTAATTAGCAAGAGTCCATGAGCTAGTGACGTATGGGATATACATTCCTACCAGGAGGGGCAAAGTTTCCCAAACCTCAAAATGCCTATAAATACACCCCTCACCACACCCACAAATCAGTTTTACAAACTTTGCCTCCTATGGAGGTGGTGAAGTAAGTTTGTGCTAGATTCTACGTTGATATGCGCTCCGCAGCAGGTTGTAGCCCGGTTTTCCTCTCAGCGTGCAGTGAATGTCAGAGGGATGTGAAGAGAGTATTGCCTATTTGAATTCAATGATCTCCTTCTACGGGGTCTATTTCATAGGTTCTCTGTTATCGGTCGTAGAGATTCATCTCTTACCTCCCTTTTCAGATCGACGATATACTCTTATATATACCATTACCTCTACTGATTCTCGTTTCAGTACTGGTTTGGCTTTCTACTACATGTAGATGAGTGTCCTGGGGTAAGTAAGTCTTATTTTCTGTGACACTCTAAGCTATGGTTGGGCACTTTTGTATAAAGTTCTAAATATATGTATTCAAACATTTATTTGCCTTAACTCAGGATGTTCAACGTTCCTTATTTCAGACAGTCAGTTTCATATTTGGGATAATGCATTTGAATAAATCAATTTTTTTCTTACCTTAAAATTTGACTTTTTTTCCTGTGGGCTGTTAGGCTCGCGGGGGCTGAAAATGCTTCATTTTATTGCGTCATTCTTGGCGCGGACTTTTTTGGCGCAAAAAGTTTTTTCTGTTTCCAGCGTCATACGTGTCGCCGTAAGTTGCGTCATTTTTGATGTTTTTTTGCGCCAAAAGTGTCGGCGTTCCGGATGTGGCGTCATTTTTGTCTCCACATTATTTAAGTCTCATAATTTATTGCTTCTGGTTGCTAGAAGCTTGTTCACTGGCATTTTTTCCCATTCCTGAAACTGTCATTTAAGGAATTTGATCAATTTTGCTTTATATGTTGTTTTCTCTATTACATATTGCAAGATGTCCCAGATTGACACTGAGTTAGAAGATACTTCTGGAAAAACGCTGCCTGGTGCTGGATCTACCAAAGTTAAGTGTATCTGTTGTAAAGTTGTGGTATCTGTTCCTCCAGCTGTTTGTAATGAATGTCATGACAAACTTGTTAATGCAGATAATATTTCCTTTAGTAATGTTACATTACCTGTTGTGGTTCCATCAACATCTAATGCTCAGAGTGTTCCTGTTAACATAAGAGATTTTGTTTCTAAATCTATTAAGCAGGCTATGTCTGTTATTCCCCCTTCTAGTAAACGTAAAAGGTCTTTTAAAACTTCTAATTTTTCAGATGAATTTTTAAATGAACATCATCATTCTGATTCTGATAGTGGTTCCTCTGGTTCAGAGGATTCTGTCTCAGAGGTTGATGCTGATAAATCTTCATATTTATTCAAAATGGAATTTATTCGTTCTTTACTTAAAGAAGTCCTAATTGCATTAGAAATATAGGATTCTGGTCCTCTTGATACTAAATCTAAACGTTTAAATAAGGTTTTTAAATCTCCTGTAGTTATTCCAGAAGTTTTTCCTGTCCCTGATGCTATTTCTGAAGTAATCTCCAGGGAATGGAATAATTTGGGTAATTCTTTTACTCCTTCTAAACGTTTTAAGCAATTATATCCTGTGCCGTCTGACAGATTAGAATTTTGGGACAAAATCCCTAAGGTTGATGGGGCTGTCTCTACTCTTGCTAAACGTACTACTATTCCTACGGCAGATAGTACTTCCTTTAAGGATCCTTTAGATAGGAAGATTGAATCCTTTCTAAGAAAAGCTTACTTATGTTTAGGTAATCTTCTTAGACCTGCTATATCTTTAGCGGATGTGGCTGCAGCTTCAACTTTTTGGTTAGAAGCTTTAGCGCAACAAGTAACAGATCATAACTCTCATAGCATTGTTAATCTTCTTCAACATGCTAATAACTTTATTTGTGATGCCATCTTTGATATCATTAGAGTTGATGTCAGGTATATGTCTCTAGCTATTCTAGCTAGAAGAGCTTTATGGCTTAAAACTTGGAATGCTGATATGTCTTCTAAGTCAACTTTGCTTTCCCTTTCTTTCCAGGGTAATAAATTATTTGGTTCTCAGTTGGATTCAATTATCTCAACTGTTACTGGAGGGAAAGGAACTTTTTTACCACAAGATAGAAAATCTAAAGGTAAATTTAGGTCTAATAATCGTTTTCGTTCCTTTCGTCACAATAAGGAACAAAAGCCTGATCCTTCGCCCTCAGGAGCGGTATCAGTTTGGAAACCATCTCCAGTCTGGAATAAGTCCAAGCCTTTTAGAAAACCAAAACCAGCTCCCAAGTCCACATGAAGGTGCGGCCCTCATTCCAGCCCAGCTGGTAGGGGGCAGATTACGTTTTTTCAAACAAATTTGGATCAATTCAATTCACAATCTTTGGAATGAAAACATTGTTTCAGAAGGGTACAGAATTGGCTTCAAGATAAGGCCTCCTGCAAAGAGATTTTTTCTTTCCCGTGTCCCAGTAAATCCAGCAAAGGCTCAAGCATTTCTGAAATGTGTTTCAGATCTAGAGTTGGCTGGAGTAATTATGCCAGTTCCAGTTCTGGAACAGGGGCTGGGGTTTTATTCAAATCTCTTCATTGTACCAAAGAAGGAGAATTCCTTCAGACCAGTTCTGGATCTAAAAATATTGAATCGTTATGTAAGGATACCAACATTCAAGATGGTAACTATAAGGACTATTCTGCCTTTTGTTCAGCAAGGGCATTATATGTCCACAATAGATTTACAGGATGCATATCTGCATATTCCGATTCATCCAGATCACTATCCGTTTCTGAGATTCTCTTTCCTAGACAAGCATTACCAGTTTGTGGCTCTGCCGTTTGGCCTAGCAACAGCTCCAAGGATTTTTACAAAGGTTCTCGGTGCCCTTCTGTCTGTAATCCGAGAACAGGGTATTGTGGTATTTCCTTATTTGGACGATATCTTGGTACTTGCTCAGTCTTCACATTTAGCAGAATCTCATACGAATCGACTTGTGTTGTTTCTTCAAGATCATGGTTGGAGGATCAATTTACCGAAAAGTTCATTAATTCCTCAAACAAGGGTTACCTTTTTAGGTTTCCAGATAGATTCAGTGTCCATGACTCTGTCTTTGACAGACAAGAGACGTCTAAAATTGATCTCAGCTTCTCGAAACCTTCAATCACAATCATTCCCTTCGGTAGCCTTATGCATGGAAATTCTAGGTCTTATGACTGCTGCATCGGATGCGATCCCCTTTGCTCGTTTTCACATGCGACCTCTTCAGCTCTGTATGCTGAACCAGTGGTGCAGGGATTACACAAAGATATCTCAATTAATATCTTTAATACCGATTGTACGACACTCTCTGACGTGGTGGACAGATCACCATCGTTTAGTTCAGGGGGCTTCTTTTGTTCTTCCGACCTGGACTGTAATTTCAACAGATGCAAGTCTGACAGGTTGGGGAGCTGTTTGGGGGTCTCTGACAGCACAAGGGGTTTGGGAATCTCAGGAGGTGAGATTACCAATCAATATTTCTTTCATGTAATTAGCAAGAGTCCATGAGCTAGTGACGTATGGGATATACATTCCTACCAGGAGGGGCAAAGTTTCCCAAACCTTAAAATGCCTATAAATACACCCCTCACCACACCCACAATTCAGTTTTACAAACTTTGCCTCCGATGGAGGTGGTGAAGTAAGTTTGTGCTAGATTCTACGTTGATATGCGCTCCGCAGCAAGTTGGAGCCCGGTTTTCCTCTCAGCGTGCAGTGAATGTCAGAGGGATGTGAGGAGAGTATTGCCTATTTGAATGCAGTGATCTCCTTCTAAGGGGTCTATTTCATAGGTTCTCTGTTATCGGTCGTAGAGATTCATCTCTTACCTCCCTTTTCAGATCGACGATATACTCTTATATATACCATTACCTCTGCTGATTCTCGTTTCAGTACTGGTTTGGCTATCTGCTATATGTAGATGAGTGTCCTGGGGTAAGTAAGTCTTATTTTCTGTGACACTCCTAGCTATGGTTGGGCACTTTGTTTATAAAGTTCTAAATATATGTATTCAAACATTTATTTGCCTTGACTCAGAATGTTCAACTTTCCTTATTTTCAGACAGTCAGTTTCATATTTGGGTTAATGCATTTTAATTTTACATATTTTACCTTAAAATTTGACTTTTTCCCTGTGGGCTGTTAGGCTCGCGGGGGCTGAAAATGCTTCATTTTATTGCGTCATTCTTGGCGCGGACTTTTTTGGCGCAAAAATTCTATTTCCGTTTCCGGCGTCATACGTGTCGCCGGAAGTTGCGTCATTCTTTGACGTTATTTTGCGCCAAAAAATGTCGGCGTTCCGGATGTGGCGTCATTTTTGGCGCCAAAAGCATTTAGGCGCCAAATAATGTGGGCGTCTTTTTTGGCGCTAAAAAATATGGGCGTCATTTTTGTCTCATTATTTATTGCTTCTGGTTGCTAGAAGCTTGTTCACTGGCATTTTTTTCCCATTCCTGAAACTGTCATTTAAGGAATTTGATCAATTTTGCTTTATATGTTGTTTTTTTCTTTTACATATTGCAAGATGTTCCACGTTGCAACTGAGTCAGAAGTTACTACAGGAAAATCACTGCACAGTGCTGGAGCTACCAAGCTAAGTCTGCTATAAACTTTTGGTATCTGTTTCTCCAGCTGTTATTTGTATTGCATGTCATGTCAAACTTATTAATGCAGATAAAATTTCCTTTAGTACTGTTACATTACCTGTTGCTGTTCCGTCAACATCTAATTTTCAGAGTGTTCCTGATAACATAAGAGATTTTATTTATTTTAAATCCATTAAGAAGGCTATGTCTGTTATTTTTCCTTCTAGTATACATAAAAGTCTTTTAAAACTTCTCTTTTTTTCAGATGAATTTTTAAATGAACATCATCATTCTGATACTGATAATGGTTCTTCTGGTTCAGAGGTTTCTGTCTCAGAGGTTGATGCTGATAAATCTTTGTATTTGTTCAAGATGGAATTTATTCGTTCTTTACTTAAAGAAGTGTTATTTGCATTAGAAATAGAGGATTCTGGTTCTCTTGATACTAAATGTAAACGTTTAAATAAGGTTTTTAAATCTCCTGTAGTTATTCCAGAAGTGTTTTATCTCCCTGATGCTATTTCTGAAGTAATTTCCAGGGAATGGAATAATTTGGGTAATTTATTTACTCCTTCTAGACGTTTAAGCAAATTATATCCTGTGCCATCTGACAGATTAGAGTTTTTTGGGACAAAAATCCCTAAGGTTATGGGGCTGTCTCTACTCCTGCTAATGTACTACTATTCCTATGGCAGATAGTACTTCATTTAAGGACCCTTTAGATAGGAAAATTGAATCCTTTCTAAGAAAAGCTTACTTATGTTCAGGTAATCTTCTTAGACCTGCTATATTTTTAGCGGATGTTGCTGCAGCTTCAACTTTTTGGTTAGAAGCTTTAGCGCAACAAGTAACAGATCATAATTTTATAGCATTATTATTATTCTATAACATGCTAATAATTTTATTGGTGATACCATCTTTTGATATCATTAGAGTTGATGTCAGGTATATGTCTCTAGCTATTTTAGCTAGAAAAGCTTTATGGATTAAACTTGGAATGCTGACATGTCTTCTAAGTCAACTTTGCTTTCCCTTTCTTTCAAGGGTAAATAATCATTTCGTTCCTTTCCTCACAACAAGGAACAAAAGCCTGATCCTTCATCCTCAGGAGCGGTATCAGTTTGGAAACTATTTCCAGTTTGGAATATATCCGAGCCTTATAGAAACCTATAGCCAGCTCCTAAGTACCTATGAAGGTGCGGCCCTTATTCCAGCTCAGCTGGTATGGGGCAGATTACGTTTTCTTCAAAGAAATTTGGATCAATTCCGTTCTTAATCTCTGGTTTCAGAAACATTGTTTCAGAAAGGTACAGAATTGGCTTCAAGTTAAGGCCTCCTGCTAAGAGATTCTTTTCTTCCCGTGTCCCAGTTAACACAGCAAGGCTCAGCATTTCTGAAATGTGTTTCAGATCTAGAGTTGGCTGGAGTATTTATGCCAGTTCCAGTTCTGGAACAGGGGCTGGGGTTTTATTTTATCTCTTCATTGTACCAAAGAAGGTCAATTCCTTCAGACCAGTTCTGGATCTATCATTATTGAATCGTTATGTTAGGATACCAACATTCAAGATGGTTACTGTAGGACTATCCTGCCTTTTGTTTAGCAAGGGCATTATATGTCTACAATAGATTTACAGGATGTGTATCTGCATATTCCGATTCATCCAGATCACTTTTAGTGTCTGAGATTCTCTTTTTAGACAAGCATTACCAGTTTTGTGGCTCTACCGTTTGGCCTAGCCTCAGTTCCAAGAATTTTTTTCAAAGGTTCTCGGTGCCCTTCTTTCTGTAATCAGAGAATAGGGTTTTGGTATTTCCTTATTTGGACGATATCTTGGTACTTGCTCAGTCTTCTCATTTTCGAAGAATCTCATACGAATCGACTTGTGTTGTTTCTTCAAGTTCATGGTTGGAGGATCAATTTACCAATCAGTTCATTGATTCCTCAGACAAGGGTAACCTTTTTAGGTTTCTAGATAAATTCAGTGTCTATGACTCTGTCCTTGTCAGACAAGAGAAGTTTAACATTGATATCAGCTTGTCAAAACCTTCAGTCACAATCATTCCCTTTGGTAGCCTTATGCATGGAAATGTTGGGTCCTAGGACTGCCGCATCAGATGCGTTCTCCTTTGCTCGTTTTCACATGCGACCTCTTCAGCTCTGTATGCTGAACCAATGGTGCAGGGATTACTCAAAGATATCTCAATTAATATCTTTAAACCGATTTTACGACACTCTCTGACATGGTGGACAGATCATCGTTTAGTTCAGGGGGCTTCTTTGTTCTTCCGACCTGGACTATAATCTCAACAGATGCTAGTTTTACAGGTTGGGGAGCTGTGTGGGGGTATCTGACGGCACAAGGGGTTTGGGAATCTCAGGAGGTGAGATTTCCGATCAATATTTTGGAACTCCGTGCAATTTTCAGAGCTCTTCAGTCTTGGCCTCTTCCGAAGAGAGAGTTGTTCATTTGTTTTCAGATAAGACAATGTCACAACTGTGGCATACATCAATCATCAAGGAGGGACTCACAGTCCTCTGGCTATGAAAGAAGTATCTCAAATTTTGGTTTGGGCGGAATCCAGCTCCTGTCTAATCTCTGCGGTTTATATCCCAGGTATGGACAATTGGAAAGCGGATTATCTCAGTCGCCAAACGTTGCATCCGGGCGAATGGTCTCTTCACCCAGAGGTATTTCTTCAGATTGTTCAAATGTGGGAACTTCCAGAAATAGATCTGATGGCTTCTCATCTAAACAAGAAACTTCCCAGGTATCTGTCCAGATCCCGGGATCCTCAGGCGGAGGCAGTGGATGCATTTTTCACTTCCTTGGAAGTATCATCCTGCCTATATCTTTCCGCCTCTAGTTCTTCTTCCAAGAGTAATCTCCAAGATTCTGAAGGAATGCTCGTTTGTTCTGCTGGTAGCTCCGGCATGGCCTCACAGGTTTTGGTATGCGGATCTTGTCCGGATGGCCTCTTGCCAACCGTGGACTCTTCCGTTAAGACCAGACCTTTTGTTTCAAGGTCCTTTTTTCCATCAGGATCTGAAATCCTTAAATTTAAAGGTATGGAGATTGAACGCTTGATTCTTGGTCAAAGAGGTTTCTCTGACTCTGTGATTAATACTATGTTACAGGCTCGTAAATCTGTATCCAGAGAGATATATTATAGAGTCTGGAAGACTTATATTTCTTGGTGTCTTTCTCATCATTTTTTCTTGGCATTCTTTTAGAATACCGAGAATATTACAATTTCTTCAGGATGGTTTAGATAAGGGTTTGTCCGCAAGTTCCTTGAAAGGTCAAATCTCTGCTCTTTCTGTTCTTTTTCACAGAAAGATTGCTATTTTTCCTGATATTCATTGTTTTGTACAAGCTTTGGTTCGTATAAAGCCTGTCATTAAGTCAATTTCTCCTCCTTGGAGTTTGAATTTGGTTCTGGGGGCTCTTCAAGCTCCTCCATTGAACCTATGCATTCATTGGATATTAAATTACTTTCTTGGAAAGTTTTGTTCCTTTTGGCCATCTCTTCTGCCAGAAGAGTTTCTGAATTATCTGCTCTTTCTTGTGAGTCTCCTTTTCTGATTTTTCATCAGGATAAGGCGGTGTTGCGAACTTCTTTTGAATTTTTACCTAAGTTGTGAATTCCAACAACATTAGTAGAGACATTGTGGTTCCTTCATTATGTCCTAATCCTAAGAATTCTAAGGAGAAATCGTTGCATTCTTTGGATGTTATTAGAGCTTTGAGATATTATGTTGAAGCTACTAAGTCTTTCCGAAAGACTTCTGGTTTATTTGTTATCTTTTCCGGTTTTAGAAAGGCCAGAAAACTTCTGCCATTTCTTTGGCATCTTGGTTGAAATCTTTATTTCATCTTGCCTATATTGAGTCGGGTAAGACTCCGCCTCATAGGATTACAGCTCATTCTACTAGGTCAGTTTCTACTTCCTGGGCGTTTAGGAATGAAGCTTCGGTTGATCAGATTTGCAAAGTGGCAACTTGGTTCTCTTTGCATACTTTTACCAAATTCTACCATTTTGTTGTATTTTCTTCTCCTGAAGCAGTTTTTGGTAGAAAAGTACTTCAGGCAGCGGTTTCAGTTTGAATCTTCTGCTTATGTTTTTCATTAAACTTTATTTTGGGTGTGGATTATTTTCAGCAGGAATTGGCTGTCTTTATTTTATCCCTCCCTCTCTAGTGACTCTTGTGTGGAAAGATCCACATCTTGGGTAGTCATTATCCCATACGTCACTAGCTCATGGACTCTTGCTAATTACATGAAAGAAAACATAATTTATGTAAGAACTTACCTGATAAATTCATTTCTTTCATATTAGCAAGAGTCCATGAGGCCCGCCCTTTTTTGTGGTGGTTATGATTTTTTTGTATAAAGCACAATTATTCCAATTCCTTATTTTATATGCTTTCGCACTTTTTTCTTATCACCCCACTTCTTGGCTATTCGTTAAACTGAATTGTGGGTGTGGTGAGGGGTGTATTTATAGGCATTTTAAGGTTTGGGAAACTTTGCCCCTCCTGGTAGGAATGTATATCCCATACGTCACTAGCTCATGGACTCTTGCTAATATGAAAGAAATGAATTTATCAGGTAAGTTCTTACATAAATTATGTTTTTGGAACTCTGTGCAATTTTCAGAGCTCTTCAGTCTTGGCCTCTTCTAAAGAGAGAATCGTTAATTTGTTTTCAGACAGACAATGTCACAACTGTGGCATACATCAATCATCAAGGAGGGACTCACAGTCCTCTGGCCATGAAAGAAGTATCTCGAATTCTGGTATGGGCGGAATCCAGCTCCTGTCTAGTTTCTGCGGTTCATATCCCAGGTATAGACAATTGGGAAGCGGATTATCTCAGTCGCCAAACGTTACATCCGGGCGAATGGTCTCTTCACCCAGAGGTATTTCTTCAGATTGTTCAAATATGGGGACTTCCAGAAATAGATCTGATGGCCTCTCATCTAAACAAGAAACTTCCCAGGTATCTGTCCAGATCCAGGGATCCTCAAGCGGAAGCAGTGGATGCATTGTCACTTCCTTGGAAGTATCATCCTGCCTATATCTTTCCGCCTCTAGTTCTTCTTCCAAGAGTAATCTCCAAGATTCTGAAGGAATGCTCGTTTGTTCTGCTGGTAGCTCCAGCATGGCCTCACAGGTTTTGGTATGCGGATCTTGTCCGGATGGCCTCTTGCCAACCGTGGACTCTTCCGTTAAGACCAGACCTTCTGTCGCAAGGTCCTTTTTTCCATCAGGATCTCAAATCCTTAAATTTAAAGGTATGGAGATTGAAGGCTTGATTCTTGGTCAAAGAGGTTTCTCTGACTCTGTGATTAATACTATGTTACAGGCTCGTAAATCCGTATCTAGGGAGATATATTATAGAGTCTGGAAGACTTATATTTCTTGGTGTCTTTCTCATCATTTTTCCTGGCATTCTTTTAGAATTCCGAGAATTTTACAGTTCCTTCAGGATGGTTTGGATAAAGGTTTGTCTGCAAGTTCATTGAAAGGACAAATCTCTGCTCTTTCTGTTCTTTTTCACAGAAAGATTGCTAATCTTCCTGATATTCATTGTTTTGTACAAGCTTTGGTTCGTATAAAACCTGTCATTAAGTCATTTTCTCCTCCTTGGAGTTTGAATTTGGTTCTGGGGGCTCTTCAAGCTCCTCCGTTTGAACTTATGCATTCATTGGACATTAAATTACTTTCTTGGAAAGTTTTGTTCCTTTTGGCCATCTCTTCTGCCAGAAGAGTTTCTGAATTATCTGCTCTTTCTTGTTTATCTCCTTTTCTGATTTTTCATCAGGATAAGGCGGTGTTGCAAACTTCTTTTAAATTTTTACCTAAGGTTGTGAATTCTAACATTAGTAGAGAAATTGTGGTTCCCTCATTATGTCCTAATCCTAAGAATTCTAAGGAGAAATCATTGCATTCTTTGGATGTAGTTAGAGCTTTGAAATATTATGTTGAAGCTACTAAGAATTTCCGAAAGACTTCTAGTCTATTTGTTATCTTTTCCGGTTCTAGGAAAGGTCAGAAGGCCTCTGCCATTTCTTTGGCATCTTGGTTGAAATCTTTAATTCATCATGCTTATGTCGAGTCGGGTAAAACTCCGCCTCAAAGGATTACAGCTCATTCTACTAGGGCAGTTTCTACTTCCTGGGCGTTTAGGAATGAAGCTTCGGTTGATCAGATTTGCAAAGCAGCAACTTGGTCTTCTTTGCATACTTTTACTAAATTCTACCATTTTGATGTGTTTTCTTCTTCTGAAGCAGTTTTTGGTAGAAAAGTACTTCAGGCAGCTGTTTCAGTTTGATTCTTCTGCTTATAATTTCAGTTTTTTTCATTATAAGATTTAAACTTTAGTTTGGGTGTGGATTATTTTCAGCGGAATTGGCTGTCTTTATTTTATCCCTCCCTCTCTAGTGACTCTTGCGTGGAAGATCCACATCTTGGGTAGTCATTATCCCATACGTCACTAGCTCATGGACTCTTGCTAATTACATGAAAGAAAACATAATTTATGTAAGAACTTACCTGATAAATTCATTTCTTTCATATTAGCAAGAGTCCATGAGGCCCACCCTTTTTGTGGTGGTTATGATTTTTTTGTATAAAGCACAATTATTCCAATTCCTTATTTTTTATGCTTTTGCACTTTTTTCTTATCACCCCACTTCTTGGCTATTCGTTAAACTGAATTGTGGGTGTGGTGAGGGGTGTATTTATAGGCATTTTGAGGTTTGGGAAACTTTGCCCCTCCTGGTAGGAATGTATATCCCATACGTCACTAGCTCATGGACTCTTGCTAATATGAAAGAAATGAATTTATCAGGTAAGTTCTTACATAAATTATGTTTTTACCCCATCCGATGCAGAGAGAGCCACTCTGTGGCCCTCTCTGCACCGGACATCGATGGCCGCAATCGTTGGTGGGTGGGCGGCCATCGGTGGATTACGTAGTGCAGAGGTGGGCGGGATCGCTGGGGGCGCGCACGGGGGAGGCGGGCGGGCGCGTGCACGGGGAGGGAGCGGGTGGGAACCATTACACTATGGAACAGATTTTGTTTAAATTTTAGAGGGAGAGAGGGGGGTATATAAAATTTAATATAGATAATCTAAGTGATCTGGGAGGGGGTGGGGGTTTAGTCTTGGGGAGGGGGGAGCTACACTACAGAAAATGGGGGGGAAAAAAAATAAAAAATATATATTTTTTTGTAAACTGGGTACTGGCAGACAGCTGCCAGTACCCAAGATGGCTCCCAATAATTTAGAGGGGGAGGGTTAGAGAGCTGTTTGGGGGGGATCAGGGAGGTTTGGGGCTAAGGGGGATCCTACACATCAGCATATGTAAATATGCTATAAAAAAAATAATAATAAAAAAAAGATACCTTTTATTTTAGTACTGGCAGACTTTCTGCCAGTACTTAAGATGGCAGGGACAATTGTGGGGTGGGGGAGGGAAGAGAGCTGTTTGGGAGGGATCAGGGGGTCTGATGTGTTAGGTGGGAGGCTGATCTCTACACTAAAGCTAACATTAACCCCGCAAGTTCCCTACAAGATCCCTAATTAACCCCTTCACTGCTAGACATAATACACGTGTGATGTGCAGCGGCATTTAGCAGCCGTCTAATTACCAAAAAGCATCGCCAAAACCATATATGTCTGCTATTTCTGAACAAAGGGGATCCCAGAGAAGCATTTACAACCATTTGTGCCATAATTGCACAAGTTGTTTGTAAATAATTTCTGTGAGAAACCTAAAGTTTGTGAAAAAATTTGTGAAAAATGTAACAATTTTTTTTTATTTGATCGCATTTGGCGGTGAAATGGTGGCATGAAATATACCAAAATGGGCCTAGATCAATACTTTGGAATGTCTTCTAAAAAAAATATATACATCTTAAGGGATATTCAGGTATTCCTGACAGATATCAGGGTTCCAATGTAACTAGCGCTCATTTTGAAAAAAAGTGGTTTTGAAATAGCAAAGTGCTACTTGTATTTATTGCCCTATAACTTGCAAAAAAAGCAAAGAACATGTAAACATTGAGTATTTCTAAACTCAGGACAAAATTTAGAAACTATTTAGCATGGTTGTTTTTTGGTGGTTGTAGATGTGTAACAGATTTTGGGGGTCAAAGTTAGAAAAAGTGTTTTTTTTTTTTCCATTTTTTCCTCATATTTTATAATTTTTTTAATAAATTATAAGATATGATGAAAATAATGGTATCTTTAGAAAGTCCATTTAGTGGCGAGAAAAACGGTATATAATGTGTGGGTAAGTAAATGAGTAAGAGGAAAATTACAGCTAAACACCGCAGAAATGTAAAAATAGCCCTGGTCTTTAAGGGAAAGAAATTGAAAAATGGCCTTGGTCCTTAAGGGGTTAGAAGACCAGTAAATACAGTAGATTTGCATAATCAACAAATGTAAGATAACAAGACAATGCAATAGCACTTAGTCTGAACTTCAAATGAGAACAAGAGAAGAAGGTCCAATGGCACTACTAGAACATAAATGAGAACTGCTGCCCTATCAAAGGGATACACAGGTATAATAACCTGAGCCCCGGGGTTGGTGCTGTGTATTATAGAAAGTACAATTGCTAAGCTTGAGGGGAGTTGACACCCACCTCAACAAGAATACACATATAGCACTCCTGAGTTCTGTCACATAAATAGTATCAATCGATATAACTATTCACAATAAACTACTGTCCAATAAGACAAATGGGTCAGGATAGATAGAAGTGAGAAAATGCACATTAAAATATAACTTTTATTCATACTACGTTAAAAAATGTACATCAACATAAACATGACACACGATTTAAAACTACGGATAGGGGGGGCATGGATCTGCGTGTCAATCAGATAAAGAATAATAGTAGTGATAAGTAATACTACAGGTATAGCAGGCTAAATGTCCAAATCTCATCAGAGAATTAATTGTGACTATTGCTATACATACTGGTGAGCAGCTAATACTCCTAATTGTGTTAAAATGAATTTCAGTAGCTGGTGTGTGGCTCAGACAATGATGCACACAAAATTAGTGTAATAGATATCTCTATGTGTATATGTGAGAATATACTCTAGTCCACTACATTGATATCAGCACCATTAATTAAGTGCTATAAGTTGGTGGTTCTTATACCAGAAAAAAAAAATTTCCTTGCTAATTGTTGAATATCAGGTCTATATGAAGTGTCTGCAGTCAGTGTGCTGCATAGTATGAGAACGTAATCATTAATGATTAGAGTCGGCTCTATATTCGACTTCTGCAGCCAGTGTGCTGCTTGTTATGTAGACCTTTTGGTTATTATAATAAGTTTGATTATACTTGGTGGGAGGTGAATTATAGGTTTTGCCTCAGTGATATAAATCTGATAATTTCAATGCTTGCTCGATAAGAGCTATCAGTATAGATTTGGTATTATATTCGTTATTACCATATATAGGTTGTCACTTAGATTCTATGCTACACTTATGTAGCTAAATAGTTACCACCATTTGAAGTGATTTCATATGGACCTTATATAGGTGAATATATTATTATTTAATTGTATCAAAGTTGACACCTTAACTGGGATGATAGAGATATATGTTTAAATACCAAAATTAATCACTACTCCACTCGTGAACAACGTATGCTCACACTATTTTTGTAGTCAACACACTACATAATATAACATGAAGGTTGGGATTTCAAAGGATAATAAGAATCATCACTCACAGTATGAGTCAGATTAATTTATAACTGCAATAATCAGCGTGCTGCTTGTTATGAAGACCTTTATGTTATTACAATGAATTTGGTTATACTTGGTGGGAGGTGAATTACTGGTTTCCCACTTGGGATATAAGTCTGATAGTTTCGGTCCTAGCTCAATGAGAGTTAACAGTATAGATTCAGTATTGAATTAATAATGGGCATCTATACGTTGTTACTTTGTATCTGTGCTTCACTTAGTGTAACTAAATTGTTACCACCGTTAGGAGTGACTATAAGTAAACCTTACGCAAGTGAGTTTATTAATAGATTGTATCAGACTTTACACCGTTACTGGGATGATAGAAATTAAGGTTTATATACCAAAGTAATCACCACGCCACTCGTGAACTAAGCTTGCTCACTGTATTGGTAATCAACACGCTGCATCATGTAACATAAAGGTTAATAGTACCGAAAATACTAATAGTCATTACTCATAATGTGAACCGTATTTATTCGTGGCATCTATATTCAGCGTGCTGCATATTGAAATTAACTCTTTGTGAATCAATATGAGTAAGCGTGCTGCACGCTGAAAGACTGAGTAAAAAACACACTCGATTAAACTGGGGAGATAAATACAAATAAAGTACTGGGTATTAGCTGCTGGGACACGCTGGTCGTTCCCCCACTAAACGCTTCCTAAAACACAGGAGCTCACTGGGCCCCTCACCAATTCCCTAACATGTTTCACCGCTTGTCGGCTTTTTCAAAGGGTCTTGTCTTATTGGACAGTAGTTTATTGTGAATAGTTATATCGATTGATACTATTTATGTGACAGAACTCAGGAGTGCTATATGTGTATTCTTGTTGAGGTGGGTGTCAACTCCCCTCAAGCTTAGCAATTGTATATTCAGTGAAGTCTTGCACATGCTCAGTAGGAGCTGGTAATTTAAAACAAGTAAATATAAAAAAGACTGCACATTTTGTTACTGGAATTAAATTGGAAATTGCATTCTCTATCTGAATCATTAAACTTTCATTTTGAATTGAGTGTCCCTTTTAAAGAAGTGTATTGTGAAGATTACAGCAAATCAGTGCATGACCACTGAGGTAAAATATACTTTGTTTTACATATAGATGTTCAGGTGATATTTTAATGTCATCTTTTTAGTTATGCCTCATCATTTTTCTCTTGTTAAGTGTATCCAGTCCACGGATCATCCATTACTTATGGGATATTAACTCCTCCCCAACAGGAAGTGCAAGAGGATTCACCCAGCAGAGCTGCTATATAGCTCCTCCCCTAACTGCCATTACCAGTCATTCTCTTGCACCCAACGACTAGATAGGATGTGTGAGAGGACTATGGTGATTATATTTAGTTTTATACCTTCAATCAAAAGTTTGTTATTTTATAATAGCACCGGAGTGTTATTCCTTCTCTGGTAGAATTTGAAGAAGAATCTACCTGAGTTTTTACTATGATTTTAGCCGGCGTAGTTAAGATCATATTGCTGTTTCTCGGCCATCTGAGGAGAGGTAAACTTCAGATCAGGGGACAGCGGGCAGATTAATCTGCAAAGAGGTATGTAGCAGCTTATTATTTTCTGACAATGGAATTGATGAGAAAATTCTGCCATACCGATATAATGTAAACTCAGCCTTAAATGCAGTAGCAGCAACTGGTATCAGGCTGTCATGTATGTATATTTTACACTTCAGTATTCTGGGGAATGGCACTTCACTGGAATTATACTGTGTGCATAAGACTTTAGCCTAATTTGCAGGGACTGGCAACAGGCTCTTTAATAACACTTAATTTATGTTAAACGTTTTTTGCTGGCATGTAAAATCGTTTCATTTTCTGAGGTACTGGGTGAATAAAATGTTTTGGGCATTATTTTTTCCACTTGGCAGTTGTTTTATTTAATTTATGACAGTTTACTGATCTCTCTCACTGTTGTGTGTGAGGGGGAGGTCAAAAAATTCAGTCAGAAGCTCATTGTATTTCCTGCATGATCCGGTTCATCTCTACAGAACTCAGGGGTCTTCAAAACTTGTTTTGAGGGAGGTAATCACTCACAGCAGAGCTGTGAGATTGTAGTTGACTGTGATAAAAAACGTTTATTTCTGTATTTTTTTCTGCTATCAGGGTTAGTTATCCTTTGCTAATGGGAGCAATCCTTTGCTAAAATTGTGTTTTTTACAAAGATTTGATGCTATAACTTTTCAGTTTATTAATTTTCAACTGTCATAACTTTTTCTGTGCTTCTTATAGGCACAGTACGTTTTCATATTATAGTAAATTACTTGAAAAGTATTTCCAAGTTGCTAGTTTATTTGCTAGTGTGTTAAACATGTCTGATTCAGAGGAAGATATCTGTGTTATATGTGCTAAAGCCAAAGTGGAGCCCAATAGAAATTTATGTACTAACTGCATTGATGCTACTTTAAATAAAAGTCAATCTGTACAAATTGAACATATTTCACCAAACAACGAGGGGAGAGTTATGCCGACTAACTCGCCTCACGTGTCGGTACCTGCATCTCCCGCTCGGGAGGTGCGTGATATTGTAGCGCCGAGTACATCTGGGCGGCCATTACAAATCACATTACAGGATATGGCTACTGTTATGACTGAAGTTTTGGCTAAATTACCAGAACTAAGAGGTAAGCGTGATCACTCTGGGGTGAGAACAGAGTGCGCTGATAATATTAGGGCCGTGTCAGACACTGCGTCACAATTTGCAGAACATGAGGACGGAGAGCTTCATTCTGCGGGTGACGGTTCTGATCCAAACAAATTGGATTCAGATATTTCAAATTTTAAATTTAAGCTGGAAAACCTCCGTGTATTACTAGGGGAGGTGTTAGCGGCTCTGAATGATTGTAACACAGTTGCAATACCAGAGAAAATGTGTAGGTTGGATAAATATTTTGCGGTACCGTCGAGTACTGACGTTTTTCCTATACCTAAGAGACTTACTGAAATTGTTACTAAGGAGTGGGATAGACCCGGTGTGCCGTTCTCACCCCCTCCGATATTTAGAAAGATGTTTCCAATAGACGCCACCACACGGGACTTATGGCAAACGGTCCCTAAGGTGGAGGGAGCAGTTTCTACTTTAGCTAAGCGTACCACTATCCCGGTGGAGGATAGCTGTGCCTTTTCAGATCCAATGGATAAAAAGTTAGAGGGTTACCTTAAGAAAATGTTTGTTCAACAAGGTTTTATATTGCAACCTCTTGCATGCATTGCGCCTGTCACGGCTGCAGCAGCATTTTGGTTTGAGTCTCTGGAAGAGACACTTGAATCAGCTCCATTAGATGAGATTACACACAAGCTTAAAGCCCTTAAGTTAGCTAACTCATTTATTTCGGATGCCGTAGTACATTTAACTAAACTTACGGCTAAGAATTCCGGATTCGCCATTCAGGCGCGCAGAGCACTGTGGCTAAAATCCTGGTCAGCTGACGTTACTTCTAAATCTAAATTGCTTAATATACCTTTCAAAGGGCAGACCTTATTCGGGCCCGGGTTGAAAGAAATTATCGCTGACATTACAGGAGGTAAAGGCCATGCCCTGCCTCAAGACAGAGCCAAACCTAAGGCTAGACAGTCTAATTTTCGTTCCCTTCGTAATTTCAAAGCAGGAGCAGCATCAACTTCCTCTGCACCAAAACAGGAAGGAGCTGTTGCTTGCTACAGACAAGGCTGGAGACCTAACCAGTCCTGGAACAAGGGCAAGCAGGCCAGGAAACCTGCTGCTGCCCCTAAGACAGCATGAATTGAGGGCCTCCGATCCGGGAACGGATCTAGTGGGGGGCAGACTTTCTCTCTTCGCCCAGGCTTGGGCAAGAGATGTCCAGGATCCCTGGGCGTTAGAGATCATATCTCAGGGATACCTTCTGGACTTCAAATCCTCTCCCCCAAGAGGGAGATTTCATCTGTCAAGGTTGTCAACAAACCAAATAAAGAAAGAGGCGTTTCTACGCTGCGTACAAGATCTTTTATTAATGGGAGTGATCCATCCGGTTCCGCGGTCGGAACAAGGACAAGGGTTTTACTCAAATCTGTTTGTGGTTCCCAAAAAAGAGGGAACTTTCAGGCCAATCTTGGATTTAAAGATCCTAAACAAATTCCTAAGAGTTCCATTGTTCAAAATGGAAACTATTCGGACAATTTTACCCATGATCCAAAAGGGTCAGTACATGACCACAGTGGATTTAAAGGATGCTTACCTTCACATACCGATTCACAAAGATCATTACCGGTATCTAAGGTTTGCCTTTCTAGACAGGCATTACCAGTTTGTAGCTCTTCCATTCGGATTGGCTACGGCTCCAAGAATCTTCACAAAGGTTCTGGGTGCTCTTCTGGCGGTACTAAGACCGCGAGGAATTTCGGTAGCTCCATACCTAGACGACATTCTGATACAAGCTTCAAGCTTTCAAACTGCCAAGTCTCATACAGAGTTAGTACTGGCATTTCTAAGGTCGCATGGATGGAAGGTGAACGAAAAGAAGAGTTCTCTCTTTCCACTCACAAGAGTTCCCTTCTTGGGGACTCTTATAGATTCTGTAGAAATGAAGATTTACCTGACAGAAGACAGGTTAACAAAGCTTCAAAATGCATGCCGTGTCCTTCATTCCATTCAACACCCGTCAATAGCTCCATGCATGGAGGTGATCGGCTTAATGGTAGCGGCGATGGACATAGTACCCTTTGCACGCCTACATCTCAGACCGCTGCAATTGTGCATGCTAAGTCAGTGGAATGGGGATTACTCAGACTTGTCCCCTTCTCTGAATCTGGATCAAGAGACCAGAAATTCTCTTCTATGGTGGCCATTCAGCAGGCCGGACTGGACTATTGTAACAGACGCCAGCCTACTAGGTTGGGGCGCTGTCTGGAATTCTCTGAAGGCTCAGGGACAATGGAATCAGGAGGAGAGTCTCCTACCAATAAACATTCTGGAATTGAGAGCAGTTCTCAATGCCCTTCTGGCTTGGCCCCAGTTAACAACTCGGGGGTTCATCAGGTTTCAGTCGGACAACATCACGACTGTAGCCTACATCAACCATCAGGGAGGGACAAGAAGCTCCCTAGCAATGATGGAAGTATCAAAGATAATTCGCTGGGCAGAGTCTCACTCTTGCCACCTGTCAGCAATCCACATCCCGGGAGTGGAAAACTGGGAGGCGGATTTCTTAAGTCGTCAGACTTATCATCCGGGGGAGTGGGAACTTCATCTGGAAGTCTTTGCCCAAATACTTTGACGTTGGGGCAAACCAGAGATAGATCTCATGGCGTCTCGACAGAACGCCAAGCTTCCTCGTTACGGGTCCAGATCCAGGGATCCGGGAGCGGTTCTGATAGATGCTTTGACAGCACCTTGGACCTTCGGGATGGCTTATGTGTTTCCACCCTTCCCGATGCTTCCTCGATTGATTGCCAGAATCAAACAGGAGAGAGCATCAGTGATTCTAATAGCGCCTGCATGGCCACGCAGATCTAGTGGACATGTCATCCTGTCCACCTTGGTCTCTACCTCTGAAACAGGACCTTCTGATCCAGGGTCCCTTCAAACATCAAAATCTAATTTCTCTGAAGCTGACTGCTTGGAAATTGAACGTTTGATTTTATCAAAACGTGGTTTTTCTTAGTCAGTTATTGATACCTTAATACAGGCTAGGAAGCCTGTTACCAGAAAGATTTACCATAAGATATGGCGCAAATACTTATATTGGTGCGAATCCAAGAGTTACTCATGGAGTAAGGTTAGGATTCCGAGGATATTGTCTTTTCTACAAGAAGGTTTAGAAAAGGGTTTATCCGCTAGTTCCTTAAAGGGACAGATTTCAGCTCTGTCCATTCTTTTACACAAACGTCTGTCAGAAGTTCCGGACGTTCAAGCTTTTTGTCAGGCTTTAGCTAGGATCAAGCCTGTGTTTAAAACTGTTGCTCCACCATGGAGTTTGAACTTAGTTCTTAATGTTTTACAGGGTGTTCCGTTTGAACCCCTTCATTCCATAGATATCAAGCTGTTATCTTGGAAAGTTCTGTTTTTAATGGCAATTTCCTCGGCTCGAAGAGTCTCTGAGTTATCGGCCTTACATTGTGATTCTCCTTATCTGATTTTTCATTCAGACAAGGTAGTTCTGCGTACTAAACCTGGGTTCCTACCTAAGGTGGTCACTAACAGGAATATCAATCAAGAGATTGTGGTTCCATCTTTGTGTCCTAATCTTTCTTCGAAGAAGGAACGTCTGCTACACAATCTAGATGTAGTCCGTGCCCTGAAATTTTATCTACAGGCAACTAAGGATTTTCGACAAACGTCTTCCCTGTTTGTCGTTTATTCTGGTCAGAGGAGAGGTCAAAAAGCTTCGGCTACCTCTCTCTCTCTTTTTGGCTTCGTAGCATAATACGGTTAGCCTATGAGACTGCTGGACAGCAGCCTCCTGAAAGAATTACAGCACATTCTACTAGAGCTGTGGCTTCCACTTGGGCCTTTAAGAATGAGGCTTCTGTTGAACAGATTTGCAAGGCTGCAACTTGGTCTTCTCTTCACACTTTTTCCAAATTTTACAAATTTGACACTTTTGCTTCTTCGGAGGCTGTTTTTGGGAGAAAGGTTCTTCAGGCAGTGGTTCCTTCCGTATAAAGAGCCTGCCTGTCCCTCCCGTCATCCGTGTACTTTAGCTTTGGTATTGGTAACCCAGAAGTAATGATGACCCGTGGACTGACCACACTTAACAGGAGAAAACAAAATTTATGCTTACCTGATAAATTCCTTTCTCCTGTAGTGTGGTCAGTCCACGGCCCGCCCTGTTTTTTATGGCAGGTAAAAATTTTTTGAATTATACTCCAGTCACCACTACACCCTTTGGCTTCTCCTTTCTCGTTGGTCCTTGGTCGAATGACTGGAGGTGACGTAGAGGGGAGGAGCTATATAGCAGCTCTGCTGGGTGAATCCTCTTGCACTTCCTGTT
This sequence comes from Bombina bombina, assembly GCF_027579735.1. Taxonomy (NCBI): domain Eukaryota; kingdom Metazoa; phylum Chordata; class Amphibia; order Anura; family Bombinatoridae; genus Bombina; species Bombina bombina. The sequence goes on along the minus strand of NC_069504.1, from coordinate 268,256,527 downwards.
GGGGAGGAGTTAATATCCCAGAAGTAATGATGACCCGTGGACTGACCACACTACAGGAGAGAGGAATTTATCAGGTAAGCATAAATTTTGTTTTTTAGATAGCCAACTTGAGGTACTAGAATTATTTTTGGATTTAACCAAACTTGGAGAGAGATCTAGCTAGTGTTTTTGGTTTGCTAGAAACAAATCTACATTTACTAATAAAAGATTCCCCTGATAGTAAATTTGGATGTTTTTTTTAAGAGTCTTAACTACACTAGTGTATTGTGTATATTCAGTAGAAAAAACAATGGATTCACTAAATTTGCCTTCACTTTTACAATGTTTTCTATTAGATCTACAATTCAAGTTTTTAATGGACTTCCTGAATTTTTCTAACGGAGGATCATATCCCCTCCTAGTTAGTCTATCCTTAAGTTCCAAAGACTGTACGTCATAGATGGCATCAGACTTAGTATTTCTGTGAAGTCTAATGAACTGACCTCTAGGAATGGCCTTGATCAAATGACCTGGATGCTGAGAACTGGCATGAAGGATTGTTGCCAGCTATTGTTTTCCTTTAAGTCTTTGTAACAATCTGGTTGTCAATTATGTGTAATGTGAGATCTAAAAAATTGATCTCACTATTGTCAAGTTCGCCAGTAAACTTAAGTCCTAGTTCATTAGAATGAAGGTAGGTCAATAAATCATCCAAAACTTTAGGATCATGATAATTACGTACCACAAATAGCAAATCATCAATATACCGTACGAAGAGCACTATCTGATCCTGCCAGGGGTTAAGGGGGGAGTAAACATACATTAGCTCCCACCATGAAACAAAAATGTTGGCAAATGCCGGGGAAAATTTTGCCTCCATGGCAGTCCCTCTGACTTGCAGGTAGTACTCGTCATCAAATAAAAATTAGTTATGTGACAGCAGAAACTGCAAAACATCTCCTATATATAACCTTGTTGAATCACTCAAATTGGAATCTTTTTCCAAAAAAAAAAATCAACAGCCTTAATACCTAGGTGTTGTGGTATGCTAGTTTAGAGGGAAGTTATGTCTGCAGTGATCCAACAGAAATCCTCCTGCCACTTGATGGTATCCAAGGTGGCTAGCAAATGTGAAGTGTCCTGTAGATAGCTCAATTGTGTTTTTGCTATAGGTTGGAGGACTAAGTCCATCTTTCTCCTGTTAAGTGTAGTCAGTCCACGGGTCATCCATTACTTATGGGATATTAACTCCTCCCTAACAGGAAGTGCAAGAGGATCACCCAAGCAGAGCTGCTATATAGCTCCTCCCCTCTACGTCATACCCAGTCATTCTCTTGCACCAAACTAATCGATAGGTTGTGTGAGAGGACAGTGGTTACTAAAACTTAGTTTTTATTTCTTCAATCAAAAGTTTGTTATTTTAAACGGCACCGGAGTGTGTTGTTTTTTCTCAGGCAGCATTAGAAGAAGAATCTGCCTGAGTTTGTGTATGATCTTAGCGGAAGTAACTAAGATCCATTTGCTGTTCTCGGCCTTCTGAGGAGCGGGGTAACTTCAGTACAGGGGACAGCGGGCAGGGTTCACCTGCAAAGAGGTATGTTGCAGTATATTATTTTCTAAGGAATGGAATTGACTGAGAAAATACTGCTAATACCGTTAAAATGTAAGTACAGCCTTAAATGCAGTAGTAGCAACTGGTATCAGGCTGTTATGTATGTATGTTGGCACTGAGGTATTTCTGGGGAATGGCACTTCACTAAGAAAATACTGTATACATATAACTTATAGCCTTTCTGCAGTGAGAGCGACTAGCAACAGGCTTTTAATATCATTTCATATATTTATATTAAAACGTTTACTGGCAGGTTAATCGTTTTTTTTCTCTGAGGTACTTGGTGAAAAATTTTATGGGCATTATTTTCCACTTGGCTGTCGTTTATTTTAAATAAAGTCAGTTTATTGAGCTTCCCCACTGTTGTATTATGAGTGGGAGGGGCCTATTTTGGCGCTTTTCTACGCAGTAGAAATTCAGTCACAAGTCTCCATTATTCTCCCTGCATGATCCAGGACGTCTCTACAGAGCTCAGGGGTCTCCAAAACTAGTTTTGAGGGAGGTAATCACTCACAGCAGACCTGTGAGACTGTGTTTTGACTTTGATAAAACGTTTATCTATTGTTATACGTTTCTCCGGTATTAAGGGGTTAATCATCCATTTGCTAGTGGGTGCATTCCTTTGCTAAATCAATGCTTTTACTGTAAAAAATTGGTTTCTATAACTAATCCGGTTATTTGTTATTTCAACTGTGACAGTTTTTGTGTGCTTCTTAAAGGCACAGTAACGTTTTTTATATTACTTGAAAATTGTTTGAAAAGTATTTTCCAAGCTTGCTAGTCTAATTGCTAGTTTGTTTAAACATGTCTGACACAGAGGAATCTCTTTGTGCAATATGTTCTAAGACCAATGTGGAGCCCAATAGAAATTTGTGTACTAATTGCATTGATGCTACTTTAAATAAAAGCCAATCTGTACATATCAAGAAAATTTCACCAGACATCGAGGGGAAAGTTATGCCGACTAACTCTTCTCACGTGTCAGTTCCTGCATCTCCCGCTCGGGAGGTGCGTGATATTGTGGCGCCAAGTACATCAGGGCGGCCATTACAAATCACTTTACAAGACATGGCTAATGTTATGACTGAAGTTTTATCTAAATTGCCAGAACTTAGAGGTAAACGCGACCACTCTGGGGTGAGAACAGAGTACGCTGATAATGTTAGAGCCATGTCTGATACTGCGTCACAAGTGGCAGAGCATGAAGACGGTGTGCTTCATTCTGTAGGTGACGGATCTGATCCAAATAGACTGGATTCAGACATTTCAAATTTTAAATTTAAGCTTGAGAACCTCCGTGTACTATTAGGGGAGGTATTAGCGGCTCTGAATGATTGTAACACGGTTGCAATCCCAGAGAAATTATGTAGGCTGGATAGATACTATGCGGTACCGGCGTGTACTGACGTCTTTCCTATACCTAAGAGGCTTACAGAGATTATTACCAAGGAGTGGGATAGGCCCGGTGTACCCTTTCCCCCCCCCTCCTATATTTAGAAAAATGTTTCCAATAGACGCCACCACACGGGACTTATGGCAGACGGTCCCTAAGGTGGAGGGAGCAGTTTCTACTCTGGCTAAGCGTACCACTATCCCGGTGGAGGATAGCTGTGCCTTTTCAGATCCAATGGATAAAAAGTTAGAGGGTTACCTTAAGAAAATGTTTACTCAACAAGGTTTTATATTACAACCACTCGCATGCATTGCGCCTGTCACGGCTGCGGCGGCATTCTGGTTTGAGTCTCTGGAAGAGACCCTTGAATCAGCTCCATTGGATGAGATTACAAACAAGCTTAAAGCCCTTAAGCTAGCTAATTCATTTATTTCTGATGCAGTAGTACATCTAACTAAACTTACGGCTAAGAATTCCGGATTCGCCATTCAGGCCCGCAGATCGCTGTGGCTAAAATCCTGGTCAGCCGATGTGACTTCTAAATCTAAATTGCTTAACATACCTTTCAAAGGGCAGACATTATTCGGGCCCGGTTTGAAAGAAATTATCGCTGACATTACTGGAGGTAAGGGCCATGCCCTGCCTCAAGACAGAGCCAAACCAAGGGCTAGACAGTCTAATTTTCGTGCCTTTCGTAACTTCAAGGCAGGAGCAGCATCAACTTCCTCCGCTCCAAAACAGGAAGGATCTGTTGCTCGATTCAGACAGGGCTGGAAACCTAACCAGACCTGGAACAAGGGCAAGCAGGCCAGAAAACCTGCTGCTGCCCCTAAGACAGCATGAAGTGAGGGCCCCCAATCTGGAAACGGATCTAGTAGGGGGCAGACTTTCTCTCTTCGCCCAGGCTTGGGCAAGAGATGTCCAGGATCCCTGGGCGTTAGAGATCATATCTCAGGGATATCTTCTGGACTTCAAAGCTTCTCCTCCAAAAGGGAGATTTCATCTTTCAAGGTTGTCAACAAACCAGATAAAGAAAGAGGCGTTTCTACGCTGTGTACAAGATCTTTTACTAATGGGAGTGATCCACCCGGTTCCGCGGTCGGAGCACGGACAAGGGTTTTACTCAAATCTGTTTGTGGTTCCCAAGAAGGAAGGAACCTTCAGACCAATCTTGGATTTAAAGATCCTAAACAAATTTCTAAGAGTTCCATCGTTCAAAATGGAAACTCTTCGGACAATCCTACCCATGATCCAAAAGGGTCAGTACATGACCACAGTGGATTTGAAGGATGCCTACCTGCACATACCGATTCACAAAGATCATTACCGGTACCTAAGATTTGCCTTCCTAGACAGGCATTACCAGTTTGTAGCTCTTCCCTTCGGGTTACAAAGGTTCTGGGTTCTCTTCTGGCGGTACTAAGACCACGAGGAATATCGGTAGCTCCGTACCTAGACGACATTCTGATACAAGCGTCAAGTCTCCAAACTGCCAAGTCTCATACAGAGTTTGTACTGGCATTTCTAAGGTCTCATGGGTGGAAAGTGAACGAAGGAAAGAGTTCTCTATTGCCACTCACAAGAGTTCCCTTCTTAGGGACTCTTATAGATTCTGTAAAAATGAAAATTTACCTGACAGAAGACAGGTTAACAAAACTTCTAAATGCTTGCCGTGTCCTTCATTCCATTCCACACCCATCAGTGGCTCAATGCATGGAGGTAATAGGCTTAATGGTAGCGGCAATGGACATAGTACCCTTTGCACGCCTGCATCTCAGACCACTGCAATTGTGCATGCTAAGTCAGTGGAATGGGGATTACTCAGATTTGTCCCCTATGCTGAATCTCGATCAGGAGACCAGAAATTCTCTTCTATGGTGGCTTTCTCGGCCACATCTGTCCAAGGGGATGCCCTTCAGCAGGCCAGATTGGACGATTGTAACGACAGACGCCAGCCTGATAGGTTGGGGCGCTGTCTGGAACTCCCTGAAGACTCAGGGATCATGGTCTCAGGAGGAGAGTCTCCTTCCCATAAATATTCTGGAATTAAGAGCAGTATTCAATGCTCTTCTGGCTTGGCCTCAGTTAGCAGCTCTGAGGTTAATCAGGTTTCAGTCGGACAACATCACGACTGTGGCTTACATCAACCATCGGAGGAACAAGGAGTTCCCTAGCGATGATAGAAGTCTCAAAGATAATTCACTGGGCAGAGTCTCACTCTTGCCACCTATCAGCGATCCACATCCCAGGCGTGGAGAACTGGGAAGCGGATTTTCTAAGTCGTCAGACTTTTCATCCGGGGGAGTGGGAACTTCATCCGGAGGTTTTTGCCCAAATTCTTCGGCGTTGGGGCAAACCAGATCTGGATCTCATGGCGTCTCGCCAGAACGCCAAACTTCCTTGTTACGGATCCAGGTCCAGAGACCCGGGAGCAGTTCTGATAGATGCTCTGACAGCACCTTGGGCCTTCAACATGGCTTATGTGTTTCCACCCTTCCCGATGCTTCCTCGATTGATTTCCAGGATCAAACAGGAGAGAGCATCGGTGATTCTAATAGCGCCTGCGTGGCCACGCAGGACCTGGTATGCAGACCTAGTGGACATGTCGTCCTGTCCACCATGGTCTCTACCTCTGAGACAGGACCTTCTGGTGCAGGGTCCTTTCAAACATCCAAATCTAATTTCTCTGAAGCTGACTGCTTGGAGATTGAACGCTTGATTCTATCAAAGCGTGGATTCTCGGAATCAGTGATTGATACTTTAATACAGGCTAGGAAGCCTGTCACCAGGAAAATTTACCATAAAATATGGCGCAAATACTTGCATTGGTGCGAATCCAAGAGTTACTCATGGAGTAAGGTTAGGATTCCTAGGATATTGTCTTTTCTACAAGAAGGTTTAGAAAAGGGTTTATCCGCTAGTTTGTTAAAGGGACAGATCTCAGCTTTGTCCATCCTTTTACACAAACGTCTGTCAGAAGTTCCAGACGTTCAGGCTTTTTGTCAGGCTTTGGCCAGGATTAAGCCTGTGTTTAAAACTGTTGCTCCACCATGGAGCTTAAACTTAGTTCTTAACGTTTTACAGGGTGTTCCGTTTGAACCCCTTCATTCCATTGATATCAAGCTGTTATCTTGGAAAGTTCTGTTTTTAATGGCTATTTCCTCGGCTCGAAGAGTCTCTGAGTTATCGGCCTTACATTGTGATTCCCCTTATCTGATTTTCCATTCAGACAAGGTAGTTCTGCGTACTAAACCTGGGTTCTTACCTAAGGTAGTTACCAACAGGAATATCAATCAAGAGATTGTTGTTCCATCATTGTGTCCTAACCCTTCTTCAAAGAAGGAACGACTTCTGCACAATCTGGACGTTGTCCGTGCCCTGAAATTTTATTTACAGGCAACTAAAGATTTTCGACAAACTTCTTCCCTATTTGTCGTGTATTCTGGACAGAGGAGAGGTCAAAAGGCTTCGGCCACCTCTCTCTCTTTTTGGCTTCGTAGCATAATACGTTTAGCCTATGAGACTGCTGGACAGCAGCCACCTGAAAGAATTACAGCTCATTCTACTAGAGCTGTGGCTTCCACTTGGGCCTTTAAGAATGAGGCCTCTGTTGAACAGATTTGCAAGGCTGCAACTTGGTCTTCACTTCACACTTTTTCCAAATTTTACAAATTTGACACTTTTGCTTCTTCGGAGGCTGTTTTTGGGAGAAAGGTTCTTCAGGCAGTGGTTCCTTCCGTGTAAAGAGACTGCCTGTCCCTCCCGTCATCCGTGTACTTTTAGCTTTGGTATTGGTATCCCATAAGTAATGGATGACCCGTGGACTGACTACACTTAACAGGAGAAAACATAATTTATGCTTACCTGATAAATTCCTTTCTCCTGTAGTGTAGTCAGTCCACGGCCCGCCCTGTTTTTTATGGCAGGTCTAAATTTTAAATTTTACTACAGTCACCACTGCACCCTATAGTTTCTCCTTTCTCGTTTGGTTTTCGGTCGAATGACTGGGTATGACGTAGAGGGGAGGAGCTATGTAGCAGCTCTGCTTGGGTGATCCTCTTGCACTTCCTGTTAGGGAGGAGTTAATATCCCATAAGTAATGGATGACCCGTGGACTGACTACACTACAGGAGAAAGGAATTTATCAGGTAAGCATAAATTATGTTTTTCACCAAGTGGTTCTAAAAGTGAGCTAATGCCTGCCACGATGGATCTACCAGGCGGACAGGACTTATTCTTATGGATCTTGGGGACATGATGAAATATAGGTGTTATTGGATGGTCTTGGATCAATATTTCACGATCCTTAGTTGTAAATACCCCAAGCATAATACCATCAATTAATTTAGCCATATCTCTTTTAAAGACTAAGGTAGGATAAGAAATTCGGATAAGGGTGGCAGCATTGTTGTGATATATAAAACTTTTTATTTTCAGGAAGCCCATAGACAACTCTCCGATGCCACAGTGTACCGTCTACTATCTAGTAATCCTACCTTAGTCTTTAAAAGAGATATGGCTAAATTAATTGATGGTATTATGCTTGGGGTATTTACAACTAAGGATCGTGAAATATTGATCCAAGACCATCCGATAACACCTATATTTCATCATGTCCCCAAGATCCATAAGAATAAGTCCTGTCCGCCTGGTAGACCCATAATGGCAGGCATTGGCTCACTTTTAGAACCACTTGGTGAATGGATGGACTTAGTCCTCCAACCTATAGCAAAAACACAATTGAGCTATCTACAGGACACTTCACATTTGCTAGCCACCTTGGATACCATCAAGTGGCAGGAGGATTTCTGTTGGATCACTGCAGACATAACTTCCCTTTATACTAGCATACCACAACACCTAGGTATTAAGGCTGTTGATTTTTTTTTTTCTGGAAAAAGATTCCAATTTGAGTGATTTAACAAGGTTATATATAGGAGATGTTTTGTGATTTCTGTTGTCACATAACTTATTTTTATTTGACAAGTACTATCTGTAAGTCAGGGGGACTGCTATGGGGGCAAGATTTGCAAAAAATTTTGTTGCATGGTGGGAGCTAATGTATGTTTACTCCCCTCCCCCCCCAAACCCCTGGCAGGATCAGATAGTGCTCTTCGTCTGGTATATTGATTATTTGCTATTTGTGGTACGTAATTATCATGATCCTAAAGTTTTGGATGATTTATTGACCTACCTTAGTTCTAATAAACTAGTGCTTAAGTTTACTGGCGAATTTGACAATAGAGAGATCAATTTTTTTAGATCTCACATTACACATAATTGACAACCAGATTGTTGCAAAGACTTATAGGAAACCAATAGCTGGCAACACAATCCTTCATGCCAGTTCTCAGCATCCAGGTCATTTGATCAAGGCCATTCCTAGAGGTCAGTTCATTAGACTTCGCAGAAATACTAAGTCCGATGCCATCTATGACGTACAGTCTTTGGAACTTAAGGATATACTAACTAGGAGGGGATATTATCCTCTGTTAGAAAAATGTAGGAAGTCCATTAAAAACTTGAATTGTAGATCTAATAGAAAACATTGTAAAAGTGAAGGCAAATTTAGTGAATCCATTGTTTTTACTACGGAATATACACAATACACTAGTGTAGTTTAAGAATCTTAACATCTACACTTATTATCAGGGGACTCAGTCCTTAAATCTTTTATTATTAAATGTAGATTTGTCTCTAGGAAACCAAAAACGCTAGCTAGATCGCTATCATCTCTCGCTATCATCTCTCGCTATCATCTCTCGCTATCATCTCTCGCTATCATCTCTCGCTATCATCTCTCGCTATCATCTCTCGCTATCATCTCTCGCTATCATCTCTCGCTATCATCTCTCGCTATCATCTCTCGCTATCATCTCTCGGAAATTTTAAATGTGGAAGTAGAAATTGCAACACTTGTACAAATATTAAGATCAGAGATCACTTTGTATCCACATATGACAACACTGAATATCCTATAGATTTTTATGCTAACTGTAAAAACACGTGTTTTTTTTTTTGTTTTTTTTTTTTGCTTACATTCAATCTGTGTAAGAGCCAATATGTTGGTAAGACCTCACATGAGGCCAGAACAAGGTTTAGCGAACATGTCAGAGATGTGAAAAATTATTTTAAAGATTCTGCAGTAGCTAATCACTAACAACTACCATTTCACACATATTGCTAACATGTCAATACAAATCATAGACCGAGCCATCTTTCCCCCTAGGGGAGGTAACCAACGAAAAATCTTAGACAAAAAGTAATTGTATTGGATACTAAAACTAAATTCACGAGTTCCAATAGACATGAACAAGGAATGCAATATAAGTTATTTTATTGATGATTAGACCTATATCTAATTCCTTATAAATATAATGCTTAACCTAATGTTTTTAGTTAGCTAGATGGTATAAGATTGCTTTATATATGTTGATCCGTTGTCCCTTTAATATAACTCCCTTTGATATATCATGTCTTGTGTATGGAGAGTTGGTTCTTTATTTGAAATTTGTTTTGTATTATACAATTCTCATGCATATATCAGCTTTTTTTATTCCATTTCATAAGTGACCTATTGAAATATGTATTTGTATTTTATTATGTTTTATTTTAATTATGTTTTGTTTGTGAGGGAGGGGTTAACAGATCCCTATATAAGGGATACCTATCCTCATACATGTTGGCCTATGATTAAGCACCACTTGGGAGCGCAAAACGAGTCTGTCTGTCTGTCCCTCTTGTCTGTCTGTCTGCCACTTGCCTGGGCTTTTTGTATATTTTTAACTAAGCCGAATAAAGGTTGTATTTTTACTATTTACACACTGAGCAGTGCCTGCATCTTTATGTACATATCTCCTCGTATTGGGCTGACCACCCATTGCTACGGCACTCAGTTTCATGAAGCCTTTGATTGGATGAATTTGGTTCCGGTTCCAGGTTAGTGCAGCCGCACACCGTGGTTTCTGTTTTAGTGAGTGGATGTCTACAAATATTATCTAAAGAGATATTATACAGTATATCCATGAAAGGGCAAGGATATGTTCTTTCTCAAGGGCTTTAAGGGCCCCATTAGTGCTTAGACTGCTACTTCTGAGAGGGTAAACAGAGGCAGAGAGAGATTGGAGAAGAAAAGTGAAAGTGGAGAAAAGATAGAAAAAAAAGTGAAGAGAGATGAGAGTAAAGAGAAAATATGGTCTGAGAGAAGGGATGGGGTAAAAAAAAAAAAGATTGAAGAGAGAGGAGGCATTGGAGAAATATAGATGCAAGATAATTATAAATTTTTCCAGGTCTGCTATGACCTAACATTAATGTCAATACTCTGTTCAAAAACTTCCTTTTTCTCTCCAGCTGTTGTCTTCCCCAGAACCCTAGTTGAGGTTGCTAACTGCATTTTACTTATATTTATTAATTTTTATTACTGTATGTAGCATTATTTAAATTATGGTACAAAACAAAAATAATTTTAAAAAAATTACTGCGCAATCAGGTGTTTCACATTGGCTAAATATATGCAAAGATGGGAGTGCATGCTTTTGCTCCCACTTCCAGACTCACTCACACAGTTTTTAGTAAAACCACATATAAGGGGATACAAATTGTGTTCATTATAGCACTCTAATTTGTAAAAGAAGAAATCAGAGGGGGTACCAATCCTATAAAGGTAAATATGAGCAGCGCGTGCATTTAGTAATACCAAGTGTAGTTTGTAACAGTTTACACTGATTTTCAGTAAACTAAATTCAACATTGTCTTAAAAACATCAAGAAATATTTGTAATTAAGTTGTGTGTCCCTGTTAATTAGTGTTCAGATTCAGCACCCTATTGGCTGTGTGTTCATGTGAGGGTTTGCTAATTTATTGTTCATTCATAGGATGTAGGCATTGGACTTTAGACCAACACATATTACTTATGGTGGTGATGTGTGAGTGGGGAAGAGCAGAGCTGCAAGTACCAGGAAAAACTGAACTACATGTTAAAACTTTATTTATGTGGTTGATCCTGATTGGTAAAATTAAAAAAATAAATGTTTGTATGATACAAAAAAAGATAACGGTGACCGCGTTGGTTGTCCCACCCATTTTATTAATCTATTACAGACATAGGAGCCTTACAGAATAATTTGTGTCCCTCTAGGTACCCTGAGAGTGGCAAAGCTAACCCCCTCATTTATCACTACTCAGTAGTCTGAGAAGGAAATTTTATAATCCGGGCAAGAGCAATATTTGCATTAAACAGAAGCTTAATAACCTGGATTCATCTGATATTTTAGAAATGTTGCTCTTAATTCTACGCAGGTAAGATTAAACGTCCCACAAATGGCAAACCACAAGATTTTATAGAACAAACATAACAAAGTATAGCAGGCTGTGTAAATTGAAGTCAGTGTAGGGGTGTGACAAGTTTACTCGCACAACCACGCAAAAAAGGAATCTCAGGCTTTAGTGGGGTTTTTTTTAAACAAATATCAGATATGGTAAACCATTTTAACAATACTAAAATTATATATATATATGTATATATATATATATATATATATATATATATATATATATTCCACACAATTGTGTATTTAAGATTTAGTTGATTATAGTGTCTCTTTATGAAATTATTTTTCCATGCATGTGTTTAATTTTGTAATTACCATTGAAAATATGTGTTCAATTTGTTTTGTTTGTTTTTTTTAAAACTGGAAAGACAAAAAAGACAATAGAATGATGTGGTGCACTAGTTTGACAGGGAAACTATTGCTCGGTGCATGTTTACCTGTTAGCACCCATATATTTAATATCAGCTATAGGCACGTGCACAAGGTGCCACATTGAAATTGAAAGTAATATTGAATTATGTTCCTTTTTAAATATTTTATTTTTAATGATATAGGTATCAGGTATTTTTTTGAATAATCATGTGATGTCTGCCTTTTTTTGGAACTCTGTATTTAAGATGAAGCACATTTTTCCTTTCAGATGGCTTTCCTGGATCACAGAGGTCTGCGTCATTCTAGTCCTAAAGTCCGTAGCAGAACGACCTATCTCTTTTCACGATTTGTCAAGTCGCTTCAGTAGGTCCCCTATCTTATTTAGTATGCATGAACATTTTTGCAGCAAACCTTATTCTGTATTTCTCTGACCAGTTAAAAAGGAAACTGATGATGTGAAAGGTTTTGCCTAAATGTGAAGTGTGCTGCTTAATAGTTCATGTTTTGGTTGTAAACTACAATGTGGTTGTACTTTTAAGGATATGATGAGGAAAATAATGTATGTATTTATAAAATAATTGCTTGATTTTTAGGGTAACGCATGAAAAGTGCAAATTATGTCTGCAAATTGGAGGTGTTTTATACGTGAAAAAAATAAGCTTTTTTTGAAACTGTGGTTACTGTTCACAAAGGTTTTTTGCTAGCACCTTATCAACTTATATATTATATATTATTTTTTATCATATTTTTATCCGCTGTGTATCAACTTTTTAATACACACATTTTTAAAAAAATATATATTTTATGACCATTTATATCCACTGCAGTGTGATTCACTTTAATAGAGTTTATTAATTCGAAATTTATTTGTATATTCTATTACTCTTAATTTCTTTTGAGTCATTTATTTATCATTGCATATAATAAAATTATGTAATTTGTATACTATTGGTTATAACGTATATTTCATTTCAACAAATGTTACATTCAAGGTACACTTCTCACTTTAAATTAAACACTTTTTAGATGTTTTTTTTTCTCACACTTATAGGTTATATAAACCCTAGATATATCCCATTAATATACTCTCATGCAATTTTAATAAATATGTAAGTTTTTTTTGTATAAATCGTTAAAGGGTCTTTGATACGATCAGTGATTTTGATGCTGTACTTTAATTACTGTTAGCAGTGCTTGACTAAGGTATAGGCTGTGTTGGAATTCAGACCGGTTTACTCACAGTAAAGACAAGGAGACAAACTGGTGTTTCTGGGTTTGTTACCAAACGGATGTTATGATATCCTGTAACCTGATTGGTTACAGATTGATAGATAAAGGCCACGGCCGAAACGCGTAGATTGGCACGATTCTACCACCAAGCCACCTAAAATACCCATTTTAGGTACTCTGCAACCAAGTTAACGTAGCTATCTCTTATGCACAGAAACTCTTCATAGAAACCGGCACCCCTGCAAAAACCTTACGAAGGTGGAACTCTTGCAGTGTGGGAGGATTCTGTTTTTTCCCAAATCGTTTGGACTTTACAAAACAAAAATCCTAAAAGAGCCGGTATCTCTACAAACCCTATGAAAGTAGAAACCTTTTAAAAGTGGAAATCTATCCTGCTTGCAGACTCCAATTTATCCAGATCGTCTGGACAGTTGAACACAAAAGCCTCTACAATCTAAGTTTCTATAAAACCGGCACGCTCACAAACCCTATGAAGGTATTAACTTTGTTTCCTTAGCAGATTCCGATCTGTGAAAAACCATTAAGACACTGTTTACTAACAAGCTTTTAAAACTAGTGCTCCTCAAGACAAGCCTGCTAATACTATTAGCATTGGGATTGTAACCAGAAGAAGACAATAGCTATTGCTATTAACTTTTTTTTGCTCTGTACTACAACTTTTACCTGGTACTATAAAGGCCGAACGCACACAGCCAATCAGGTTACAGGATATCATAACATCCGTTTGGTAACAAACCCAGAAACACCAGTCTGTCTCCTTGTCTTAACTGTGAGTAAACTGGTCTGAATTCCAACACAGCTTATACCTTAGTCAAGCACTGCTAACAGTATTTAAAGTACAGCATCAAAATCACTGATCGTATCAAAGACCCTTTAACGATTTATACAAAAAAACTTACATAAGCTTTTTTTGAAACTGTGGTTACTGTTCACAAAGCTTTTTTTTTGCTAGCACCTTATCAACTTATATATTATATATTATTTTTTTATCATATTTTTATCTACAGTTTTTATCCGCTGTGTATCAACTTTTTAATACACACATTTTTAAACAATATATATTTTATGACTATTTATATCCACTGCAGTGTGATTCACTTTAATAGAGTTTATTAATTCGAAATGTATTTGTATATTCTATTACTATTAATTTCTTTTGAGTCATTTATTTATCATTGCATATAATAAAATTATGTAATTTGTATACTATTGGTTACAACGTATATTTAATTTCAACAAATGTTACAATCTTCAAGGTACACTTCTCACTTTAAATAAAACACTTTTTAGATGTGGGTTTTTTTCTCACACTTTTAGGTTATATAAACCCTAGATATATCCCATTAATATACACTCATGCAATTTTAATAAATATTTTTTTCACGTATAAAACACTTCTCCAATTTGCACACATAATTATTTGCACTTTTCATGCGTTACCCTAAAAATCAAGCAATTATTTTATAAATACATACACTATTTTCCTCATCAGTTTATCTTAGATATCAAATAGCTCCCCATACTTGTTTAATCCTTTTTTTAATTGACAATCATTTGGAGGAACATTTGTCGTTTTTGGTTTGGAGCATAATTAATTTTAATCTCTTACCTCTTGGTGCGCTCACTCTATACTTGTCTATATCACATGTACTTTTAAGGACTTCTATATTTTTAATGCTAATGCTTTTGAGGCTGCTTCATTATGAAGCCAAATTTCATACTATCCAAATACTTCACACATAACCAAAACAGTTTAAAAATGTTTATTGGCTTTTGCTAAGTTTCCCCTCCCCCCCCCCCCCTATTTAGTAAACCAATACCAAGATATAGAATATAAATAAATGTTATATCTCTCAATCTTTTTATTTTCTTTCTCGCTTTTTACCAATGGAAAATATTTACTGCAGGTTGATACTTAAAGTTGTTAACTTGCGGCTACTTTCAGATCAGAGTTTTTCCAAATTGACATCTTGGCTACTGCAACTCTTTATTTTTCTTTCAAACATTGCACTACAGTCCTTTCCTGCAGCCTATTTCCTTTTAAAGGGACAGGAAACCCCAACATGTTCTTTTGTGATTCAGTTAGAACATAACATTTTTAATCAACTTTCCAATTTATTTTGATTATCAAATTTGCTTCATTATGTTGTTATCCTTTGCTAAAGGATCACCATTGCACTACTGGCAGCTTGCTGAACACATCTAGTTAGCCAATCACGAGACAAATGTGTGCAGGCACCAATTAGCAGCAGCTCCCACTAGTGTAGGATATGTGCATATTCTTTTTCGACAAGGGATACCAAGAGAACAAAGCACAGTTGAAAATAGAAGTGAATTTAAGTCTTAAAATGAGATGCTCTATCTGAATCATGCAAGTTTAAATTTGACTTTTCCTTGCAAGATCTTTTACTAAGTAATAACATTGAAGATCTCTGAACATTGGAAAAATATAAAAAAGTGGATTACAATTAGCAACGGACAATCTGATAATTTACTTTTCTTTCATGTAATTAGCAAGAGTCCATGAGCTAGTGACGTATGGGATATACATTCCTACCAGGAGGGGCAAAGTTTCCCAAACCTTAAAATGCCTATAAATACACCCCTCACCACACCCACAATTCAGTTTTACAAACTTTGCCTCCGATGGAGGTGGTGAAGTAAGTTTGTGCTAGATTCTACGTTGATATGCGCTCCGCAGCAAGTTGGAGCCCGGTTTTCCTCTCAGCGTGCAGTGAATGTCAGAGGGATGTGAAGAGAGTATTGCCTATTTTGAATGCAGTGATCTCCTTCTACGGGGTCTATTTCATAGGTTCTCTGTTATCGGTCGTAGAGATTCATCTCTTACCTCCCTTTTCAGATCGACGATATACTCTTATATATACCATTACCTCTGCTGATTCTCATTTCAGTACTGGTTTGGCTTTCTACAAACATGTAGATGAGTGTCCTGGGGTAAGTAAATCTTATTTTCTGTGACACTCTAAAGCTATGGTTGGGCACTTTGTTTATAAAGTTCTAAATATATGTATTCAAACATTTATTTGCCTTGACTCAGAATGTTCAACTTTCCTTATTTTTCAGACAGTCAGTTTCATATTTGGGATAATGCATTTGAATTAATAATTTTTTCTTACCTTCAAAAATTTGACTCTTTTTTCCCTGTGGGCTGTTAGGCTCGCGGGGGCTGAAAATGCTTCATTTTATTGCGTCATTCTTGGCGCTGATTTTTTTGGCGCAAAAATTCTTTTCCGTTTCCGGCGTCATACGTGTCGCCGGAAGTTGCGTCATTTTTTTGACGTTATTTTGCGCCAAAAATGTCGGTGTTCCGGATGTGGCGTCATTTTTGGCGCCAAAAGGCATTTCGGCGCCAAATAATGTGGGCGTCTTGTTTGGCGCTAAAAAAAATATGGGCGTCGCTTTTGTCTCCACATTATTTAAGTCTCAT
Source organism: Bombina bombina (assembly GCF_027579735.1). NCBI lineage: Eukaryota > Metazoa > Chordata > Amphibia > Anura > Bombinatoridae > Bombina > Bombina bombina. The sequence continues at coordinate 268,240,142 of NC_069504.1, read as the reverse complement.
TATTTATTGCTTCTGGTTGCTAGAAGCTTGTTCACTGGCATTTTTTTCCCATTCCTGAAACTGTCTTTTAAGGATTTTGATCAATTTGCTTTATATGTTGTTTTTTCTATTACATATTGCAAGATGTTCCACGTTGCAACTGAGTCAGAAGTTACTTGAGGAAAATCACTGCCCGGGGCTGGAGCTACCAAGCTAAGTGTATCTGCTATAAATTTTTGGTACCTGTTTCTCCAGCTGTTGTTTGGATTGCATGTCATGACAAACTTTTTAATGCAGATAAAATTTCCTTTAGTACTGTTATATTACCTGTTGCTGTTTCGTCAACATTTAATTTTCAGAGTGTTCCTGTTAAACATAAGAGATTTTATTTTTTAAATCCATTTAGAAGGCTATGTCTGTTATTTCTCCTTCTAGTTTACATAAAAGTCTTTTAAAAACTTCTCTTTTTTCAGATGAATTTTTAAATGAACATCATCGTTCTGATACTGATAATGGTTCTTCTGGTTCAGAAGTTTCTGTCTCAGAGGTTGATGCTGTTAAATCTTTTTATTTGTTCAAGATGGAATTTATTCGTTCTTTATTTAAAGACGTATTAATTGCTTTAGATATAGAGGATTCTGGTCTTCTTGATACTAAATCTAAACGTTTAAATAAGGTTTTTTTTTAAATCTCCTGTATTTATTCCAGAAGTGTTTAATCTCCCTGATGCTTTTTCTGAAGTAATTTCCAGGGAATGGAATAATTTGGGTAATTCTTTTACTCCTTCTAAACGTTTAAGCAATTATATCCTGTGCCATCTGACAGATTAGAGTTTTTTGGGACAAAATCCCTAAGGTTTGGGGCTGTCTCTATTCCTGCTAAAATGTACTACTATTCTTACGGCAGATAGTACTAAATTTAAGGATCCTTTAGATAAGAAAATTGAATCCTTTCTAAGAAAAGTTTACTTATGTTTAGGTAATCTTCTTAGACCTGCTATATTTTTACCGGATGTTGCTGCAGCTTCATTTTTTTGGTTAGAAGTTTTAGCGCAAAAAGTAACAGATCATAATTTTATAGCATTATTTTTATTCTATAACATGCTAATAATTTTATTGGTGATACCATCTTTTGATATCATTTGAGTTGATGTCAGGTATATGTCTCTAGCTATTTTAGCTAGAAAAGCTTTATGGATTTAACTTGGAATGCTGATATGTTTTCTAAGTTAACTTTGTTTTTCCCTTTCTTTCCAGGGTAATAATCATTTTTTCGTTCTTTTTCTCATAATAAGGAACAAAAGCCTGATCCTTCATCCTCAGGAGCGGTTTCAGTTTGGAAACTATTTCCAGTTTGGAATATATCCAAGCCTTATAGAAACCTATAGTCAGCTCCTAAGTACCCATGAAGGTGCGGCCCTTTTTTCCAGTTCAGCTGGTATGGGGCAGATTACGTTTTATTCAAAGGAGTTTGGATCAATTCCGTTCTCAATCTCTGGTTTCAGAACATTGTTTCAGAAAGGTACAGAATTGGCTTCAGTTAAGGCCTCCTGCTAAGAGATTTTTTTCTTCCCGTGTCCCAGTTAACACAGCAAGGCTCAGCATTTCTGAAATGTGTTTCAGATCTAGAGTTGGCTGGAGTAATTATGCCAGTTCCAGTTCTGGAACAGGGGCTAGGGTTTTATTTTATCTCTTCATTGTACCAAAGAAGGTCAATTCCTTCAGACCAGTTCCGGATCTATCAATATTGAATCGTTATGTATACCAACATTCAAGATGGTTACTGTAGGACTATTCTGCCTTTTGTTTAGCAAGGGCATTTTATGTCTACAATAGTTTTGCAGGATGTGTATCTGCATATTCCGATTCATTCAGATCACTTTTAGTGTTTGAGGTTCTCTTTTTAGACAAGCATTACCAGTTTTGTGGCTCTACTGTTTGGCCTAGCCTCAGTTCCAAGAATTTTTTTCAAAGATTCTCGGTGCCCTTCTTGCTGTATTCAGAGAACAGGGTTTTGGTATTTCCTTATTTGGACGATTATCTTGGTATTTGCTCAGTCTTCTCATTCGAAGAATCTCATGCGATTCGACTTGTGTTGTTTCTTCAAGATCATGGTTGGAGGATCAATTTACCAAAAAGTTCATTGATTCCTCAGTCAAGGGTAACCTTCTGGGTTTCCAGATAGATTCAGTGTCCATGACTCTGTCTTTAACAGACAAGAGACGTCTAAATTGTTTTCAGCTTGTCGAAACCTTCAGTCACAATCATTCCCTTCGGTAACCTTATGCATGGAAATTCTAGGTCTTATGACTGCTGCATTGGACGCAATCCCCTTTGCTTGTTTTTCACATGCGACCTCTTCAGCTCTGTATGCTGAATCAATGGTGCAAGGATTACACAAAGATATTTCAATTTATATCTTTAAAACCGATTGTTCGACACTCTCTAACATGGTGGACAGATCACCATCGTTTAATTCAGGGGGCTTCTTTTGTGCTTCCGACCTGGACTGTAATTTCAACAGATACAAGTCTCACAGGTTGGGGAGCTGTGTGGGGATCTCTGTCGGCACAAGGAGTTTGGGAATCTCAGGAGGTGAGATTACCGATAAATATTTTGGAACTCCGTGCAATTTTCAGAGCTCTTCAGTTTTGGCCTCTTCTGTAGAGAGAATCGTTCATTTGTTTTCAGACAGACAATGTCACAACTGTGGCATATATCATCAAGGAGCGACTCACAGTCCTCTGGCTATGAAAGAAGTATCTCGAATTTTTTTGGTTTGGGCGGACTCCAGCTCCTGTCTAATCTCTGCGGTTCATATCCCAGGTGTAGACAATTGGGAAGCGGATTATCTCAGTCGCCAAACGTTGCATCCGGGCGAATGGTTTCTTCACCCAGAGGTATTTCTTCAGGTTGTTCAAATGTGGGAACTTCCAGAAATAGATCTGATGGCGTCTCATCTAAACAAGAAACTTCCCAGATATCTGTCCAGATCCCGGGGTCCTTAGGCGGAGGCAGTGGATGCATTATCACTTCCTTGGAAGTATCATCCTGTCTATATCTTTCCGCCTCTAGTTCTTCTTCCAAGAGTAATCTCCAAGATTCTGAAGGAATGCTCGTTTGTTCTGCTGGTAGCTCCGGCATGGCCTTACAGGTTTGGTATGCGGATCTTGTCCGGATGGCCTCTTGCCAGCCGTGGACTCTTCCGTTAGACCAGACCTTCTGTCACAAGGTCCTTTTTTTCCATCAGGATCTGAAATCTTTCAATTTAAAGGTATGGCGATTGAACGCTTGATTCTTGGTCAAAGAGGTTTCTCTGACTCTGTGATTAATACTATGTTACAGGCTCGTAAATCTGTATCTAGAGAGATATATTATAGAGTCTGGAAGACTTATATTTTTTGGTGTCTTTCTCATCTTTTTTCTTGGCATTCTTTTAGAATACCGAGAATTTTACAGTTTCTTCAGGATGGTTTAGATAAGGGTTTGTCTGCAAGTTCCTTGAAAGGACAAATCTCTGCTCTTTCTGTTCTTTTTCACAGAAAGATTGCTATTCTTCCTGATATTTATTGTTTTGTACAAGCTTTGGTTCGTATAAAACCTGTCATTAAGTCAATTTCTCCTCCTTGGAGTTTGAATTTGGTTCTGGGAGCTCTTCAAGCTCCTCCCTTTGAACCTATGCATTCATTGGTCATTAAATTACTTTCTTGGAAAGTTTTTTGTTCCTTTTGGCCATCTCTTCTGCCAGAAGAGTTTCTGAATTATCTGCTCTTTCTTGTGAGTCTCCTTTTCTGATTTTTCATCAGGATGAGGCGGTGTTGCGAACTTCTTTTGAATTTTTACCTAAAGTTGTGAATTCCAACAACATTAGTAGAGAAATTGTGGTTCCTTCATTATGTCCTAATCCTAAGAATTCTAAGGAGAAATCATTGCATTCTTTGAATGTTGTTAGAGCTTTGAAATATTATGTTGAAGCTACTAAGTCTTTCCGAAAGACTTCTAGTCTATTTGTTATCTTTTCCGGTTCTAGAAAAGGCCAGAAAGCTTCTGCCATTTCTTTGGCATCTTGGTTGAAATCCTTTAATTCATCTTGCCTATGTTGAGTCGGGTAAAACTCCGCCTCAGAGGATTACAGCTCATTCTACCAGGTCAGTTTCTACTTCCTGGGCGTTTAGGAATGAAGCTTCGGTTGATCACATTTGCAAAGTTGCAACTTGGTCCTCTTTGCATATTTTTACTAAATTCTACCATTTTGATGTATTTTCTTCTTCTGAAGCAGTTTTTGGTAGAAAAGTATTTCAGGCAGCAGTTTCAGTCTGAATCTTCTGCTTATGTTTTTTATTAAACTTTATTTTGGGTGTGGATTATTTTCAGCAGGAATTGGCTGTCTTTATTTTATCCCTCCCTCTCTAGTGACTCTTGTGTGGAAAGATCCACATCTTGGGTAGTCATTATCCCATACGTCACTAGCTCATGGACTCTTGCTAATTACATGAAAGAAAACATAATTTATGTAAGAACTTACCTGATAAATTCATTTCTTTCATATTAGCAAGAGTCCATGAGGCCCACCCTTTTTTGTGGTGGTTATGATTTTTTTGTATAAAGCACAATTATTCCAATTCCTTATTTTATATGCTTTCGCTCTTTTCTTATCACCCCACTTCTTGGCTATTCGTTAAACTGAATTGTGGGTGTGGTGAGGGGTGTATTTATAGGCATTTTGAGGTTTGGGAAACTTTGCCCCTCCTGGTAGGATTGTATATCCCATACGTCACTAGCTCATGGACTCTTGCTAATATGAAAGAAATGAATTTATCAGGTAAGTTCTTACATAAATTATGTTATTTTTAGAACTGAGAAATAAGTAATCTTACTCAGTTCTACAGCTTTTTTCTATTTGCAGTTTTATCGTGTTTGTAAAATTGTTAATTTTGCATGTTCTCAGCTTTGCTCCACATTACTTTTGTGGGAAATGCATTAAATACCTCCTTTGCAGGTCCTGGTTGTATTACAACAAAGCTTCCCAGGCGTTAAGTGAAACCTTTTTTAATTTCTTTTATCAGATTTACCTAATGTTCTGGCTATCCTTTGAAAAGCATACCTAGGTAGTCTCAGAGCTAGCGGGTGATGTCTACATACATATGACTCACTGGTTCACCAGATGTTTATCTAGCTCCCACTGTATTACTTCTATAGAACTTTCATGAAGCTTTGCAGGGGTTTAACAGTGCAATAATAAAATGCTCAACCATATTAGTACTTTTGTTTTTTCTTTGCACTTTTATATTCCTTTAAATGAAATGGGTTTCTAATGCTGTGGTCTAATTGTATCAATTTTAAAAGCTATATGCAGTAAATAAGCAGTTTTTAAGGTCAAAACTATTCTAGTCTATTAGAAAATAATGCTATTAAAGGGATTTGAAACAAGTTCTCTCTCATGGTTCAGATAGAGCATGCGATTTTAAACAACTTTCTAACTTCTATTCATTTTTCCTTGGTATCTTTTGTTGAAAAGCAGGGACGTATGCTTAGGAGCCGGCCCATTTTTGGAGCACTATATGACAGCAGTTTTGCTAGAACATTATCTATTTGCAAGAGCACTAGATCTCAGCACTATTTCCTGCCATGTAGTGCTATAGATGCCTACTTCAGTATCTCTTCAACAGAGAATATCCTGCGAAAGAAGCAAATTTGATAATATAAGTAAATTGGAAGCTTTTTTTTTAATGGCTTGCTCAGTCTGAATTACACAAGAACATGTTTTAGTTTCTTATCCCTTGTTTTCGAGTGGCTTCATACTGTGCATATTCTGCCAATACTTACTATTCCGAGATTGACAGCAAGATTCCAGCCCAGAACACTTTGAGTAGCCTTTTGCTTAATTTGTTTTTATTTCAAAAGCCTTCCGTTCTTTATCTTATGTTGTCTGACTTTATTTATTATGTTTGTGCTTGCTCACTTTAAATGAGGAAAACATAATTATTTCCTGGTTTAAAATCAATATAATTGACACCTTAAAGGTACAGTATACACTCATTTTTATATAACTGCATGTAATAGACACTACTATAAAGAATAAGATGCACAGATACTGATATCAAAATCCAGTATAAAACTGTTTAAAAACTTACTTAGAAGTTCTTAGTTTAGTTCTGTTGAAAAGGTAGCTGGAAAGCCCACTGCAAGTGGGAAATAAGACACTCCCCCCCCCCCCTTCTTTTGCATATGAAAAGGCCCTTTACACAAACAGGAGCAAGCTGGAGAAGGTAGCTGACGGTATTCACATAAAACTTTGGGGCTTGGTTAGGAGTCTGAAAATCAGAGCAATGTTATTTAAAAATAAGCAAAACTATACATTTTTTTAAAAAACAACTTTATGAGCTATATAAATAGATATACAAAACATTTATGCAAAGAAAAAATGTGTATAATGTCCCTTTAAGTAGGAAAACTTTTAAAGTATACAACTTAAATGCATTCACCAAAATGATTACTGATTGCAATTAAGTGCTTGATGTCTAGAAAATATTTTTTTATAACATTCCACATCTTTACCCAATCCACATTTGAATGGTTTAGCTAATTCAGAGGGCAGCATCTCTTCTTGATTAGAATGCCATAAAAGGAAGCTGGCAAGTTCTAATGGCATGGAACAGTGGCCATTTCTTATTTATAGATATGTATCTCTGAAGGAACCGTTTAGGATCAGTTCTCACACTTTGCAAGTCTTTTGAAGGTATATTTTCCCCCTTTTTTTGTACCTTTTTGCTGTATATAGTGAGCAGCTATAGATTTTAGGTTTAATATTGGTGCATGTAATAAAACTGCATAACCAACATGTATAAAATGATTTTTCTCTTGTAAGGTGTATCCAGTCCACGGATCATCCATTACTTGTGGGATATTCTCATTCCCAACAGGAAGTTGCAAGAGGACACCCACAGCAGAGCTGTAATATAGCTGCTCCCCTAACTGTCATAGCTAGTCATTCTCTTGCAACTCTCAAGCTAGGACGTTGTAGGAGAGAGTGGTTAAATATTCTTCAATCAAAAGTTTGTTATTTTTAAATAGTACCGGAGTTGTGCTATTTTATCTCAGGCAGTAAATAGAAGAAGAATCTGCCTGAGGTTTCTATGATCTTAGCAGGTTGTAACTAAGATCCATTGCTGTTCTCACATATGTCTGAGGGGATTACACAGATGAGGTAAAACTTCAGCGAGAGAATGGCTTGCAGTTTATTCTGCTATCAGGTATGTGCAGTTATAATTTTTTTCTAGAGATGGAAAACACTAAAAAATGCTGCTGATACCGGATTAATGTAAGTTAAGCCTGAATACAGTGATTTAATAACGACTGGTATGCTTACTTCCAGGGGTAATACCCTTATGATATTGCAATATAAAACGTTTGCTGGCATGTTTAATTGTTTGTATATATGCTTTGGTGATAAAACTTTATTGGGGCCTATTTTTTTTCCACATGGCTGGCTTAAATTTAAACTAGAAACAGTTTTCCTGAGGCTTTCCACTGTTGTAGTATAAAAGTTACAGTTGGTGCAGTTAAAATTACAAACTGTGACATCCAGCTTCCCTCAAAGGCCCTCTGAATGCTATAGGACATATCTCTAAAGGGCCCAAAGGCTTTCCAAAGTCGTTTATTGGGGAAGGTAGGGCCACAGCTTGCTGTGGCAGTTGGTTGTGACTGTTAAAAAAAAGTATTTCTTTTTTTGATCCGTTTTTTGAACTAAGGGGTTAATCATCCATTTGCAAGTGGGTGCAATGCTCTGTTAGCCTATTATACACAATGTAAAAATTTCGTTTGATTTACTGCTTTTTTTCACTGTTTTTCAAATTCTGAAGGGGGAAGTTATGCCGACTAACTTTCCCCACGTGTTAGACCCTTTGACTCCCGCTTAAGGGATTCGCGCTCAAATTACGCCAAGTACATCTAGGGCGCCCATAGCGTTTACTTTACAAGACATGGCAGCAGTCATGGATAATACACTGTCAGCGGTATTAGCCAGACTACCTGAACTTAAAGGTAAGCGAGATAGCTCTGGGGTGAGACAAAATGCAGAGCATACTGACGCTTTAAGAACCATGTCTGATACTGCCTCACAATATGCAGAAGCTGAGGAAAGAGAGCTTCAGTCAGTGGGTGATGTTAATGACTCAGGAAAGAGACCTGATTCTAATATTTCTACATTTAAATTTAAGCTTGAACACCTCCGCGTGTTGCTTAGGGAGGTTTTAGCTGCTCTGAATGACTGTGATACCATTGCAGTGCCAGAGAAATTGTGTAGACTGGATAAATACTTTGCAGTGCCGGTGTGTACTGATGTTTTTCCAAATACCTAAAAGGTTTACAGAAATTATTAATAAGGAATGGGATAGACCAGGTGTGCCGTTCTCTTCCCCTCCTATTTTTAGAAAAATGTTTCCAATAGATGCCACCACACGGGACTTATGGCAGACAGTCCCTAAGGTGGAGGGAGCAGTTTCTACTCTAGTAAAGCGTACTACAATCCCTGTCGAGGACAGTTGTGCTTTTTTTTTTTTTTTTTTTTTTAGATCCAATGGATAAAAAATTAGAGGTTACCTTAAGAAAATATTTATTCAACAAGGTTTTCTTTCATGTAATTAGCAAGAGTCCATGAGCTAGTGACGTATGGGATATACATTCCTACCAGGAGGGGCAAAGTTTCCCAAACCTCAAAATGCCTATAAATACACCCCTCACCACACCCACAATTCAGTTTTACAAACTTTGCCTCCTATGGAGGTGGTGAAGTAAGTTTGTGCTAGATTCTACGTTGATATGCGCTCCGCAGCAGGTTGGAGCCCGGTTTTCCTCTCAGCGTGCAGTGAATGTCAGAGGGATGTGAGGAGAGTATTGCCTATTTGAATTCAATGATCTCCTTCTACGGGGTCTATTTCATAGGTTCTCTGTTATCGGTCGTAGAGATTCATCTCTTACCTCCCTTTTCAGATCGACGATATACTCTTATATATATACCATTATCTCTGCTGATTTTCGTTTCAGTACTGGTTTGGCTTTCTACAACATGTAGATGAGTGTCCTGGGGTAAGTAAGTCTTATTTTCTGTGACACTCTAAGCTATGGTTGGGCACTTTTTTATAAAGTTCTAAATATATGTATTCAAACATTTATTTGCCTTGACTCAGGATGTTCAACATTCCTTATTTTCAGACAGTCAGTTTCATATTTGGGATAATGCATTTGAATAAAACAATTTTTTTCTTACCTTAAAATTTGACTTTTCCCTGTGGGCTGTTTGGCTCGCGGGGGCTGAAAATGCTTCATTTTATTGCGTCATTCTTGGCGCGGACTTTTTTGGCGCAAATTTTTTTATCTGTTTGGAAACCATCTCCAGTCTGGAATAAATCCAAGCCTTTTAGAAAATCAAAGCCAGCTCCTAAGTCCACATGAAGGTGCGGCCCTCATTCCAGCTCAGCTGGTAGGGGGCAGATTACGTTTTTTCAAAGGAATTTGGATCAATTCCGTTCACAATCTTTGGATTCAGAATATTGTTTCAGAAGGGTACAGAATTGGCTTCAAGATAAGGCCTCCTGCAAAGAGATTTTTTCTTTCCCGTGTCCCAGTAAATCCAGCGAAGGCTCAAGCATTTCTGAAATGTGTTTCAGATCTAGAGTTGGCTGGAGTAATTATGCCAGTTCCAGTTCTGGAACAGGGACTGGGGTTTTATTCAAATCTCTTCATTGTACCAAAGAAGGAGAATTCCTTCAGACCAGTTCTGGATCTAAAAATATTGAATAGTTATGTAAGGATACCAACATTCAAAATGGTAACTGTAAGGACTATCCTGCCTTTTGTTCAGCAAGGGCATTATATGTCTACAATAGATTTACAGGATGCATATCTGCATATTCCGATTCATCCAGATCACTATCAGTTTCTGAGATTCTCGTTCCTAGACAAGCATTACCAGTTTGTGGCTCTACCGTTTGGCCTAGCAACAGCTCCAAGAATTTTTACAAAGTTTCTCTGTGCCCTTCTGTCTGTAATCAGAGAACAGGGTATTGTGGTATTTCCTTATTTGGACGATATCTTGGTACTTGCTCAGTCTTCACATTTTAGCAGAAGCTCATACGAATCGACTTGTGTTGTTTCTTCAAGATCATGGTTGGAGGATCAATTTACTAAAAAGTTCATTGATTCCTCAGACAAGGGTAACCTTTTTGGGTTTCCAGATAGATTCAGTGTCCATGACTCTGTCTTTAACAGACAAGAGATGTCTAAAATTGATATCAGCTTGTCGAAACCTTCAGTCGCATCGGACGCGATCCCCTTTACTCTTTTTCACATGCGAACTCTTCAGTTCTGTATGCTGAACCAGTGGTGCAGGGATTACACAAAGATATCTCAATTAATATCTTTAAAACCGATTGTACGACACTCTCTGACGTGGTGGACAGATCACCATCGTTTAGTTCAGGGGGCTTCTTTTGTTCTTCCGACCTGGACTGTAATCTCAACAGATGCAAGTCTTACAGGTTGGGGAGCTGTGTGGGGGTCTCTGACGGCACAAGGGGTTTGGGAATCTCAGGAGGTGAGATTACCGATCAATATTTTGGAACTCCGTGCAATTTTCAGAGCTCTTCAGTCTTGGCCTCTTCTGAAGAGAGAATCGTTCATTTGTTTTCAGACAGACAATGTCACAACTGTGGCATACATCAATCATCAAGGAGGGACTCACAGCCCTCTGGCTATGAAAGAAGTATCTCGAATTCTGGTTTGGGCGGAATCCAGCTCCTGTCTAGTTTCTGCGGTTCATATCCCAGGTATAGACAATTGGGAAGCGGATTATCTCAGTCTCCAAACGTTGCATCCGGGCGAATGGTCTCTTCACCCAGAGGTATTTCTTCAGATTGTCCAAATGTGGGGACTTCCAGAAATAGATCTGATGGCCTCTCATCTAAACAAGAAACTTCCCAGGTATCTGTCCAGATCCAGGGATCCTCAAGCGGAAGCAGTGGATGCATTGTCACTTCCTTGGAAGTATTATCCTGCTTATATCTTTCCGCCTCTAGTTCTTCTTCCAAGAGTGATCTCCAAGATTCTGAAGGAATGCTCGTTTGTTCTGCTGGTAGCTCCGGCATGGCCTCACAGGTTTTGGTATGCGGATCTTGTCCGGATGGCCTCTTGCCAACCGTGGACTCTTCCGTTAAGACCAGACCTTCTGTCGCAAGGTCCTTTTTTCCATCAGGATCTCAAATCCTTAAATTTAAAGGTATGGAGATTGAAGGCTTGATTCTTGGTCAAAGAGGTTTCTCTGACTCTGTGATTAATACTATGTTACAGGCTCGTAAATCTGTATCTAGGGAGATATATTATAGAGTCTGGAAGACTTATATTTCTTGGTGTCTTTCTCATCATTTTTCTTGGCATTCTTTTAGAATTCCGAGAATTTTACAGTTTCTTCAGGATGGTTTGGATAAAGGTTTGTCTGCAAGTTCCTTGAAAGGACAAATCTCTGCTCTTTCTGTTCTTTTTCACAGAAAGATTGCTAATCTTCCTGATATTCATTGTTTTGTACAAGCTTTGGTTCGTATTAAACCTGTCATTAAGTCAATTTCTCCTCCTTGGAGTTTGAATTTGGTTCTGGGGGCTCTTCAAGCTCTTCCGTTTGAACCTATGCATTCATTGGACATTAAATTACTTTCTTGGAAAGTTTTGTTCCTTTTGGCCATCTCTTCTGCCAGAAGAGTTTCTGAATTATCTGCTCTTTCTTGTGAGTCTCCTTTTCTGATTTTTCATCAGGATAAGGCGGTGTTGCGAACTTCTTTTGAATTTTTACCTAAGGTTGTGAATTCCAACAACATTAGTAGAGAAATTGTGGTTCCTTCATTATGTCCTAATCCTAAGAATTCTAAGGAGAAATCATTGCATTCTTTGGATGTAGTTAGAGCTTTGAAATATTATGTTGAAGCTACTAAGAATTTCCGAAAGACTTCTAGTCTATTTATTATCTTTTCCGGTTCTAGGAAAGGTCAGAAGGCTTCTGCCATTTCTTTGGCATCTTGGTTGAAATCTTTAATTCATCATGCTTATGTCGAGTCGGGTAAAACCTCAAAGGATTACAGCTCATTCTACTAGGTCAGTTTCTACTTCCTGGGCATTTAGGAATGAAGCTTCGGTTGATCAGATTTGCAAAGCAGCAACTTGGTCTTCTTTGCATACTTTTACTAAATTCTACCATTTTGATGTGTTTTCTTCTTCTGAAGCTGTTTTTGGTAGAAAAGTACTTCAGGCAGCTGTTTCAGTTTGAATCTTCTGCTTATGTTTTCAGTTTTTTTCATTATAAAATTTAATCTTTATTTTGGGTGTGGATTATTTTTCAGCGGAATTGGCTGTCTTTATTTTATCCCTCCCTCTCTAGTGACTCTTGCGTGGAAAGATCCACATCTTGGGTAGTCATTATCCCATACGTCACTAGCTCATGGACTCTTGCTAATTACATGAAAGAAAACATAATTTATGTAAGAACTTACCTGATAAATTCATTTCTTTCATATTAGCAAGAGTCCATGAGGCCCACCCTTTTTGTGGTGGTTATGATTTTTTTGTATAAAGCACAATTATTCCAATTCCTTATTTTTTATGCTTTTGCACTTTTTTCTTATCACCCCACTTCTTGGCTATTAGTTAAACTGATTTGTGGGTGTGGTGAGGGGTGTATTTGTAGGCATTTTGAGGTTTGGGAAACTTTGCCCCTCCTGGTAGGAATGTATATCCCATACGTCACTAGCTCATGGACTCTTGCTAATATGAAAGAAATGAATTTATCAGGTAAGTTCTTACATAAATTATGTTTTATCCTACAGCCCCTTGCATGCATTGCCCCTGTCACTGCTGCTGCGGCGGCGTACTGGTTTGAGTCTCTGGAAGAGGCTTTACAGGTAGCGACTCAATTGGATGACATACTTGGCAAACTTAGAGCAATTAAGCTAGCCAATTCTTTTATTCTGATGCCATTGTTCATTTGACTAAACTAACGGCTAAGAATTCTGGTTTTGCTATACAGGCGCGCAGAGCGCTATGGCTTAGATCATGGTCAGCTGACGTGACTTCAAAATCTAAGCTACTTAACATTTCCTTCAAGGGGCAGACCCTATTCGGGCCTGGTTTGAAGGAGATTATTGCTGATATCACTGGAGGAAAAGGTCATGCCCTTCCTCAGGACAGGTCCAAATCTAGGGCCAAACAGTCAAATTTTCGTGCCTTTCGAAACTTCAAGGCAGGTGCGGCATCAACTTCCTCTAATGCTAAACAAGAGGGAACTTTTGCTCAATCCAAGACGGTCTGGAGACCAATCCAGACCTGGAAAAAAGGTAAGCAGGCCAAAAAGCCTGCTGCTGCCTCTAAGACAACATGAAGGAACGGCCCCCTATCCGGTTACGGATCTAGTAGGGGGCAGACTTTCATTCTTCGCCCAGGCGTGGGCAAGAGATGTTCAGGATCCCTGGCCGTTGTAAATTATATCCCAGGGATATCTCCTGGACTTCAAAGTTTCCCCCCCAAAAGGGAGATTTCACCTTTCACAATTATCTGCAAACCAGATAAAGAGAGAGGCATTCTTACACTGTGTACGAGACCTCCTAGTTATGGGAGTGATCCATCCAGTTCCAAAGGAGGAACAGGGACAGGGTTTTTACTCAAATCTGTCTGTGGTTCCCAAAAAAGAGGGAACCTTCAGACCAATTTTGGATCTAAAGTTCTTAAACAAATTCCTCAAAGTTCCATCATTCAAGATGGAAACTATTCGTACCATCCTACCAATGATCCAGGAGGGTCAATATATGACTACAGTGGATCTAAAGGATGCTTATATTCACATTCCGATACACAAAGATCATCATCGGTTTCTCAGGTTTGCCTTTCTAGACAGGCATTACCAGTTTGTAGCTCTTCCCTTTGGATTAGCTACAGCCCCAAGAATCTTTACAAAGGTTCTAGGGTCGCTTCTGGCTGTCCTAAGGCCGCGGGGCATAGCAGTAGCCCCTTATTTAGACATCCTGATACAGGCGTCAAACTTCCAAATTGCCAAGTCTCATACGAACGTAGTACTGGCATTTCTGAGGTCGCATGGGTGGAAAATGAACGGGGAAAAGAGTTCTCTATCCCCACTCACAAGAGTTTCCTTTCTAGGGACTCTGATAGATTCTGTAGAAATGAAAATTTACCTGACGGAGTCCAGGTTATCAAAGCTTCTAAATTCCTGCTGGGTTCTTCATTCCATTCCGCGCCCTTCGGTGGCTCAGTGTATGGAAGTAATCGGCTTAATGGTAGCGGCAATGGACATAGTGCCGTTTGCACGCTTACATCTCAGACCGCTGCAACTATGCATGCTCAGTCAGTGGAACGGGGATTAAACAGATTTGTCCCCTCAACTGAATCTGGACCAAGAGTCCAGGGATTCTCTTCTTTGCTAGCTATCTCGGGTCCATCTGTCCAAAGGTATGACCTTTCGCAGGCCAGATTGGACAATTGTAACAACAGATGCCAGCCTTCTAGGTTGGGGTGCAATCTGCAATTCCCTGAAGGTTTAGGGATCGTGGACTCAGGAGGAGTCTCTCCTTCCAATAAATATTCTGGAACTAAGAGCGATATTCAATGCTCTTCAGGCTTGGCCTCAGTTAGCAACTCTGAGGTACATCAGATTTCAGTCGGACAACGTCACGACTGTAGCTTACATCAACCATCAAGGGGGAACAAGAAGTTCCCTAGCGATGTTAGAAGTTTCAAAAATAATTCGCTGGGCAGAGATTCACTCTTGCCACCTATCAGCTATCCATATCCCAGGTGTAGAGAACTGGGAGGCGGATTTTCTAAGTCGTCAGACTTTTCATCCGGGAGAGTGGGAACTCCATCCGGAGGTTTTTGCACAACTGATTCATCGTTGGGGCAAACCAGAACTGGATCTCATGGCATCTCGCCAGAACGCCAAGCTTCCGTGTTACGGATCCAGGTCCAGGGATCCCAAGGCGACACTGATAGATGCTCTAGCAGCGCCCTGGTCTTTCAACCTGGCTTATGTGTTTCCACCGTTTCCTCTGCTCCCTCGACTGATTGCCAAGATCAAGCAGGAGAGAGCATCGGTGATTCTGATAGCACCTGCGTGGCCGTGCAGGACCTGGTATGCAGATCTAGTGGACATGTCATCCTTTCCACCATGGTCTCTGCCTCTGAGACAGGACCTTCTACTTCAGGGTCTTTTCAACCATCCAAATCTAATTTCTCTGAGGCTGACTGCCTGGAGATTGAACGCTTGATTTTATCAAAGCGTGGCTTCTCCGAGTCAGTTATTGATACCTTAATACAGGCACGAAAGCCTGTCACCAGGAAAATTTAACATAGGATATGGCGTAAATATCTTTATTGGTGTGAATCCAAGGGTTACTCATGGAGTAAGGTCAGGATTCCCAGGATATTATCTTTTCTCCAAGAAGGTTTGGAAAAAGGATTGTCAGCTAGTTCCTTAAAGGGACAGATTTCTGCTCTGTCTATTCTTTTGCACAAGCGTCTGGCAGATGTTCCAGACGTTCAGGCATTTTGTCAGGCTTTAGTTAGAATCAAGCCCGTGTTTAAACCTGTTGCTCCACCATGGAGCTTAAATTTGGTTCTTAAGGTTCTTCAAGGAGTTACGTTTGAACCTCTTCATTCCATAGATATCAAACTTTTATCTTGGAAAGTTCTGTTTTTGGTAGCTATTTCCTCGGCTCGTAGAGTCTCTGAGCTATCTGCCTTATAATGTGATTCTCCTTATCTGATTTTTTTATACGGATAAGGTAGTCCTGCGTACCAAACCTGGGTTCTTACCTAAGGTGGTATCTAACAAGAATATCAATCAAGAGATTGTTGTTCCATCCTTGTGTCCTAATCCTTCTTCGAAGAAGGAACGTCTATTACACAATCTGGACGTGGTCCGTGTTTTAAAGTTTTACTTACAAGCTACTAAAATTTTCATCAAACATCTGCTTTGTTTGTTGTCTACTCTGGACAGAGGAGAGGTCAAAAGGCTTCGGCAACCTCTCTTTCTTTTTGGCTAAGAAGCATAATCCGCTTAGCCTATGAGACTGCTGGACAGCAGCCTCCTGAAAGGATTACAGCTCATTCCACTAGAGCTGTGGCTTTCCACTTGGGCCTTTAAAAATGAGGCTTCTGTTGAACAGTTTTGCAAGGCGGCGACTTGGTCTTCGCTTCATACTTTTTCAAAATTTTACAAATTTGATACTTTTGCTTCTTCGGAGGCTATATTTGGGAGAAAGGAACCACTGCCTGTAAAACCTTCCATTTAAGTACCTGCCTTGTCCCTCCCTTCATCCGTGTACTTTAGCTTTGGTATTGGTATCCCACAAGTAATGGATGATCCATGGACTGGATACACCTTACAAGAGAAAACACAATTTATGCTTACCTGATAAATTTATTTCTCTTGTGGTGTATCCAGTCCACGGCCCGCCCTGTCATTTTAAGGCAGGTAATTTTTAAATTTAAACTACAGTAACCACTGCACCCTATGGTTCCTCCTTTCTCGGCTTGTTTTCGGTCGAATGACTGGCTATGACGGTTAGGGGAGGAGCTATATTACAGCTCTGCTGTGGGTGTCCTCTTGCATCTTCCTGTTGGGAATGAGAATATCCCACAAGTAATGGATGATCAGTGGACTGGATACACCACAAGAGAAAAATAAATTTATCAGGTAAGCATAAATTGTGTTTTTAATTGTATAACTTTAAATGTATCTAAACTGAAATTTTTTCAGAGATTAGTATAATTTATGAATTAAACCCATTTCTTTCTTATGACACGGTGAGTCCACGGGATCATCAATTACTGTTGTGAATATCACTCCTGGCCAGCAGGAGGACGCAAAGAGCACCACAGCAGAGCTGTTAAGTATCACTTCCCTTCCCACAAACCCCTGTCATTCTCTTTGCCTCTAGTGCAAGGAGGAGGTGAAGTAATTAGGTGTCCTGATGAATTTCTACAATCAAAATAAAAAAATAAAATCTTGAAGTCAGGGCAGGATTGCTCTGATCTTCCATCACAATCTGGTTATAGCTGTACTCCACATTAGTCTCTTCAGCAGGGCTGTGGTAGCTTTAAAGTAAGGAAAACGCAGCAAAGCACACTTTACAAGTTCCTATCATTGTTGTTGCCCATGGTATAGAAAGCCTGAGTAGGTTTACTGTCTTTCTTTTCTCTACAGATCTCTGTGAGGAGTGGCATCCTCTCATATCAGGTAGGCTATCCTCCTGCCGGACGGCTAGACTACAGGTAAGTGCCTTTTCATCTTCTGGGTGGGAGACTGGCACTAAGAGGGTTAAGGAGCCTTCTCTGCAATTTTATGTGGGACAGATATATCCTTTAGAGGATATTTTAGGCAGGATGTGGGCAATGTTGACAGGAGACTAGGGGTTAATAAGAGATCCCCTGATTATCTGGGTTCATAACTACATGGCTTTATGTGATCACAGTATCAGCTTTTTTTGTGTAGTGCATTACACTGTTATTCTGCTGCGTATTTTGATGGCGGTTTCCTAGCATAAGTTACCGCCACACTGCCTTGTGAGTAGGAGCAGTCTTAGAGTTCACCGATACTGTACTTGCTTAGCACAGGATTAAGCTGACTTTTTTGATGGCTTGGTCGCATGGTAGAAAGAAGCGCAATGTTAAAAAAACAAAGTTGCGCACTTGATTCCCATGCTGTAATGTGCTTCCGCCTCCTTCACTGAGTAGGAGTTGAGGCGTCATTTTGTTTTTTTGCCGGGTCCGGTCATGTGACCCGCCTCTGTCTCATCCGGCTGAGAACAGAGCTTATTTGCCTTTCTTTCTTGCAAGGTGTATCCAGTCCACGGATTCATCCTTACTTGTGAGATATTCTCATTCCCTACAGGAAGTGGCAAAGAGAGCACACAGCAGAGCTGTCCATATAGCTCTGGCTCCGCACCCCAGTCATTCTCTTTGCCGCTCTAACAAGTAGCATCTCCACGGGAGGGTAAAGTGAATGTGGTGGTAGATTTGTAGTTTTTATATCTTCAATCAAAAGTTTGTTTTTTTTAAATAGTACCGGTTTGTGCTATTTACTCTCTGGCAGAAATAGGATGAAGAATTCTGCTGAGAGGAAAACGATTTTAGCATGTTGTAACTAAAATCCATTGCTGTTCCCACACAGGACTGAGGAGTACAAGAAAACTTCAGTTGGGGGGAACAGTTTTCATTAACTGCTTTGAGGTATGTTTCAGTCATCTTTTTTCTAGTCAAGACAAGATAATGCTAGAAGACTGACAAGATTCCCCATGTGGGAAGGGTAAGCCATGTTCTGAAACTTAGTATAGAACTAGAGGCTTATTTAAGTGGGCTCAATAGACTGGTTATCACTTTAACAGTGCAGCCGATTATTTTGTTTAGAAAAATACTCTTTATTGACACTTTTAAGCACTTTTGAGGTGTTTTTTGGGGTTTTATTCCACATGGTATTATTTTAAGTCACCTAAAATGGGTTCTGAAGGCCCCACAGCTGTGGAGTGGGAGGGGCCTAATTTTGCACCTCAGTTGCGCAGTTTATTCTGACAAGATTTCCCTGCATGCTGCTTCACATGGGTCCAGAGACTGCTTAAGGACTTCAGGAGGCTGGATTTTATCAAATTCAATCCTTAAGGGAAGGTAGGGCCACAGCAGGCTGCTTTGGCAAGGTGCTGTAGTTTATTAACCGGTTGTTTGCTTTAGGCGTCTCCGGTTTTGGCATTAAAGGGTTAATCAGGCTGAAACTTGCTGTGCAATCATATCAAAGCATTAGGCACATACTGTAAAAATTTCAAGAGATTTGGTTCATTTTTCAGTTTTGTAAAATTGTGTGCGCTTTTATTATCTTAAAGGCACAGTACCATTTATTGCAAATTGTATTTTTTATTGCATAAAGTGTTTTTCCAAGCCTGCTTGTGTATAATACCAATCTGTTAAACATGTCTGACACTAAGGAAAAGCCTTGCTCTGTGTTCAGAAGCCATGGTGGAACCCCCACTCAAAGTGTCCCAAGTGCACTAATGTGTCTATACACTTTAAAGATCATATTGTGTCACTTAAAAATATAGCCCTAGATGATTCTTTGACTGAAGGTAATGAGGATAGTCCGCCGTCCTCTCCCCATGTGTCATCACCAGTTACGCCCGCTCAAGCGATACCTAGTACCTCTAGTGCATTAGCACCTATTACATATCAACAACTGGCGGCAGTCATGGATAATTCCCTTGCGGCCTTTCTATCCAAACTGCCAGTTTTCCCTAAAAAGCGCAACAGCTCTGTTTTGAGAACAGATGAGGAGCAGTCGGAAGCTTTGGGAGGTTTATCTGTTGTACCCTCACAACACTCTGAAATAGGGGCGAGGGATGTTATGTCTGAGGGAGAAATTTCTGATTCAGGAAAAGTTTCTCAGCGGGCAGAATCAGATTCACTAGCTTTTAAATTTAAATTGGAACACCTCCGCGTACTGCTTAGTGAGGTCTTAACTCTGGTGGTCCCAGAGAAATTGTGTAAAATGGACAAATATCTAGAGGTCCCTGTATACACTGATGCGTTTCCGATCCCTAAGAGGGTGGCGGATATTGTTGATAGGGAGTGGGAACCTGAGCAAAGAGAGAGAGTCTGCCCCCTAGCAGATCCGGTCCCGGATCGGGGGCTACCCCTTCATGCTGTCTTAGTAGCAGCTGCAGGCTTCTTGGCCTGTTTACCCTTGTTCCAGCCCTGCAAAGGTTTCCAGGTTGCCTTGGGCTGTGAAGTGTTACCCTCTTGCTTTGCGGTAGCAGAGGCTGAAGCAGGACCGCTCCTGAAGTTGCGAAAGGAACGAAAATTAGCCTTGTTTTTAGCCTTAAAAGGCCTATCTTGCAGGAGGGCATGGCCCTTTCCCCCAGTGATATCCGAAATAATCTCTTTCAACTCGGGCCCGAAAAGGGCCTTTCCCTTGAAAGGAATATTCAGTAATTTTGTTTTAGACGACACATCGGCCGACCATGATTTAAGCCAAAGCGCTCTGCGTGCCAAGATGGCAAAACCAGAATTTTTCGCCGCTAACTTAGCTAATTGTAAAGCGGCATCTGTGATAAAAGAATTAGCCAGCTTTAGAGCCTTAATTCTATCCATAATTTCGTTATATGAGGTCTCCGTCTGGAGCGACTCCTCCAGCGGCTCAAACCAGAAAGCCGCTGCAGAAGTTACAAGAATAATGCAGGCAATAGGTTGGAGAAGGAAACCTTGTTGAACAAATATTTTCTTTAGTAAACCTAATTTTTTATCCATAGGATCTTTGAAAGCACAACTGTCTTCAATTGGTATGGTTGTGCGCTTGGCTAGTGTTGAATCTGGCCCCTCTACCTTAGGGACCGTCTGCCACGCGTCTCGCCTGGGATCAGTTATGGGGAACATTTTCTTAAAGATAGGTGGGGGAACAAAAAGGTATACCTGGTCTTTTCCCACCATATCTAGAGGTCCCTGTATACACTGATGCGTTTCCGATCCCTAAGAGGGTGGCGGATATTGTTGATAGGGAGTGGGAAAGACCAGGTATACCTTTTTGTTCCCCCACCTATCTTTAAGAAAATGTTCCCCATAACTGATCCCAGGCGAGACGCGTGGCAGACGGTCCCTAAGGTAGAGGGGCCAGTTTCAACACTAGCCAAGCGCACAACCATACCAATTGAAGACAGTTGTGCTTTCAAAGATCCTATGGATAAAAAATTAGGTTTACTAAAGAAAATATTTGTTCAACAAGGTTTCCTTCTCCAACCTATTGCCTGCATTATTCTTGTAACTTCTGCAGCGGCTTTCTGGTTTGAGCCGCTGGAGGAGTCGCTCCAGACGGAGACCTCATATAACGAAATTAAGGATAGAATTAAGGCTCTAAAGCTGGCTAATTCTTTTATCACAGATGCCGCTTTACAATTAGCTAAGTTAGCGGCGAAAAATTCTGGTTTTGCCATCTTGGCACGCAGAGCGCTTTGGCTTAAATCATGGTCGGCCGATGTGTCGTCTAAAACAAAATTACTGAATATTCCTTTCAAGGGAAAGGCCCTTTTCGGGCCCGAGTTGAAAGAGATTATTTCGGATATCACTGGGGGAAAGGGCCATGCCCTCCTGCAAGATAGGCCTTTTAAGGCTAAAAACAAGGCTAATTTTCGTTCCTTTCGCAACTTCAGGAGCGGTCCTGCTTCAGCCTCTGCTACCGCAAAGCAAGAGGGTAACACTTCACAGCCCAAGGCAACCTGGAAACCTTTGCAGGGCTGGAACAAGGGTAAACAGGCCAAGAAGCCTGCAGCTGCTACTAAGACAGCATGAAGGGGTAGCCCCCGATCCGGGATCGGATCTGCTAGGGGGCAGACTCTCTCTCTTTGCTCAGGCTTGGGCAAGAGATGTTCCCGATCCCTGGGCATTAGAGAGAGTTGCTCAGGGATATCTTCTAGAATTCAAGGACTCTCCTCCAAGGGGAAGGTTCCACATTTCTCGTCTGTCTACAGACCAGACAAAGAAAGAGGCGTTCTTACGCTGTGTAGAAGATCTACTCAAGATGGGAGTGATATATCCAGTTCCAATTACAGAACAAGGACTGGGGTTTTACTCAAACCTGTTTGTGGTTCCCAAAAAGGAAGGAACTTTCAGACCAATCCTGGATCTAAAAATTCTAAACAAATTCCTCAGAGTTCCATCTTTCAAGATGGAAACCATTCGGACAATCTTACCGATGATCCAGGAAGGTCAATATATGACTACCGTGGATCTAAAGGATGCATACCTTCATATTCCTATCCACAAAGATCACCATCAGTTCCTAAGGTTCGCTTACATTACCAGTTTGTGGCCCTTCCCTTTGGGTTGGCCACCGCTTCCAGAATTTTCACAAAGGTGCTAGGGTCCCTTCTAGCGGTACTGAGACCGCGGGGCATTGCAGTAGCACCCTATCTGGACGACATCTTAATACAGGCGTCGTCTTTTCCCAGAGCCAAGGCTCATACGGATGTTGTTCTGGCCTTTCTAAGGTCTCACGGGTGGAAGGTGAACACGGAAAAAAGTTCTCTGTCCACGCTCACAAGGGTTCCCTTCCTGGGAACATTAATAGACTCTGTAGAAATGAAAATATTTCTGACGGAGGTCAGAAGGTTAAAGCTTCTAAGTACTTGCCGAGTTCTTCATTCCATTCCTCGGCCATCTGTAGCTCAGTGCATGGAGGTAATCGGATTAATGGTAGCAGCAATGGACGTAGTCCCTTTTGCTCGAATTCATCTCAGGCCTCTGCCATTGTGTATGCTCAAACAGTGGAATGGAGATTATGCAGATTTGTCTCCTCAAATCCAACTAGACCAGAAAACCAGAGATTCTCTTCTCTGGTGGTTGTCTCAGAATCACCTGTCGCAGGGAATGTGCTTCCGCAGACCGGAGTGGATCATTGTAACGACAGACGCCAGTCTGTTAGGCTGGGGTGCGGTCTGGGGCTCCCTGAAAGCTCAGGGCCTATGGTCTCGGGAAGAGTCTCTTCTCCCGATAAACATTTTGGAACTGAGAGCGATATTCAACGCGCTCCAGGCATGGCCTCAGCTAGCGGCGGCCAAGTTCATCAGATTTCAGTCGGACAACATCACGACTGTAGCATACATAAATCATCAGGGAGGAACAAGGAGTTCCTTAGCGATGAAGGAAGTAACCAAGATAATCAGGTGGGCGGAGGATCACTCTTGCCATCTATCTGCAATTCACATCCCAGGAGTAGACAACTGGGAAGCGTATTTCCTAAGTCGTCAGACTTTTCACCCGGGGGAGTGGGAACTCCACCCGGAGGTATTTGCTCAGCTGACTCAGCTATGGGGCATTCCAGAGTTGGATCTGATGGCGTCCCATCAGAACACCAAACTTCCTCTTTACGGATCCAGGTCCAGGGACCCCAAGGCAGCATTGATAGATGCTCTAGTAGCGCCTTGGTCCTTCAATCTGGCATATGTCTTTCCACCGTTTCCTCTTCTCCCTCAGCTGGTAGCCAGAATCAAACAGGAGAAGGCCTCAGTAATTCTGATAGCGCCTGCGTGGCCACGCAGGACTTGGTATGCAGACCTAGTGGACATGTCATCTGTCCCACCATGGACACTGCCAATGAGGCAGGATCTTCTAATACAGGGTCCATTCAAGCATCCAAATCTAGTTTCTCTGCAGCTGACTGCTTGGAGATTGAACGCTTAATTCTATCCAAGCGTGGGTTCTCAATCAGTCAGATACTCTGATCCAAGCTAGAAAACCTGTCACCAGGAAAATTTACCATAAGATATGGCGGAAATATCTTTGTTGGTGTGAATCCAAGGGTTACTCGTGGAGTAAGATTAGGATTCCAAGGATATTGTCTTTTCTCCAAGAAGGCTTGGAGAAAGGTTTATCAGCTAGTTCCTTAAAGGGACAGATATCCGCTCTGTCTATCCTTTTACACAAGCGCCTGGCAGAAGTGCCAGATGTTCAAGCGTTTGCACAGGCGTTAGTCAGAATCAAGCCTGTCTATAAACCTGTGGCTCCTCCATGGAGTCTAAATTTAGTTCTTTCAGTTCTTCAAGGGGTTCCGTTTGAACCTTTACATTCCATAGATATTAAGTTATTATCTTGGAAAGTTTTTTGTTTTTGGTAGCTATTTCTTCTGCTCGAAGAGTTTCTGAATTGTCTGCTTTGCAGTGTAATTCACCCTATCTGGTGTTCCATGCAGATAAGGTAGTTTTGCGTACCAAACCTGGTTTTCTTCCTAAAGTTGTTTCTAATAAGAACATTAACCAGGAAATCATTGTTCCTTCTCTGTGTCCTAATCCAGCTTCTAAGAAGGAACGGCTTTTACACAATCTTGATGTGGTTCGTGCTTTGAAATTCTATTTACAAGCAACTAAGAATTTCAGACAAACATCTATCTTTGTTGTCTATTCTGGTAAGAGGAGAGGTCAAAAAGCGACGGCTACCTCTCTTTCCTTCTGGTTGAAAAGCATCATCCGATTGGCTTATGAGACTGCTGGGCAGTAACCTCCTGAACGAATTACAGCTCATTCCACCAGAGCTGTGGCTTCCACTTGGGCCTTCAAGAATGAGGCTTCTGTTGAACAGATTTGTAAGGCAGCGACTTGGTCTTCACTGCATACTTTTGCCAAATTTTACAAATTCGATACTTTTGCTTCTTCGGAGGCTATTTTTGGGAGAAAGGTTTTGCAAGCAGTGGTGCCTTCCGTTTAGGTTACCTGTCTTGTTCCCTCCCTTCATCCGTGTCCTAAAGCTTTGGTATTGGTATCCCACAAGTAAGGATGAATCCGTGGACTGGATACACCTTGCAAGAGAAAACAGAATTTATGCTTACCTGATAAATTACTTTCTCTTGCGGTGTATCCAGTCCACGGCCCGCCCTGGCAATTAAGTCAGGTTAAAATTTCTTGTTTAAACTACAGTCACCACTGCACCCTATGGTTTCTCCTTTTTCTCCTAACAGTCGGTCGAATGACTGGGGGGCGGAGCCAGAGGGGGAGCTATATGGACAGCTCTGCTGTGTGCTCTCTTTGCCACTTCCTGTAGGGAATGAGAATATCCCACAAGTAAGGATGAATCCGTTGACTGGATACACCGCAAGAGAAAGTAATTTATCAGGTAAGCATAAATTCTGTTTTTGTAGATGTCTGACGTTCCCTATAATGAATATGTAGAACGTTTTTTGAGGGAACCAAGAATATTTTTTCTGTTATGTGTTAAACATCACTAATTATACTGTGCCTGTTACACTGTTATTTAAATTAACTTTTTAAAGAGGCAGTCATGTGTTTTAAATATAAATTGAATTTTGCCTTGTCGTTTTTTTTTTCTTTTCACAAGTTCTCCAGTGGCTCAGAAGTCCCTGGATCAACTCCAGACACTAAAATGTTTACAACAGTTTCTCCTTTCACGTCCAAAGCCTCTATGGCGTCACCGGAAGTGCCCTGCGGTTCCTCATAATTTCCTGGAGGAGTTATTTGCCTGCAGAATGCTGCTTAGGTCTCTCTTGAATATCTGTGGCATTATCCGCTTTTCATATTTCAGTGGAAGATCACAGGAGGAAGTGTGATTAAGATTCAGGTTTCTGTTTCGCCTGATGCTACTCTGATTGCCTTCCTCGTAGGTGTGATGAGGATAAGTCAGTAGCCTCTGAGGGTAAAATCTCAGATTTTGACAGTATAATTCCTTTATCTGATGTTGAAGTAGTATCTTCAGATTTCAGCCTAAACACCTATGTGCGTGTTTATAAGAGGGTCTGGCTGCATTGGAGCGACTCCGAAACATCTGTCTTTGTCAATCCTTAGGAAATCTAGGGAACTTTATAGATAATAGGATTCCCTTTTTTCTCTTTTGGCAGTTTTTCTTATACCTATCCATGCTAGACAGGAATGCCAGGGCTACTCGTGGAGTTTCCCTGTTCCCTATCTTTAATAGGATGGTTTCCTGTTCTTGTCTCCATTAAATATCATACACGCGTTGCCTAAAGTAGTAGGACAATTCTACTCTGGCTAAGAGAATTATGATTTCTAGAGAGAATGATGTTCCACAGGTTGACTTGACTAAGCTTTTTACAGGGACATGTGGTCTTGCCACTGTGTCAAGTGAGGCATCTTGTTTGTGCGACGCCTTGTCTGTTTCAATTGCTAGGGATTCCTTGAGAGGAGATCTAGAACGGATTTAAGGCTCTTAAGCAAGCCAATCCTTTTACTTCTGATGCCACCATGCTAGTCTTCAAGCAGGGATCCAAGATATCTATCTTGTTCTGCTAGCCCTCAGGGCTTTGTGGCTATAGTCATGTCAGTGGGGTTTTCCTCTTCATTCAAGCCTCTGGTGTTTCCTGATAAGAGTAGGACCTTGTTTGGTTCGGATCTGACAGGAATAGTTCTGATATTTCTGTTTTAGACGAGATGAAGTTTGCCCCAATCCGGGATCAATCCAGGTGGGGGACTGTATCTTTCTGTTTATCTTCAAACATGGATACGAGATGTCCCAGATAGGCTGTGGACATAGTTGCTCAGGGTTACTACATAGTAGTATTTCTTTCCTCCCTGAGGCTGTTTTTCCATCTATCAGTTTATCGGTAAGCCAGATAACTGAGGAATTTTTGTAGTATTTTGGGACTTCTTTTCCTTGTGAGGTATTGTTCCAGTTCCTGGCCAGGAACAGGGTCTAGGATTCATCATATGATAGACCTAAACTGTCTCAACAATTAGTTTCTCGAACGTAAACAGTCTTCCCTTTGGTCTTGCCATGGCTATCAAAGAGGGCTATATTGCTTTGGTGCCTTTCCGGATGTCATGATTCAGGCGTCATTTTTCCAACAAGCAGACTGTCATACAGAGACCTTGTTGCCTTCTCATTCCACAGATGGAAGTGAATCTGAAAATGAGTTCCCTGGTTTTAGCTACAGGGTTAGTTCTTAGGATCCATATTGGTTGCCCTACCTATGTATTTTTGTCAGAGACAAATTAGAGGATTTCTTCCTGTTCCCTTCTTTCGGCTCTCTACTATTTGATCCTCCAGTGCCTCTCAGGGTTTGGAGGCATTTGTCATTGGACATCATTCCTTTAATTCCATCTGAGAGTCTGTAGTTATGCATGTTCACATAGTGGATGGTAAATGCCCTGGACTATAAAAGATCACAGGTTCTACTCCCGGCAGGGTCGACCCAGCCCTTCTTCCTTACGAGGTCGATAAATGTGTGGCATTAAATTGGGTAATAACAAATCTATTCAGCTGCCGACTTGGCTAATTCTGTGAGCGAGCGCTGAAAAAGCGCTTTGAGCCCCACTGGGAGATAGGTGCTATATAAATTCTAGTTATATGAGATTCCTCCCTGTGAATCTGCGATAGAGCTCTCGCTTAGCTTGCGAGAGGTAGCAGGACCATTGGTTGTCTCCATGATATTTTGGTTTCTCAGGAGTATCTGTCTCGGAGCACATATTTCCAGAGACATTCCTGACTAATAGTGAACACGTTCGCTAGCTAGTTGGGTTGCGGACTAGGGACTTGTCAATGCTCTGCTGACTTGGCTCAGTTACCTTTCAGGTTTTAGTTTTAACATTTTCTTCTCAGTGGTTCCTTTGGCCGCCTGGGAGGTACCTGGTGTTCCTTGTCATGAATGGCATGGGTTGCCTGGTGGACAGATTCCCAATTCGTTGCTTATCCTCCACTTTCTGAAGTTGATTTCGGGAGTGGAGAGTTGCTCAGGCCGCTCTGATAGATGCTGACGGTTCCTTGGGGTTCAGGCTGGTATTCCTGTTTTCTTCTGGTTGTTCTCCTTCCACAAGTCATTGCTCGCATCAAACAGGAGTGTGTGTCGGTTATCTAATAGTCTGCGTGTCCTCACAGGCTCTGGTATGCAAACCTAGTGGGAAACTGGAATCTGTGATGGTATAAAACAAACACACAGAAGGGCGCCTCCTAGTGTAATAAAGTACAGATGGTGTACAAATATGTGATAACAGATGTTCAGGTACTTACAAGTGTGGCAGCACTCACTCGTGCTTAATAGTGCATACTGGAATCTCTGTCCCAGCTCACTGTTCTTTTCCCACAGGTCTCAGTCTAGGCTGTAGTCTCCAACCGCAAACAAACATGGACAGGCTCTCAGTCAAGTGATAAGTTTTAAAATCACTTTTATTAAAACAACGGATGCCTGAGGAAACAGCAAGCTAGCTGAGAAAGTAGTTGCATTTTAATACACAGTGATATATGTATACACTGTGTTTTTAAAGACCATTGTTTTAATGATGGCCACGGAAACAGCCAAAATATACCCTAATAAAACAATATCCGAAACTGAACGTACGTAGGAAGGGGAATGCAGTTAAAATACAATGATTGTAGGATCTCGATACTGTGAATCGCTGGAGAACACTAATATAAAAATGGAGGGTATGTTAAGAGTGAAAAAATTGTTGTTTAAACGTGTAAAATATACCAAATAGTGAAATACAAATCTATTTAGATGTACAACATTAAATACTGTGATGTAGGAAAAAACTGTGATGTAAAAAATATAAAAAGTGTGAAATAGCTGTGATGTAAAAAATATATCAACGTAGTGCTATGATGTGTAATACAAAAGTTAATATTGATTAAAAGCTGGATATAAAATGCTAATTAAAAATTGTGTGTATATATATATATATATATATATATATATATATATATATATATATATATATATATATATATATATATATATATATATATATATATATATATATATATATATATATATATATACAGAAAAGTATGGTTATAGCAATAACACAATAGACAGATAAGTTGGTTATAACAATGTGGCGTATAGACAACTAAGAGGTGGGTGCCGGCACAAACATAAAGCTAATAAGAGATCTCTAGGTCATCTAATTTAAAATATAATTTTTTTGATAAAGTCCAAATATAAGTCCAAATAAAAGGAAAAAATCCTTATGAAAGTGATAACGATGAGATCCTGGTACAAATCTTAAAGAAATCCTATGTCCATAAACACTTGAAATCTGGATACCGAATAATACCTAAATGGAGAAGAAAAAAACTATATACAAATTGCGTATGTGGGTTGTGTCTTGAGAAAGGCCCTTTTATAGGGCTGAAACGGATGTTATTCTAAACAGGATTTGTGAGGCTATCTATCATTCCAGGATCGATTGTTTGGGTGAGTGTAATACCGATAGATCCCACCCCATATACGTAATTTGTATATAGTTTTTTTCTTCTCCATTTAGGTATTATTCGGTATCCGGATTTCAAGTGCTTATGGACATAGGTTTTCTTTAAGATTTTTACCAGGATATCAGTTATTTTTTCCTTTTTTTTTTTTTTAACTTATATTTGGACATTTTTATCAAAAAATTATATTTTAAATTAGATGACCTAGAGATCTCTTATTAGTTTTGTGTGTGCCAGCACCCACCTCTTAGTTGACTATATGCCACATTGTTTTATTGGTCCACTGTTGTAACAATTTTATTGTCATTGTTATAACCAACTTATCTCTCTATTGTGTTATTGCTAATCATACTTTTCTGTTTTTATCTCTCTCTCTCTCTCTCTCTCTATATCTATATATATATATATATATATATATATATATATATATATATATATATATATATATATCCTCCAATTTTTAATTAGTATTTTATATCCAGCTTTTAATCAATATTAACTTTCTTCTACTAGATACGAGTCCACGGATTCATCCTTACTTGTGGGATATTATCCTCCTGCTAACAGGAAGTGGCAAAGAGCACCACAGCAGAGCTGTATATATAGCTCCTCCCTTCTATCCACCCCCTGTCATTCTCTTTGCCTATACTAGTAATAGGAAGAGGTAAAGTGAAAGAGATGTTAAAATGATAGTTTTTATTTTCTTCAATCAAGAATTTTTTGTTTTAAATGGTACCGGTGAGTACTATTTTTTCCTCAGGCAGCATATGGAAGAAGATTTCTGCCTGGAGGTTGATGATCTTAGCAGTTGTCACTAATATCCAGATGAGTTCCCACAGAATGGCTGAGGAGTACTAGAGGAGCTTCAGTGTGGGGAACGTTTGCACGCTACAAGCATTGAGGTATGTTCAGTCATATATTTTCTGAAGAGACTGATATTTCAGAACAGGCTGACATAGTTCCCTTGAGGGAAGGGGTAAGCCGTAAACCTATAGATAAGAAGGGGTATTACTGGAGACCTGTGTGTGAATCATTTATGGGTGATTAGACACTGGGGCAGCATGACGTTTTTATTGGCACAAACGGTTTTATAATCACTGGTGCTGGGCATTGTGCTGGGGGTTTTCACTTGGCTTATTGTACATTTAGGGTACTTAAACCCACATGGCTAGTTGCTGTACCGCTTCATTGCGGGGTTTTTTAGGCTGAGAGTACATTGCATATGATGGGCGGGGCCTAATTTTCACGCCTCAGATGCGCAGTTGATCTTCACAGAAGGCAGCAAATTTCAGCTCCGGTTGGGCCCAAACTAGAGAGATAGGCTACCGGAGTCATTGTGAGACTTGTCAGACCCCTGAGGGCCTGTGGCGAGGTGCAGGGGGTTGTTAAGCTGTTTTTCATAACGTTTTGGGAATAACGTTTTTTTCTTAGAGGGTTAATTTGTCCCTTACTTGTTGTGCAATATTAGGCTACAATACAAAAAGGATTTATGCTAAAATTGTGAACGTTATAGCATTTTGAAGCAGATTTTAAAAGATTGTGCGCTTTTTTACTTCTTAAAGGCGCAGTACCGTTTTTCAAACTTGGTGTTTTTTCAATAAAGTAAGTGTTTTCAAGACTTTTTGTGGTTATTACTAGCCTGTTCAACATGTCTGACATTGAGGAAAGTCAATGCTCTGTTTAGAAGCCATTGTGGAACCCCCACTTACATTGTGTCCCTGTTGCAGGATGATTCTCAGTCTGAAGAAAATCAGGTTATGCCATCCAATTCTCCCCAAGTGTCACAACCCTTAACGCCCACTCAAGCGACGCCAAGTTCTACTAGTGCGTCTAATTCTTTTACTCTGCAAGATATGGCTGCAGTTACGTCTACTACCCTTACAGAGGTATTATCTAAACTGCCAGGTTTACAGGGTAAGCGCAGTAGTTCCGGTATTAAGGTAAATGCTGAGCCCTCTGATGTTTTATTGGCCATTTCTGATGTACCTTCACAGTGTTCTGATTTGGGGGTCGGGGTATTGCTGTCTTAGGGAGAGCTTTCAGATTCAGGAAATGTTACCTCAGACAGATTCGGACGTGATGTCCTTTGAAATTTAAGCTTGAACACCTCCGCCTGTTACTCCGGGAGGTTTTAGCGACTCTGGATGATTGTGACCCTATTGAGATACCACCAGAGAAATTGTGTAAGATGGATAAATATCTAGAGGTTCCTACTTACACTGATGTTTTTCCAGTCCCTAAAAGAATTTCGGACCTTTTTGCAAAGGAATGCGATAGACCAGGCATTCCGTTCTCTCTCCCTCCTAATTTTAAGAAAATGTTTCCCATATCTGACACCATTCGAGATTCTTGGCAGACGGTCCCTAAGGTGGAGGGAGCTATTTCTACCCTAGCTAAGCGTACAACTATACCTATTGAGGACAGTTGTGCTTTCAAAGATCCTATGGATAAAAAATTAGAGGTTCTTCTAAAGAAATTGTTTATTCATCAGGGTTTTCTTCTACAACCTATAGCGTGCATTGTCCCAGTTACTACTGCAGCAGCTTTTTGGTTCAAGGCTCTAGAGGAGTCTCTTAAGGTTGAGACCCTATTAGATGATATTTTGGATAGAATTAAGGCTCTCAAGCTGGCTAATTCTTTTATTACTGATGCCGCTTTTCAAATGGCTAAATTAGCGGCGAAAAATGCAGGTTTTGCCATTTTAGCGCGTAGAGCGTTATGGCTTAAATCTTGGTCTGCTGATGTGTCATCAAAATCTAAGCTTTTAGCTATTCCGTTTAAAGGTAAGACCCTATTCGGGCCTGAATTGAAGGAAATAATTGCTGACATTACTGGAGGTATAGGTCATGCCCTGCCTCAGGATAAGACTGTTAAGATGAGGGCTAAACAAAATAATTTTTCGTTCATTTCGAAACTTTAAAGGAGGACCCTCTACTTCCTCTTCCACCACAAAGCAGGAGGGGAATTTTGCTCAATCCAAGTCAGTCTGGAGACCTAACCAGGCCTGGAATAAAGGTAAACAAGCTAAGAAGCCCGCTGATGCTACCAAGACAGCATGAAGGGGCAGCCCCCGATCCGGGACCGGATTTAGTAGGGGGCAGACTTTCTCTCTTCACTCAGGCTTGGGCAAGGGATGTTCAGGATCCCTGGGCATTAGAAATCGTGATTTCATCTTTCACGTTTGTCTGTAGACCAGACAAAAAGAGAGGCGTTCTTACGCTGTGTAAAAGACCTCTATACCATGGGGGTAATTTGTCCAGTTCCAAAACTAGAACAGGGACAGGGGTTTTACTCAAATCTGTGGTTCCCAAAAAAGAGGGAACTTTCAGACCGATTTTAGATCTAAAGTGCCTAAACAAATTTCTCAGAGTCCCATCGTTCAAGATGGAGACTATACGAACAATTTTACCAATGATCCAGGAGGGTCGATATATGACCACCGTGGACCTGAAGGATGCGTATCTTCACATTCCTATCCACAAGGATCATCATCAGTTTCTAAGGTTCGCCTTTCTGGACGAACATTATCAGTTTGTGGCCCTCC
Organism: Bombina bombina; assembly: GCF_027579735.1. Lineage (NCBI taxonomy): Eukaryota > Metazoa > Chordata > Amphibia > Anura > Bombinatoridae > Bombina > Bombina bombina. The sequence goes on along the minus strand of NC_069504.1, from coordinate 268,207,862 downwards.
CCTTCGGGTTGGCTACAGCTCCCAGAATCTTTACAAAGGTGCTAGGGTCCCTTCTGGTGGTTCTCAGGCCACGGGGCATAGCAGTGGCGCCCTATCTAGACGATATTTTGATTCAGGCGTCAACTTATCTGACCAAATCTCTCACGGACATCGTGTTGGTTTTTCTAAGAACTCACGGTTGGAAAGTGAATATAGAAAAGAGTTCACTAGTTCCACTAACAAGAGTTCCATTCTTGGGAACTCTGATAGACTCGGTAGACATGAAAATATTTCTGACGGAGGTCAGAAAGTCAAAGATTCTAAATACTTGCCGAGCGCTTCAGTCCATTCCTCGGCCATCAGTGGATCAGTGTATGGAAGTCATTGGATTTATTGTTAGCGGCAACGGACATCGTTCCGTTTGCTCGCTTTCATCTCAGACCACTGCAGCTGTGCATGCTCAGACAGTGGAATGGGGATTATGCAAATTTATCTCCTCAGATTGATCTGGATCAAAAGACCAGAGACTCTCTTCTTTGGTGGTTGTCACAGGATCATCTGTCCCAGGGAATGTGCTTCCGCAGGCCAGCATGGGTAATAGTGACGACGGACGCCAGCCTCTTGGGCTGGGGTGCAGTCTGGAGTTCCCTAAAGGCTCAGGGTGTTTGGGCTCAGGAGGAGTCTCTCCTACCAATCAATATTCTGGAATTGAGAGCAATATTGAACGCGCTTCAGGCGTGGCCTCAGTTGGCTTTGGCCAAATTCATAAGATTCCAGTCGGACAATATCACGACAGTAGCATATATCAATCATCAAGGGGGAACAAGGAGTTCTCTAGCGATGATAGAGGTTTCAAAGATAATCCGATGGGCAGAGGCTCACTCTTGCCATCTATCTGCAATCTATATCCCAGGAGTAGAGAACTGGGAAGCGGATTTTCTAAGTCGTCAGACTTTTCATCCGGGGGAGTGGGAACTCCATCCGGAGGTGTTTGCATCATTGATTCGTCAATGGGGCACACCGGAATTGGATCTGATGGCATCTAGTCAGAATGCCAAACTTCCTCGTTACGGGTCCAGGTCACGGGATCCCCAAGCTGTACTGATAGATGCTCTAGCAGTACCTTTGTCGTTCAGCCTGGCTTATGTGTTTCCACCATTTCCTCTCCTGCCTCGTGTGATTGCAAGAATCAAACAGGAGAGCTTCGTTAATCCTAATAGCGCCTGCACGGCCACACAGGACTTGGTATGCGGATCTAGTGGACATGTCCTCTCTGCCACCGTGGAAACTTCCGTTGAGAAAGGACCTTCTCATTCAAGGTCCGTTCCAACATCCAAATCTAACTTCTCTGCAGCTGACTGCCTGGAGATTGAACGCTTGATCTTATCTAAGCGGGGATTCTCTGAGTCAGTCATTGATACTTTGATTCGGCTCGCAAGCCTGTCACTAGGAAAATTTACCATAAGATATGGCGTAAATATCTTTATTGGTGTGAATCCAAGGGCTACTCATGGAGTAGGGTTAGGATTCCTAGGATTTTGTCTTTTCTCCATGAAGGATTGGAGAAGGGGTTATCAGCTAGTTCCTTTAAAGGGAAAAAATTTCTGCTTTGTCAATTCTACTACATAAGCGTCTGGCGGATGTTCCAGACGTTCAGTCCTTTTTTCAGGCTTTAATCAGAATCAAGCCTGTATTTAAACCTATTGCTCCGCCATTGAGTTTGAATTTAGTTCTTCAAGGGGTTCTGTTTGAACCCATGCTTTACATAGATGTTAAGCTTTTATCTTGGAAAGTTTTGTTTTTAGTTGCTATCTCTTCTGCTCGAAGAGTTTCGGAGCTTTCTGCGTTGCAATGTGATTCGCCTTATCTTATATTCCATTCTGATAAGGTGGTTTTGCGTACAAAACCTGGATTCCTTCCTAAGGTTGTTTCAAATAAGACTATTAATCAGGAAATTGTTGTTCCTTCTTTGTGTCCTAATCCTTCTAATAAGGAGCGTCTGTTACACAACTTGGATGTGGTTCATTCCTTGAAGTTTTACTTACAAGCGACTAAGGATTTCCGTCAAACATCTTCTCTATTCGTTGTTTATTCTGGAAAGCATAGAGGTCAAAAAGCTACGGCTACCTCTTTCTGGCTGAAAAGCATCATCCGCCTGGCATATGAGACTGCTGAACAGCAGCCTCCCGAAAGGATTACGGCTCATTCTACTAGAGCTGTGGCTTCCACATAGGCTTTTAAAAACGATGCTTCTGTTGAACAGATTTGTAAGGTTGCGACTTGGTCCTCCCTTCATACTTTTTCCAAATTTTTCAAATTTGATACTTTTGCTTCTTCTGAGGCTGTTTTTGGGAGAAAAGTTCTTCAAGCAGTGGTGCCTTCCGTTTAGGTATCTGTCTTGTCCCTCCCGTTCATCCGTGTCCTGTTGCTTTGGTATTGTATCCCACAAGTAAGGATGAATCTGTGGACTCGTCGTATCTAGTAGAAGAAAAGGAAATTTATGCTTACCTGATAAATTGATTTCTTCTACTATACGATGAGTCCACGGCCCTCCCTGTCTTTTTAGACAGATTATATTTTTTCAAAACTTCAGTCACCTCTGCACCTTTTAGCTTTTCTTTTCTCTTCCTATACCTTCGGTCGAATGACTGGGGGTGGAGAGAAGGGAGGAGCTATATATACACCTCTGCTGTGGTGCTCTTTGCCACTTCCTGTTAGCAGGAGGATAATATCCCACAAGTAAGGATGATTCCGTGGACTCGTATCGTAGAAGAAATCAATTTTATCAGGTAAGCATAAATTTCCTTTTTGTATTACACATCATAGTACTACGTTGATATATTTTCTACATCACAGCTATTTCACACTTTATATTTTTTTCATCAGTTTTTTTCCTACATCACATACTTAACATACCCTCCATTTTTATATTGGTGTTCTCCAGTGATTCACAGTATCGAGATCCTACAATCATCATTGTATTTTAACTGTATTCCCCTTCCTACGTACGTTCAGTTTGGGATATTGTTTTATTAGGGTATATTTTGGCTGTTTTCCGTGGCCATCCTTAGTATATCTATTTAATAATATTTTTCCTTTCCACATCATATCTGACATGGGCTAGTACTTTTCTATGATCCATCTGGACTATATTTGTATCCTAGTCAGACCGTATCTTCTTGATCCCATATTGTAATTTTGTTATAGGATTAATATTTTTGTATACATTGTTATATAATTTGTGGACCTTTACCAATTTTCCTATTAATATATTGTTTTATGTAGGAGATTAATTCTCCATGAATAAATACTTTTTAACCATATATTGGTACATCAATCTGGGTTTATTTGTTCACTTATCCACAATTAGTTTATTCATTCATAGTTATTATATATACCTATATAAGGTGGCTGAAAGGGATTACCTATTCAACCTGTGAAATACTTTAGCTTTTGGCGCTCCTATACCTCAAATATTTGCCATTACTCCAAGATTCTGTTAGGGAGTCTTTTTATAGTGTAGCTTGTATTCTATCTAGGCGCCGGTTACTAAATAACTAATTACCATTGCTTTTCTGCGTACCCTGTCAACATTTCAAAATTGATATTTTTGCCTCGGCTGAGGTTTTTGGGACATAGTTTTTTCGAGCAGTGGTGCCTTCTGTTTTGGTTACCTGTCTCGTCCCTCCCAAATCATCTGTATCCTCTAGCTTGGGTATTGATTCCCAACAGTAATTGTTGATTCCGTCACCGTGGACTCACCGTGTCATAAGAAAGAAAACAAAATTTATGCTTATCTGATAAATTTCTTTCTTGACATGGTGAGTCCACGGCCCTCCCTGTTTTTTTCAGACTGTTTTGTTTTTAACAACCTCTAGCACCTCTGCACCTTGTGTTAATTTTCTCCTTTTCCTTCGGTCGAATGACTGGGGTTTGTGGGAAGGGAAGTGATACTTAACAGCTCTGCTGTGGTGCTCTTTGCCTCCTCCTACTGGCCAGGAGTGATATTCCCAACAGTAATTGATGATCCCATGGACTCACCGTGTCAAGAAATAAATTTATCAGGTAAGCATAAAGTTAGATTTTTGTATTAATTCATTTCAAATGTAATATTACCTTAGTATAAAGTCCTACCTCACAATAAGTTAAACTGTATATTCTTTTCACATAGCAAACACATGAATACCTATGTTGAAGACATTCTGACCAGAATACAAGATTTGCTTGAGTTGTCTCCACCAGTAAGTTGGATTTTATTTTCTTCATATTAGATGAGCAATCTATTTAAGTGTCAGTAAAATGTGTTTTATGACAAAAAATTAAGCAGCCTTTGTGTGAATCATTGCTCTAATAGGTATAATTAAATGCTTACATTTAAAGTTGCCAGTGTCTGTTATGGATGTCCTCGCTGGCCGCCCACCAAGCCACTCCTATTGTGATAGTGTATTTTTTTTTGTCCAACTGTTTAACCATAAGAAGGCTGCCGCCTGCTCCTTTTCCTCCTATCAAAGCTCAAACACAAGCTTTGCTTGTCTGTGCAGCTTGATGTGCATGGTCCTAAAGTCTTCGGTGTAGCAGCTCACTGATAGCATCACAATCAGTATTCAAGGGATTGGTTGCTCGATGTTAGTGTAAAAAAAGAAAGAAAAGTTGTTGTAGCATAGGGTGGCCGGCATATAAACCCTCCATGTAAGTTTATGGATGTTTTTAGCATTGCCAGATCAAAGACTAAGGGCTTGAGATTGTAAATGAACTCTAAGGCGTATTATTGAAAGCCCCGTTCTGTGACACAGATCTTCCTTTAGCTTACATGGATTTGCAGGGACAGATAAACAGCCTTCTGAAAACTTTTGAAAGTTCTACAAGTAACTATTACACTTTTTTCAAGACAAAAAGGGATTTACCTTTTCTATCAGCAAAAACTGCTATCCATGTGGTCTAGTATGTGGAGGAGTGCATGCTTCTGCCATGTGTCCCCCAGGCCTGTGCTAACCGTTGCCAATATTTTATGTGACATCAGCTAAGACCTGTACAAACTATTCACCTGTCCTATGGACAGAAAATTGTAAATGATGTAAACTTTTGTTTTCCTAATAGTTTGACCCTAATCCATTTATATTGCATTAACGAATAAAAAATAACAATTCACCCCACACTTCCTAATGCACCTTTCGCAAGTTGGAATGGTTTGATGGGCACTTCTTACGTACCATTTAGTCAAGCTGCTCCCACAACAGCTCAATAGGGTTGAGATCTGGGGACTGTGTTGGCCACACCATTAAAGACAGAATACCCGCTGACTGCCTCTTCCCTAAATAATTCTTGCATAGTTTAGAGTAGTGCTTTCGGTCATTGTCCTGTTGTAGGAAGACATTTTCTCCAATCAAGCGCAGTTCACAGGGTATTGCATTGCGTTGCAAAATGGAGTGATAGCCTTCCTTCTTCAAGGTCACTTTTACCCTGTATAAATCTCCCACTTTACCACCACTAAAGCACCCCCAGGCCATCAAATTACCTCCAACATGCTTGACTGGCATCAAGCAGTCCTCCAGCATCTTCATTTGATCTGTGTCTCGCATGTTGTTCTTTGTGATCTGAACGCCTGAAACTTAGATTCGTCTGCCATAACACTTTTTTCCAATCTTCCTCTGTCCAGTGTCTGTTTTGCCCATCTTATTTTTTTTATTTTTTATTGGCCAGTCTGAGAGATGGCTTTTTCTTTTGCAACACTGCCTAGAAGGCCAGCATCGCATAGTTGCCTCTTCACTGTTGATGAAGTAGTTGGAGCCAGTTTGTTCTGAAGGGAGTAGTACACCGCATTGTACAAGATATTTTGTTTTTTGGCAGTTTCTTGCATGGAATAGCCTTTATTTCTCAGAACAAGAATAGGCTGACAAGCTTCAGAAGAAAATTCTTTGTTTCTGGCCATTTTGAGCTTTTATAATTGAACCCACAATTGCTGATGCTCCAGATTATCAATTAGTCTAATGGTCAGTTTTATTGCTTCTTTAAGTAGCATGTCCGTTTTCAGCTGTGCTAACAAGTTGTTTTTTTTTGTTTTTGTTTTTTTTTTAATGCTCAATTAGCCTTTTTAAATTAAACTTTGATTAGCAAACACACTGTGCTATTGGAACACAGGACAGATGGTATGCCTATGTAGATATTCCATTAAAAATCAGCCGTTTCCAGCTACAATAGTTATTTACAACATTAACAAAGTTTACACTGTATTTCTGATTAATTCGATGTTATTTTAATTTACAAATAAAATGGCTTTTCTTTTGAAAACAAGGTCATTGCTAAGTGACTACAAACCTTTGAACATTAGTGTGTGTATGTATGTTTCATTGTAATGTCATGTTTATAAAGGCAGAACTATTCTTAAAAGTGATCTATAACACAATTTTGCTGCCATCATTTTTATCTGATGATTTATCCCCACAGTGAAGAAATATCAATTTCATGGAAAGGCAACCGTTATTTGTCTCAAAAAATTATTTCTTTCATGTAATTGGCAAGAGTCCATGAGCTAGTGACGTATGGGATATACAATCCTACCAGGAGGGGCAAAGTTTCCCAAACCTCCAAAATGCCTATAAATACACCCCCTCACCACACCCACAATTCAGTTTTTACAAACTTTGCCTCCTATGGAGGTGGTGAAGTACGTTTGTGCTAAGATTTCTAAGTTGATATGCGCTTCTCAGCGTTTTGAAGCCCGATTCCTCTCAGAGTACAGTGAATGTCAGAGGGATGTGAAGGGAGTATCACCTATTGAATGCAATGGTTTTCCTCACGGGAAATCTATTTCATAGGTTCTCTGTTATCGGTCGTAGAGATTCATCTCCTACCTCCCTTTTCAGATTGACAATATACTCTCATCTTCCATTACCTCTACTGATAACCGTTTCAGTACTGGTTTGGCTATCTGCTATATGTGGATTGGTGTCTTGCGGTAAGTATGTTTTCATTACTTAAGACACTCGCTATGGTTTGGCACTTTATGTATTAATGTAAAGTTCTAAATATATGTATTATACTTAAATTTGCCATGAGTCAGGTTTATGTATATTCCCTTTTGCAGACTATCCGTTTCATATGTGGGAAAAACATATTTCATTAAATTTTTGCGGGCAAAATTAGGCTCGCGAGGTTGCAAAATGCTGATGTTTATTGCGTCATTCTTTTTGCGAGAATATTTTTAGCGCAAAGGTACGTCCGGTGACGCAAATTCGTAATTTCCGGCGTCTTAGTTGACGCCGAGTTTCCTTGCACAAGGTTGCGTCTGCAATGATGCAAGTGTCATTTCCGAATGATGTTGGCGCCAAAAAATTTTTGTTTTGCGTCGTACTTGGCGCCAAATAATTTCATTATTTAAGCCCCATTCCTATATGCCTCTTGCCTTTTTCTATGTCAGAGGGATATGCTGTTTGCATTTTTGTCCCATTTCTGAAACTGCCATATAAGTAAATTGATAATTTTGCTTTATGTTTTTTTTTCTCTTACATTTGCAAGATGTCTTAATCTAATCCTGTCTCAGAAACCACTGTTGGATTCCTGCTGCCTGATAACAGTTCTACCAAAGATAAGTGTATCTGTTGTAATTAGTTGAGATTATATCTCCAGCGGTAGTATGTAACCGTTGTCATTATATTCTTTTACATGCAGAGAATGTATCCTTTAGTACTAGTACAATGCCTGTTGTTCCTTCAACATCTAATGTACATGATATCCCTGTGAATATAAAAGATTTTATTGCAAAAGTCTTTGTCTGCTATCCCGCCTTCTAATAAACTTAAAAGGTCTTTTAAAACTTCTCATAAAGTTAATGAAATTTCAAATGATCGACAACATAATGAATTATCCTCCTCTGATGAGGATCTATCTGATTCAGAAGATCCTTCCTCAGATATTGACACCGGCAAATCTACTTTTTATTTAAAATAGAGTATATTCGTTCCTTGTTAAGAGGTGTTGATTACATTGGATATTGAGGAAACTAGTCCTCTTGATACCAAAACTAGTCAATGTTTTTAAACCTCCTGTGGTTACTTCAGAGGTTTTTCCAGCTCCTGATGCTATTTCTGATCTGATTTCTAAGGAATGGAATAGGCCTGGTACTTCTTTTTTTTCCCTTCTTCAAGGTTTAAAGAATTGTATCCTTTGCCAGCAGTTAGTTTGGAGTTTTGAGAAAAGATCCCCAAAGTTAATGGGACCATTTCTACTCTTGCCAAACGTACTACTATTCCTGTGGAAGATAGTACTTCCTTTAAGGACCCTTTAGATCGGAAACCTAAATCTTATCTAAGGAAAGCTTATTTATATTCTGGCTATCTTCTCAGGCCTGCCATTTCTATTGCTGATGTTGCAGCTATATCAACTTTTTGGTTGGAAAGTTTAGCGCAACAGGAAATGGATCCTGATTTGTCTAGTATTGTTCGCTTGCTTCAACATGCTAATCATTTTTCTGTGATGCCATTTTTTATATCAAAATTGATGTTAAATCTATGTCTTTAGCTTTTTTAGCTAGAAGAGCTTTGTGGCTCAAATATTGGAATGCCGACATGGTATCTAAGTCTAGATTACTATCTCTTTCTTTCCAAGGTAATCATTTATTTGGTTCTCAGTTGGATTCAATTATTTCAATTGTCACTGGGGGGAAATGGAGGTTTTTTTTGCCTCAGGATAAAGACCTAAGGGTAAATCTAAAGCTTCTAACCGTTTCGTTCCTTTTAATAAGGAACAGAAACCTAATCCTTCCCCCAAAGAATCTGGTTCGAATTGGAAACCTTCAAGTTGGAATATATCCAAATTATTTAAGAAACCAAAGCCAGCCCCCAAGTCTGCATGAAGGTGCGGCCCTCATTCCAGCTCAGTTGTTAGTGGGCAGATTAAGATTATTTCAATTCATTTGGGCAGATTCTGTCCAAGATTAATGGATTCAGAGTATTGTCTCTCAAGGATTCCGAATAGGATTCAGAATAAGACCTCCTGGGAGAGGATTTTTTTCTCTCATGCATCCCGGCAAATCCAGTAAAGGTTTAGGCTTTTCTAAAGTGTGTTTCAGACCTGGAGCTTTCAGAGGTAATCATATCAGTTCCGTTTCAGGAACAGGGTCTTAGGTTTTATTCAAATCTATTCATTGTCCCTAAGAGAGAGAATTCAATTAGGCCAGTTCTGGATCTTAAAATTTTGAATCGTTTTGTAAGAGTGCCAACTTTCAAAATGGTGACTAGAAGGACTATTCTGCCTTTTGTTCAGCAAGGGCATTATATGTCCACAATAGACTTACAGGATGCATATCTTCATATTCTGATGCATCCAGACCACTATCAGTTTCTGAGATTCTCTTTTCTTGGACAATATCTTGGTACTAGCTCAGTCTTTAAATTCTGCAGAATCTCACACAAATCAACTAGTGTTTCTTCAATGACATGGTTGGAGGATCAAGTTACCAAAGTTACTTTGATTCCTCAGACAAGGGTCACCTTTTTAGGTGTCCAGATAGATTCAGTGTCCATGTCTCTAACAGACCAGAGATGATTAAAATTGGTTTCAGCTTGTCGGAACCTTAAGTCTCAATCATTCCCTTCAGTAGCTATGTGCATGGAAATTTTAGGTCTCATGCAGCATTGGACGCAATCCCCTTTGCTTGTTTTCATATGAGACCTCTCCAGCTTTGTATGCTGAATCAATGGTGCAGGGATTTTACAAAGATATCACAATATATTTAAATCCCAATGTTCGACTCCCTCTGACTTGGTGGTTAGATCACCATCGTATAGTTCAAGGGGCCGCTTTTGTTAGTTCAGCCTGGATTGTGATCACAACAGATGCAAGTCTTTCAGGTTGGGGAGCTGTATGGGGATCTATGACAGCACAAGGGGTTTGGAAATCTCAAGAGGCGAGGTTACCAATCAATATTTTAGAACTCTGTGCTATTTAAGGGCTCTTCAGGTTTGCCTCTGTTGAAGTTAGAACCATTCATTTGTTTTCAGACAGACAATATCACAACTGTGGCATATGTCAATCAGGGTGGGACTCAGTCCCCTAGCTATGAAAGAAGTATCTCGGATACTTGCTTGGGCGAAATCCAGCTCCTGTCTTAATTTCTGCGGTTCATATCCCAGTTGTAGACAATTGGGAAGCGGATTATCTCAGCCATCAGACTTTACATCCGGGGGAGTGGTCGCTCCATCCAGATGTGTTTTCTGAGATTGTTCAGATGTGTGGGGTCTTCTAGAAATAGATTTGATGGCTTCCCATCTAAACAAGAAACTTCCTAGGTACCTGTCCAGGTCCAGGGATCCTGAGGCGGTGGATGCGTTGGCAGTTCCTTGGTGTTACCAACCTGCTTATATTTTCCCGCCTCTAGTTCTTCTTCCAAGAGTGTTCTCCAAGATCATCATGGAACAATCATTTGTGTTGCTGGTAGCTCCGGCATGGCCTCACAGGTTTTGGTATACGGATCTTGTTCGGATGTCCAGTTGCCAACCTTGGCCGCTTCCTTTAAGACCAGACCTTCTGTCTCAAGGTCCGTTTTTTCCATCAGGATCTCAAATCATTGAATTTGAAGGTATGGAAATTGAACGCCTAGTGCTTAGTCATAAAGGTTTCTCTGACTCAGTGATTAATACTATGTTACAGACTCGTAAATCTGTTTCTAGGAAGATTTATTAATGAGTTTGGAAGACTTATATTTCATGGTGTTCTTCTCATAAATTCTCCTGGCATTCTTTTAGAATTTGTAGAATTTTACAGTTTCTTCAGGATGGTTTGGATAAAGGTTTGTCTGCAAGTTCCTTGAAGGGACAAATCTCTTCTCTTTCTGTTTTATTTCACAGAAAGATTACTAAGCTTCCTGATATTCACTGTTTTGTACAGGCTTTGGTCCGTATCAAGCCTGTCATTAAATCAATCTCTCCTCCTTGGAGTCTTTATTTGGTTTTGAAGTCTTTACAGGCTCCTCTGTTTGAGCCTATGCTTTCTTTGGACATTAAGCTACTTTCTTGGAAAGTGTTGTTCCTTTTGGCCATCTCTTCTGCTAGAAGAGTTTCCGAATTATCTGCTCTTTCTTGTAAATCTCCTTTTTTGATTTTCCATCAGGATAAGGCAGTCTTGCAGACTTCATTTAAATTTCTACTTAAGGTTGTGAATTCTTACAACATTAATAGACTACTTGTTGTTCCTTCTTTGTGTCCTAATCCTAAGTATTCTTTGGAGAGATCCTTACATTCTTTGGATGTTGTTAGAGCTTTGAAATATTATGTTGAAGCTACTAAAGATTTCAGGAAGACTTCTAGTCTATTTATCTTTTCTGGTTCTAGGAAGGTCAGAAGACTTCTGCCATTTCTTTGGCATCTTGGTTAAAGCTTTTGATTCTTCAGGCTTATTTGGAGTCGGGTCAGGCCCCGCCTCAGAGAATTACAGCTCATTCTACTAGATCAGTCTCCACTTCGTGGGCTTTTAAGAATGAAGCTTCAGTTGATCAGATTTGTAAAGCAGCAACTTGGTCTTCTTTGCTTCTTCGGAAGCAGTTTTTGGTAGAAAAGGTTTTCAAGCAGCTGTTTGTTTGATTCCTCTGCTTATGTTTATGCTTAAGTTTTTTCTTTTCATTTATGAGAATAAACTTAAATTTTGGGTTGTGGATTAATTCTTTCAGCGAAAAAAGGCTGTTAATATTTTTATCTCTCCCTCTCTAGTGACTCTTCTGTGGAGTTCCACATCTTGGATATTTCTATCCCATACGTCACTAGTTCATGGACTCTTGTCAATTGCATGAAAGAAAACATAATTTATGTAAGAACTTACCTGATAAATTAATTTCTTTCATATTGGCAAGAGTCCATGAGACCCACCCTTTTTATGGTGGTTATGATTTTTTGTATAAAGCATTTATATTTCCAAATTATTATTTTTTATGCTTTTTACTCCTTTCTTTATCACCCCACTACTTGGCTATTCGTTAAACTGAATTGTGGGTGTGGTGAGGGGTGTATTTATAGGTATTTTGAGGTTTGGAAAACTTTGCCCCTCCTGGTAGGATTGTATATCCCATACGTCACTAGCTCATGGACTCTTGCCAATATGAAATAAATAAATTTATCAGGTAAGTTCTTACATAAATTATGTTTTTCTATGTTTCTGGGTTTTAAAGATTTATCTGTGGGGATAAATCATCAGACCAAAAATTAAGTATTTTTTCAGTAGGAGTAACATTGGTTGCCTTTCCATGAAATATATGTTTAAAGCCTTAATGTTCACGTTTTTGCCTTCCCTATAGGAAAATGGCTTTCAGACATTATTGAGCAGTGATGACCAGCTGTTTGTATATGAGACCGCAGGCGTACTTATTGTTAACAGTGATTATCCAGCAGACAGGAAACAGATTCTAATGAGGAATTTACTGAGTCCCTTAATGGAAAAGTTCAAGATCCTCTTGGAAAAACTGATGGTGGAGCAAGATGAAGAACGGCAGACAGTATTAGCAGATTGTCTTAATCATGCTGTAGGATTTGCTAGGTAGGTACCAAATAGGCATGTGTATTGGCAGTTTCGTTAGCTGCCAAACGTGGAAGAAGGTGCTCTCTGCATTTTGATCTCTTCTGAGCTAGATTTATTGTCGTGAAAATGCAGCACAATAATCCAGTGTTAATTTTGGCTGCAAATTTAGTTTTAGTGTCTTGACTAAAATGCCATTTTAGTTTTAGTCGTATTTTAGTCATCTGAATTGTTTTAGTTTGTCTAGTTTTAGTTGACTAAATCTCTAGTAGATTTTAGCTGACTAAAATCCAAGGGGTTTAGTTAAAGTGAAATGCATTATTTAAAGGGACGCTAAAGCCAATTTCATTTGCTTGATGTACCGAGTCCACGGATTCATCCTAACTTGTGGGTATATTGTCCTTCCTGACAGGTAGTAACAAAGAGAGCACCACAGCAGAGCTGTCTATATAGCTCCCCCCTTAACTCCACCCCCCAGTCATTCTCTTTGCTGGCTCTAAGCAGGAAGAGTAAAGAGAAGAGGTGTTAAACTGTTAGTTTTATTTTATCTTCAATCAAGTGTTTGTTATTTTTAAATGTTACCAGTGTTGTACTATTTACTCTCAGGCAGGACATAGATGAAGATTTCTGCCTGGAGGATGATGATCTTAGCATTTGTAACTAAGGTCCACTGCTGTTCCCACAGAAACTGAGGAGTACATGAAAATTTCAGTGTGAGGAACGGTTTCTTGCTATACAGCAATGAGGGGTATGTTCAGTCATATTTTCTGCAGAGACTGTTAACTCAGAAAGGCTGACAGTGTCCCCATTAGGGGAAGGGTAAGCAGTAATCCTAGTGTCATCAGAGGTTTTTACTAGCTTGCATAAAGGGTTATTTTTTTGTGGGCACTCAGTTTATGTGAATTTGGGACAAACGTTTTTGTGTCGAAGTAACGTTTTCTGTTTTATGGGACATTTGCTCGAGGGTTCTTTGGGGTTGTTTATAACCCAAATGGCTTTCAGGCAGGGTTCGTTAGTTTTGTGTAGGCCCCGGCAACATCAAGTGAGGTGGGCGGGGCCTACATTTACAAGCAGCAAGCAACTTCCCCTGAGGTCCTGATCGTCTTCTGAGGGACTAATTGAAGCTTTAAACCCCATATTATCGCTTCCTAAGGGCAGGTAGCGCCACAGCAGAACTGTGGCAAGGTGCTTTAGGAGGTTTTAACCGGTTTTAGACCTATTTCAATCTGTTTTTTTCATTTGGGGGTTTATTGCTTATTAACTTGTGGTGCAATCCTTCTAAAGCTTAGTGGGTACACTGTTAAAATTTCAGAAAAATTGCCGCTTTATGGCAAGTAATGGCATGAAGACATTGCTTGCAAGGCACTGGAAACAAAAATACATCCCCACAGTTGCTGATTGGATCCACACTTTCCAACACATCTTACAATTAGAGGAATATGCATACATTAAATCGAGGACAGAGGTGTCATACGGCTTAATGAAGATCATGTGGGACACATATATAGCAAATAAATTTCATAATTAGCATACGCGAACTAAGTTGTGTTTATGCTTTATTAGGAGATTGATATAGGACCTAAGGCTCCTGACAACTGTGGCAACAGAACGTTTCTAGATACTTTTTGTTAGACGCATTTCACTGCATAACTGTAAAATGTAAAAGAAAATGTTAAACGGTTTGTTGCAATTCCTTTTTTGACTTCTGTATTGTACGAATTTTATTTGACAATAAAACTGTTTATTCAAAAAAAAAAAAAAAAAAAATTTCAGAAAAATTGAAGCAATTGTAACCTGTTTTGCAGTTTGTGTATGCCTTTTTTCCTCTTAAAGGCACAGTACCGTTTTTGCAAATTGTGTTTTTTTTCATTAAATAAAGTGTTTTCCTTGCTTGCTTTATTACTAGTCTGTTAAACATGTCTGACACTGAGGAAACTCATTGTTCAATTTGTTTAGAAGCCATTGTGGAACCCCCTCTTAGAATGTGTCCCACTTGTACTGATATGTCTATAAATTTCAAACAGCAAATTTTGAGTTATAAAAGTTTGGCATTAGATGATTCTCAGACAGAAGGAAATCAGGTTTTGCCATCTAGTTCTCCCCAAGTGTCACAACCAGTAACGCCCACACAAGCGACGCCAAGTACTTCTAGTGCGTCTAATTCTTTCACCTTGCAAGATATGGCTTCAGTTATTAATACTACCCTCACAGAGGTTTTATCTAAGCTGCCTGGGTTGCAAGGGAAGCGCAGTAGCTCTGGGTTAAGAGCAAATGCTGAGCCTTCTGACGCTTTAGTAGCCGTATCCGATATTCCCTCACAATGTTCTGAGGTAGGGATGAGGGATTTGCTGTCTGAGGGAGAGATTTCTGATTCAGGAAAGATGTTCTCTCAGACAGATTCAGATATGACGGCATTTAAGCTAGAGCCACTCTGCTTATTGCTCAGGGAGGTTTTAGCTACTCTGGATGATTGTGACCCTATTGTCGTTCCAGAGAAATTGTGTAAAATGGACAAATATTTAGAGTTTCCGGTTTACACTGATGTTTTTCCGGTCCCTAAGAGGATTTCGGACATTGTTACTAAGGAGTGGGATAACCCAAGTATTCCGTTCTCTCCCCCTCCTGTTTTTAAGAATTTTTTTCCCATTTCTGACACCATAAAGGACTCATGGCAGACCGTCCCTAAGGTGGAGGGAGCTATTTCTACCCTGGCTAAGCGTACAACTATACCTATTGAAGACAGTTGTGCTTTCATTGATCCTATGGATAAAAAATTAGAGGGTCTCCTAAAGAAAATTTTTGTTCATCAAGGTTTTCTTCTTCAACCTATAGCATGCATTGTTCCTGTAACCACTGCAGCTGCCTTTTGGTTTGAGGCTCTAGAAGTGGCTCTTGGAGACCCCACTAGATGATATTTTGGACAGAATTGAGGTTCTTAAGTTGGCTAATTCTTTTATTACAGACGCCGCTTTTCATCTTGCTAAATTAGCGGCTAAGAATTCAGGTTTTGCCATTTTAGCGCGTAGAGCGTTATGTCTTAAGTCCTGGTTAGCTGATGTGTCCTCTAAATCTAAGCTTTTGTCCATCCCTTTCAAAGGTAAGACCCTATTTGGGCCTGCATTGAAAGAGATAATTTCCGACATAACTGGAGGGAAGGGTCATACCCTCCCTCAGGATAAGTCAAATAAGACAAGGACCAAACAAAATAATTTTCGTTCCTTTTGAAACTTCAATAGTGGTCCCTCTACCTCTTCCCCTGCTGCAAAGCAAGAGGGGAACTTTGCTCAATCCAAGCCAACCTGGAGACCTAATCAGGCTTGGAACAAGGGTAAACAGGCCAAAAAGCCTGCTGCTGCCACTAAGTCAGCATGAAGGGGTAGCCCCCGATCCGGGACCGGATCTAGTAGGGTGGCAGACTCTCTCTCTTTGCTCAGGCCTGGGCAAGAGACGTTCAGGATTCCTGGGCAGTAGAAATTGTAACCCAGGGATACCTTCTAGATTTCAAGGATTCCCCTCCAAGGGGGGGGTTCCATCTTTCTCAATTGTCTGTAAACCCGACAAAAAGAGAGGCGTTCTTACTCTGTGTAGAAGACCTTTTTACCATGGGAGTGATCTGCCCAGTTCCAAAAGCAGAACAGGGGCAGGGGTTCTACTCCAATCTGTTTATAGTTCACAAAAAGGAGGGAACCTTCAGACCAATTCTGGATCTCAAGATCCTAAACCAGTGCTTTCCAAACTGTGTGTCGGGACACACTAGTGTGTCGGCAGCAGTGTGTAGGTGTGTCCCTGCTTCAGCACAAATTTTTTTAAATTAAATTTTTTTAGTTTCCTACTTTCTGCCTGCTTGCTACACATCACATGGTTGACTCGTGATTGCTACCTAGTGGGTCACAGATCATCTTAACCTATTGGCGCAGCTCAGTGGGAAATGAAACTATTCCCATTGGCGGCTTTGGCGGCACATTGGCTCCTGACTGCATGTGTAGTCTCCTCAATCAGCTTGTGACTGCATGTGTAGTCAGTGAGTGGGATAGCAGTGTGTTTGCAGTGTGGGCAGTAGTGCAACTCGCAGAGCTATGAGGGCGGCAGCTTAAACGCTGAGATGAAGTCAGAAGTCAAAACGTTTTGTTTTTTTTGCAGCTAGCTCCCAGTAGTGCATTGCTGCTCCTGCTCTTGATATATGGATAGGAAGTGGAAGCTTAAAAAATGCTTGATGATAAAATGCGAGTGTCTTTAATATTCCATCAAATATTCATAAACTGTGTTCATCCCATCAACCTCATACATCCCATTAAAATAGTAAGTAGCTATTGGTGATATTAAACTTTTTTTTAATTCTTGCACATATTTACTGTTACTTGTAAATACACCTTGTTGTTATATCATTTATGTATGTGTCCGGATCTCTTAAAGCAAGTTAGTTTAACCTCAACTGAATTACTGTGTCGCGAAATGATGTTGGTCTAAAAAGTGTGTCACCAACATGAAAAGTTTGGAAAGCTCTGTCCTAAACCAATTCCTAAGAGTTCCATCTTTCAAGTTGGAGACCATTCGGACTATCTTACCATTGATCCAGGAGGGTCAATATATGACCACCGTGGACTTAAAGGATGCGTATCTGCACATTCCTATCCACAAAGATCATCACCAGTTCCTCAGGTTCGCCTTTCTGGACAAGCATTATCAGTTTGTGGCTCTTCCTTTCGGGTTGGCCATGGCGCCGTGAATCTTCACGAAAGTGCTAGGGTCCCTTCTGGCGGTTCTAAGGCCACGGGGCATAGCAGTGGCGCCTTATCTAGACGACATTCTAATTCAAGCGTCGTCCTTCCAACTAGCCAAGTCTCACACGGACTTAGTGTTGGCCTTTCTAAGGTCTCACGGGTGGAAAGTGAACATAAAAAAGAGTTCTCTTTCCCCCCTCACAAGAGTTTCATTTCTAGGGACTCTGATAGACTCGGTGGACATGAAAATATTTCTGACGGAGGTCAGGAAATCAAAGATTTTGTCCACCACCTGCCGAGCTCTTCATTCCATTCCTCGGCCATCAGTGGCTCAGTGTATGGAGGTAATCGGACTAATGGTAGCGGCAATGGACATAGTTCCGTTTGCTCTCTTGCATCTCAGACCATTGCAACTATGCCTGCTCAATCAGTGGAATGGGGATTATGTGGATTTTTCTCCGATAAATCTGGATCAAGAGACCAGAGACTCTCTTCTTTGGTGGTTGTCACAGGATCATCTGTCCCAGGGAATGTGTTTCCGCAGGCCAGAATGGGTTATAGTGATGACGGACGCTAGTCTTCTGGGCTGGGGTGCAGTCTGGAATTCCCTGAAAGCTCAGGGTTTGTGGACTCGGAAGGAGGCTCTCCTACCGATAAATATTCTGGAATTAAGAGCGATATTTAATGCTCTCCAGGCATGGCCTCCTACCGATAAATATTCTGGAATTAAGAGCGATATTTAATGCTCTCCAGGCATGGCCTCAGCTGGCTTCGGCCAGATTCATCAGGTTTCAGTCGGACAACATCACGACTGTGGCTTATATCAATCATCAGGGCGGAACAAAGAGTTCCTTAGCGATGATAGAGGTCTCAAGGATAATCCAATGGGCAGAGGATCACCCTTGCCATCTGTCAGCGATCTATATCCCAGGTGTAGAGAACTGGGAAGCAGATTTTCTAAGTCGTCAGACTTTTCATCCGGGGGAGTGGGAACTCCATCCGGAGGTGTTTGCTCCGCTGGTTCGGCTATGGGGCACACCAGAGTTGTATCTGATGGCGTCTCGTCAGAACGCCAAACTTCCTCGTTACGGCTCCAGGTCAAGGGATCCTCGGGCTGTACTGATAGATGCTCTAGCAGTACCCTGGTCGTTGAACCTGGCTTATGTGTTTCCACCTTTCCCTCTCCTTCCACGTCTGATTGCCAGAATCAAACAGGAGAGAGCATCAGTGATTTTGATAGCGCCTGCGTGGCCATGCAGGACTTGGTATGCAGACCTGGTGGACATGTCATCCCTTCCACCATGGTCTCTGCCATTGAGACAGGACCTTCATATTCAAGGTCCATTCAAGCATCCAAATCTAATTTCTCTGCAACTGACTGCTTGGAGATTGAACGCTTGATTCTATCAAAGCGGTGTTTCTCTGAGTCAGTCATAAATACCTTGATTCAGGCTTGAATGCCTGTTACCAGGAGAATTTATAATAAGATATGGCGTAAATATCTTTTTTAGTGCGAATCCAAAGGCTTCTCCTGGAGTAAAATCAGGATTCCTAGGATTTTGTCTTTTCTCCAAGAGGGATTGGAGAAAGGATTATCAGCTAGTTCCCTAAAGGGACAGATATCTGCTCTGTCTATTTTGTTGCACAAGCGTCTGGCAGATGTTCCAGACTTTCGTGCTTTTTGTCGGGCTTTAGTTAGAATTAAGCCTTTGTTTAAACCTGTTGCTCCGCCATGGAGTCTAAATTTAGTTCTTTTATCTTGGAAAATTTTGTTCCTAGTTGCTATCTCTTCAGCTCGAAGAGTTTCTGAACTATCTGCATTACAATGTAACTCTCCTTATCTTGTATTCCATGCTGATAAGGTGGTTTTGCGTACCAAGCCTGGGTTCCTACCTAAGGTTGTTACTAACAGGAATATCAATCAAGAAATTGTTGTTCCTTCTCTGTGTCCTAATCCTTCTTGTAAGAAGGAACGTCTGTTGCACAACTTGGACGTGGTTCGTGCTTTGAAATTTTATTTGCAGGCAACCAAAGATTTTCGTCAAACATCTTCTTTGTCTATTCTGGAAAGCGTAGGGGTCAAAAGGCTACGGCGACTTCTCTTTCCTTTTGGCTGAAAAGCATCATCCGTTTGGCTTATGAGACTGCTGGACAGCAGCCTCCTGAAAGGATTACAGCTCATTCTACTAGAGCGGTAGCTTCCACATGGGCTTTTAAAAATGATGCTTCTGTTGAACAGATTTGTAAGGCTGCGACTTGGTCGTCGCTTCATACCTTTTCAAAATTTTATAAATTTGATACTTTTGCTTCTTCGGAGGCTATTTTTGGGAGAGAGGTTTTGCAAGCAGTGGTGCCTTCCGTTTAGGTTCCTGTCTTGTCCCTCCCTTCATCCGTGTCCTAAAGCTTTGGTATTGGTATCCCACAAGTTAGGATGAATCCGTGGACTCGGTACATCATGCAAAAGAAAACAGAATTTATGCTTACCTGATAAATTTCTTTCTTTTGCGATGTACCGAGTCCACGGCCCGCCCTGTCTGTTCAAGACAGATAGTATTTTTTTATGTAAACTTCAGTCACCTCTGCACCTTATAGTTTCTCCTTTTCTTCCTTGGCCTTCGGTCGAATGACTGGGGGGTGGAGTTAAGGGGGGAGCTATATAGACAGCTCTGCTGTGGTGCTCTCTTTGCTACTTCCTGTCAGGTAGGACAATATCCCACAAGTTAGGAGGAATCCGTGGACTCGGTACATCGCAAAAGAAAGAAATTTATCAGGTAAGCATAAATTGTTTTTTTTTTGTTTTTTTCATGATTCAGATAGAGCATGCATTTTTAAGCAACTTTCTAATTTACTCCTATTAATTTTTCTTCGTTCTCTTGCTATCTTTATTTGATAAAGAAGGCATCTAAGTTTTTTTGGTTCAGCCCTCTGGACAGCAATTTTTTATTGGTGGATTAATTTATCCAACAATCAGCAAGGACAACCCAGGTTGTTCACCAAAAATGGGCCGGCATCTAAACTTACATTCTTGCATTTCAAATAAAGACACCAAGAGAATGAAGAAAATGTGATAATAGGAGTAAATTAGAAAGTTGCTTAAAATGTAATGCTCTATCTATCTGAATCACAAAAGAAAAAATTTGGGTTCAGTGTCCCTTTAAGCATTTCTCTATCATTTCCAAACTCATTATATACTCCAGGAGACAACAGAACACCTGTTATTATTTATGGAATTAAGGTTTAAACGTGCAATACAGATTTAGCCATTGTGATATATATCGTCTTTATTAAACTTAAAATTAAGTTTAATAAACAAACAGAAGTGCAACTTTAAAATATAAAAAAACAAACTGTAAACTTTATTGGCTGTAGCGTCATTGCACATATTACCCGATATAAAAACTTTAACAGTCCTCTGTTAATTATTAAAACAAGCATTTAAGTAATTCACAACAACAAAAAGTTTGTGCCGCTAGCACAGGCACAGCATAACTTAAACCCATACTCGTGGGTTATGCTTATTTCTATAGGAAGAATCAATTGATTGTTCATAGATTCAAAAAAATTCAGCAACAAAATTAACACTGCTCTAGAACTTTTAAACTCATTTTATACTCCTGGAGTAAAGGTTTATTAACCTGTTTTTATCTATGGTATTAAGGTTTGAACATGCAATACAGATTTAACTGTTGTGGTACATAACGTCTTTATCTTAAAATTAAATAAAACCAAGTTTTGTAAATAAACAAGAAGATAGCCTTGCTTTTTATTTTGCAAAAAACAGTAATTAGATATTGATTATAACACCTTGCATAAAGTGTCAATTTTGACAGCAAATTTTGATTTAGTTTTAGTCAGTCGGTTGACTAAAATGCCATTTTAGTTTGTCGTATTTTAGTTATCAGAGTTTCTTTAGTTTTATTGTCTTTTTAGTCTAGTTTTAATCGACGAAATTAACACTGCACTAATCTGGATTTGCACAGATGTTATTGTGTTGCACTTTCACAAACTCCTGCTCCAAAAACAGACAAAAGCCGTGGCCCCTGCCTTCAATATTCCGCAGCTAATGAAACTTCCAAATGCACATGCCTAGTGTCAAACACTAGAAATAACAAGTTTGGAGAAGAAAATTGCATAATCAACAAATGCATATTAAATTATCAACTTGTATTCCAAATGGGATGTAGACTTTTTTTATTCCCTGTCCCTTTTGTGATTGGTTGACAGCCATCATGTAACACTCATTTACACTCATTTACATATGTCTTTGTTCCAGAATCAGCAGTGCTGTCCCTTCACGGAGGTTAATGATGGAGGTTCCTCCATCTCTCGCACATAGCCCACATCTCTTGAGTGCGAGAGGTGTAGGATTCCCCAGCGTTCCAGCATTTAACTGGTGTGATGGGACAGTGCCACTAATTCTGGAAGAAAGACTGAATATGGTGGAGAAGTAACTACCATTTTACATATGAGGTATGAAGTTCTTGCTTGTCAATAGAAATAAAAATTTTATTTTATTTTTTTATTGCATGTTTCTTCTGTTAAGTGTGATCAGTCCACGGGTCATCATTACTTGTGGGATATTATCTGCTCCCCTACAGGAAGTGCAAGAGGATTCACCCAGCAGAGTTGCTATATAGCTCCTCCCCTCTACGTCACCTCCAGTCATTCTCTTGCACCCAGCAACTAGATAGGTCGTGTGAGAGGACTATGGTGATTATACTTAGTTTTATATCTTCAATCAAAAGTTTGTTATTTTAAAATAACACCGGAGTGTGTTATTACCTCTCTGGCAGAGTTTGAGGAAGAATCTACCAGAGTTTTGCTATGATTTTAGCCGGAGTAGTTAAGATCATATTGCTGTTCTCGGCCATCTGAGGAGTGAGGTAAACTTCAGATCAGGGGACAGCGGGCAGATGAATCTGCATAGAGGTATGTAGCAGTTTTTATTTTCTGACAATGGAATTGATGAGAAAATCCTGCCATACCGATATAATGTCATGTATGTATACTTTACACTTCAGTATTCTGGGAGAATGGTAATTCACTAGAATTACACTGTAAGAAAGACATAAAGCTGTTTAATAACTAGAGATTATGTTTAACGTTTTTGCTGGAATGTAAAATCGTTTTCATTTACTGAGGTACTGAGTGAATAAATGTTTGGGCACTATTTTTCCACTTGGCAGTTGCTTAAATCTGTTTTTTTCTGTCAGTTTCTGTTCTCCCTCACTGCTGTGTGTGTGGGGGAGGGGCGCTTTTACTATGCATCAAATATTTCAGTCAGCACAGCAGAGCTGTGAGAATTATAGTTTGACTGAGATAAAAACGTTTATTCTGTAATTTGTTTCCTGCTTTCAGAAATTGTTATCTTTGCTAATGGGATTAAACCTTTGCTAAAGTTGTGTTGTTTAATTGCTGAGGGGAACAATCCTTTGCTAAAACTGTATATTCTGACAAAGATTGATGCTATAACTTAATTATTTTAACTGTTATAATTTTTTTCTGTGCTTCTTAAAGGCACAGTTCGTTTTCATATTTGTAAATTACTTTGAAAAGTATTTTCAAGTTGCTGTTTATTTGCTAGTGTGTTAAACATGTCTGATTCAGAGGAATATCTCTGTGCTATATGTGTTAATGCCAAAGTGGAGCCCAATAGAAATTTATGTACTAAATGTATTGATGCTACTTTAAAAAACAGTCAATCTGTACAAATTGAACATATTTCACCAAACAACGAGGGGAGAGTTATGCCGACTAACTCGCCTCACGTGTCAGTACCTGCATCTCCCGCTCAGGAGGTGCGTGATATTGTAGCGCCGAGTACATCTGGGCGGCCATTACAAATCACATTACAAGATATGGCTACTGTTATGACTGAAGTTTTGGCTAAACTACCAGAACTAAGAGGTAAACGTGATCACTCTGGGGTGAGAACAGAGTGCGCTGATAATGCAAGGGCCATGTCTGATACTGCGTCACAGTTTGCAGAACGTGAAGACGGAGAGCTTCATTCTGTGGGTGACGGTTCTGATCCAAATAAACTGGACTCAGACATTTCAAATTTTAAATTTAAGCTTGAGAACCTCCGTGTGTTACTAGGGGAGGTATTAGCGGCTCTGAATGATTGTAACACAGTTGCAATCCCAGAGAAAATGTGTAGGTTGGATAAATATTTTGCGGTACCGACGAGTACTGACGTTTTTCCTATACCTAAGAGACTTACTGACATTGTTACTAAGGAGTGGGATAGACCCGGTGTGCCTTTCTCACCCCCTCCTATATTCAGAAAGATGTTTCCAATAGACGCCGCCACACGGGATTTATGGCAAATGGTCCCTAAGGTGGAGGGAGCAGTTTCTACTTTAGCTAAGCGTACCACTATCCCAGTGGAGGATAGCTGTGCTTTTTCAGATCCAATGGATAAAAAATTAGAGGGTTACCTTAAGAAAATGTTTGTTCAACAAGGGTTTATATTGCAACCTCTTCCATGTATTGCGCCTGTCACGGCTGCAGCAGCATTTTGGTTTGAGTCTCTGGAAGAGACACTTCAATCATCCACACTAGATGACATCACACACAAACTTAAATTCCTTAAGTTAGCTAATTCATTTATTTCAGATGCCGTAGTACATTTAACTAAACTTGCGGCTAAAAATTCAGGATTCGCCATTCAGGCACGCAGAGCTCTGTGGCTGAAATCCTGGTCAGCTGATGTTATGTCTAAATCTAAATTGCTTAATATTCCTTTCAAAGGGCAGACCTTATTCGGGCCCGGCTTGAAAGAGATTATTGCTGACATTACAGGAGGTAAAGGTCATGCCCTGCCTCAGGACAAGGCCAAAGCCAAGGCTAGACAGTCCAATTTTCGTTCCTTTCGTAATTTCAAAGCAGGAGCAGCATCAACTTCCTCTGCACCAAAACAGGAAGGAGCTGTTGCTCGCTACAGACAAGGCTGGAAACCTAACCAGTCCTGGAACAGGGGCAAACAGGCCAGAAAACCTGCTGCTGCCCCTAAGACAGCATGAATTGAGGGCCCCCGATCCGGGACCGGATCTAGTGGGGGGCAGACTTTCCCTCTTCGCCCAGGCTTGGGCAAGAGATGTTCAGGATCCCTGGGCGTTAGAGATCATATCTCAGGGATACCTTCTGGACTTCAAATCCTCTCCCCCAAGAGGGAGATTTCATCTGTCAAGGTTGTCAACAAACCTAACAAAGAAGGAAGCGTTTCTACGCTGCGTACAAGATCTTTTATTAATGGGAGTGATCCATCCAGTTCCGCGGTTGGAACAAGGACAAGGGTTTTACTCAAATCTGTTTGTAGTTCCCAAAAAAGAGGGAACCTTCAGGCCAATCTTGGATTTAAAGATCCTAAACAAATTCCTAAGAGTTCCATCGTTCAAGATGGAAACTATTCGAACAATTTTGCCCATGATCCAAGAGGGTCAGTACATGACCACAGTGGATTTAAAGGATGCTTACCTTCACATACCGATTCACAAAAGCCATTACCGGTATCTAAGGTTTGCCTTTTTAGACAGGCATTACCAGTTTGTAGCTCTTCCATTCGGACTGGCTACGGCTCCAAGAATCTTCACAAAGGTTCTGGGCACTCTTCTGGCGGTACTAAGACCGCAAGGAATTTCAGTAGCTCCGTACTTAGACGACATACTGATACAAGATTCAAGCCTTCAAACTGCCAAATCTCATACAGAGATAGTACTGGCATTTCTAAGGTCGCATGGATGGAAAGTGAACGAAGAGAAAAGTTCTCTCTTTCCACTCACAAGAGTTCCCTTCCTGGGGACTCCGATAGATTCTGTAGAAATGAAGATTTACCTGACAGAGGACAGGTTAACAAAACTTCAAAGTGCATGCCGTGTCCTTCATTCTATTCAACACCCGTCAGTAGCTCAATGCATGGAGGTAATCGGACTAATGGTAGCAGCAATGGACATAGTTCCTTTTGCACGCCTACATCTCAGACCACTGCAACTGTGCATGCTAAGTCAGTGGAATGGGGATTACTCAGATTTGTCCCCCACTCTAAATCTGAATCAAGAGACCAGAAATTCTCTTCTATGGTGGCTTTATCGGCCACATCTGTCCAGGGGAATGCCATTCAGCAGGCCAGACTGGTCAATTGTAACAACAGACGCCAGCCTACTAGGTTGGGGCGCTGTCTGGAATTCTCTGAAGGCTCAGGGACTATGGAATCAGGAGGAGAGTCTTCTTCCAATAAACATTCTGGAATTGAGAGCAGTCCTCAATGCTCTTCTGGCTTGGCCCCAGTTAACAACTCGGGGGTTCATCAGGTTCCAGTCGGACAACATCACGACTGTAGCTTATATCAACCATCAGGGAGGGACAAGAAGCTCCCTAGCAATGATGGAAGTATCGAAGATAATTCGCTGGGCAGAGTCTCACTCTTGCCACCTGTCTGCAATCCACATCCCGGGAGTGGAGAACTGGGAGGCGGATTTCTTAAGTCGTCAGACTTTTCATCCGGGGGAGTGGGAACTTCATCCAGAGGTCTTTGCCCAAATACTTCGACGTTGGGGCAAAACAGAGATAGATCTCATGGCGTCTCGACAGAACGCCAAGCTTTCGCGCTACGGGTCCAGATCCAGGGATCCGGGAGCGGTCCTGATAGATGCCTTGACAGCACCATGGACCTTCAGGATGGCTTATGTGTTTCCACCTTTCCCGATGCTTCCTCGATTGATTGCCAGAATCAAACAGGAGAAAGCATCAGTGATTCTAATAGCGCCTGCATGGCCACGCAGGACTTGGTATACAGATCTGGTGGACATGTCATTCTGTCCACC
This sequence comes from Bombina bombina, assembly GCF_027579735.1. Taxonomy (NCBI): domain Eukaryota; kingdom Metazoa; phylum Chordata; class Amphibia; order Anura; family Bombinatoridae; genus Bombina; species Bombina bombina. The sequence continues at coordinate 268,181,836 of NC_069504.1, read as the reverse complement.
TTGGTCGTTACCTCTGAAACAGGACTTTCTGATTCAGGGTCCTTTCAAACATCAAAATCTAACTTCTCTGAAGCTGACTGCTTGGAAATTGAACGCTTGATCTTATCAAAGCGTGGTTTTTCTGAGTCAGTTATTGATACCTTAATACAGGCTAGGAAGCCTGTTACCAGAAAGATTTACCATAAAATATGGCGTAAATACCTATATTGGTGCGAATCCAAAGGTTACTCTTGGAGTAAGGTTAGGATTCCTAGGATATTGTCTTTTCTACAAGAAGGTTTAGAAAAGGGGTTATCCGCTAGTTCCTTAAAGGGACAGATCTCAGCTCTGTCCATTCTGTTACACAAGCGTCTGTCAGAAGTTCCAGACATTCAGGCTTTTTGTCAGGCTTTGGCCAGGATTAAACCTGTGTTTAAAGCTGTGGCTCCACCATGGAGTTTAAACCTTGTTCTTAACGTTTTACAGGGTGTTCCGTTTGAACCCCTTCATTCCATTGTTATAAAGTTGTTATCTTGGAAAGTTCTATTTTTAATGGCTATTTCCTCGGCTCGAAGAGTCTCTGAGTTATCAGCCTTACATTGTGATTCTCCTTATTTGATTTTTCACTCGGATAAGGTAGTTCTGCGTACTAAACCTGGGTTCTTACCTAAGGTAGTCACTAACAGGAATATCAATCAGGAGATTGTTGTTCCATCCTTGTGCCCAAATCCTTCTTCGAGGAAGGAACGTCTTTTGCACAATCTGGATGTAGTTCGTGCCCTTAAATTTTATTTACAGGCAACTAAAGATTTTCGACAAACGTCTTCCCTGTTTGTCGTTTACTCTGGTCAGAGGAGAGGTCAAAAAGCTTCTGCTACCTCTCTCTCTTTTTGGCTTCGTAGCATAATTCGTTTAGCTTATGAGACTGCTGGACAGCAGCCTCCTGAAAGAATTACAGCTCATTCCACTAGAGCTGTGGCTTCCACTTGGGCCTTTAAGAATGAGGCCTCTGTTGAACAGATTTGCAAGGCTGCAACTTGGTCTTCGCTTCATACTTTTTCCAAATTTTACAAATTTGACACTTTTGCTTCCTCGGAGGCTATTTTTGGGAGAAAGGTTCTTCAGGCAGTGGTTCCTTCTGTATAAAGAGCCTGCCTATCCCTCCCGTCATCCGTGTACTTTTGCTTTGGTATTGGTATCCCACAAGTAATGATGACCCGTGGACTGATCACACTTAACAGAAGAAAACATAATTTATGCTTACCTGATAAATTCCTTTCTTCTGTAGTGTGATCAGTCCACGGCCCGCCCTGTTTTTTAAGGCAGGTAAATATTTTTTAAATTATACTCCAGTCACCACTACACCCTTGGCTTCTCCTTTCTCGTTGGTCCTTGGTCGAATGACTGGAGGTGACGTAGAGGGGAGGAGCTATATAGCAACTCTGCTGGGTGAATCCTCTTGCACTTCCTGTAGGGGAGCAGATAATATCCCACAAGTAATGATGACCCGTGGACTGATCACACTACAGAAGAAAGGAATTTATCAGGTAAGCATAAATTATGTTTTTAACTGAATCAGTTACATTTTGTCTTTGATTATACATATTATAGTAAATTTTTACAACTGTCTGTTGTACTGTGCAATGAGAAACCAATTTATTACTCATACTTTTCTTTGCAGCCGCACCAGTAAAGCATTTAGTAATAAACAGACGGTAAAGCAGTGTGGTTGCTCTGCTGTTTACTTGGACTGCTTGCAAACATTTTTACCAGCCCTGAGCTGCCCTGTACAAAAAGAAGTGCTCAGAGGTGGAGTTCGGACTTTTCTGCACCGCATGATTATATGTTTAGAGGAAGAAGTGCTCCCATATATCCCTAGTGCTTCAGAGCATATGTTGAAAGATTGTGAAGCAAAGGATCTGCAAGAATTCATTCCTTTAATCAACCAAATTACTGCCAAGTTTAAGGTATGTTCCATGTGGAATCCATGTGTCCAGTTCTCAGGTCTCCCCGTTTAAGTAAAGTAATACAGTTCTGTAGAGATTATGAGGACAATGTGTTTCTGTACATCAACAAGGTGATAAAACACTCAATAGTAAAGGTTTCAGAATGTTCATTAGAAGAACTATAAATGACTATAATTGAAATAAGTGAACAAGTTTAAAGACAGCAATGACAATTTGAGTTAGACTGCTGAAGAGTACTAAGGGAGGATAGTAAGGAAGTATGAGAGAAAAATAACGCAAGAAAACAGTCAGGTTTGACTCCCTCCCAGTCAACAAAAATTCCATGTTCCTATTTCTGTTAGTCTGTCCTTTTTGTGTTTTTCTTTCTTAATTTTCCCTTCTACTTTCTTTTACCCCTTTATTTTTTTTCCTCCCATCCTCTACTTGTCCTCTCCTCTGTCTGCCTCCCTACTACTTTCTCTCATTATCCTCTTCTGCTGTCCTCCTTTACTTAAAAAGTAAGTATTTACATAATTAATGGAGGGGTTCCAACTAGACAGACATAAAGATACCCAGTCGGCCCAGATTAATTTAAACCGAGTGAGGTTATCCATGTTATAGAAGGCATGCCTTTCCATGCTATGAATGTAGCTCAAAATGTTAAGTACTTAGGTCCAATTTGGGGAAGGGCTATTCTTCCATGATCTAGCGATGGCCAATTTGAATACTGTTAGCACATATACACAAAAATATCCTTTGCCTTTAGGAAGGGATTGTACTCCTATGTGTAGTAGACTAGTAGTGCTGCCTCTGGGGTTTTAGGGAGCTTAATGTGAAACGTTATAAAATGGAAAAACTATGACCCCATAGGATCTTCAGTTTATGACGGGCCCAACAGATATGAAGGGAATCCCCTACTGCTCTGCATTCCTGCCAGCATAGTGGTGAAGTGATATTATTCATTTTAAAGAGTATAATACCAATGTGCTACTATTTTATGTTTCATATAGAGTAACACAATGGAAGGCTTTCTTCATTAAAGGGACAGTCTACACCAGAATTTTTATTGTTTTAAAAGATAGATAATCCCTTTATTAGCCATTTCCCAGTTTTGCATAACTAACAGTTATAATATACTTTTAACCTCTGTGATTTTATCTTGTATCTAAGCCTCTGCAAAGTGCCCCTTTTCTCCAACATAGGTGTGTCCGGTCCACGGCGTCATCCTTACTTGTGGGATATTCTCTTCCCCAACAGGAAATGGCAAAGAGCCCAGCAAAGCTGGTCACATGATCCCTCCTAGGCTCCGCCTTCCCCAGTCATTCTCTTTGCCGTTGTACAGGCAACATCTCCACGGAGATGGCTTAGAGTTTTTTAGTGTTTAACTGTAGTTTTTATTATTCAATCAAGAGTTTGTTATTTTAAAATAGTGCTGGTATGTACTATTTACTCTGAAACAGAAAAGAGATGAAGATTTCTGTTTGTAAGAGGAAAATGATTTTAGCAACCGTTACTAAAATCGATGGCTGTTTCCACACAGGACTGTTGAGAGGAATTAACTTCAGTTGGGGGAACAGTGAGCAGACTTTTGCTGCTTGAGGTATGACACATTCTAACAAGACGATGTAATGCTGGAAGCTGTCATTTTCCCTATGGGATCCGGTAAGCCATTTTTATTACAGAAAGAAAAAAAGGGCTTCACAAGGGCTTTTTAAGACTGTAGACATTTTCTGGGCTAAATCGATTTATATATAGACATATTTTATACTCCATAGCCTTGAGGAATTATTTTAATCTTGGGAATTTTGTAAAATAACCGGCAGGCACTGTATTGGACACCTTATTCTCTAGGGGCTTTCCCTAATCATAGGCAGAGTCTCATTTTCGCGCCTGTATTGCGCACTTGTTTTTGAGAAGCATGACATGCAGATGCATGTGTGAGGAGCTCTGATACATAGAAAAGACTTTCTGAAGGCGTCATTTGGTATCGTATTCCCCTTTGGGCTTGGTTGGGTCTCAGCAAAGCAGATACCAGGGACTGTAAAGGGGTTAAATATAAAAACGGCTCCGGTTCCGTTATTTTAAGGGTTAAAGCTTCCAAATTTGGTGTGCAATACTTTTAAGGCTTTAAGACACTGTGGTGAAATTTTGGTGAATTTTGAACAATTCCTTCATACTTTTTCGCAATTGCAGTAATAAAGTGTGTTCAGTTTAAAATTTAAAGTGACAGTAACGGTTTATTTTAAAACGTTTTTTGTACTTTGTTATCAAGTTTTTGCCTGTTTAACATGTCTGAACTACCAGATAGACTGTGTTCTGAATGTGGGGAAGCCAAGGTTCCTTCTCATTTAAATAGATGTGATTTATGTGACACAATTTAGAGAAAATGATGCCCAAGATGATTCCTCAAGTGAGGGGAGTAAGCATGGTACTGCATCATCCCCTCCTTCGTCTACACCAGTCTTGCCCACACAGGAGGCCCCTAGTACATCTAGCGCGCCAATACTCCTTACTATGCAACAATTAACGGCTGTAATGGATAATTCTATCAAAAACATTTTAGCCAAAATGCCCACTTATCAGCGAAAGCGCGACTGCTCTGTTTTAGAAAATACTGAAGAGCATGAGGACGCTGATGATATTGGTTCTGAAGGGCCCCTACACCAGTCTGAGGGGGCCAGGGAGGTTTTGTCTGAGGGAGAAATTTCAGATTCAGGGAAAATTTCTCAACAAGCTGAACCTGATGTGATTACATTTAAATTTAAATTGGAACATCTCCGCGCTCTGCTTAAGGAGGTGTTATCCACTCTGGATGATTGTGAGAATTTGGTCATTCCAGAGAAACTATGTAAAATGGACAAGTTCCTAGAGGTCCCGGGGCCCCCCGAAGCTTTTCCTATACCCAAGCGGGTGGCGGACATTGTAAATAAAGAATGGGAAAGGCCCGGTATACCTTTCTCCAACATAGGTGTGTCCGGTCCACGGCGTCATCCTTACTTGTGGGATATTCTCCTCCCCAACAGGAAATGGCAAAGAGCCCAGCAAAGCTGGTCACATGATCCCTCCTAGGCTCCGCCTACCCCAGTCATTCTCTTTGCCGTTGTACAGGCAACATCTCCACGGAGATGGCTTAGAGTTTTTTAGTGTTTAACTGTAGTTTTTATTATTCAATCAAGAGTTTGTTATTTTAAAATAGTGCTGGTATGTACTATTTACTCAGAAACAGAAAAGAGATGAAGATTTCTGTTTGTATGAGGAAAATGATTTTAGCAACCGTCACTAAAATCCATGGCTGTTCCACACAGGACTGTTGAGAGCAATTAACTTCAGTTGGGGGAACAGTGAGCAGTCTCTTGCTGCTTGAGGTATGACACATTCTAACAAGACGATGTAATGCTGGAAGCTGTCATTTTCCCTATGGGATCCGGTAAGCCATGTTTATTACGATCGTAAATAAGGGCTTCAAAAAGGGCTTATTAAGACTGTAGACTTTCTGGGCTAAATCGATTCATTTTTAACACATATTTAGCCTTGAGGAATCATTTTATCTGGGTATTTTGATATATAATATCGGCAGGCACTGTTTTAGACACCTTATTCTTTAGGGGCTTTCCCAAAGCATAGGCAGAGCCTCATTTTCGCGCCGGTGTTGCGCACTTGTTTTTGAGAGGCATGGCATGCAGTCGCATGTGAGAGGAGCTCTGATACTTAGAAAAGACTTTCTGAAGGCGTCATTTGGTATCGTATTCCCCTTGGGGCTTGGTTGGGTCTCAGCAAAGCAGATACCAGGGACTGTAAAGGGGTTAAAGTTAAAAACGGCTCCGGTTCCGTTATTTTAAGAGTTAAAGCTTTCAAATTTGGTGTGCAATACTTTTAAGGCTTTAAGACACTGTGGTGAAAATTTGGTGAATTTTGAACAATTCCTTCATGTTTTTTCGCAATTGCAGTAATAAAGTGTGTTCAGTTTAAAATTTAAAGTGACAGTAACGGTTTTATTTTAAAACGTTTTTTGTACTTTGTTATCAAGTTTATGCCTGTTTAACATGTCTGAACTACCAGATAGACTGTGTTCTGAATGTGGGGAAGCCAGAATTCCTATTCATTTAAATAAATGTGATTTATGTGACAATGACAATGATGCCCAAGATGATTCCTCAAGTGAGGGGAGTAAGCATGGTACTGCATCATTCCCTCCTTCGTCTACACGAGTCTTGCCCACTCAGGAGGCCCCTAGTACATCTAGCGCGCCAATACTCCTTACTATGCAACAATTAACGGCTGTAATGGATAATTCTGTCAAAAACATTTTAGCCAAAATGAACCCTTATCAGCGTAAGCGCGACTGCTCTGTTTTAGATACTGAAGAGCATGACGACGCTGATAATAATATTTCTGAAGGGCCCCTAACCCAGTCTGATGGGGCCAGGGAGGTTTTGTCTGAGGGAGAAATTACTGATTCAGGGAACATTTCTCAACAAGCTGAACCTGATGTGATTGCATTTAAATTTAAGTTGGAACATCTCCGCATTCTGCTTAAGGAGGTATTATTCACTCTGGATGATTGTGACAAGTTGGTCATCCCAGAGAAACTATGTAAAATGGACAAGTTCCTAGAGGTGCCGGGGCCCCCAGAAGCTTTTCCTATACCCAAGCGGGTGGCGGACATTGTTAATAAAGAATGGGAAAGGCCCGGTATTCCTTTCGTCCCTCCCCCCATATTTAAAAAATTGTTTCCTATGGTCGACCCCAGAAAGGACTTATGGCAGACAGTCCCCAAGGTCGAGGGAGCGGTTTCCACTTTAAACAAACGCACCACTATACCCATAGAGGATAGTTGTGCTTTCAAAGATCCTATGGATAAAAAATTAGAAGGTTTGCTTAAAAAGATGTTTGTTCAGCAGGGTTACCTTCTACAACCAATTTCATGCATTGTCCCTGTCGCTACAGCCGCATGTTTCTGGTTCGATGAGCTGATAAAGGCGGTCGATAGGGATTCTTCTCCTTATGAGGAGATTATGGACAGAATCAATGCTCTTAAATTGGCTAATTCTTTCACCCTAGACGCCACTTTGCAATTGGCTAGGTTAGCGGCTAAGAATTCTGGGTTTGCTATTGTGGCGCGCAGAGCGCTTTGGTTGAAATCTTGGTCGGCTGATGCGTCTTCCAAGAACAAGCTACTTAACATTCCTTTCAAGGGGAAAACGCTGTTTGGCCCTGACTTGAAAGAGATTATCTCTGATATCACTGGGGGTAAGGGCCACGCCCTTCCTCAGGATCGGCCTTTCAAGGCAAAAGATAAACCTAATTTTCGTCCCTTTCGTAGAAACGGACCAGCCCAAAGTGCTACGTCCTCTAAGCAAGAGGGTAATACTTCTCAAGCCAAGCCAGCTTGGAGACCAATGCAAGGCTGGAACAAGGGTAAGCAGGCCAAGAAACCTGCCACTGCTACCAAGACAGCATGAAATGTTGGCCCCCGATCCGGGACCGGATCTGGTGGGGGGCAGACTCTCTCTCTTCGCTCAGGCTTGGGCAAGAGATGTTCTGGATCCTTGGGCGCTAGAAATAGTCTCCCAAGGTTATCTTCTGGAATTCAAGGGACTTCCCCCAAGGGGGAGGTTCCACAGGTCTCAGTTGTCTTCAGACCACATAAAAAGACAGGCATTCTTACATTGTGTAGAAGACCTGTTAAAAATGGGAGTGATTCATCCTGTTCCATTAAGAGAACAAGGGATGGGATTCTACTCCAATCTGTTCATAGTTCCCAAAAAAGAGGGAACGTTCAGACCAATCTTAGATCTCAAGATCTTAAACAAGTTTCTCAAGGTTCCATCGTTCAAGATGGAAACCATTCGAACTATTCTTCCTTCCATCCAGGAAGGTCAATTCATGACCACGGTGGATTTACAGGATGCGTATCTACATATTCCTATCCACAAGGAACATCATCGGTTCCTGAGGTTCGCATTCCTGGACAAACATTACCAGTTCGTGGCGCTTCCTTTCGGATTAGCCACTGCTCCAAGGATTTTCACAAAGGTACTAGGGTCCCTTCTAGCTGTGCTAAGACCAAGGGGCATTGCTGTAGTACCTTACTTGGACGACATTCTAATTCAAGCGTCGTCCCTTCCTCAAGCAAAGGCTCACACGGACATTGTCCTGGCCTTTCTCAGATCTCACGGATGGAAAGTGAACGTGGAAAAAGAGTTCTCTATCTCCGTCAACAAGGGTTCCCTTCTTGGGAACAATAATAGACTCCTTAGAAATGAGGATTTTTCTGACAGAGGCCAGAAAAACAAAACTTCTGGACTCTTGTCGGATACTTCATTCCGTTCCTCTTCCTTCCATAGCTCAGTGCATGGAAGTGATCGGGTTGATGGTAGCGGCAATGGACATAGTTCCTTTTGCGCGCATTCATCTAAGACCATTACAACTGTGCATGCTCAGTCAGTGGAATGGGGACTATACAGACTTGTCTCCGAAGATACAAGTAAATCAGAGGACCAGAGACTCACTCCGTTGGTGGCTGTCCCTGGACAACCTGTCACGAGGGATGACATTCCGCAGACCAGAGTGGGTCATTGTCACGACCGACGCCAGTCTGATGGGCTGGGGCGCGGTCTGGGGATCCCTGAAAGCTCAGGGTCTTTGGTCTCGGGAAGAATCTCTGTTACCGATAAATATTCTGGAACTGAGAGCGATATTCAATGCTCTCAAGGCTTGGCCTCAGCTAGCGAGGGCCAAGTTCATACGGTTTCAATCAGACAACATGACAACTGTTGCGTACATCAACCATCAGGGGGGAACAAGGAGTTCCCTGGCGATGGAAGAAGTGACCAAAATCATTCTATGGGCGGAGTCTCACTCCTGCCACCTGTCTGCTATCCACATCCCAGGAGTGGAAAATTGGGAAGCGGATTTTCTGAGTCGTCAGACATTGCATCCGGGGGAGTGGGAACTCCATCCGGAAATCTTTGCCCAAGTCACTCAGCTGTGGGGCATTCCAGACATGGATCTGATGGCCTCTCGTCAGAACTGCAAAGTTCCTTGCTACGGGTCCAGATCCAGGGATCCCAAGGCGGCTCTAGTGGATGCACTAGTAGCACCTTGGACCTTCAAACTAGCTTATGTGTTCCCGCCGTTTCCTCTCATCCCCAGGCTGGTAGCCAGGATCAATCAGGAGAGGGCGTCGGTGATCTTGATAGCTCCTGCGTGGCCACGCAGGACTTGGTATGCAGATCTGGTGAATGTCATCGGCTCCACCTTGGAAGCTACCTTTGAGACGAGACCTTCTTGTTCAGGGTCCGTTCGAACATCCGAATCTGGTTTCACTCCAGCTGACTGCTTGGAGATTGAACGCTTGATCTTATCGAAGCGAGGGTTCTCAGATTCTGTTATCGATACTCTTGTTCAGGCCAGAAAGCCTGTAACTAGAAAGATTTACCACAAAATTTGGAAAAAATATATCTGTTGGTGTGAATCTAAAGGATTCCCTTGGGACAAGGTTAAGATTCCTAGGATTCTATCCTTCCTTCAAGAAGGATTGGAAAAAGGATTATCTGCAAGTTCCCTGAAGGGACAGATTTCTGCCTTGTCTGTGTTACTTCACAAAAAGCTGGCTGCTGTGCCAGATGTTCAAGCCTTTGTTCAGGCTCTGGTTAGAATTAAGCCTGTTTACAAACCTTTGACTCCTCCTTGGAGTCTCAATTTAGTTCTTTCAGTTCTTCAGGGGGTTCCGTTTGAACCCTTGCATTCCGTTGATATTAAGTTATTATCTTGGAAAGTTTTGTTTTTAGTTGCAATTTCTTCTGCTAGAAGAGTTTCAGAATTATCTGCTCTGCAGTGTTCTCCTCCTTATCTGGTGTTCCATGCAGATAAGGTGGTTTTACGTACTAAACCTGGTTTTCTTCCAAAAGTTGTTTCTAACAAAAACATTAACCAGGAGATTATCGTACCTTCTCTGTGTCCGAAACCAGTTTCAAAGAAGGAACGTTTGTTGCACAATTTGGATGTTGTTCGCGCTCTAAAATTTTATTTAGATGCTACAAAGGATTTTAGACAAACATCTTCCTTGTTTGTTGTTTATTCAGGTAAAAGGAGAGGTCAAAAAGCAACTTCTACCTCTCTCTCTTTTTGGATTAAAAGCATCATCAGATTGGCTTATGAGACTGCCGGGCGGCAGCCTCCCGAAAGAATCACAGCTCATTCCACTAGGGCTGTGGCTTCCACATGGGCCTTCAAGAACGAGGCTTCTGTTGATCAGATATGTAGGGCAGCGACTTGGTCTTCACTGCACACTTTTACCAAATTTTACAAGTTTGATACTTTTGCTTCTTCTGAGGCTATTTTTGGGAGAAAGGTTTTGCAAGCCGTGGTGCCTTCCATTTAGGTGACCTGATTTGCTCCCTCCCTTCATCCGTGTCCTAAAGCTTTGGTATTGGTTCCCACAAGTAAGGATGACGCCGTGGACCGGACACACCTATGTTGGAGAAAACAGAATTTATGTTTACCTGATAAATTACTTTCTCCAACGGTGTGTCCGGTCCACGGCCCGCCCTGGTTTTTTTTTTTTAATCAGGTCTGATAATTTATTTTCTTTAACTACAGTCACCACGGTACCATATGGTTTCTCCTATGCAAATATTCCTCCTTAACGTCGGTCGAATGACTGGGGTAGGCGGAGCCTAGGAGGGATCATGTGACCAGCTTTGCTGGGCTCTTTGCCATTTCCTGTTGGGGAGGAGAATATCCCACAAGTAAGGATGACGCCGTGGACCGGACACACCGTTGGAGAAAGTAATTTATCAGGTAAACATAAATTCTGTTTTCGTCCCTCCCCCCATATTTAAAAAATTGTTTCCTATGGTCGACCCCAGAAAGGACTTATGGCAGACAGTCCCCAAGGTCGAGGGGTCGGTTTCTACTCTAAACAAACGCACCACTATACCCATAGAAGATAGTTGTGCTTTCAAAGATCCTATGGATAAAAAATTAGAAGGTTTGCTTAAAAAGATGTTTGTTCAGCAAGGTTACCTTCTACAACCAATTTCATGCATTGTTCCTGTCACTACAGCCGCGTGTTTCTGGTTCGATGAGCTAGAAAAGGCGCTCAATAATAATTCTTCTTATGAGGAGATTATGGACAGAATTCGTGCTCTCAAATTGGCTAATTCTTTCACCCTAGACGCCACTTTGCAATTGGCTAGGTTAGCGGCGAAAAATTCTGGTTTTGCTATTGTGGCGCGCAGAGCGCTTTGGTTAAAATCTTGGTCAGCGGATGCGTCTTCCAAGAACAAATTGCTTAACATACCTTTCAAGGGGAAAACGCTGTTTGGCCCTGACTTGAAAGAGATTATCTCTGATATCACTGGGGGCAAGGGCCACGCCCTTCCTCAGGATAGGTCTTTCAAGGCCAAAAATAAACCTAATTTTCGTCCCTTTCGCAGAAACGGACCAGCCCCAAGTGCTACGTCCTCTAAGCAAGAGGGTAATACTTCTCAAGCCAAGCCAGCCTGGAGACCAATGCAAGGCTGGAACAAAGGAAAGCAGGCCAAGAAACCTGCCACTGCTACCAAGACAGCATGAGATGTTGGCCCCCGATCCGGGGCCGGATCTGGTAGGGGGCAGACTCTCTCTCTTCGCTCAGGCTTGGGCAAGAGATGTTCTGGATCCTTGGGCACTAGAAATAGTCTCCCAAGGTTATCTTCTGGAATTCAAGGGGCTTCCCCCAAGGGGGAGGTTCCACAGGTCTCAATTGTCTTCAGACCACATAAAAAAACAGGCATTCTTACATTGTGTAGAAGACCTGTTAAAAATGGGAGTGATTCATCCTGTTCCATTAGGAGAACAAGGGATGGGGTTCTACTCCAATCTGTTCGTAGTTCCCAAAAAAGAGGGAACATTCAGACCAATCTTAGATCTCAAGATCCTAAACAAGTTTCTCAGGGTTCCATCGTTCAAAATGGAAACCATTCGGACAATTCTTCCTTCCATCCAGGAAGGTCAATTCATGACCACGGTGGATTTAAAGGATGCGTATCTACATATTCCTATCCACAAGGAACGTCATCGGTTCCTAAGGTTCGCATTCCTGGACAAGCATTACGAGTTTTTGGCACTTCCGTTCAGATTAGCCACTGCTCCAAGGATTTTCACAAAGGTACTAGGGTCCCTTCTAGCGGTGCTAAGACCAAGGGGCATTGCAGTAGTACCTTACTTGGACGACATTCTGATTCAAGCGTCGTCCCTTCCTCAAGCAAAGGCTCACACGGACATTGTCCTGGCCTTTCTCAGATCTCACGGGTGGAAAGTGAACGTAGAAAAAAGTTCTCTATCTCCGTCAACAAGGGTTCCCTTCTTGGGAACAATAATAGACTCCTTAGAAATGAGGATTTTTCTGACAGAGGCCAGAAAATCAAAACTTCTAAACTCTTGTCAAATACTTCATTCTGTTCCTCTTCCTTCCATAGCGCAGTGCATGGAAGTAATAGGTTTGATGGTAGCGGCAATGGACATAGTTCCTTTTGCGCGCATTCATCTAAGACCATTACAACTGTGCATGCTCAGTCAGTGGAATGGGGACTATACAGACTTGTCTCCGACGATACAAGTAAATCAGAGGACCAGAGATTCACTCCGTTGGTGGCTGTCCCTGGACAACCTGTCACAGGGGATGAGCTTCCGCAGACCAGAGTGGGTCATTGTCACGACCGACGCCAGTCTGGTGGGCTGGGGCGCGGTCTGGGGACCCCTGAAAGCTCAGGGTCTTTGGTCTCGGGAAGAATCTCTTCTACCGATAAATATTCTGGAACTGAGAGCGATACTCAATGCTCTCAAGGCTTGGCCTCAGCTAGCAAAGGCCAAGTTCATACGGTTTCAATCAGACAACATGACGACTGTTGCGTACATCAACCATCAGGGGGGGAACAAGGAGTTCCCTGGCGATGGAAGAAGTGACCAAAATCATTCAATGGGCGGAGACTCACTCCTGCCACTTGTCTGCAATCCACATCCCAGGAGTGGAAAATTGGGAAGCGGATTTTCTGAGTCGTCAGACATTTCATCCGGGGGAGTGGGAACTCCATCCGGAAATCTTTGCCCAAATTACTCAATTGTGGGGCATTCCAGACATGGATCTGATGGCCTCTCGTCAGAACTTCAAGGTTCCTTGCTACGGGTCCAGATCCAGGGATCCCAAGGCGACTCTAGTAGATGCACTAGTAGCACCTTGGACCTTCAAACTAGCTTATGTATTCCCGCCGTTTCCTCTCATCCCCAGGCTGGTAGCCAGGATCAATCAGGAGAGAGCATTGGTGATCTTGATAGCTCCTGCGTGGCCACGCAGGACTTGGTATGCAGACCTGGTGAATATGTCATCGGCTCCACCATGGAAGCTACCTTTGAGACGAGACCTTCTTGTTCAAGGTCCGTTCGAACATCCGAATCTGGTCTCACTCCAACTGACTGCTTGGAGATTGAACGCTTGATCTTATCAAAGCGAGGGTTCTCAGATTCTGTCATTGATACTCTTGTTCAGGCCAGAAAGCCTGTAACTAGAAAAATTTACCACAAAATATGGAAAAAATATATCTGTTGGTGTGAATCTAAAGGATTCCCTTGGGACAAGGTAAAAATTCCTAAGATTCTATCCTTTCTTCAAGAAGGTTTGGAGAAAGGATTATCTGCTAGTTCCTTGAAGGGACAGATTTCTGCCTTGTCTGTGTTACTTCACAAAAAGCTGACAGCTGTGCCAGATGTTCAAGCCTTTGTTCAGGCTCTGGTTAGAATCAAGCCTGTTTACAAACCTTTGACTCCTCCTTGGAGTCTCAATTTAGTTCTTTCAGTTCTTCAGGGGGTTCCGTTTGAACCCTTACATTCCGTTGATATTAAGTTATTATCTTGGAAAGTTTTGTTTTTGGTTGCAATTTCTTCTGCTAGAAGAGTTTCAGAATTATCTGCTCTGCAGTGTTCTCCTCCTTATCTGGTGTTCCATGCAGATAAGGTGGTTTTACGTACTAAACCTGGTTTTCTTCCGAAAGTTGTTTCTAACAAAAACATTAACCAGGAGATAGTCGTGCCTTCTTTGTGTCCGAATCCAGTTTCAAAGAAGGAACGTTTGTTGCACAATTTGGATGTTGTTCGTGCTCTAAAATTCTATTTAGATGCTACAAAGGATTTTAGACAAACATCTTCCTTGTTTGTTGTTTATTCTGGTAAAAGGAGAGGTCAAAAAGCAACTTCTACCTCTCTCTCTTTTTGGATTAAAAGCATCATCAGATTGGCTTATGAGACTGCCGGACGGCAGCCTCCTGAAAGAATCACAGCTCATTCCACTAGGGCTGTGGCTTCCACATGGGCCTTCAAGAACGAGGCTTCTGTTGATCAGATATGTAAGGCAGCGACTTGGTCTTCACTGCACACTTTTACTAAATTTTACAAGTTTGATACTTTTGCTTCTTCTGAGGCTATTTTTGGGAGAAAGGTTTTGCAAGCCGTGGTGCCTTCCATCTAGGTGACCTGATTTGCTCCCTCCCTTCATCCGTGTCCTAAAGCTTTGGTATTGGTTCCCACAAGTAAGGATGACGCCGTGGACCGGACACACCTATGTTGGAGAAAACAGAATTTATGTTTACCTGATAAATTACTTTCTCCAACGGTGTGTCCGGTCCACGGCCCGCCCTGGTTTTTTAATCAGGTCTGATAATTTATTTTCTTTAACTACAGTCACCACGGTATCATATGGTTTCTCCTATGCAAATATTCCTCCTTTACGTCGGTCGAATGACTGGGGAAGGCGGAGCCTAGGAGGGATCATGTGACCAGCTTTGCTGGGCTCTTTGCCATTTCCTGTTGGGGAAGAGAATATCCCACAAGTAAGGATGACGCCGTGGACCGGACACACCGTTGGAGAAAGTAATTTATCAGGTAAACATAAATTCTGTTTTTTCAGTTCTTTTGACAGACTTGCAGTCTAGCCAATCAGTGCCTGCTCCCAGATAACTTCTCGTGCACGAGCACAGTGTTATCTATATGAAATATGTGAACTAACACCCTCTAGTGGTGAAAAACTGTTAAAATGCAGTCTGAAAGAGGTGGGCTTCAAGGTCTAAGAAATTAGCATATGAACCTCCTAGGTTAAGCTTTCAACTAAGAATACCAAGAGAACAAAGCAAAATTGGTGATAAAAGTAAATTGGAAAATTGTTTTAAATTTCATGCTCTATCTGAATCATGAAAGTTTATTTTGGCCTAGACTGTCCCTTTAAGATGTTTATATATATATTTTTTTTTTTACCAGTCTTTGAGGGGTATGGTTGACTTTAAAATAGGTTCCCACCCAAGTAAGGGGGCAGCTTTATTAGGCAGAGTAGCTCCTTCCATAATTTTGTAGTGAAAAGATAAAGGTTTATACAGTCTTCCACTCATACACCACCTTTTTCCCAAATTGTCTTGGGCCTAATAGCTTTGGGGTCAAAACCCCAACTGCGTAAGAAACTTTGGAGGCGAATACTCACAAATTAGAATATTAGGTTTGGGGGACTCTGAGTTGAGATAGGGGTTATGTATTGTTGTTGGACTGTTAGATCAGAAACTATAGAAGCTCCTATACGGAACCATAAGTTGGGATGAGCTTCAGGAAGGCCTGTAAGGAGGCATTTTTAATGATTGGATAGGAGAAGGATGTGGTGCTATGTGCCGATGTGGTGCTAGTGCCGAAATCTATCCCACATACTCAAACATTCAAGTATTATAGAAATAGGGATTCCTATACTTCTGTGACAGTGAGGGGGGATCCAAATTAGGTCTACTAGATATAAATGGTAAGGAAGAGGCGCTTGCTCAATCTCTCCACTTACTAGCTTGTTATATAACTCCCCGTTGTAATATATTTCTGTGACGGATACCTGGCTACCCCGGCTGGGTAGCTCCGCCAAACTGGTCCTTCCACTGCTTGGAACAAGCTACTATGTAGCCCAGGAAAGTGATTCTAGCAGGAGCCCACCTAAATGACTAGACAGACTAGCATTCAGGTGAAAAAAAGAACTGCCTTTATTGGGACAAACACACATCTTTTATACACACACACATCTTGATAAAACAGGGAGACAATGCCACAGTTTTCCCGCCATTCCCGCCCCTCCAGACTGACCGGCGCCTCCATAGCAACCATAGTCCTACAGAATCCCAGGACACAGTGGTGACTGTTTTGGGGTGATCCCGGGGGAGTGGTGGCACTTCCAGGGTGTCATTGGAAAGCTCTCGGTCCCCAGATGTTGCAGTCCAAAAAGCAGTGTGATTTGTTATTGGGGACCGGAGATACAGCCCGTTGAAGTTATGGGGGTAGGAGTGTCCAAAACCCCCGGTTCCAAAAGCAGCTTCCCTCCGGTAATTCCCCCACTTCTTGTCCTCCCTAGGGGCTACTAATCCCCAAAAGAGCGGAGCTCTGGGGCACATGGTTGCTGGAGCGACCAGGGGTAAAGTTAGCGTGTTTCCTGCTGTCCTGTGGCCGACCTTGAGTTCCAGGAGCCCGGATAGGCTGAGAGGGGTTAGTCGGTGTCTGTGGTGAGGCGGCCGACCGGGAGTTCCAGGGGCCCAGCCAGCCTAGGAGGGTTTTCCTAGTCATACACCAGCTTTTCACAAGACAAGCAAACCAAAGCTTCCAGGGAT
Organism: Bombina bombina; assembly: GCF_027579735.1. NCBI lineage: Eukaryota > Metazoa > Chordata > Amphibia > Anura > Bombinatoridae > Bombina > Bombina bombina. The sequence goes on along the minus strand of NC_069504.1, from coordinate 268,165,248 downwards.
TGTGGTTGTTCTGAGGAGCCCAAAACCACTGATAAACGGGTGAGGTTATAGGTGGTAGGGGTTTAACCCTTGCAGCCTGGTATCCGTGACATCTCCCCCCCTCCAGTTCGGATGCCACTTTAATCCGCCGGGAAAGTCAGTCAGCATTTCCATTGCTTTTTCCCGGTCGGTAATGAATGTCAAAGTTAAATGGCTGCAGGGCTAGGCTTCACCTCAACAGTCTACTGTTGTCCACGGAAACTCGGTTGAGCCATACAAGGGGATTATGGTCATTGAGGATAGTGAAGGGTCTTCCATATAGGTAGGGCTGCAACTTCTTCAAAGCCCATACCAACGCCAGACACTCTTTCTCGACTGCCGCATAGCCTACTTCCCGGGATAGCAGTATTTTATTTTATATAGGCAATGGGGTGGTCCTTTCCTTCCTCGTCTGCCTGACTTAGTATGGCCCCCAACCCGAACATGGAGGCATCAGTGTGGACAGAAAAGCATTTGGCTGGGTTAGGAGCGGCCAGTACTGGAGCAGAGATTAAGGCAGACTTAAGACTCTGGAAGACTTGTTCACACTCGGGGGACCACAGGACCTGTCGGGGAAGTCGTTTACGGGTCAGGGGTTTGGCGAGTGTGCTGTAATTGGGGACAAACCTCGGGTAGTAGCCTGCAGTACCCAGAAAGGCAAGGACTTGTGTTTTGGTCCTGGGGGCGGGCCAGTTAGCCACCGCCTAGACTTTGGCGGTTCGGGTCGCTGCTTACCGCAGCCGACTCAGTGGCCCAAGTATTGAACCTCCGAGTGCCCAATGGTACACTTAACTGGCTTCAAGGTTAGTCCGGCAGCTCAAAGACTATCTAAGACGACGCCTAGGTGGACCGACGGATCCTTTCATCTGAACACTTCGCTACCAGGTATGTGGTATTGTTCAGTTGTTCCACAACCCGGAAGGGTCCTTGCCAAGAGGCCTGTAGCTTGTCTGTTTTGACAGGCTTCAGGGCGAGGACCTTCTGTCCCAATATCAGGGTTCGGGTACGGGCATTGCGATCGTACCATCGCTTCAGTTTGTGCTGAGAGGCCTGAAGGTACTCGCGGACCTGGGCTGCCAGGTCCTGCAGCCGGTCCCTGAGCTGGAGTACGTACCCCACGACCGAGTGCTGTTCTCCCCCTGTGGCTCCCTCCCAGTGGGCTCGTACCAAATCTAGCGGGCCCCTAACCTTTCGACCATACAGTAGTTCAAAGGAAGGAAAAACCTGTGGATTCCTGAGGCACCTCTCGATATGCAGAGGAGATGTGGCAGGAATTTTTCCCAGTACCTGTGAGTAGCCGAGAATGTCCAAAGCAGTTGCTTTAGGGTCCCATTAAACCTCTCACACAGCCCATTCGGGGGATGTTAAGGGGCGCTGTGCAGGAGTTTAATACCAGACAACTTCCAGAGTTGTTAAGTGATTTCCGTAGTGAACTGTGTTCCCTGATCGGAAACCTCTTCCCGAGGGAAGCCTACCCTGGTGAATATCCGGAGCATCGCATCTGCTATGGTCTCCGCCTGGATATTGGCCCAGGGGATTGCCTCTGGGTATCGGGTGGCATAGTCTACCACCGTCATATCTCAGGGATATCTTCTGGACTTCAAAGCTTCTCCTCCACAAGGGAGATTTCACCTTTCAAGATTATCTGCAAACCAGATAAAGAAAGAGGCATTCCTAAGATGCGTACAAGATCTCCTTGTAATGGGAGTGATCCATCCAGTTCCACGGACGGAACAAGGACAGGGGTTTTATTCAAATCTGTTTGTGGTTCCCAAAAAAGAGGGAACCTTCAGACCAATTTTGGATTTAAAGATCCTAAACAAATTCCTCAGAGTTCCGTCATTCAAGATGGAAACTATTCGAACCATTTTACCCATGATCCAAGAGGGTCAGTACATGACAACAGTGGACTTAAAGGATGCCTACCTTCACATTCCGATTCACAAGAAGAATCATCATCAGTTCCTGAGGTTTGCCTTTCTAGACAGGCATTACCAATTTGTAGCTCTTCCATTCGGGTTGGCTACAGCCCCAAGAATTTTTACAAAGGTTCTGGGCTCACTTCTGGCGGTCCTAAGACCGCGAGGCATAGCGGTGGCTCCTTACCTGGACGATATCCTGATACAGGCGTCAAGCTTTCAAATTGCCAAATCTCATACAGAGATAGTTCTGGCATTCCTGAGGTCGCATGGGTGGAAAGTGAACGAAGAAAAGAGTTCTCTATCTCCTCTCACGAGGGTTTCCTTCCTAGGGACTCTAATAGATTCTGTAGAAATGAAAATTTACCTGACGGAGTCCAGGTTATCAAAACTTCTAAATGCTTGCCGTGTTCTTCACTCCATTCCGCGCCCCACGGTGGCTCAGTGCATGGAAGTAATCGGCTTAATGGTAGCGGCGATGGACATAGTGCCATTTGCGCGCCTGCATCTCAGACCGCTGCAATTATGCATGCTCAGTCAGTGGAATGGGGATTACACAGATTTGTCCCCTCTACTAAATCTGGATCAGGAAACCAGAGATTCTCTTCTCTGGTGGTTATCTCGGGCCCCTCTGTCCAAGGGTATGACCTTTCGCAGACCAGATTGGACAATTGTAACAACAGATGCCAGCCTTCTAGGTTGGGGTGCCGTCTGGAACTCCCTGAAGACTCAGGGTTCATGGACTCAGGAGGAGAAACTCCTCCCAATAAATATTCTGGAGTTAAGAGCAATATTAAATGCTCTTCTGGCTTGGCCTCAGCTAGCAACACTGAGGTTCATCAGATTTCAGTCGGACAACATCACGACTGTGGCTTACATCAACCATCAAGGGGGAACCAGGAGTTCCCTAGCGATGTCAGAAGTCTCCAAGATAATTTGCTGGGCAGAGACTCACTCTTGCCACCTGTCAGCGATCCATATCCCAGGTGTAGAGAACTGGGAGGCGGATTTTCTAAGTCGTCAGACTTTTCATCCGGGGGAATGGGAACTCCATCCGGAGGCGTTTGCTCAATTGGTTCTCCGTTGGGGCAAACCAGAATTGGATCTCATGGCGTCTCGCCGGAACGCCAAGCTTCCTTGTTACGGATCCAGGTCCAGGGACCCAGAAGCGGCACTGATAGATGCTCTAGCAGCGCCTTGGTTCTTCAACTTGGCTTATGTGTTTCCACCGTTTCCTCTGCTCCCTCGTCTGATTGCCAAAATCAAACCGGAAAGAGCATCGGTGATATTGATAGCGCCTGCGTGGCCACGCAGGACCTGGTATGCAGACCTAGTGGACGTCATCCTTTCCACCATGGACTCTGCCTCTGAGACAAGACCTTCTAATACAAGGTCCTTTCAATCATCCGAATCTACTTTCTCTGAGACTGACTGCATGGAGATTGAACGCTTGATCCTATCAAAGCGTGGCTTCTCCGAGTCATTAATTGATACCTTAATACAGGCACGAAAGCCTGTCACCAGGAAAATTTACCACAAGATATGGCGTAAATATCTTCATTGGTGTGAATCCAAGAATTACTCATGGAGTAGGGTTAGGATTCCTAGGATATTGTCCTTCCTCCAAGAGGGTTTGGACAAAGGATTATCAGCTAGTTCTTTAAAGGGACAGATTTCTGCTCTGTCTATTCTTTTACACAAGCGTCTGGCAGAAGTTTCCAGACGTTCAGGCATTTTGTCAGGCTTTAGTTAGAATTAAGCCTGTGTATAAACCTGTTGCTCCTCCATGGAGCTTAAACTTGGTTCTTAAAGTTCTTCAAGGGGTTCCGTTTGAACCCCTTCATTCTATTGATATCAAACGTCTTTCATGGAAAGTTCTTTTTCTGATGGCTATTTCCTCGGCTCGAAGAGTCTCGGAGTTATCTTCCTTACATTGTGATTCTCCTTATCTGATCTTTCATTCAGATAAAGTTGTTCTGCGTACAAAACCTGGGTTTTTACCTAAGGTGGTTTCTAACAAGAATATCAATCAAGAGATTGTTGTTCCATCATTATGTCCTAATCCTTCTTCAAAGAAGGAACGTCTTTTGCATAATCTGGACGTAGTCCGTGCCTTGAAGTTTTACTTACAGGCTACTAAAGATTTTCGCCAAACATCTAACCTGTTTGTTGTTTACTCTGGACAGAGGAGAGGTCAGAAGGCCTCGGCAACCACTCTTTCTTTTTGGCTTCGGAGTATAATCCGTTTAGCCTATGAGACTGCTGGACAGCAGCCTCCTGAAAGGATTACAGCTCATTCTACTAGAGCTGTGGCTTCCACCTGGGCCTTTAAAAATGAGGCCTCTGTTGAACAGATTTGCAAGGCTGCAACTTGGTCTTCCCTTCATACTTTTTCCAAATTTTACAAATTTGATACTTTTGCTTCTTCGGAGGCTGTTTTTGGGAGAAAGGTTCTACAGGCAGTGGTTCCTTCCGTTCAAGTTCCTGCCTTGTCCCTCCCATCATCCGTGTACTTTAGCTTTGGTATTGGTATCCCACAAGTAATGGATGATCCGTGGACTGGATACACTTAACAAGAGAAAACATAATTTATGCTTACCTGATAAATTTATTTCTCTTGTAGTGTATCCAGTCCACGGCCCGCCCTGTCCTTTTCAGGCAGGTCTAAATTTTAATTAAACTACAGTCACCACTGCACCCTATGGTTTCTCCTTTCTCGGCTTGTTTCGGTCGAATGACTGGATATGGCAGTGAGGGGAGGAGCTATATAGCAGCTCTGCTGCGGGTGATCCTCTTGCAACTTCCTGTTGGGAAGGAGAATATCCCACAAGTAATGGATGATCCGTGGACTGGATACACTACAAGAGAAATAAATTTATCAGGTAAGCATAAATTGTTTTTCCTAAGTGGCCAGCTAAGGGAATGTCATACCCTATTTTCAGCAGGTTGGACCGAAACTTCTTCGGTACAACCAGCTGGCGTTTGGGCACCGGTCCTTTTCTCCTCTTGGAGATCAGGTACAGGAGCTTGCCCTCCCACTGGAACCGTTCGTCTCCGGGGCCCTGGGCTTCAGCACCTACTCGGTCTCGGCTAGGATCGGGTCGCTCAAGGTCTCTTTGGCGAAGTCGGAAGGGGCTGCCCAGGAGGGGGTGTCGGCAAGTTCAGGTTTAGTGGGTACGGTCAGTCGGGGTAAGGTAGGAGTGGGGGCAATAGGTCTTACCTGGGTCCCCGGAGTTGGTGAGGTGGCTTGGCATCTGGCCTGCTGGCGGGTAGTCACAGGGCAGGTGTCCGGAGAGGTATTCCCCAAAAAGTCAGAGACGAGGTGGCCGAGGTAGTTTCCCAACAGGACCTCAGCAGGGATGTTTTGCATAACCCCCACTTCTACATTGCGGGTGTCGGTTTTCCAGTCCAAATGGATCCAGGGTGTAGGAACCCTCAGAACAGCACCTCCCGCTACCCCTACAGCGAGGGTCTGTCCAGTGCAGCCAGAGGGGGGAACGAGGTGAGGCTAAATCAAAGAGATGGTGGCCCCCGTATCTCTCATTCCTTGAGCCGCCTGCTTGTTGACCCAGACATCTTGCCGATGTTGGTGTCGGTTGTCTTGGCCAATTGAGCTGACGTGGTGCAAGACCCCCACTTCTTCTCCTGTCCACTCAGCATAGGGGTCGGAGCTCTCTGTATGTGCACAATGGGCAGAGGCCTGGTAGGTGCGGGCTTGAGAAGTCCCCCACAGAGTTGGTGCAGGGTTCCTTGGCGGCTGGGCTGGGGGTTACTTTGTCTTGTTGGGCAGTTCCATACCACATGGCCGGGTAGTCCACACCCATAACACCCCCAGGAATTGCTGCCTCCAGCCGGGTACACAGTGAGCGGTCGGGTCTGGGGCTGCCCAAAAACTGTTGGTGGTAGCGCTGGAGCGGAGCGGGTTGCTGGCCGGAGGTCTGTGGCCGCCTGGCGCCGAGCATCCACATATTGGTGGGCCAGGGCGGTGGCTTGGTCAGCTATTCTGGGTCCCTTGTCCTTTACCCAGTCACTTATCTCTGCTGGGGTGCGGTTGTAGAACTGCTCCAGGAGGAGTTGAACAACTCCATCTAGGGTGGTGATGTGGCACCCAGTAACCCAGGAGTTCAAAGACCGCGCTAAGCGGTGGGCAAACTCGGTATACGTCTGCTCCTCTTGTCTTTGTAGCCCCCCGGAATCTTAGCCAGTGAGCCTCAGGTGTGAGTCCATACCGGGCAAGGATACGCTCCTTGACCCGGTCATAGTTGTCTTGGTCCTCGGAAGGGACAGTGTGGAAAGCCTCCAGGGCCCTACCGGACAGTTACCCAATGAGAATAGTAACCCTGTCGGCATCAGTGACCCCATCCATCCACTGGGTCTCAAACAGCTGTAGATAGCGGTCGATATCCTCGCTCTCATCATCCTGGAATGTTCGGAAAGCCCCGTTAGGTAGTTTCTTGGGCCGTGAAGGGGAGTCCAGGGGATCCGGCATGACCCCCCATAGACTTCTGAAGCTCCAACATATGTACCTTGGTGGCGTCAGTCACTATCCGAGTAATGATCTCCTCGGGGGGGGTTAGGTCCATAGAGAGCCCAGGAAAGTGATTCTAGCAGGAACCTACCTAAATGACTAGACAGACTAGCATTCAGGTGAAAAAAAGAACTGCCTTTATTGGGACACACACACATCTTGATAAAACAGGGAGACAATGCCACAGTTTTCCCGCCCCTCCAGACTGACCGGCGACAGTCCCACAGAATCCCAGGATACAGTGGTGACGGTTTTGGGGTGATTTAAAAGCTCTCGGTCCCCAGATGCCGCAGTCCAAAAAGCGGCGTGATTAGTTATTGGGGTCAGGAGATACAACCTGTTGAAGTTTTGGGGATAGGGGTGTCCATAACCCCTGGTTCCCAAAGCAGCTCCCCTCCGGTAATTCCCCCACCTCTTATCCTCCCTAGGGGCTACTAATCTTCAAAAGAGCGGAGCTCTGGGGCACATGGTTGCTGGAGCGACCAGGGGTAAAGCGGGTGTCCTGCTGTCCTGTGGCCGACCGGGAGTTCCAGGAGCCCGGACAGGCTGAGAGGGTTTAGGCGGGTGTCCGTGGTTAGACAGCCGACCAGGAGTTCCAGGGGCCCGGCCTAGGAGGGTTTTCCTGGTCATACACCAGCTTTTCATAAGACAAGCAAACTAAAGCTTCCAGGGATTGTGGTTGCTCGGAGGAGCCCAAAACCACTAAGAAACAGTAGGGGTGAGGTTATAGGGTGTTAAACCCTTGCAGCCTGCTATCCGTGACAATTTCCATCTAAAGGGGAGGAGAGTCAACGGATTCATTCATTACTGTTGGGAATTTAGAACCTGGCCACCAGGAGGAGGCAAAGACACCCCAGCCAAAGGCTTAAATACCTCCCCCACTTCCCTCATCCCCTGTCATACTTGCCTTTCGTCACAGGAGGATGGCAAAGGAGTTTCAGAGTAGTCTCTTATGGAGGGTAGTACTCCTTGCAGTGGGACTGGAGTTTTAAGTAGTCTGTCAGCCTAAGCAATCAGCGTTGACTAGTTTCGCTGCCTGCTTTCTTCACTCAAGTCCATGTCAGGAGCGAGGCTACTAACCTGTCACACTTGAAGGGCCGTGTTCCTGTTCCACGGTATAGATTCTGGTAAGATCGTTTCATTTTTTTATTATTAATAACATAGAAGACAGGGTCACAGTGTGGCGCCTTTTTATCTTTACAGAATCAAGGGTTAATATTCCTGGAAGGGGGATTATTGAACAGGGGGGGTTTGTAAATTATATTTGTGTCATTGCTGCGTTATGTGCGAGATGAGGCTCTGGCAATGTGTGGAACTTTCAGGTTACTTGCGCGGCCATTTTTTGGCACGGTTTTCCCTAGTGCAGGGGCAGTCCTGCCAGGCGTTCCATGTGACTGGGTGTGGCCATCTATCCTTCCTGTTGCTCTGTGGCGCAGGAGACGTAGCTGTTTCTGTAGTCCGGGTCCTAGGAGGCAGTGCCTTTTTAATAGTTAGTCTAACCAAGCGCGCAAGCGATGGAAGACTGACGCATTTGGAAGGCTCTCTTTCCTTAAAGTCTCATTCCTGTGTTTGTGAGGAAGTTCTGGTAGATCAGCCTGCTCAACTATGTTCCACATGCCTTGATAAAGTTACAACATCTAAATGTAAACCGTCTAGTACTACTGAGCCGTACACCTCTGAGGGTTCTTGTCCCGGGAGGTGCGTTCCCTACATTTATCTCCTATTGCACATCATGCAGCGCCGCGGGGTCCAACCGTTACTACTTCCGGAGAGATTTGTTGGCCGTCAGACTTTGCGGACCAACTGGATTCGGCGGTTTCGAAAGTGATCCATTCATTACCACGTTCTGCTAAGCGCAAGCATAGGGTTTATCATAGCGGCCTGGCCCAGGGTTTGTCCTCGCTGATGGAAGATCCAGAGGCTCTATGCATTGACGAGGCCCACTCAGATTCTTGGGAGGAGGCTCCTTCTGGGTCTGAGTCCGTGTCATCTAAACCTCCAGCCGTGGAGGAACCTTGTTATAGGTTTAGGATGGAGAATTTGCGCTTTCTGCTTCGGCAGGTGCTTGCTACTCTGGAGGTTCTGGAACCTGCGATACCGGAGGAACCTGTGATTCCTAAGCTTTACAAGGTATATGAGGACAGGGTAGTACCTCAGTCTTTCCCGGTTCCCCTTAAGATGGCTAATACTATTAATAATGAATGGGAGCGATTAGGTTCTTCCTTTTCCCCTTCTTTTAAACTGTTCCCCGTTCCGGACTCTCGGCTTGAGCTGTGGGGGACCATCCCTAAGGTGGATGGGGCTATCTCTACGCTCGCGAAGTGCACGACTATTCCCCTTGAGGATAGTTCGTCGTTTAAAGAGCCCATGGATAAAAAGCTGGAAAACATGTTGAGAAAGATGTTTCAGCACACAGGGTTTGTTTCTCCAACATAGGTGTGTCCGGTCCACGGCGTCATCCTTACTTGTGGGATATTCTCTTCCCCAACAGGAAATGGCAAAGAGCCCAGCAAAGCTGGTCACATGATCCCTCCTAGGCTCCGCCTACCCCAGTCATTCTCTTTGCCGTTGTACAGGCAACATCTCCACGGAGATGGCTTAGAGTTTTTTAGTGTTTAACTGTAGTTTTTATTATTCAATCAAGAGTTTGTTATTTTGAAATAGTGCTGGTATGTACTATTTACTCAGAAACAGAAAAGAGATGAAGATTTCTGTTTGTATGAGGAAAATGATTTTAGCAACCGTCACTAAAATCCATGGCTGTTCCACACAGGACTGTTGAGAGCAATTAACTTCAGTTGGGGGAACAGTGAGCAGTCTCTTGCTGCTTGAGGTATGACACATTCTAACAAGACGATGTAATGCTGGAAGCTGTCATTTTCCCTATGGGATCCGGTAAGCCATGTTTATTACGATCGTAAATAAGGGCTTCAAAAAGGGCTTATTAAGACTGTAGACTTTTTCTGGGCTAAATCGATTGATTATTAACACATATTTAGCCTTGAGGAATCATTTTATCTGGGTATTTTGATATAATAATATCGACAGGCACTGTTTTAGACACCTTATTCTTTAGGGGCTTTCCCAAAGCATAGGCAGAGCCTCATTTTCGCGCCGGTGTTGCGCACTTGTTTTTGAGAGGCATGGCATGCAGTCGCATGTGAGAGGAGCTCTGATACTTAGAAAAGACTTTCTGAAGGCGTCATTTGGTATCGTATTCCCCTTGGGGCTTGGTTGGGTCTCAGCAAAGCAGATACCAGGGACTGTAAAGGGGTTAAAGTTCAAAACGGCTCCGGTTCCGTTATTTTAAGGGTTAAAGCTTCCAAATTTGGTGTGCAATACTTTTAAGGCTTTAAGACACTGTGGTGAAAATTTGGTGAATTTTGAACAATTCCTTCATGTTTTTTCGCAATTGCAGTAATAAAGTGTGTTCAGTTTAAAATTTAAAGTGACAGTAACGGTTTTATTTTAAAACGTTTTTTGTACTTTGTTATCAAGTTTATGCCTGTTTAACATGTCTGAACTACCAGATAGACTGTGTTCTGAATGTGGGGAAGCCAGAATTCCTATTCATTTAAATAAATGTGATTTATGTGACAATGACAATGATGCCCAAGATGATTCCTCAAGTGAGGGGAGTAAGCATGGTACTGCATCATTCCCTCCTTCGTCTACACGAGTCTTGCCCACTCAGGAGGCCCCTAGTACATCTAGCGCGCCAATACTCCTTACTATGCAACAATTAACGGCTGTAATGGATAATTCTGTCAAAAACATTTTAGCCAAAATGAACACTTATCAGCGTAAGCGCGACTGCTCTGTTTTAGATACTGAAGAGCATGACGACGCTGATAATAATATTTCTGAAGGGCCCCTAACCCAGTCTGATGGGGCCAGGGAGGTTTTGTCTGAGGGAGAAATTACTGATTCAGGGAACATTTCTCAACAAGCTGAACCTGATGCGATTGCATTTAAATTTAAGTTGGAACATCTCCGCATTCTGCTTAAGGAGGTATTATCCACCCTGGATGATTGTGACAAGTTGGTCATCCCAGAGAAACTATGTAAAATGGACAAGTTCCTAGAGGTGCCGGGGCTCCCAGAAGCTTTTCCTATACCCAAGCGGGTGGCGGACATTGTTAATAAAGAATGGGAAAGGCCCGGTATTCCTTTCGTCCCTCCCCCCATATTTAAAAAATTGTTTCCTATGGTCGACCCCAGAAAGGACTTATGGCAGACAGTCCCCAAGGTCGAGGGAGCGGTTTCCACTTTAAACAAACTCACCACTATACCCATAGAGGATAGTTGTGCTTTCAAAGATCCTATGGATAAAAAATTAGAAGGTTTGATTAAAAAGATGTTTGTTCAGCAGGGTTACCTTCTACAACCAATTTCATGCATTGTCCCTGTCGCTACAGCCGCATGTTTCTGGTTCGATGAGCTGATAAAGGCGGTCGATAGTGATTCTCCTCCTTTTGAGGAGATTATGGACAGAATCAATGCTCTCAAATTGGCTAATTCTTTCACCCTAGACGCCACTTTGCAATTGGCTAGGTTAGCGGCTAAGAATTCTGGGTTTGCTATTGTGGCGCGCAGAGCGCTTTGGTTGAAATCTTGGTCGGCTGATGCGTCTTCCAAGAACAAGCTACTTAACATTCCTTTCAAGGGGAAAACGCTGTTTGGCCCTGACTTGAAAGAGATTATCTCTGATATCACTGGGGGTAAGGGCCACGCCCTTCCTCAGGATCGGCCTTTCAAGGCAAAAAATAAACCTAATTTTCGTCCCTTTCGTAGAAACGGACCAGCCCAAGGTGCTACGTCCTCTAAGCAAGAGGGTAATTCTTCTCAAGCCAAGCCAGCTTGGAGACCAATGCAAGGCTGGAACAAGGGAAAGCAGGCCAAGAAACCTGCCACTGCTACCAAGACAGCATGAAATGTTGGCCCCCGATCCGGGACCGGATCTGGTGGGGGGCAGACTCTCTCTCTTCGCTCAGGCTTGGGCAAGAGATGTTCTGGATCCTTGGGCGCTAGAAATAGTCTCCCAAGGTTATCTTCTGGAATTCAAGGGACTTCCCCCAAGGGGGAGGTTCCACAGGTCTCAGTTGTCTTCAGACCACATAAAAAGACAGGCATTCTTACATTGTGTAGAAGACCTGTTAAAAATGGGAGTGATTCATCCTGTTCCATTAGGAGAACAAGGGATGGGGTTCTACTCCAATCTGTTTATAGTTCCCAAGAAAGAGGGAACGTTCAGACCAATCTTAGATCTCAAGATCTTAAACAAGTTTCTCAAGGTTCCATCGTTCAAGATGGAAACCATTCGTACAATTCTTCCTTCCATCCAGGAAGGTCAATTCATGACCACGGTGGATTTAAAGGATGCGTATCTACATATTCCTATCCACAAGGAACATCATCGGTTCCTGAGGTTCGCATTCCTGGACAAACATTACCAGTTCGTGGCGCTTCCTTTCGGATTAGCCACTGCTCCAAGGATTTTCACAAAGGTACTAGGGTCCCTTCTAGCTGTGCTAAGACCAAGGGGCATTGCTGTAGTACCTTACTTGGACGACATTCTGATTCAAGCGTCGTCCCTTCCTCAAGCAAAGGCTCACACGGACATTGTCCTGGCCTTTCTCAGATCTCACGGATGGAAAGTGAACGTGGAAAAGAGTTCTCTATCTCCGTCAACAAGGGTTCCCTTCTTGGGAACCATAATAGACTCCTTAGAAATGAGGATTTTTCTGACAGAGGCCAGAAAAACAAAACTTCTAGACTCTTGTCGGATACTTCATTCCGTTCCTCTTCCTTCCATAGCTCAGTGCATGGAAGTGATCGGGTTGATGGTAGCGGCAATGGACATAGTTCCTTTTGCACGCATTCATCTAAGACCATTACAACTGTGCATGCTCAGTCAGTGGAATGGGGACTATACAGACTTGTCTCCGAAGATACAAGTAAATCAGAGGACCAGAGACTCACTCCGTTGGTGGCTGTCCCTGGACAACCTGTCACGAGGGATGACATTCCGCAGACCAGAGTGGGTCATTGTCACGACCGACGCCAGTCTGATGGGCTGGGGCGCGGTCTGGGGATCCCTGAAAGCTCAGGGTCTTTGGTCTCGGGAAGAATCTCTTCTACCGATAAATATTCTGGAACTGAGAGCGATATTCAATGCTCTCAAGGCTTGGCCTCAGCTAGCGAGGGCCAAGTTCATACGGTTTCAATCAGACAACATGACAACTGTTGCGTACATCAACCATCAGGGGGGAACAAGGAGTTCCCTGGCGATGGAAGAAGTGACCAAAATCATTCTATGGGCGGAGTTTCACTCCTGCCACCTGTCTGCTATCCACATCCCAGGAGTGGAAAATTGGGAAGCGGATTTTCTGAGTCGTCAGACATTGCATCCGGGGGAGTGGGAACTCCATCCGGAAATCTTTGCCCAAGTCACTCAGCTGTGGGGCATTCCAGACATGGATCTGATGGCCTCTCGTCAGAACTTCAAAGTTCCTTGCTACGGGTCCAGATCCAGGGATCCCAAGGCGGCTCTAGTGGATGCACTAGTAGCACCTTGGACCTTCAAACTAGCTTATGTGTTCCCGCCGTTTCCTCTCATCCCCAGGCTGGTAGCCAGGATCAATCAGGAGAGGGCGTCGGTGATCTTGATAGCTCCTGCGTGGCCACGCAGGACTTGGTATGCAGATCTGGTGAATATGTCATCGGCTCCACCTTGGAAGCTACCTTTGAGACGAGACCTTCTTGTTCAGGGTCCGTTCGAACATCCGAATCTGGTTTCACTCCAGCTGACTGCTTGGAGATTGAACGCTTGATCTTATCGAAGCGAGGGTTCTCAGATCCTGTTATCGATACTCTTGTTCAGGCCAGAAAGCCTGTAACTAGAAAGATTTACCACAAAATTTGGAAAACATATATCTGTTGGTGTGAATCTAAAGGATTCCCTTGGGACAAGGTTAAGATTCCTAGGATTCTATCCTTCCTTCAAGAAGGATTGGAAAAAGGTTTATCTGCAAGCTCCCTGAAGGGACAGATTTCTGCCTTGTCTGTGTTACTTCACAAAAAGCTGGCCGCTGTGCCAGATGTTCAAGCTTTTGTTCAGGCTCTGGTTAGAATTAAGCCTGTTTACAAACCTTTGACTCCTCCTTGGAGTCTCAATTTAGTTCTTTCAGTTCTTCAGGGGGTTCCGTTTGAACCCTTGCATTCCGTTGATATTAAGTTATTATCTTGGAAAGTTTTGTTTTTAGTTGCAATTTCTTCTGCTAGAAGAGTTTCAGAATTATCTGCTCTGCAGTGTTCTCCTCCTTATCTGGTGTTCCATGCAGATAAGGTGGTTTTACGTACTAAACCTGGTTTTCTTCCAAAAGTTGTTTCTAACAAAAACATTAACCAGGAGATTATCGTACCTTCTCTGTGTCCGAAACCAGTTTCGAAGAAGGAACGTTTGTTGCACAATTTGGATGTTGTTCGCGCTCTAAAATTCTATTTAGATGCTACAAAGGATTTTAGACAAACATCTTCCTTGTTTGTTGTTTATTCCGGTAAAAGGAGAGGTCAAAAAGCAACTTCTACCTCTCTCTCTTTTTGGATTAAAAGCATCATCAGATTGGCTTACGAGACTGCCGGACGGCAGCCTCCCGAAAGAATCACAGCTCATTCCACTAGGGCTGTGGCTTCCACATGGGCCTTCAAGAACGAGGCTTCTGTTGATCAGATATGTAGGGCAGCGACTTGGTCTTCACTGCACACTTTTACCAAATTTTACAAGTTTGATACTTTTGCTTCTTCTGAGGCTATTTTTGGGAGAAAGGTTTTGCAAGCCGTGGTGCCTTCCATTTAGGTGACCTGATTTGCTCCCTCCCTTCATCCGTGTCCTAAAGCTTTGGTATTGGTTCCCACAAGTAAGGATGACGCCGTGGACCGGACACACCTATGTTGGAGAAAACAGAATTTATGTTTACCTGATAAATTACTTTCTCCAACGGTGTGTCCGGTCCACGGCCCGCCCTGGTTTTTTTAATCAGGTCTGATAATTTATTTTCTTTAACTACAGTCACCACGGTACCATATGGTTTCTCCTATGCAAATATTCCTCCTTAACGTCGGTCGAATGACTGGGGTAGGCGGAGCCTAGGAGGGATCATGTGACCAGCTTTGCTGGGCTCTTTGCCATTTCCTGTTGGGGAAGAGAATATCCCACAAGTAAGGATGACGCCGTGGACCGGACACACCGTTGGAGAAAGTAATTTATCAGGTAAACATAAATTCTGTTTTTTCAGCCAACAGAGACCGTTGCGGCTGTCGCTGGAGCTGCAACATATTGGTGTGAATCCCTGTGTGAAATGGTCGAGGTGTCAGGTTTTTCTGTTTTAGCGTGCAGGGCTCTGTGGCTAAAATCTTGGTCTGCCGACATGACCTCTAAGGCGAGGCTGTTGTCCCTGCCTTTTCAAGGAAAGATCCTGTTCGGTCCAGGATTGGATTCGTTTATATCCACTGTTACGGGAGGCTAGCTTTCCTTCCGCAGGATAAGAAGGCTAAGTCTAAAGGATCTGATTTTCGCCCCTTTCGTGCTGATAAGGCCCAGTAACCCGTCGCAAAAGCGGACCAGTCCAAGAGATCTTGGAAGCCGGCTCAATCTTGGAACAAGTCTAAGCAGAGCAAGAAGCCCGCAGAGACGAAATCTGCATGAAGGGCCGGACCCGACCGGTCTCCAGATCACGTAGGGGGCAGATTATCTCTCTTCTCAGACGCATGGTTGCAGGACGTTCAGGACCCTTGGGTTCTAGTGGTGGTCTCTCAGGGTTACAGGATAGGGTTCAGATCCCATCTGCCCGAAGGCAGATTCCTCCTGTCAAACCTGTCTTCAAGACCAGAGAAGAGAGGCCTTTCTAGAGTGTGTGAGGGATCTCGCCTCTCTGAGTTATCGTACCAGTACCCCTAGCAAAGAGCGGTCTAGGTACTATTCCAACCTTTTTGTGGTTCCAAAGAAGAAGGGCACGTTCCGCCTGATTCTGGACCTAAAGTGTTTAAACAAGTTTCTGAGTGTTCCATCGTTCAAACTGGAAACTATCAGATCAACAACATTACCTTGGTGGCTTACATGAACCATCAAGGGGGAACAAGGAGCTTCCTCGCGATGAGGGAAGGGTCTCTGATTCTGGAGTGGGCGGAGTCCCATAATTGCTCGCTCTCAGCGAGTCACATTCCGGTTATGGACAACTGGGAAGCGGACTTTCTCAGCAGACAATCCTTCCATCTGGGGGAATGGTCTCTTAACCCATAGGTGTTTGCGGAGATTTGTCACAGATGGGGAGCGCCGGAGATAGATCTCATGGCGTCCAGACTCCATTGCAAGCTACCTCGATACGGATCAAGATCCACGGATCCCCATGTGGAACGAATAGATGCCTTAGTGGTTCCTTGGGGATTCAGCCTGGCTTACATTTTTCTACCTTACCACTTCTACCTCGCATAGTGGCACGCATCAAACAGGAGCGGGCCCCGGCCATTCTGATTGTTCCTTCGTGGCCGCGGAGGACATGGTTTGTGGATCTGGTGGGGATGTTATCCTCTCCGCCGTGGAGGTTACCCTGTTGCAGGTATCTGCTGTCACAGGGCCCCTTTCAACATCGAAATCTAGATTCTCTGAGGCTGACTGCGTGGAGATTGAAGCCTTGTCTTAGCCAAGAGAGGCTTTTTAGAGAGTGTGATTGATATGCTAATTCAGACAAGGAAGCCAGTCGCTCGTCACATCTACCATAAGGTGTGGATGACTTACTTGTCCTGGTTTGAGAAGCATGAATATCCTTGGCATAAGGTGAAGGTATCCAGGATTCTGTCCTTTCTCCAAGAGGGTTTGGAGAAGGGTCTTGCCGCTAGTTCCTTAAAGGATGAGATTTCGGCGTTATCAGTTTTGTTACATAGGAGACTCGCTGAGCTCCCTGAAATTTAATCTTTTGTTCAGACTTTGTCTAGAATCAGGCCTGTCTTTAGATAGTCGGCTCCACCTTGGAGCTTAAACTTAGTCCTTGGGGTTTTGCAGATGGTTCCGTTTGAACCTATGCATTCCATAGACATTAAGATTCTGTCTTTGAAGGTTCTCTTCCTGTTGGCTATTGCATTGGCACGCAGAGTATCTGAACTAGCTGCCCTGAAATGTGATCCTCCTTATCTGGTGTTTCATGCGGGTAAGGCGGTACTTTGCACTGGGTTGGAGTTTCTCCCCAAGGTGGTGTCTAACCGTAACATCAAACAGGAAATAGTTGTTCCTTCTTTGTGTCCTAACCCTTCTTCAAAGGAGAGGTTACTTCATAACCTGGATGTGGTTCGTGCTTTGAAGTTCTATCTTCAGGCTACAAAGGATTTCAGACAGTCATCTTTTTATCTTTTTGTGGTGTATTCAGGGAGGGGCAGAAGGCCTCTTCTACTTATTTGACCTTTTGGTTGAGGAGCTTGATTCGCTTGGCCTATGAGACAGCGGGACATAAGCCTCCTCAGAGGATCACGGCTCATTCAACTAAAGCTGTGGCTTCGTCTTGGGCCTTCAAGAATGAGGCCTCTATGGAGCAAATTTATAAGGCGGCTACCTGGTCCTCCTTACACACTTTTACAAAGTTTTACAAATTTAACGTTTTTGCTTCTGCGGAAGCTGTTTTTGGGAGAGAGGTTTTGCAGGCTGTGGTGCCCTCAGATTAGGGTCCGCCTTTTACCCTTCCGGTTTCATTCAGTGTCTCCTAGAGCTTGGGTATATGTTCCCAACACTCTCCTCCCCTTTAGATGGAAAACATAAATTATGCTTATCTGATAATTTCATTTCCATCGAGGAGAGGAGAGTCCACAGCTCCTTCCCGTATCTCCGGTGGGCGGGCCTAAATTTTATTAATCTTCTGGCACCATTTATACCCTATTTCTCCTACTGTTCCTTGTTCCCTTGGCATAATGATTGGGGGATGAGGGAAGTCGGGGAGGTATTTAAGCTTTTGGCTGGGGTGTCTTTGCTGCCTCCTGGTGACCAGGTTCTTAATTCCTAACAGTAATGAATGAAGCCGTGGACTCTCCTCCCCTTGATGGAAATTAAATTATCAGCTAAGCAAAATTTGTTATTTAAGCATAGCTGCCTCATAATATCTAGTGATTGAGGGGGGGAGGCTGCTCCTCTATATGCGACTGGGTATTGTAGGGTTTTGTGTGTTAATTTTTAGTTAAGTGATTCTGCTCAGCCATGGTGGAGTGTATTAAATTGTTTACAAGTATTTTCATTACCCTTATATTGGCATTTTAAATAGTTTATTTAGCCTGTGCTATCCCCACCCATCCTGAGAGTTTTTGGCCTCAAGGCCAAGCTGTGTAAAATGAAAAAGGTGTGGAAGGGAGAGCTATGAGCTAAAAGGCTATTGTGGTCTGTGTTAACAATTTAATACATATACATCCAATTCAATATATAAAATTGCAATAGTAATAAAAGCATACAATGACAAAAACAATAATAAAAACAATAGTGCAATGGCTAAAAACTGCATGAATCCATGGTGATATCTAAAAGTCAATACAAGTAATAAAAATGATATCTCATAAGAATCAACAGTAGTATAAAAACAGGTATGATTTCAGAATTAAGGAGTATGCGACAATCACAGTTGGTGTAAAAACTCAAACATCAATGCATAGGAATGTTCAAATATAAAGTGCAATGTGTGCTATAGTGTCCAAAAAAAAAGGAAGCGATAAGTGTCCAAAAATGTGTATCCAAATGTTAATCTCCAACCAGTGGTATATGATATTCAATGCAAAATTAGGCGGTGGTTAAAAAGTGATAAACGAGAAAAAGGTTGAAAAAATTAATGTGGTATGATACTGTGAAATGTTACAAGAATCCCCAAGATTAGTTCCAAAATGTACAATTTGTTGCTGACTCCTCTAGAAGTGTATCCAGATGAAGAAAAAGGTGCCAAAAAGTTCAATGGAAAGAAAAAATATGAATGGAATAGAAAAAGGAAAAAATATATAATAAAAATGAATATCCTGGACCTGTGAATAAACAGAAAAAAACAATGGTACAATAAAGTTTTTACACTTCTTTAAAATCAATGGAAATAAGCTCACCAGTATGTTAACGCGTTCATATTCTATTTTTTCTTTTCCATTTCATTTTTTTCCTTTTATTTTTTCCTTATCTTTTTCTATTCCATTCATATTATTTTTTATTTCCATTGAACTTTTTGGCACCTTTTTCTTCATCTGGATACACTTCTAGAGGAGTCGGCAACAAATTGTACATTTTGGAACTAATCTTGGGGATTCTTGTAACATTTCACAGTATCATACCACATAAATTTTTTTCAAATTTTTTTGTTTATCACTTTTTAACCACCGCCTAATTTTGCATTGAATATCATATACCACTGGTTGGAGATTAACATTTGGATACACATTTTTGAACACTTATCGCTTCCTTTTTTTGGACACTATAGCACACATTGCACTTTATATTTGAACATTCCTATGCATTGATGTTTATTGAGTTTTTACACCAACTGTGATTGTCGCATACTCCTTAAGTCTGAAATCTTACCTGTTTTTATACTACTGTTGATTCTTAGGAGATATAATTTTTATTACTTGTATTGACTTTTAGATATCACCATGGATTCATGCAGTTTTTAGCCATTGCACTATTGTTTTTATTATTGTTTTTGTCATTGTATGCTTTTATTACTATTGCAATTTTATATATTGAATTGGATGTATATGTATTAAATTGTTAACACAGACCACAATAGCCTTTTAGCTCATAGCGCTCCCTTCCACACCTTTTTCATTTTATTCCTTTTAAGTCTGCTAGGGGACTTTTTGGAAGAGAGCTTTAGGCACCTATACTAGCGCTCGGTTTACACCCGCCAAGCTGTGTAAACACAGCCAGTAGAAAAAAATTACACTCCTAGTGGGTTAAAGGAAGAGATAAGGTGATAAAATGCTAATTTTCCATTGTTCTCTCCAAGTATTGGTGATTGGTTTATGGACAGATATAAGATAAAGAAGCAGGTATATGTACACAATGTGATACATTTAATGAGCTTTGATTTTACCTACAAGCTGAACCCATTTTATTAGGTTGTGGCTTCAAAACACAAAATCGGCTTCATAAATATATACACAGACCACAATAGCCATATATACAAATAAACCTTAAAAAACCCAATCTCATATGTTTTTATACTATGCAGCTTGTAAAAAAAGTAATTGAAAACACATTAAGGGAAAACAGTTTTATAGTATACTTTCCCTTTTTAGGGAGCAACTAGACCACTTAAGGGGTATTTGTCTTGTAAAATCTGGATATAATTGTTTTGGATTCCCCCCATAAAAAAAAGCTTTGGTTTTGGGAACATGTAATTTGTAAAAGGACAATTCTTCGAATTTTGTTAGTATGTTGAGTAAATGTGGAAGGGTCTCAGAATTGTTGGCTGTGAATATAGTATTGCCATCGGCAAATAATGCTATTTCTTTCATGTAATTGGCAAGAGTCCATGAGCTAGTGACGTATGGGATATACATTCCTACCAGGAGGGGCAAAGTTTCCCAAACCTTAAAATGCCTATAAATACACCCCTCACCACACCCACAATTCAGTTTTACAAACTTTGCCTCCCATGGAGGTGGTGAAGTAAGTTTGTGCTAGATTTCTACGTTGATATGCGCTTCGCAGCAGGCTGAAGCCCGGTTTTCCTCTCAGAGTGCAGTGAATGTCAGAGGGATGTGAAGAGAGTATTGCCTATTTGAATACCATGGTCTTCCTCTAGGGGATCTATTTCATAGGTTCTCTGTTATCGGTCATAGATATTTCTTCTCCTACCTCCCTTTCCAGATCGTCGATATACTCTTATATACCATTACCTCTACTGATTCTCGTTTCAGTACTGGTTTGGCTATCTACTATATGTAGATGAGTGTCTTAGGGTAAGTAAGTCTTATTTTATTTATGACACTATAAGCTATGGTTGGGCACTCTATATGTAAAGTTCTAAATATATGTTTTAAACTTATTTGCCATGATTCAGGATAATCAGTGTTCCTTCTTTCAGACTGTCAGTTGTTTTTTTTTTTGGAAAAATGCATATGAACTAAATATTTTTTCTTTACTTAAATTTTTCAATTTACTTTTTTTCTTCTAAATTGCGGGATGTTAGGCTCGCGGGTGCAGAAAATGCTACAATTTATTGCGTCATTTTTGGCGCAAGACTTTTTTGGCACCGGAAGTTTTCACGTAGTTGCGTCATTTTTGGCGCATGTTTGTTGCAGACGTTTTTTGGCGTCAAAAAATGTGGGCGTCATACTTGGCGCCAGTTTTTTTCACATTATTTCAGTCTCACTTTTTAGTTGCTTCTGGTTTCTAGAGGCTTGTTTTGTTTTGCATTTTTTCCCATTCCTGAAACTGTCTCTTAAAGAATTTGATAAATTTTGCTTTATATGTTTTTTTCTATTACATATTGCAAGATGTCACTACCTGACCCTGGATCAGAATCTACTTCTGGGAAGACGCTGCCTGATGTTGGTTCTACCAAAGCTAAGTGCATTTGTTGTAAACTTTTGGTAACTGTTCCTCTGGCTGTAGTTTGTGTTAGTTGTCATGAAAAACTATCAAACACGGATAATATTTCCATTAGTAATAATCCATTACCTTTTGTTGTTCCTTCAACATCTAATGTTCAGGCTGTTCCTGTTAATGTTAAAGAATTTGTTTCTAATTCTATTCGGAAGGCTCTGTCTGTTATTCCTCCTTCTAGTAAACGTAAAAGGTCTTTTAAAACTTCTCATATTTCAGATGAATTTTTAAATGACCACCATCATTCTGACTTATCTATCTCTGATGAGGATCTATCTGGTTCAGAAGATTCTGCCTCAGATATTGACACAGATAAATCTTCATATTTGTTAAAGATGGAGTTTATTCGTTCTTTACTTAAAGAAGTGTTAATTGCATTAGATATGGAGGAGTCTAGTCCTCTTGATATTAAAACTAATAAGCGTTTAAATTCAGCTTTTAAACCTCATGTAGTTATTCCAGAAGTTTTTCCACTTCCTGATGCTATTTCAGAAGTAATTTCTAGGGAATGGAATAGTCTGGGTACTTCATTTACTACTCCTCCAAGGTTTAAGAAATTGTTCCCTTTGCCATCTGATAGATTAGAGTTTTGGGAAAGAATCCCTAAAGTTGATGGGGCTATTTCTACTCTTGCTCAACGTACTACTATTCCTACGGCAGATAGTACTTCTTTTAAGGATCCTTTAGATAGGAAGCTTGAATCCTTTCTAAGGAAGGCTTATTTATGTTCAGGTAATCTGCTTAGACCTGCAATTTCTTTGGCTGATGTTGCTGCAGCTTCCACCTTCTGGTTGGAGGCTTTAGCGCAACAAGTGTCAGACCATAATGCTTATAGCATTGTTAAACTTCTTCAACATGCTAATAACTTTGTTTGTGATGCCATTTTTGATATCATTAGGATTGATGTCAGGTATATGTCTTTAGCTATTTTAGCTAGAAGAGCTTTATGGCTTAAATCTTGGAATGCAGATATGACTTCTAAGTCAACGTTGCTTTCTCTTTCTTTCCAAGGTAATAAATTATTTGGTTCTCACTTGGATTCAATAATTTCAACGGTTACTGGGGGGAAGGGAGCTTTTTTGCCTCAGGATAAAAAATCTAAAGGTAAATATAGGCCTGCTAATTGTTTTTGTTCCTTTCGTCAGAATAAGGAACAGAAGCCTGACCCTTCCCCTAAATGAACAGTTTCCGTTGGGAAACCTTCTCCAGTCTGGAATAAATCCAAGCCTTTTAGAAAGTCAAAACCAGCTCCCAAATCCGCATGAAGGTGCGGCCTTAGTTCCAGTACAGCTGGTAGGGGGCAGGTTACGATTTTTCAAAGATGTTTGGATCAATTCGACTCAAAATCTTTGGATTCAGAACATTGTTTCTCAAGGGTACAGAATAGGTTTCAAGGTAAGACCGCTTGTGAGAAGATTTTTCCTCTCACGCATTCCAGTAAACCCAGTAAAGGCTCAGGCGTTTCTGAAATGTGTTTCAGACCTGGAGTCGGCTGGGGTAATTTTGCCAGTGCCAGATCTGGAATGGGGTCTGGGGTTTTATTCAAATCTGTTCATTGTACCAAAGAAGGAGAATTCTTTCAGACCAGTTCTGGATCTAAAAATATTGAATCATTATGTAAGGATACCAACATTCAAAATGGTGACTATAAGGACTATTCTGCCTTTTGTTCAGCAAGGGCATTATATGTCTACAATAGACTTACAGGTTGCATATCTTCATATTCCTATTCATCCAGACCACTATCAGTTCCTGAGATTCTCTTTTCTAGACAAGCATTACCAGTTTGTTGCTGTTCATTTTGGCCTAGCAACAGCTCCAAGGATCTTTTCAAAGGTTCTCGGTGCCCTTCTCTCTGTAATCAGAGAACAGGGTATTGCGGTATTTCCTTATTTGGACGATATCTTGGTACTTGCTCAGTCTTTACATTCTGCAGAATCTCACACAAATCAACTTGTGTTGTTTCTTCAAAGACATGGTTGGAGGATCAATTTACCAAAGAGTTCCTTGATTCCTCAGACAAGGGTAACCTTTTTTGGTTTCCAAATAGATTCAGTGTCCATGACTTTGTCTCTAACAGAATAGAGACGTCTGAAATTGATTTCGGCCTGTCGAAACCTTCAGTCTCAATCATTCCCTTCGGTAGCTTTGTGCATGGAAATTCTAGGTCTCATGACTGCTGCATCGGACGCGATCCCCTTTGCTCGTTTTCACATGCGACCTCTCCAGCTTTGTATGCTGAACCAATGGTGCAGGGATTATACAAATATATCACAATTAATATCCTTAAATCCCAATGTTCGATCTTCTCTGACTTGGTGGTTGGATCACCATCGTTTTATTTCAAGGGGCCTCTTTAGTTCGTCCAACCTGGACTGTGATCTCAACAGATGTGAGTCTTACAGGTTGGGGAGCTGTATGGGGATCTCTGACAGCGCAGGGGGTTTGGGAATCTTAGGAGGCGAGATTACCAATCAATATTTTGGAACTCCGTGCGATTTTCAGAGCTTTTCAGTTCTGGCCTCTTCTGAAGAGAGAATCGTTCATTTGTTTTCAGACAGACAATGTCACAACCGTGGCGTATGTCAATCATCAAGGTGGAACTCACAGTCCTCAGGCTATGAAAGAAGTATATCGGATACTTGTATGGGCGGAATCCTGCTCCTGTCTAATCTCTGCGGTTCACATCCCAGGTATAGACAATTGGGAAGCGGATTATCTGTCGCCAGACGTTACATCCAGGCGAATGGTCTCTTCACCCAGAGGTATTTCTTCAGATTGTTCAAGTCTGGGGACTTCCAGAAATAGATTTGATGGCTTCTCATCTAAACAAAAAACTTCCCAGGTATCTGTCCAGATCCAGGGATTCTCAGGCGGAAGCGGTGGACGGGTTGTCAATTCCCTGGAATTATCAACCTGCTTATATCTTTCCGCCTCTAGTTCTTCTTCCAAGGTGATTTCCAAAATCCTACTGGAGCGTTCGTTTTTTACTGCTGGTGGCTCCAGCATGGCCACACAGGTTTTGGTATGCGGATCTTGTTCGGATGGCCAGTGTCCAACCTTGGACACTTCCGTTACGGCCAGACCTATTTCAAGGCCCATTTTTCCATCAGGATCTCAAATCATTAAATTTGAAGGTATGGAGATTGAACGCTTAATACTTAGTCATAGAGGTTTCTCTGACTCGGTGATTAATACTATGTTACAGGCTCGTAAATCTGTGTCTTGAAAGATTTATTTCCCAGTTTGGAAGACTTACATTTCTTGGTGTTCTTCTCATAAATTCTCTTGGCATTCTTTTAGAATTCCTAGAATTTTACAGTTTCTTCAGGATGGTTTGGATAAGGGTTTGTCTGCAAGTTCTTTGAAAGGACAAATCTCTGCTCTTTCTGTTCTTTTTCACAGAAAGATGGCTAATCATCCTGATATTCATTGTTTTGTACAGTCTTTGGTTCATATCAAGCCTGTCATTAAGTCAATCTCTCCTCCTTGGAGTCTTAATTTGGTTCTGAGGGCTTTACAGGCTCCTCTGTTTGCACCTATGCATTCTCTGGATATTAAATTACTTTCTTGGAAAGTTTTGTTCCTTTTGGCCATCTCTTCTGCTAGAAGAGTTTCTGAGTTATCTGCTCTTTCTTGCGAATCTCCTTTTCCGATTTTTCATCAGGATAAGGCGGTGTTGCGGACTTCATTTACATTTTTACCTAAAGTTGTGAATTCTAACAACATTAGTAGAGAAATTATTGTCCCTTCATTGTGTCCTAATCCTAAGAATTCTCTGGAGAGATCTTTACATTCTTTGGATGTAGTAAGAGCTTTGAAATTATTATGTTGAAGCTACTAAAGATTTCAGAAAGACTTCTAGTCTATTTGTTATCTTTTCTGGTTCTAGGAAAGGTCAGAAGGCTTCTGCCATTTCTTTGGTGTCTTGGTTAAAGTCTTTAATTCATCATGCTTATGTGGAGTTGGGTAAATCCCAGCCTCAAAGGATTACGGCTCATTCTACTAGGTCAGTTTCTACTTCCTGGGCTTTTAGGAATGAAGCTTCTGTTGATCAGATTTGCAAAGCAGCAACTTGGTCTTCTTTGCATACTTTTACTAAATTCTACCATTTTGATGTTTTTTCTTCTTCAGAAGCAGTTTTTGGTAGAAAAGTACTTCAGGCAGCTGTTTCAGTTTGATTCTTCTGCTTATAATTTCAGTTTTTTTCATTATAAGATTAAAACTTTTTGATTTGGGTTGTGGATTATTTTTTTCAGCGGAATTGGCTGTCTTTATTTTATCCCTCCCTCTCTAGTGACTCTTGCGTGGAAGTTCCACATCCTGGGTATCTGCTATCCCATACGTCACTAGCTCATGGACTCTTGCCAATTACATGAAAGAAAACATAATTTATGTAAGAACTTACCTGATTCATTTCTTTCATATTGGCAAGAGTCCATGAGGCCCACCCTTTTTGTGGTGGTTATGACTTTTTTGTATAAAGCACAATTATTCCAATTCCTTGTTTGATGCTTTCGCTCTTTTCTTATCACCCCACTTCTTGGCTATTCGTTAAACTGAATTGTGGGTGTGGTGAGGGGTGTATTTATAGGCATTTTGAGGTTTGGGAAACTTTGCCCCTCCTGGTAGGAATGTATATCCCATACGTCACTAGCTCATGGACTCTTGCCAATATGAAAGAAATGAATTTATCAGGTAGGTTCTTACATAAATTATGTTTTTGTGCTAAGTGTCAAAGAGAGTGATTGCCGTCTATTATTTGAGCTGGCCTGATGCTTTCTGCTAAAGGCTCAATAGCGAGGGTCAAAAGCAGGGGCGACAAAGGGCGACCCCTGTCAAGTGCCATTAGAGATTTGAAAGGTTGTGGAATAATAACCCCTAGACCTTTTACAAAAGCTGTTGGGGCGTAAATAAAGGGCTTTAATCACCTGTTGGATTTCTTTAGGGTATCGGAAGGCCTCTAAAACTTCCCATAAGTAGTCCCATCTAATTTGATTAAAAGCCATCAGTTCTGACAGAAGGGCAGTGCGATTAGCTTAAAATGTTGAATATATTTTAATGACCATCCCCAAGGCAGAACATACAGTGATCTGAGATGTCATTGCAGAATGCAGCATGTCTGCAGAAAGGACAATACCCATGCAGGAACTGTTAGACTTAGTGCTTCGACTTTGCAGCTCTACTCTTCAAACAGAGCTTTGTTCTGGCTGCACTGTTTAAGTGTTCCAGTGCATCAAGAGAAAAGTGTTGTTTGAAGTTAACAGTCAAATATGCAGTAGCCCTGTAAACCCAATAAGGGTTGGGTTACATAGAATTTGATCTCTGTATTTAATTTAGTGAATATGGGTAGCACTCGCACAGCATTGTAGTTTATTGGCCAACATAGTATCTACTTTTATTACCTTTACTATAAAAAATGTGTTTAAGTATATTTATTTAAATTCTGTTGTACTCTCTGCAATTCAAGCTTGCAGTTACGAGTTTTTATATCAGTGATAAGGTTAATAAGTTGGGGCGATGGACTGGGCTTATTTTTGAGTTGAGTATATAGCCTCTAATCGTGGCTTTGAGCGCATCCCCTAAATACGGTGTCAGAAACACTTATTATTTATTTGTATCCAGTGTTTAACATCAGTTCTGATGAAATGGTAAATTAAATAAGATCTGGTATGGTAGGCACCATTGAAACTTAGAATCTGTATACTCCAGTACAGCTAGATCAATGGACACCTGGTCATGATCTGACAAAGAACTTTAAATGTATTTTAGTCGATTTCACAAGGTTTAATGTGTCAGCATGACAGAAAAAATAATCTAATCTGGAATAGGTGTTATGGGAATAGGAAAAAGTGAGTTTAGGTAAGAGAGAAAAGAGAAGCATAAGATAAAGAAATTGTGATGAAATTAGTCCACCAATAATAAACCCTGGAGTGGGCTTCTGATATGGGGGTAGAATACCAGGGTGCAAAAACCAATGCAGGTGAATGTATCATTACCGCTACATCAAAAATGTAGTGAAACTATAAGAATGGTAATAACTCTGAAGTCTGGTCATATATTTAACAAATCTAATGAGCAGATAACCTATTATAACATAATATCTGTCTCAAGCAACTAGTAGTACCAAAAAGAGTTCAATAAACATTCAGGCTCGTGGCAAATAATTAAGGCATTATGTTACCCCTGAGTCAAAACTGAGGGTCCACAGTGATAACAATATTGTCCCAGTCAACCTGGTTCTAAATCTCCACCGGTTGAGATAAAACAGGGAAGCTGTCTTGGTTGCTTTATTCTTTGATTTTAGGGTTCTATTCAGTGGCTGATGCTCTTAGTTTGGGGTTGGATGTTGCTGGAGTAGTAGGTGTTGTAGCTTTAAGACCACAAGGTGAGTAGGGCCAGTCCCTGGGAAAGAGTGGTAATAGTCTGGAAACCAAACGTTTTAACCAGAAAACCTAATCTATATTTAATTTTAGCAGACCTCAGAGCTAAAGTAACTGGTGAGTATAATTTTTGCTGTTGTAAGGTATTAGAAGAGAGATCTGGGAATAGTTGTATACCTTGGTCAGAAAGGTTAGGCCAATTAAATGCAGCTTGGAGTGATTTATCGTGAAAGCAGACTACAACATTTCTTGGCTTGTCAGAGGAGACTTTCTAGATCTCAGGGCCTTGTGTGCTCTTTCTATTATCTTAGATTTGTTATTGAAAAGATTGAGAAGATAGTCAGGTAAGTCAGAACCAAAACAGTTTTGGGGATACACTGGAATCTAATTTTCTTCTTAAACAGGAAGATTCCACAGCTGCATTCATTACTTTTTGGAATTCAGAACCTGGCCACCAGGAGAAGGCAGAGACACCCCAGCCAAAGGCTTAAATACCTCCCCCACTTCCCTCATCACCCAGTCGTTCTTTGCCTTTCGTCTCAGGAGGTTGGCAGAGAAGTGTCAGAAGATTGAAAATAGTCTCTCATGGAGGGTAGTACTCTTCAAAATGGGACTGGAGTTTTTAGAGTGCGTTGAGCCTTCCGCCCCGAGGATTCTATGTCCCGGGAGGTGCGTGCCCCAGAACCTTCTTTTGCTAAGCAAGCAGGTGTCCCTATGGCTGTTACTCTTTCGGAAAGCGGCTTGTTTCCTCCAGAGGTTACAGCACGGTTCCGCTGGACCATATCTTTGACACTGGCACATTTATATCTCCTTAATGAGTTATTTTTAAGATACTGTCCGTGTTCTGTTAACCAGGGTTCGTCGGGTGTGGGATCACCTGAGTCAGACCTTCTGGGGAAGCGATGACCTCTGAGGCTTCAGCGGCCCCACCCTCGGGGCCGGGGTCGTCCATCGACCCGGCGGGGGATCATTTTGCCTTTCGTTATAGACTGGCATATCTTTGTGTTTTTGTTAAGGCATGTTTTGGCGGTGTTGGAGGATTACAGCCCTACTGGGCCGAGGGATCCTTGGTCTTCTGTGCCGGATTCCAAACTGGATTAGACGTGTGTGTGGATGAAGCAATCTTTTTCGTCTGTCTTTCTTTTCGTATCTGTTTCAGTTCTGAGCTTGGGCCTCTAATCGGCTGGTCCGGTTGGTGACACGTTTTTATTGGGCGTTCACCCTCGGGTGCTGCCTTTCATTTTATTTAATCCGGTTAGGGTATATTTAATTTGTTTTAAGAAGCTCATGTCTGCTATAATTTTCCAGTCTGGGAACATTATTTCGCTGGAACTGATCCTTGTGCCAGGCATGTACTGGTTGGATGCTAGCTGCTGTTCCTGAAGGTTCATGTCACCTTTGTGTGCTGGTTATCCTGTTGGGTTTCCTACCTATATGTGGCTAGTTTTAGCGGTTGTGTCTGCTAGACTAGGGTCCAGTGGGGAGCTTGTGGCTTCCTGGAGCACCATATGTTTTATGGTGTTGGGTCAGGGGACCTCTGGAGGGATTTTGTTCCTCCTCGCGATCGCTCTCTCATAGGTTGGCAATGTCTCTTTGGGAGTTGAACTTTATAGAGAGTTCTTTTCCCTTGGTGGTGGTTCTGTAACAGCCTTTGTTTTGCTTTGTCTTTGGGGTTTCTTACCCTATTCTGTCGGTCCTTTGAAACTCCTTTTTGGGTACGCCGTTCTCCCCTTTGGGGGTAGGTGGAGGTGCTTCTCCTTGGGGTAAGTTTGTGCGATTTGGGAGCCTGCAGGACTTGGCTTCTTGGGGGCTTTATGCTCAGTGGAATCTAAGGATTTTGAATGGTCTCCAGCACGGCATGCCGGTTGTTTAACTGATGGGCAGTTATTTTTGTTTTTCGGTTTTTATGGGTAATTTCAGGCTGTGGTGCCCTTCGAAGGGGCAGCCTTCTGTACCCGCCCTTTGTTTGCATTCAGTGTCCTCTATAGCTTGGGTATTGTTTTCCCAAAAGTAATGAATGCCGCTGTGGATTCTTTTCTCTTTTTAAGAAGAAAAACTTAAATTATGCTTACCTGATAATTTTCTTTTCTTCTGACGGGAAGAGTCCACAACTCCCTGCCCGCGTTTATCGATGAGGCGGCTGTAATTTAGTTTCTTCTTCTGGCACCTTTTCACCCTGATATTTCACCTACTGTTACTTGTTCCCTCGGCAGAACGACTGGGGGATGAGGTAAGTGGGGGTGGTATTCGTCTTTGGCTGGGGTGTCTTTGCCTCCTCCTGGTGACCAGGTTCTGAATTCCCAATAGTAATGGATGCAGCTGTGGACTCTTCCCGTCAGAAGAAAAGAAAATGATCAGGTAAGCATAATTTAAGTTATTGTTCCATCTGGATCTGTCTTCCAAGTAGGCAAGTTTGAATTCCGGTTGACTAATTTGCTCTGCTAGGCAGGTTAGTGTGATCTACAGATAAGTCCTCTTGTTTACGCTTAAGAGCTTTCACCCTTTCCCCTATCTCACAGATGTGTCTGCGCAGTTCAGCAGAGCTACTCTGTATTTCTTGTGTAGTAGATGCAGTTTCAGTTGCCAACGTTCGTTGTAAAGTGGTTTCAATAATTGCTTAGAGTGGGGGGAAGAATGTGTGCTAGATTGGGATTCATCATCTTCCGGATATGATTGGCGCTGGAGGTGAGTGTGCCACAATGGCCTCTGCCGTGTGAATGCCGAGTAGTCACTATGTAGGAGGAGGTCTAAAAACTGTGGTGGCGTCTCAGTACCAGCTTCAGTTGTATTCCAGAGTTTTAGGCATTAAGTACTCAAATTGCTTCAATAAATAATCGCTGTAATATAGTGTTAGGATTACACAGAGAAGACATGAAACAAGTCTTCTCGTTATACAGGTTGGCTTCGCCCCCAGAATTCAGATTTCTGAACTTACAGCATACAGTGCTGAAGCTTATTTATAATTGGCCCTAATTGGCTATAGCAGAGGAAATGAGATAGAGGCAGGGACTGAGGTCAAGGCTTGACAATGCACATAAAAGATAAGTTTATTTAGCCCCTGTTCATAACTGAAGCAAAAGCATAGATAGTAAGTGTAGTAGGAACTCTAATATGAGAGAAAGTTGAAGTCTGTAGGACAGTGAGTATGAACAATGTTCAGCTCCACTGGAACATGGGTAAATATCAGTGTCTGTATATATGCGACATTGAGTAACCCGCATCAAAGAACACCTTGCACACATTGGTCACGATAGAGCAGTATCAGCACTCTCCAAACATTTTCTTGACGTTCACAATGTTGGATCCTTCGTGGTGGGGATAAATTCCAGATATTATTTAGGCAAGAAATATACTGGATTCATAAACTTGGTAGCCTGCTACCTGTGGGATTCAACTCAGAATTTGATATAATCAACTACTGGCACCATTCATTTTGTGTATGGGTAATTGAATGTTATGTTATGGCATTCAGGGGCGTATTAAGGCATAGGCCAACGAGGCCGGTGCCTAGGGCAGCAGATTTTTAAGGGGCAGCAGAATTTTGAGTCCCTAGGGCCACTCTACTGAACTCAGGGCCGGGTGGCTAAATCAACCAATTACAAATGACTTAAATGGCTGGCCCGGCTATTGCTATCCTATGGAATTGTATGTGGGTGCGCATGACGTGGTAACAGTGGAGACGGAGCTCACTTGCACAGCCTGGCCTGGACTGAGAGGGAATGCGGTATTCTTCCTGGCTCCACCGCGTGATTGAGACTCACACAGGCTACACAGTGCAGTGTGCACTACAACGTGACCACTGTGAAACAGCATATGCCTTTCTCCCTTCAATACATCTTCATTAGGCATTACAATACTTAAACGGATTAGTCACTAAATGCTTGTACATTTACTGTTTGTCTATCTGTCATACATGCAAAGAATAAGTATTTATTGCTGAATCTATACAACCATGTGACTTAAAGGGATAGTCTAGTCAAAATTAAAGTTTTATGATTCAGATAGAGCATGCAATTATAAGCAACTTCCTAATTTACTCCTATTACCAATTTTTCTTTGTTCTCTTGGTATCTTTATTTTAAAAAGCTGGAATGTAAGCTTAGAAGCCGGCCCATTTTTGGTTCAGGACCTGGGTAGCGCTTTCTGATTTGTGTCTAAATGTAGCCATCCAATCAGCAAGCGCTACTCAGGTACTGAACCAAAAATGGGCTGGCTAATAATCTTACTTTCCAGCTTTTTAAAATAAATATACCAAGAGAACGAAGAAGAATTGATAATAGGAGTAAATTAGAAAGTTGCTTTAAATTGCCTGCTCTATCTGATTCGTGAAAGTTTAATTTTGACTATACTATCCCTTTAAAACACAACTGAAAATATGCATTTAATACATTCAGAAACAATACAAGTATATACTTTATTACGATTGTATCATGTGACTTTATCCCCTAGGATACAATTCCTAAACCTATCATAACTACTGTTGTATTTTTAAGTACTTTTAAAGGCCAGTTTGTATATTCATTACATACTTATCCAAGCAGATATTTTGCTTAAATAACTGTCAATCAACAAAGAAGATGTGTGTATATATATATATATATATATATATATATATATATATATATATATATATATATATATATATTTCTCCAACATAGGTGTGTCCGGTCCACGGCGTCATCCTTACTTGTGGGATATTCTCTTCCCCAACAGGAAATGGCAAAGAGCCCAGCAAAGCTGGTCACATGATCCCTCCTAGGCTCCGCCTTCCCCAGTCATTCTCTTTGCCGTTGTACAGGCAACATCTCCACGGAGATGGCTTAGAGTTTTTTAGTGTTTAACTGTAGTTTTTATTATTCAATCAAGAGTTTGTTATTTTAAAATAGTGCTGGTATGTACTATTTACTCTGAAACAGAAAAGAGATGAAGATTTCTGTTTGTAAGAGGAAAATGATTTTAGCAACCGTTACTAAAATCGATGGCTGTTCCACACAGGACTGTTGAGAGGAATTAACTTCAGTTGGGGGAACAGTGAGCAGACTTTTGCTGCTTGAGGTATGACACATTCTAACAAGACGATGTAATGCTGGAAGCTGTCATTTTCCCTATGGGATCCGGTAAGCCATTTTTATTACAGAGTAAATAAGGGCTTCACAAGGGCTTGTTAAGACTGTAGACATTTTCTGGGCTAAATCGATTCATATATAACATATTTAGCCTTGAGGAATCATTTAATATGGGTATTTTTGTAAAATAATATCGGCAGGCACTGTTTTAGACACCTTATTCTCTAGGGGCTTTCCCTAATCATAGGCAGAGCCTCATTTTCGCGCCGGTATTGCGCACTTGTTTTTGAGAAGCATGGCATGCAGTCGCATGTGTGAGGAGCTCTGATACATAAAAAAGACTTTCTGAAGGCGTCATTTGGTATCGTATTCCCCTTTGGGCTTGGTTGGGTCTCAGCAAAGCAGATACCAGGGACTGTAAAGGGGTTAAAGATAAAAACGGCTCCGGTTCCGTTATTTTAAGGGTTAAAGCTTCCAAATTTGGTGTGCAATACTTTTAAGGCTTTAAGACACTGTGGTGAAATTTTGGTGAATTTTGAACAATTCCTTCATACTTTTTCGCAATTGCAGTAATAAAGTGTGTTCAGTTTAAAATTTAAAGTGACAGTAACGGTTTTATTTTAAAACGTTTTTTGTACTTTGTTATCAAGTTTATGCCTGTTTAACATGTCTGAACTACCAGATAGACTGTGTTCTGAATGTGGGGAAGCCAAGGTTCCTTCTCATTTAAATAGATGTGATTTATGTGACACTGAAAATGATGCCCAAGATGATTCCTCAAGTGAGGGGAGTAAGCATGGTACTGCATCATTCCCTCCTTCGTCTACACCAGTCTTGCCCACTCAGGAGGCCCCTAGTACATCTAGCGCGCCAATACTCCTTACTATGCAACAATTAACGGCTGTAATGGATAATTCTATCAAAAACATTTTAGCCAAAATGCCCACTTATCAGCGTAAGCGCGACTGCTCTGTTTTAGATACTGAAGAGCATGAGGACGCTGAGGATAATGGTTCTGATATGCCCCTACACCAGTCTGAGGGGGCCAGGGAGGTTTTGTCTGAGGGAGAAATTTCAGATTCAGGGAAAATTTCTCAACAAGCTGAACCTGATGTGATTACATTTAAATTTAAGTTGGAACATCTCCGCGCTCTGCTTAAGGAGGTGTTATCCACTCTGGATGATTGTGAGAATTTGGTCATTCCAGAGAAACTATGTAAAATGGACAAGTTCCTAGAGGTCCCGGGGCCCCCCGAAGCTTTTCCTATACCCAAGCGGGTGGCGGACATTGTAAATAAAGAATGGGAAAGGCCCGGTATACCTTTCGTCCCTCCCCCCATATTTAAAAAATTGTTTCCTATGGTCGACCCCAGAAAGGACTTATGGCACAGTCCCCAAGGTCGAGGGGGCGGTTTCTACTCTAAACAAACGCACCACTATACCCATAGAAGATAGTTGTGCTTTCAAAGATCCTATGGATAAAAAATTAGAAGGTTTGCTTAAAAAGATGTTTGTTCAGCAAGGTTACCTTCTACAACCAATTTCATGCATTGTCCCTGTCACTACAGCCGCGTGTTTCTGGTTCGATGAGCTAGAAAAGGCGATCAATAATAATTCTTCTTCTTATGAGGAGATTATGGACAGAATTCGTGCTCTCAAATTGGCTAATTCTTTCACCCTAGACGCCACTTTGCAATTGGCTAGGTTAGCGGCGAAAAATTCTGGGTTTGCTATTGTGGCGCGCAGAGCGCTTTGGTTAAAATCTTGGTCAGCGGATGCGTCTTCCAAGAACAAATTGCTTAACATTCCTTTCAAGGGGAAAACGCTGTTTGGCCCTGACTTGAAAGAGATTATCTCTGATATAACTGGGGGTAAGGGCCACGCCCTTCCTCAGGATAGGTCTTTCAAGGCCAAAAATAAACCTAATTTTCGTCCCTTTCGCAGAAACGGACCAGCCCCAAGTGCTACGTCCTCTAAGCAGGAGGGTAATACTTCTCAAGCCAAACCAGCTGGAGACCAATGCAAGGCTGGAACAAAGGAAAGCAGGCCAAGAAACCTGCCACTGCTACCAAGACAGCATGAGATGTTGGCCCCCGATCCGGGACCGGATCTGGTGGGGGGCAGACTCTCTCTCTTCGCTCAGGCTTGGGCAAGAGATGTTCTGGATCCTTGGGCGCTAGAAATAGTCTCCCAAGGTTATCTTCTGGAATTCAAGGGGCTTCCCCCAAGGGGGAGGTTCCACAGGTCTCAATTGTCTTCAGACCACATAAAAAAACAGGCATTCTTGCATTGTGTAGAAGACCTGTTAAAAATGGGAGTGATTCATCCTGTTCCATTAGGAGAACAAGGGATGGGGTTCTACTCCAATCTGTTCGTAGTTCCCAAAAAAGAGGGAACGTTCAGACCAATCTTAGATCTCAAGATCCTAAACAAGTTTCTCAAGGTTCCATCGTTCAAAATGGAAACCATTCGAACAATTCTTCCTTCCATCCAGGAAGGTCAATTCATGACCACGGTGGATTTAAAGGATGCGTATCTACATATTCCTATCCACGAGGAACATCATCGGTTCCTAAGGTTCGCATTCCTGGACAAGCATTACCAGTTTGTGGCACTTCCGTTCGGATTAGCCACTGCTCCAAGGATTTTCACAAAGGTACTAGGGTCCCTTCTAGCGGTGCTAAGACCAAGGGGCATTGCAGTAGTACCTTACTTGGACGACATTCTGATTCAAGCGTCGTCCCTTCCTCAAGCAAAGGCTCACACGGACATTGTCCTGGCCTTTCTCAGATCTCACGGATGGAAAGTGAACGTAGAAAAGAGTTCTCTATCTCCGTCAACAAGGGTTCCCTTCTTGGGAACAATAATAGACTCCTTAGAAATGAGGATTTTTCTGACAGAGGCCAGAAAAACAAAACTTCTGAACTCTTGTCAAATACTTCATTCTGTTCCTCTTCCTTCCATAGCGCAGTGCATGGAAGTAATAGGTTTGATGGTAGCGGCAATGGACATAGTTCCTTTTGCGCGCATTCATCTAAGACCATTACAACTGTGCATGCTCAGTCAGTGGAATGGGGACTATACAGACTTGTCTCCGACGATACAAGTAAATCAGAGGACCAGAGATTCACTCCGTTGGTGGCTGTCCCTGGACAACCTGTCACAGGGGATGAGCTTCCGCAGACCAGAGTGGGTCATTGTCACGACCGACGCGGGCGCGGTCTGGGGACCCCTGAAAGCTCAGGGTCTTTGGTCTCGGGAAGAATCTCTTCTACCGATAAATATTCTGGAACTGAGAGCGATATTCAATGCTCTCAAGGCTTGGCCTCAGCTAGCAAAGGCCAAGTTCATACGGTTTCAATCAGACAACATGACAACTGTTGCGTACATCAACCATCAGGGGGGAACAAGGAGTTCCCTGGCGATGGAAGAAGTGACCAAAATCATTCAATGGGCGGAGACTCACTCCTGCCACTTGTCTGCAATCCACATCCCAGGAGTGGAAAATTGGGAAGCGGATTTTCTGAGTCGTCAGACATTTCATCCGGGGGAGTGGGAACTCCATCCGGAAATCTTTGCCCAAATTACTCAACTGTGGGGCATTCCAGACATGGATCTGATGGCCTCTCGTCAGAACTTCAAGGTTCCTTGCTACGGGTCCAGATCCAGGGATCCCAAGGCGACTCTAGTAGATGCACTAGTGGCACCTTGGACCTTCAAACTAGCTTATGTATTCCCGCCGTTTCCTCTCATCCCCAGGCTGGTAGCCAGGATCAATCAGGAGAGGGCATCGGTGATCTTGATAGCTCCTGCGTGGCCACGCAGGACTTGGTATGCAGACCTGGTGAATATGTCATCGGCTCCACCATGGAAGCTACCTTTGAGACGAGACCTTCTTGTTCAAGGTCCGTTCGAACATCCGAATCTGGTCTCACTCCAACTGACTGCTTGGAGATTGAACGCTTGATCTTATCAAAGCGAGGATTCTCAGATTCTGTCATTGATACTCTTGTTCAGGCCAGAAAGCCTGTAACTAGAAAAATTTACCACAAAATATGGAAAAAATATATCTGTTGGTGTAAATCTAAAGGATTCCCTTGGGACAAGGTAAAAATTCCTAAGATTCTATCCTTTCTTCAAGAAGGTTTGGAGAAAGGATTATCTGCAAGTTCCTTGAAGGGACAGATTTCTGCCTTGTCTGTGTTACTTCACAAAAAGCTGGCTGCTGTGCCAGATGTTCAAGCCTTTGTTCAGGCTCTGGTTAGAATCAAGCCTGTTTACAAACCTTTGACTCCTCCTTGGAGTCTCAATTTAGTTCTTTCAGTTCTTCAGGGGGTTCCGTTTGAACCCTTACATTCCGTTGATATTAAGTTATTATCTTGGAAAGTTTTGTTTTTGGTTGCAATTTCTTCTGCTAGAAGAGTTTCAGAATTATCTGCTCTGCAGTGTTCTCTTCCTTATCTGGTGTTCCATGCAGATAAGGTGGTTTTACGTACTAAACCTGGTTTTCTTCCGAAAGTTGTTTCTAACAAAAACATTAACCAGGAGATAGTCGTGCCTTCTTTGTGTCCGAATCCAGTTTCAAAGAAGGAACGTTTGTTGCACAATTTGGATGTTGTTCGTGCTCTAAAATTCTATTTAGATGCTACAAAGGATTTTAGACAAACATCTTCCTTGTTTGTTGTTTATTCTGGTAAAAGGAGAGGTCAAAAAGCAACTTCTACCTCTCTCTCTTTTTGGATTAAAAGCATCATCAGATTGGCTTACGAGACTGCCGGACGGCAGCCTCCTGACAGAATCACAGCTCATTCCACTAGGGCTGTGGCTTCCACATGGGCCTTCAAGAACGAGGCTTCTGTTGATCAGATATGTAAGGCAGCGACTTGGTCTTCACTGCACACTTTTACTAAATTTTACAAGTTTGATACTTTTGCTTCTTCTGAGGCTATTTTTGGGAGAAAGGTTTTGCAAGCCGTGGTGCCTTCCATCTAGGTGACCTGATTTGCTCCCTCCCTTCATCCGTGTCCTAAAGCTTTGGTATTGGTTCCCACAAGTAAGGATTACGCCGTGGACCGGACACACCTATGTTGGAGAAAACAGAATTTATGTTTACCTGATAAATTACTTTTCTCCAACATAGGTGTGTCCGGTCCACGGCGTCATCCTTACTTGTGGGATATTCTCTTCCCCAACAGGAAATGGCAAAGAGCCCAGCAAAGCTGGTCACATGATCCCTCCTAGGCTCCGCCTACCCCAGTCATTCTCTTTGCCGTTGTACAGGCAACATCTCCACGGAGATGGCTTAGAGTTTTTTAGTGTTTAACTGTAGTTTTTATTATTCAATCAAGAGTTTGTTATTTTAAAATAGTGCTGGTATGTACTATTTACTCAAACAGAAAAGAGATGAAGATTTCTGTTTGTATGAGGAAAATGATTTTAGCAACCGTTACTAAAATCCATGGCTGTTCCACACAGGACTGTTGAGAGCAATTAACTTCAGTTGGGGGAACAGTGAGCAGTCTCTTGCTGCTTGAGGTATGACACATTCTAACAAGACGATGTAATGCTGGAAGCTGTCATTTTCCCTATGGGATCCGGTAAGCCATGTTTATTAAGATAGTAAATAAGGGCTTCACAAGGGCTTATTAAGACTGTAGACTTTTTCTGGGCTAAATCGATTCATTATTAGCACATATTTAGCCTTGAGGAATCATTTAATCTGGGTATTTTGATAAGATTATATCGGCAGGCTCTGTTTTAGACACCTTATTCTTTAGGGGCTTTCCCAAATCATAGGCAGAGCCTCATTTTCGCGCCGGTGTTGCGCACTTGTTTTTGAGAGGCATGACATGCAGTCGCATGTGTGAGGAGCTCTGATACTTAGAAAAGACTTTCTGAAGGCGTCATTTGGTATCGTATTCCCCTTTGGGCTTGGTTGGGTCTCAGCAAAGCAGATACCAGGGACTGTAAAGGGGTTAAAGTTAAAAACGGCTCCGGTTCCGTTATTTTAAGGGTTAAAGCTTCCAAATTTGGTGTGCAATACTTTTAAGGCTTTAAGACTGTGGTGAAATTTTGGTGAATTTTGAACAATTCCTTCATATTTTTTCGCAATTGCAGTAATAAAGTGTGTTCAGTTTAAAATTTAAAGTGACAGTAACGGTTTTATTTTAAAACGTTTTTTGTACTTTGTTATCAAGTTTATGCCTGTTTAACATGTCTGAACTACCAGATAGACTGTGTTCTGAATGTGGGGAAGCCAGAGTTCCTTCTCATTTAAATAAATGTGATTTATGTGACAATGACAATGATGCCCAAGATGATTCCTCAAGTGAGGGGAGTAAGCATGGTACTGCATCATTCCCTCCTTCGTCTACACGAGTCTTGCCCACTCAGGAGGCCCCTAGTACATCTAGCGCGCCAATACTCCTTACTATGCAACAATTAACGGCTGTAATGGATAATTCTGTCAAAAACATTTTAGCCAAAATGAACACTTATCAGCGTAAGCGCGACTGCTCTGTTTTAGATACTGAAGAGCATGACGACGCTGATAATAATGGTTCTGAAGGGCCCCTAAACCAGTCTGATGGGGCCAGGGAGGTTTTGTCTGAGGGAGAAATTACTGATTCAGGGAACATTTCTCAACAAGCTGAACCTGATGTGATTACGTTTAAATTTAAGTTGGAACATCTCCGCATTCTGCTTAAGGAGGTATTATCCACTCTGGATGATTGTGACAAGTTGGTCATCCCAGAGAAACTATGTAAAATGGACAAGTTCCTAGAGGTCCCGGGGCTCCCAGAAGCTTTTCCTATACCCAAGCGGGTGGCGGACATTGTAAATAAAGAATGGGAAAGGCCCGGTATTCCTTTCGTCCCTCCCCCCATATTTAAAAAATTGTTTCCTATGGTCGACCCCAGAAAGGACTTATGGCAGACAGTCCCCAAGGTCGAGGGAGCGGTTTCCACCTTAAAAAAACGCACCACTATACCCATAGAAGATAGTTGTGCTTTCAAAGATCCTATGGATAAAAAATT
The DNA here is from genome assembly GCF_027579735.1 of Bombina bombina. Taxonomy (NCBI): domain Eukaryota; kingdom Metazoa; phylum Chordata; class Amphibia; order Anura; family Bombinatoridae; genus Bombina; species Bombina bombina. Next base: position 268,125,677 of record NC_069504.1, on the reverse strand, counting down.
AGAAGGTTTACTTAAAAAGATGTTTGTTCAGCAGGGTTACCTTCTACAACCAATTTCATGCATTGTCCCTGTCGCTACAGCCGCGTGTTTCTTCTTCGATGAGCTGGTAAAGGCGGTCGATAGTGATTCTCCTCCTTATGAGGAGATTATGGACAGAATCAATGCTCTCAAATTGGCTAATTCTTTCACCTTAGACGCCACTTTGCAATTGGCTAGGTTAGCGGCTAAGAATTCTGGGTTTGCTATTGTGGCGCGCAGAGCGCTTTGGTTGAAATCTTGGTCAGCTGATGCGTCTTCCAAGAACAAGCTACTTAACATTCCTTTCAAGGGGAAAACGCTGTTTGGCCCTGACTTGAAAGAGATTATCTCTGATATCACTGGGGGTAAGGGCCACGCCCTTCCTCAGGATCGGCCTTTCAAGGCCAAGAATTAACCTAATTTTCGTCCCTTTCGTAGAAACGGACCAGCCCAAAGTGCTACGTCCTCTAAGCAAGAGGGTAATACTTCTCAAGCCAAGCCAGCTTGGAGACCAATGCAAGGCTGGAACAAGGGAAAGCAGGCCAAGAAACCTGCCACTGCTTCCAAGACAGCATGAAATGTTGGCCCCCGATCCGGGACCGGATCTGGTGGGGGGCAGACTCTCTCTCTTCGCTCAGGCTTGGGCAAGAGATGTTCTGGATCCTTGGGCGCTAGAAATAGTCTCCCAAGGTTATTTTCTGGAGTTCAAGGGGCTTCCCCCAAGGGGGAGGTTCCACAGGTCTCAGTTGTCTTCAGACCACATAAAAAGACAGGCATTCTTACATTGTGTAGAAGACCTGTTAAAAATGGGAGTGATTCATCCTGTTCCATTAGGAGAACAAGGGATGGGGTTCTACTCCAATCTGTTCATAGTTCCCAAAAAAGAGGGAACGTTCAGACCAATCTTAGATCTCAAGATCTTAAACAAGTTTCTCAAGGTTCCATCGTTCAAGATGGAAACCATTCGAACAATTCTTCCTTCCATCCAGGAAGGTCAATTCATGACCACGGTGGATTTAAAGGATGCGTATCTACATATTCCTATCCACAAGGAACATCATCGGTTCCTAAGGTTCGCATTCCTGGACAAGCATTACCAGTTCGTGGCGCTTCCTTTCGGGTTAGCCACTGCTCCAAGGATTTTCACAAAGGTACTAGGGTCCCTTCTAGCTGTGCTAAGACCAAGGGGCATTGCCGTAGTACCTTACTTGGACGACATTCTGATTCAAGCGTCGTCCCTTCCTCAAGCAAAGGCTCACACGGACATTGTCCTGGCCTTTCTCAGATCTCACGGATGGAAAGTGAACGTGGAAAAGAGTTCTCTATCTCCGTCAACAAGGGTTCCCTTCTTGGGAACAATAATAGACTCCTTAGAAATGAGGATTTTTCTGACAGAAGCCAGTAAAACAAAACTTCTAGACTCTTGTCGGATACTTCATTCCGTTCCTCTTCCTTCCATAGCGCAGTGCATGGAAGTGATAGGTTTGATGGTAGCGGCAATGGACATAGTTCCTTTTGCGCGCATTCATCTAAGACCATTACAACTGTGCATGCTCAGTCAGTGGAATGGGGACTATACAGACTTGTCTCCGAAGATACAAGTAAATCAGAGGACCAGAGACTCACTCCGTTGGTGGCTGTCCCTGGACAACCTGTCACAAGGGATGACCTTCCGCAGACCAGAGTGGGTCATTGTCACGACCGACGCCAGTCTGATGGGCTGGGGCGCGGTCTGGGGATCCCTGAAAGCTCAGGGTCTTTGGTCTCGGGAAGAATCTCTTCTACCGATAAATATTCTGGAACTGAGAGCGATATTCAATGCTCTCAAAGCTTGGCCTCAGCTAGCGAGGGCCAAGTTCATACGGTTTCAATCAGACAACATGACAACTGTTGCGTACATCAACCATCAGGGGGGAACAAGGAGTTCCCTAGCGATGGAAGAAGTGACCAAAATCATTCTATGGGCGGAGTCTCACTCCTGCCACCTGTCTGCTATCCACATCCCAGGAGTGGAAAATTGGGAAGCGGATTTTCTGAGTCGTCAGACATTGCATCCGGGGGAGTGGGAACTCCATCCGGAAATCTTTGCCCAAGTCACTCAACTGTGGGGCATTCCAGACATGGATCTGATGGCCTCTCGTCAGAACTTCAAAGTTCCTTGCTACGGGTCCAGATCCAGGGATCCCAAGGCGGCTCTAGTGGATGCACTAGTAGCACCTTGGACCTTCAAACTAGCTTATGTGTTCCCGCCGTTTCCTCTCATCCCCAGGCTGGTAGCCAGGATCAATCAGGAGAGGGCGTCGGTGATCTTGATAGCTCCTGCGTGGCCACGCAGGACTTGGTATGCAGATCTGGTGAATATGTCATCGGCTCCACCATGGAAGCTACCTTTGAGACGAGACCTTCTTGTGCAGGGTCCGTTCGAACATCCGAATCTGGTCTCACTCCAGCTGACTGCTTGGAGATTGAACGCTTGATCTTATCGAAGCGAGGGTTCTCAGATTCTGTTATCGATACTCTTGTTCAGGCCAGAAAGCCTGTAACTAGAAAGATTTACCACAAAATTTGGAAAAAATATAGCTGTTGGTGTGAATCTAAAGGATTCCCTTGGGACAAGGTTAAGATTCCTAAGATTCTATCCTTCCTTCAAGAAGGATTGGAAAAAGGATTATCTGCAAGTTCCCTGAAGGGACAGATTTCTGCCTTGTCTGTGTTACTTCACAAAAAGCTGGCAGCTGTGCCAGATGTTCAAGCCTTTGTTCAGGCTCTGGTTAGAATCAAGCCTGTTTACAAACCTTTGACTCCTCCTTGGAGTCTCAACTTAGTTCTTTCAGTTCTTCAGGGGGTTCCGTTTGAACCCTTACATTCCGTTGATATTAAGTTATTATCTTGGAAAGTTTTGTTTTTGGTTGCAATTTCTTCTGCTAGAAGAGTTTCAGAATTATCTGCTCTGCAGTGTTCTCCTCCTTATCTGGTGTTCCATGCAGATAAGGTGGTTTTACGTACTAAACCTGGTTTTCTTCCAAAAGTTGTTTCTAACAAAAACATTAACCAGGAGATTATCGTACCTTCTCTGTGTCCGAAACCAGTTTCGAAGAAGGAACGTTTGTTGCACAATTTGGATGTTGTTTGCGCTCTAAAATTCTATTTCTCCAACATAGGTGTGTCCGGTCCACGGCGTCATCCTTACTTGTGGGATATTCTCTTCCCCAACAGGAAATGGCAAAGAGCCCAGCAAAGCTGGTCACATGATCCCTCCTAGGCTCCGCCTACCCCAGTCATTCTCTTTGCCGTTGTACAGGCAACATCTCCACGGAGATGGCTTAGAGTTTTTTAGTGTTTAACTGTAGTTTTTCATTATTCAATCAAGAGTTTGTTATTTTCAAATAGTGCTGGTACGTACTATTTACTCAGAAACAGAAAAGAGATGAAGAATTCTGTTTGTATGAGGAAAATGATTTTAGCAACCGTAACTAAAATCCATGGCTGTTCCACACAGGACTGTTGAGAGCAATTAACTTCAGTTGGGGGAACAGTTTGCAGTCCCTTGCTGCTTGAGGTATGACACATTCTAACAAGACGATGTAATGCTGGAAGCTGTCATTTTCCCTATGGGATCCGGTAAGCCATGTTTATTACTGTCAGCCGCTCTGGAATCAATCCGGGATGTAACCCAACTGCTAGCGTGAATTGAAAGCACACGCTAGCACACTGAGAAATATCCAGGACGTGACCCACTCAGGAAGCAGATTAGAAGATAACAAAAATGAATATTGTTCCAGAATGCAGGAAAGCCACAAAGGATAAAACGTCCCTTTAAGTAGTACAAAGAACAAAAAGGAAATGCTCTTACTTTGAAGCTTCTGAAAAAGGTCCTCTTTAGCAGGCTTGTAAAACAAAGGAAAAGTTCTCTTTTGCAGCTTGTAAAAGTATAATGTCCCTTTAAGCAGGTTTATAACAAACAGAAAGGCAAAGTTCTCTTTTGCAGCTTGTAAAAGTAAATGTCCCTTTTAAGCAGGTGTATAACAAACAGAAAGGCAAAGTTCTCTTTTGCAGCTTGTAAAAGTATAATGTCCCTTTAAGCAGGTTTATAACAAACAGAAAGGCAAAGTTCTCTTTTGCAGCTTGTAAAAGTAAATGTCCCTTTTAAGCAGGTGTATAACAAACAGAAAGGCAAAGTTCTCTTTTGCAGCTTGTAAAAGTAAATGTCCCTTTTAAGCAGGTGTATAACAAACAGAAAGGCAAAGTTCTCTTTTGCAGCTTGTAAAAGTAAAATGTCCCTTTAAGCAGGTCTTGTTTAACAAAGAATAGGTTTAAAGGTAAAGGCCAAAGCAAGGTCAGGCAGGCAGAAGTCGGCATCCAAATATCAGCAAAAGGTATAGGCAAAAGACAGGGTCAGGCAAGCAGAAGTCGGCATCCAAGTGTCAGCAAAAAGGGTAATAGCTACAGGCAAGGTCAGGCAGGCAGAAGTCAATGTCCAAATATCAGCAAGTAGGGATTAGGCAAGAGGCTTGGTCAGGCAGGCAGAAGTCGGTACACAGAAGAATAAAACTGATATGGTACTCACAATCCAGGGAAACAAACAAACGGGCCCAGATTCAGATCTCCCGCCGAGATTTAAAGGGCAGGAGCGTAACCGTCATCAGAGGGGTGTGAGAGAAAGCGTCATGTTGCTAAGCAACATGACGTCAGAGACACAGAGGAGTTCCGGGAGCCGCGGCGACACGGCGATGAACGGAAGCGCTCATGACAGCACCCCCTCCTCAAGGGCCCCTCCGGGGGACAGGACCAGGTCTATCAGGATGAGTCTTGTGGAAGGTCTTGACCAATATTGGAGCATTTACTTGATGAGCAGGTTCCCAAGAACGTTCCGTGACTGGATAACCCTTCCAATGAATGAGATAATACAATTTCTTGCCCCGCAATTTGGAATCTAGAATATGGCTGATCTCAAACTCAGGATGTCCATGCACCAATAACGGTGGAGGTTTAGAAAAAGGCTTAGAATACCTGTTAATCATCACAGGTTTTAAAAGAGAAACATGGAATACCGGATGGACTTTGAGAGACTTGGGTAAAGCTACCCGATAAGCAGTGGAACATACCTGACCCATTATTCGGAAAGGACCCACATATCGTGGTCCCAATTTGTTAGAAGGTTGTTTCAGGCGAAGAAATCGAGAGGAAATCCAAACTTTATCACCAGGGCGATATTTGGGAGCCTTTTTCCGTCGAAGATCCGAAAAGAACTTGTAACGTCTAGAAGTTACAGAAAGAATACGATGTATCTTCTGCCAATGTCGAGTTAATCTTCGGGCTGTAAGATCAGAAGCAGGATTCACTGTGGAGGAAGTATGCAAAGGGAACGTCCTAGGCTGATATCCGTAAGCTGCATGAAAAGGAGAAGTCTGAAGGGAGGAATTGTACCGGGCATTATGGGCCAATTCAGCCAAAGGAAGGTAAGAAGTCCAGTTAGAATGATAATGATCCACATAATGTCTAAGATATGTTTCAAGACACTGGTTTACTCTTTCAGTCTGACCATTCGATTGTGGGTGGTGAGAAGTAGAGAGAGATATAGTAGTACCAAAATGTTTACAAAGTGACCTCCAAAATCGAGAAACGAATTGTACCCCTCTATCTGAAACAATATCAAGAGGAAATCCATGGATTCTTACAATATGTAGAATAAAAAGTTCAGAGAGTCTTTTGGCAGATGGTAATCCTGGCAAGGGTACAAAATGAGCCGTCTTAGTGAACCTGTCGACCACCACCCAGATAGTATTGTTCCCAGTGGACAAGGGAAGATCGGTAATAAAGTCCATGGATACATGAGTCCAAGGCTGGTGAGGTATAGGCAATGGTTGGAGTAATCCTGAAGGAAGTTGGCGTGGAGTTTTGTTCATGGCACATTGTGTGCATACTGAGACGTAATCCTTCACATCTTGAGAGAGTGTAGGCCACCAGACATGTTGTTTGAGGTTTCGAGTGGTAATACTGATGCCAGGATGTCCAGAAAGGGGACTATCATGAGCCCAAAATAAAATCTTGGAACGAAGGCGTTCAGGAACAAAGAGTAAACCATTGGGAGGTTTACAGGACAAAGGAAGACGCTCTTGAGCGGACTGTAATTCTTGTAACCAAGAAGTTGTTAACTGGGCAATGACTTCATGAGGTTGGAGAATGGTACCAGACTCAGGAACTGGGGTATCTTGAAATTGTCTGGAAAGTGCGTCTGCTTTAATATTTTTTGAACCAGGTATGTAAGACAAATTATAGTGAAACCGAGAGAAGAATAAGGACCAGCGTGCTTGCCTGGAATTTAGTCGTTTGGCTGTTTGGAGATACAGAAGGTTCTTATGATCAGTAAGTATAGTAAATGGCAAAGAAGTACCTTCCAGCCAATGTCTCCATTCATCCAATGCCATCTTGATGGCAAGCAACTCTTTATTCCCTACGTCATAGTTAAATTCGGAAGGAGTGAATTTTTTAGAGAAAAAAGCAACAGGATGAATCCTTCCAGTCTCTGGTATTCGTTGAGACAGAACCGCTCCAGCAGCAACAGAGGAAGCATCCACCTCCAGAATAAATTGAAACTCAGGATTTGGATGACGAAGGATAGGAGCTGAGGAAAAAGCTTCTTTGAGAGATTCAAAAGCTTCTATAGCCTCAGACGGCCATACTTTACAGTTTTGTCCTTTTCTTGTGAGAGAAGTAAGAGGAGAAGTAATAGTAGCAAAATTCTTGATGAACTTTCTGTAATAATTGGCGAAGCCTAGGAAACGTTGTAAAGCCTTCAAAGAATCAGGTCTAGGCCAATCCAAAATGGCAGAAAGTTTAGTAGGGTCCATTTCGAATCCAGATGCCGATATTACATAACCCAGAAAGGGTATGATTTTTTGATGGAAAGAACATTTCTCCAGTTTAGCAAACAGATGGAATTCTCTTAGACGTTGAAGTACTTTCTTGACGTGATGCACATGATCTTGGTGGTTCTGAGAAAAAATTAAGATGTCGTCCAGGTATATGATAACAAAAATATTCAAAAAATCACGAAAGATCTCATTTACAAAATGCTGGAAAACCGCCGGAGCATTGCATAGCCCAAAGGGCATGACCAAATATTCATAATGCCCAAATCGAGTGTTAAAGGCAGTCTTCCACTCATCTCCTTTGCGTATACGGATCAAGTTGTATGCACCACGTAGGTCGAGTTTGGTGAAAATGGTGGCTCCCTGAAGATAAGTAAAAAGTTCAGGAATAAGGGGCAGAGGATAACTGTTCTTGATGGTAATCTGATTCAATCCACGATAATCAATACAGGGTCTTAATCCGCCATCCTTTTTTCCCACAAAAAAGAAACCAGCCCCTACAGGGGAAGAGGAGGGTCGAATAAATCCTCTAGCCAGATTGTCTTTTATATATTCTTCCAGAGCCATGTTTTCTGGTTTAGAAAGTGGATATGTTTTGCCTCGAGGATAGGCAGCCCCAGGAAGGAGGTCAATGGGACAATCAAAAGGGCGATGAGGAGGAAGACGTTCCGCTTCTTTTTTGGAGAAGACATCCACAAAGTCATGGTAATGCATAGGTAAGGATTCCGGAGTTTCAACTGTGAGAGCAATAGTGAGTGGTAACTTAGTAATCTCTTGAAGACATTTAGTCTGGCATGTAGATCCCCAGGAAGTGAGTTCACCGAAAGTCCAAGAAAAAATGGGATTGTGAATCTGGAGCCAGGGTAATCCCAAGATAATGGGAAATTGCGGAGTGGGAATGACATCGAAACAAATTGTCTCAGAATGAAGTATTCCTACGGTGAGGATTAAGGGTTGAGTAGAAAACTGAATGTATCCAGAACCCAAAGGATCTCCACTGACCGTAGAGACTGAAATGGAATACTCCTTCTTTAGTAAGGGTATAGAATGAGTAGAAACAAATGTAGAGTCAATGAACACACCTCCAGCACCAGAATCAATTAGGGCTTGGGTATAGATCTTCTTTTGTCCAATTAGAAGAGTTACTGGAACAAAGAGTTTCTTGTATAGGGAATGACCACTATTTTGGCTTAACTCAGTTCCCTGGACTAGAGTTAAGCCCTGGCTTTTACTGGCCTAGTAGGACAATCCCTTAATAAATGTCCTTTAAGGCCACAGTACAGACATAAGCCAAGAGTCCGTCTTCTTAAGCGTTCAGTCTCAGTTAATTTTATACTTCCTACTTCCATGGGTTCAGCCTGATCAGTAGTAGGAGAGGCTGGAGTGACTGGACTAGAAAAACGAGGAGCTAAACGAAAAGGAGTTCGAGTGGCAGTCCTCTGTGTTCTATCCTTTTCTTGTTGGCGTTCACGAAACCTGGCGTCGAGACAGATACAGAGATTTATTAAGGCTTCTAAGGACTCTGGAAGTTCACGATACACCAATTCATCCTTGAGACGCTCAGAAAGTCCTTTACGGAAAGCGGCTCTGAGTGCTCCCTGATTCCAAGTGGTTTCAGAGGCAAGGGTGCGGAACTCAATTGCATATTGAGAGACTGGTTGATTTCCTTGACGTAAATCCAGGAGAGTTGCTTCAGCAGCGGATGACCTTCCAGGTTTATCGAATACGTTTGAGAATGTAGATAGAAATGTATCAACATCCAACAGTATAGGATCATTCTTTTCTAGCAAAGGTGACACCCAAGCCAAGGCTTTTCCTTTCATTAAGGAAATAAGAAACGTGATTCTAGAAGAGGCAGTAGCAAAGAGAGTAGGGCTATTTCGGAAATGAAGACGGCATTGATTCAAAAAGCCTCTACATTCTTCAGGATTCCCATCATATTTATCCGGAAGAGGAATCCTGGGACTTAGTTGTACCTGAGACTGATTGTTAGGAATCGGAGGAGGTAATGCCTCAATCGGATTTGGATTGGGATTAGGATTGGGAGGTGCGGTAGCAACCAAATTTTGTAATAGAGCAGTAATTTGATCAAGTTTAGTGTCCAGAGACTGCAAGTGAGTGGCATGAGAACCCAAGAGCTGTCCCTGGTGAGCCACGGCCATAGATAATTCAGTGGGGTCCATTTTTATGGCCCGTTTGTAATGTCAGCCGCTCTGGAATCAATCCGGGATGTAACCCAACTGCTAGCGTGAATTGAAAGCACACGCTAGCACACTGAGAAATATCCAGGACGTGACCCACTCAGGAAGCAGATTAGAAGATAACAAAAATGAATATTGTTCCAGAATGCAGGAAAGCCACAAAGGATAAAACGTCCCTTTAAGTAGTACAAAGAACAAAAAGGAAATGCTCTTACTTTGAAGCTTCTGAAAAAGGTCCTCTTTAGCAGGCTTGTAAAACAAAGGAAAAGTTCTCTTTTGCAGCTTGTAAAAGTATAATGTCCCTTTAAGCAGGTTTATAACAAACAGAAAGGCAAAGTTCTCTTTTGCAGCTTGTAAAAGTAAATGTCCCTTTTAAGCAGGTGTATAACAAACAGAAAGGCAAAGTTCTCTTTTGCAGCTTGTAAAAGTATAATGTCCCTTTAAGCAGGTTTATAACAAACAGAAAGGCAAAGTTCTCTTTTGCAGCTTGTAAAAGTAAATGTCCCTTTTAAGCAGGTGTATAACAAACAGAAAGGCAAAGTTCTCTTTTGCAGCTTGTAAAAGTAAATGTCCCTTTTAAGCAGGTGTATAACAAACAGAAAGGCAAAGTTCTCTTTTGCAGCTTGTAAAAGTAAAATGTCCCTTTAAGCAGGTCTTGTTTAACAAAGAATAGGTTTAAAGGTAAAGGCCAAAGCAAGGTCAGGCAGGCAGAAGTCGGCATCCAAATATCAGCAAAAGGTATAGGCAAAAGACAGGGTCAGGCAAGCAGAAGTCGGCATCCAAGTGTCAGCAAAAAGGGTAATAGCTACAGGCAAGGTCAGGCAGGCAGAAGTCAATGTCCAAATATCAGCAAGTAGGGATTAGGCAAGAGGCTTGGTCAGGCAGGCAGAAGTCGGTACACAGAAGAATAAAACTGATATGGTACTCACAATCCAGGGAAACAAACAAACGGGCCCAGATTCAGATCTCCCGCCGAGATTTAAAGGGCAGGAGCGTAACCGTCATCAGAGGGGTGTGAGAGAAAGCGTCATGTTGCTAAGCAACATGACGTCAGAGACACAGAGGAGTTCCGGGAGCCGCGGCGACACGGCGATGAACGGAAGCGCTCATGACAATTACGATTGTAAATAAGGGCTTCACAAGGGCTTATTTAAACTGTAGACTTTTTCTGGGCTAAATCGATTGATTATTAACACATATTTAGCCTTGAGGAATCATTTTATCTGGGTATTTTGATATAATAATATCGGCAGGCACTGTTTTAGACACCTTATTCTTTAGGGGCTTTCCCAAAGCATAGGCAGAGTCTCATTTTCGCGCCGGTGTTGCGCACTTGTTTTTGAGAGGCATGGCATGCAGTCGCATGTGAGAGGAGCTCTGATACTTATAAAAGACTTCTGAAGGCGTCATTTGGTATCGTATTCCCCTTTGGGTTTGGTTGGGTCTCAGCAAAGCAGATACCAGGGACTGTAAAGGGGTTTAAAGCTTAAAACGGCTCCGGTTCCGTTATTTTAAGGGTTAAAGCTTCCAAAATTGGTGTGCAATATTTTCAAGGCTTTAAGACGCTGTGGTGAAAATTTGGTGAATTTTGAACAATTCCTTCATGTTTTTTCGCAATTGCAGTAATAAAGTGTGTTCAGTTTAAAATTTAAAGTGACAGTAACGGTTTTATTTTAAAACGTTTTTTGTACTTTCTGATCAAGTTTATGCCTGTTTAACATGTCTGAACTACCAGATAGACTGTGTTCTGAATGTGGGGAAGCCAGAATTCCTATTCATTTAAATAAATGTGATTTATGTGATAATGACAATGATGCCCAAGATGATTCCTCAAGTGAGGGGAGTAAGCATGGTACTGCATCATTCCCTCCTTCGTCTACACGAGTCTTGCCCACTCAGGAGGCCCCTAGTACATCTAGCGCGCCAATACTCCTTACTATGCAACAATTAACGGCTGTAATGGATAATTCTGTCAAAAACATTTTAGCCAAAATTAACCCTTGTCAGCGTAAGCGTGGCTGCTCTGTTTTAGTTACTGAAGAGCATGACGACGCTGATATTAATATCTCTGAAGGGCCCCTAACCCAATCTGAGGGGGCCAGGGAGGTTTTGTCTGAGGGAGAAATTACTGATTTAGGGAACATTTCTCAGCAGGCTGAATCTGATGTGATTACATTTAAATTTAAATTGGAACATCTCCGCATTTTGCTTAAGGAGGTATTATCCACTCTGGATGATTGTGAAAATTTAGTCATCCCAGAGAAACTATGTAAAATGGACAAGTTCCTAGAGGTGCCGGGGCTCCCAGAAGCTTTTCCTATACCCAAGCGGGTGGCGGACATTGTTAATAAAGAATGGGAAAGGCCCGGTATTCCTTTCGTCCCTCCCCCCATATTTAAAAAATTGTTTCCTATGGTCGACCCCAGAAAGGACTTATGGCAGTCAGTCCCCAAGGTCGAGGGAGCGGTTTCTACTTTAAACAAACGCACCACTATTCCCATAGAGGATAGTTGTGCTTTCAAAGATCCTATGGATAAAAAATTAGAAGGTTTGCTTAAAAAGATGTTTGTTCAGCAGGGTTACCTTCTACAACCCATTTCATGCATTGTCCCTGTCACTACTGCCGCATATTTCTGGTTTGATGAACTGCTTAAGGTGCTCGATAGTGACTCTCCTCCTTATGAGGAGATTATGGACAGAATCAATGCTCTCAAATTGGCTAATTCTTTCACTCTAGACGCCTCTTTGCAATTGGCTAAGTTAGCGGCTAAGAACTCTGGGTTTGCTATTGTGGCGCGCAGAGCGCTTTGGTTGAAATCTTGGTCGGCTGATGCGTCTTCCAAGAACAAGCTACTAAACATTCCTTTCAAGGGGAAAACGCTGTTTGGTCCTGACTTGAAAGAGATTATCTCTGATATCACTGGGGGTAAGGGCCACGCCCTTCCTCAGGATCGGCCCTTCAAGGCAAAAAATAGACCTAATTTTCGTCCCTTTCGTAAAAACGGACCAGCCCAAGGTGCTACGTCCTCTAAGCAAGAGGGTAATACTTCTCAGGCCAAGCCAGCTTGGAGACCAATGCAAGGCTGGAACAAGGGAAAGCAGGCCAAGAAACCTGCCACTGCTACCAAGACAGCATGAAATATTGGCCCCCGATCCGGGACCGGATCTGGTGGGGGGCAGACTCTCTCTCTTCGCTCAGGCTTGGGCAAGAGATGTTCTGGATCCTTGGGCGCTAGAAATAGTCTCCCAGGGTTATCTTCTGGAATTCAAGGGACTTCCCCCAAGGGGGAGGTTCCACAGGTCGCAGTTGTCTTCAGACCACATAAAAAGACAGGCGTTCTTACATTGTGTAGAAGACCTGTTAAAAATGGGAGTGATTCATCCTGTTCCATTAAGAGAACAAGGGATGGGGTTCTACTCCAATCTGTTCATAGTTCCCAAAAAAGAGGGAACGTTCAGACCAATCCTAGATCTCAAGATCTTAAACAAATTTCTCAAGGTCCCATCGTTCAAGATGGAAACCATTCGAACTATCCTTCCTTCCATCCAGGAAGGTCAATTCATGACCACGGTGGATTTAAAGGATGCGTATCTACATATTCCTATCCACAAGGAACATCATCGGTTCCTAAGGTTTGCATTCCTGGACAAACATTACCAGTTCGTGGCGCTTCCTTTCGGATTAGCCACTGCTCCAAGGATTTTCACAAAGGTACTAGGGTCCCTTCTAGCGGTGCTAAGACCAAGGGGCATTGCAGTAGTACCTTACCTGGACGACATTCTGATTCAAGCGTCGTCCCTTCCTCAAGCAAAGGCTCACACGGACATTGTCCTGGCCTTTCTCAGATCTCACGGCTGGAAAGTGAACGTGGAAAAGAGTTCTCTATCCCCGTCAACAAGGGTTCCCTTCTTGGGAACAATTATAGACTCCTTAGAAATGAGGATCTTTCTAACAGAGGCCAGAAAAACAAAGCTTCTGGACTCTTGTCGGATACTTCATTCCGTTCCTCTTCCTTCCATAGCTCAGTGCATGGAAGTGATCGGGTTGATGGTGGCGGCGATGGACATAGTTCCTTTTGCGCGCATTCATCTAAGACCATTACAACTGTGCATGCTCAGTCAGTGGAATGGGGACTATACAGACTTGTCTCCGAAGATACAAGTAAATCAGAGAACCAGAGACTCACTCCGTTGGTGGCTGTCCCTGGACAATCTGTCTCAAGGGATGATGTTCCACAGACCAGAGTGGGTCATTGTCACGACCGACGCCAGTCTGATAGGCTGGGGCGCGGTCTGGGGATCCCTGAAAGCTCAGGGTCTTTGGTCTCGGGAAGAATCTCTTCTACCGATAAATATTCTGGAACTGAGAGCGATATTCAATGCTCTCCAGGCCTGGCCCCAGCTTGCGAGGACCAGGTTCATACGGTTTCAATCAGACAACATGACGACTGTTGCGTACATCAACCATCAGGGGGGAACAAGGAGTTCCCTAGCGATGGAAGAAGTAACCAAAATTATTCTTTGGGCGGAGTCTCACTCCTGCCACCTGTCTGCTATCCACATCCCAGGAGTGGAAAATTGGGAAGCGGATTTTCTGAGTCGGCAGACATTGCATCCGGGGGAGTGGGAACTCCATCCGGAAATCTTTGCCCAAGTCACTCACCTGTGGGGCATTCCAGACATGGATCTGATGGCCTCTCGTCAGAACTTCAAAGTTCCTTGCTACGGGGCCAGATCCAGGGATCCCAAGGCGGCTCTAGTGGATGCACTAGTAGCACCTTGGACCTTCAAACTAGCTTATGTGTTCCCGCCATTTCCTCTCATCCCCAGGCTGATAGCCAGGATCAAGCAGGAGAGGGCGTCGGTGATCTTGATAGCTCCTGCGTGGCCACGCAGGACTTGGTATGCAGATCTGGTGAATATGTCATCGGCTCCACCTTGGAAGCTACCTTTGAGACGAGACCTTCTTGTTCAGGGTCCGTTCGAACATCCGAATCTGGTTTCACTCCAGCTGACTGCTTGGAGATTGAACGCTTGATTTTATCGAAGCGAGGATTCTCAGATTCTGTTATCGATACTCTTGTTCAGGCCAGAAAGCCTGTGACTAGAAAGATTTACCATAAAATTTGGAAAAAATATATCTGTTGGTGTGAATCTAAAGGATTCCCTTGGGACAAGGTTAAGATTCCTAGGATTCTATCCTTCCTTCAAGAAGGATTGGAAAAAGGATTATCTGCAAGTTCCCTGAAGGGACAGATTTCTGCCTTGTCGGTATTACTTCACAAAAAGCTGGCAGCTGTGCCAGATGTTCAAGCCTTTGTTCAGGCTCTGGTTAGAATCAAGCCTGTTTACAAACCTTTGACTCCTCCTTGGAGTCTCAATTTAGTTCTTTCAGTTCTTCAGGGGGTTCCGTTTGAACCCTTACATTCCGTTGATATTAAGTTATTATCTTGGAAAGTTTTGTTTTTAGTTGCGATTTCTTCTGCTAGAAGAGTCTCAGAATTATCTGCTCTGCAGTGTTCTCCTCCTTATCTGGTGTTCCATGCAGATAAGGTGGTTTTACGTACTAAACCTGGTTTTCTTCCAAAAGTTGTTTCTAACAAAAACATTAACCAGGAGATTATCGTACCTTCTCTGTGTCCAAAACCAGTTTCAAAGAAGGAACGTTTGTTGCACAATTTGGATGTTGTTCGCGCTCTAAAATTCTATTTAGATGCTACAAAGGATTTTAGACAAACATCTTCCTTGTTTGTTGTTTATTCAGGTAAAAGGAGAGGTCAAAAAGCAACTTCTACCTCTCTCTCTTTTTGGATTAAAAGCATCATCAGATTGGCTTACGAGACTGCCGGACGGCAGCCTCCCGAAAGAATCACAGCTCATTCCACTAGGGCTGTGGCTTCCACATGGGCCTTCAAGAACGAGGCTTCTGTTGATCAGATATGTAGGGCAGCGACTTGGTCTTCACTGCACACTTTTACCAAATTTTACAAGTTTGATACTTTTGCTTCTTCTGAGACTATTTTTGGGAGAAAGGTTTTGCAAGCCGTGGTGCCTTCCATTTAGGTGACCTGATTTGCTCCCTCCCTTCATCCGTGTCCTAAAGCTTTGGTATTGGTTCCCACAAGTAAGGATGACGCCGTGGACCGGACACACCTATGTTGGAGAAAACAGAATTTATGTTTACCTGATAAATTTCTTTCTCCAACGGTGTGTCCGGTCCACGGCCCGCCCTGGTTTTTTTAATCAGGTCTGATATTTTATTTTCTTTAACTACAGTCACCACGGTACCATATGGTTTCTCCTATGCAAATATTCCTCCTTAACGTCGGTCGAATGACTGGGGTAGGCGGAGCCTAGGAGGGATCATGTGACCAGCTTTGCTGGGCTCTTTGCCATTTCCTGTTGGGGAAGAGAATATCCCACAAGTAAGGATGACGCCGTGGACCGGACACACCGTTGGAGAAAGAAATTTATCAGGTAAACATAAATTCTGTTTTAGATGCTACAAAGGATTTTAGACAAACATCTTCCTTGTTTGTTGTTTATTCCGGTAAAAGGAGAGGTCAAAAAGCAACTTCTACCTCTCTCTCTTTTTGGATTAAAAGCATCATCAGATTGGCTTACGAGACTGCCGGACGGCAGCCTCCCGAAAGAATCACAGCTCATTCCACTAGGGCTGTGGCTTCCACATGGGCCTTCAAGAACGAGGCTTCTGTTGATCAGATATGTAGGGCAGCGACTTGGTCTTCACTGCACACTTTTACCAAATGTTACAAGTTTGATACTTTTGCTTCTTCTGAGGCTATTTTTGGGAGAAAGGTTTTGCAAGCCGTGGTGCCTTCCATTTAGGTGACCTGATTTGCTCCCTCCCTTCATCCGTGTCCTAAAGCTTTGGTATTGGTTCCCACAAGTAAGGATGACGCCGTGGACCGGACACACCTATGTTGGAGAAAACAGAATTTATGTTTACCTGATAAATTACTTTCTCCAACGGTGTGTCCGGTCCACGGCCCGCCCTGGTTTTTTAATCAGGTCTGATATTTTATTTTCTTTAACTACAGTCACCACGGTATCATATGGTTTCTCCTATGCAAATATTCCTCCTTAACGTCGGTCGAATGACTGGGGTAGGCGGAGCCTAGGATGGATCATGTGACCAGCTTTGCTGGGCTCTTTGCCATTTCCTGTTGGGGAAGAGAATATCCCACAAGTAAGGATGACGCCGTGGACCGGACACACCGTTGGAGAAAGTAATTTATCAGGTAAACATAAATTCTGTTATATATATATATATAGAGTGTGTGTGACCAGAGTGAATGCAAGCCCTGGTGAACAGCTACTTAAAAAGAATTTTCTTAAATTTTTTTACACCCTGCCCCAAAAATATTATGTCTAAAAAAAAAAAAAGGCCTTAAATCTGGGGTTGGGGGGGGGGGCAGCAGAATTTTGAGTGCCTAGGGCAGCACAAAACCTAAATGCGCCCCTGGGCCCATTTGAATATATATCCTGGGTATATGTGCTGTGACATGGGGCTGATGTTGGTCATGTTTTTACCAATATCAAACATGTATGTAGCATACTGGGGTATGTACATTTTTATGTTTTGTCATCTTTAATGAAATTGTGATGCTGCTCTTATGGAGCTGAAAGTACCAGCTGATCATTCCAGAATAGTAGATTTATCTACATGGTCTATTAAGCCTGTTGATTTTCTCATCATACTATATATAATTTTCACATTGTCTCTTTACATCGATGAACTATTGTAATTCCGTGTGTGTATGTGTATATACTGTTTACTCCGGAACAAACAGGCACGCCCATCTGCACTGTCAGTGCCAAAGGTTGCCTAGGAGACGCTTTCTATGGAGACATGTAGCATATATATTAATAAGCATCGTAAGGCAGACATGAAACAGAATCCTGTGGGAAAGATAAACATTCAGCAATATTATGTCAGTATACATTTTACAGATTGTTGCGATATGGACCAATTTGTGAAATGAGTGTCACAGATAATATACAGAACTAAACGATTAAGCAAATACTTGGTAGTATAGTAACCTAGAGGAAACAGTGCCAATCTAGATTTACATTTAACCCTTTAGGTGTTAGGGTATTAAGTGTGTAAATCCACCTGGATTCCTTTTGTAGAAGAAGTTTGGCCCTGTCTCCTCCTCTGTTTAATCCAGGGACATGGTCTATAATGACGTACCTAAGATTTGACACAGTATGGCCCGCCAGTGCAAAGTGCCTCGCAACTGGTTGATCGGATTGTTTTTTGTCAATCGCTGATCTAATGGCAGTGCGGTGGTTGGCCATACGGGTCCGTAGGTCGCAATAGTTTTGCCCACATAGTATAACCCACATGGACAGTGGATGAGGTACATTATGTACTCAGTGGTACAGGTCACCTGGTGTTTAATAGTAAACTTTTTGTTGGTATGAGGATGTACAAAAAATTTTGTGAAGCTTAAACCATTACAGATGATACAACCCAGACACTAGTAACAACCCCACTTGGGTGTGTTAAGCCATGTCTGTTTTTTATAACATCCAACATTCCAGTGTCTCGAATAGATCTAGATCTTCTAAAGCTCACTCGTGGTGGTCCCATATTGGTGAAAGGAAGAGTAAGGTCCGATTGTACAATGTTCCAGTCTTTCTTCAAGACCAATGGAAGACCCTGTTTGTCAACAGTAAAAGTAGTAAGATATGTCATCCTGTCCGTATTGGCTTTGTTGGTAGTAGCCTGTAAAGATTCATCTTGTGACAAGTCCCAAAATTGTTTCAGATGTTGTTCCGTGTATCCACGCTGTAGGAATCTAGTTTTCATTTCAAGTAACTGTTTTTTCGTTTGGGCTGAATCACTTTTGTTCCTAACAACTCTTTTAAATTGGGAAATAGGCAGGGCCTTTTTTAAGGCTGGGGGATGACAACTGGTTGCCTGTAGCAGAGAGTTCCTGTCTGTGGGTTTCCGAAACAGAGTAGTAGATAGTTGGTGTTGATCTTTGTAAATTTGTAGATCCAAGAAGTCCATCGATACTTCGCTGTGCTGCATTTTAAATTGCAAGGTAGGGCGAGTCTCATTCAACAATTGAAACCACAGTTGTAGATCCTGTACAGAACCATCCCAAATCAGGAAGAGGTCATCTATGCAATGACGAAACATCCTGATATTGGGATGGAAAAACAAATCTGTCTGGTATTGCTCGAATTCAGCCATGTAGAGGTTAGTGTACGACGGGGCCACACTTGACCCCATCGCCGTCCCTAATAACTGTAAGTAGAATAAATTTTCGAAACGAAAATAGTTCTTGGTAAGACAATGATGTAGCAATTCCAGAATCAATTCTATCTTGGGTCCAACAAAGGGATATCTGCATAAGTGGTTGCGGACGGCCTCAATACCCTGACTATGTGGTATGACGGTGTAGACCAGTGCTTTCCAAACTGTTTGTCGGGACACACTAGTGTGTCGGCAGCAGTGTGTAGGTGTGTCCCTGCTTCAGCACTAATTTCTTTTAATTTACATTTAAAAAAATAAATAAAAATATTTTGGTTTCCTACTTTTCCGCCTGCCTGCTATGCATATCACATGGTTGACACGATTGATACCTAGTGGGTCACAGATCATCTTAACCAATTGGCGCAGCTCAGTGGGAACTGAAACTATTCCCATTGGCGGCTTTAGCGGCACATTGGCTCCTGACTGCACGTGTAGTCTCCTTAATTGGCTTGTGACGGCAAGTGTAGCCAGTGAGTGGAACAGTAGTGTGTTTGCAGCACGGGCAGTAGTCCCCACGGAGCTCTGAGGGCGGCAGCTTAAACGCTGAGCTGAAGTCAGAGGTTTTTTCTTGCAGCTAGCTCCCAGTAGTGCATTGCTGCTCCTGCTCTTGATATATGGATAGGAATTGGAAGCTTGATGATGAAATGTGAGTATCTTTATCTAATATTCCACCAAATATTCAGAAATTGTGTTCATCCCATCAACTTCATAAATCAAATTAAAATAGTAAGTAGCTATTGGTGTTATTAAACTTTTTTTTTAATACTTGCACATACATACTACTTGTAAATACATATTATTATTATTATTATTATTATTATTTATGTATGTGTCCGTATATTTTAAAACATGTTAGTTTAACCTCTTTTTAACCTCTTTTTTGCTAGTACAACTGAATTAATTACCGTGTCGCAAAATGATGTAGGTCTAAAAAGTGTCACCAACATGAAAAGTTTGGAAAGCTCTGGTGTAGACACTTACCGCGTCAAGGGTAACTAGCAATTCAGTCCCCTTCGAGTTGTCAAGACCCTTCAATTCATGAATAAGAGCCATAGAATCCAGCAAAAAAGATGGCATGTTGCGGACCAGTGGTTGCTATAGGCTGAAGCAAAGAGCCAATAGCCGAAACTATCGGTCTCCCCGGGGGTAAAGAAGCATGTTTGTGCACCTTTGGCAGTGTATAAAACACTGGTGTGCGTGGGAATTGTACTGTTAAGAACCCCCAAAGTTGGGCATCAATTAAGTTTTCAGTTAGAGCACCTTGTAGAGAGAGATCAACTTCTTTTTTATAAATCCATACAGGATCCCCTGGCAACTGTCTATAGGTAGTGGGGTCATTAAGCTGAGATAGGGCTTCTTCTCAATAGTATGTATAGTCCAAGACCACCACAGCGCCGCCTTTATCTGCTTCACGGAAAATAAGATTAGTATTGTCTTGTAGATTCTTCAAAGCTTTCCTCTCTTCACGTGAAAAGTTGTTACGATGTTGGCCATAATTGCCCTGGATATCCATCACTGCTTCTTCAGCCATAAGTCTACTATGTTTTTATGCTGGCATTCATACTGGTCGGATCATACTTTCCTTTAGGCCTAAATCTAGGCACCTCAGTGTTACTGTTCCCAAAATGTTCCCGCAATCTTAGGGTTCGTTCAAATTTCTGTGTGTCAAGAAAGGAAGTGAATGAGTCATTATATGCAGTAGGAATGAATGACAGTCCTTTATTTAGTACACCTAATTCAACTGGGGTCAGGCTATATGAGCTGAGGTTGATTACAATGTCCTCGGTCAAAATCTGTGTGGTCTGGGGGGGTCTTCCTCTTACGCCCCCCCCCTCTGGCTGTGTGGCCTGCGCCCCTGGAGTTTTTTGACCGGGTAGTAACACCTTGGGAGCTGGGTCCAGGCTCAGTGTGTGTTATAGTGGCCCCATCAGATTCAGAGCTGTTCCCAGAGGAGTCGACCGTAGATATATTTTATAATTGCTCTATTCTGTTATTCAATGTTATAGAGATACAAGGTTCATATGGTTTATGTCCTTATGCACATCTAACATTATGCATGTAGCATACTTGGGTATGTATATACCCGTGTACAGTCATCTCTAATGGAATTTTTATGTTCTTGTGTAACTGGAGCTATTAGTTGTTTACTTTAGATTAAATGGCAGAATTATCTACATGGTTTATAGAACCTGTGGTCCTTCTCATTACATAATATATTACCTCTGTACATTTTTCCTACAGTCATGAGACATAATAAATTTCCTGTACATATCTTATTTCTACACCTGATTCACGTATATGTATGCTATGGTTCTACGGTTTGGTTTACATGTTGTAGAAATAAGCTCTCTGTGCTCCTTAGAATAGCAATTAAAGGGTTAAGAAAGGGTGTAGTCTAGTTCCTCCAATGAGAGGTGCTTGATTGTTTTAAATGCTGTGCACATGTTGCATTATTTTAGTTTATGACTACGGTCTCAGAGACCGAAACCGGTCAAACTTTTTTTCACCCATTTTTACCTTTGGAGTCCTGCCGTTTTACATTGGATTATTAAAAAAGATTTTCTTGATTTTTACCTATGTGGTTACTAGCACAAAGTTTTTCAAGGGGGTATTGGAACTTTCTTTTTATTTATCACTGTATATACAGTATGTGAGTAAAATGTAGCACTGCGGCTGGCAAAGAGGAATGCAGTATGATTGTCTGTGATGAAAGCTGTTAGCATACTGAACACAGGATGGAGTAGTGTTGCTACAAACTAACAAGTTGGTAATGTGTGAGCTGCAAGATGTAGTCTTTGATAGCATTAGAGCTGATAAGCAGGAACACAGCAAACATAAGGCCCACAACTGGGTAGCAGTAAGCCTATACTGATTTCAGAATACAGAAGCAGCAAAACAAAAATACCAAAGCACCAGAGGCAAACACGGGGTCAGACGCAAGGTTTTCCTCTCGTTTCTTCCACTTTTTAAGGTCTCAGATGAAAGCAGAGGTCAAAAACTAGGAAATCACCAAACAGGATGTGTCAGAACAGAGGCTGAAACGGCAATAAGCTTCAATTTCAGGCAGGGTAGCTGAAAACTCTTAGTTCAGCCTTTACTAAACACTCAGACTGTTCTCTATCATTAGGTGGAGCAATAAGCTGGTTATTTAGGGAAAACATACTTTAGGGGAAAAAATTCTCCTTGGGTATTCAGGACATGGATGCGTGACAGTTTGCCCCTGAACTGCAAAACAATGAAAAATGTTGTTTAAAATGCTTTCAGAACATTTAATAATGCATGCAGATTTTTTTGCTTTGTGTGTATGTATATATTTTACTATGTTTAACTAAATACATTTTCTCACTGTATCCTAATGCAAAATACACACAACCCATACTAAAGTTTGTGTTTAAACATTATTTTCTTAGGCACAAGTGTCACCATTTTTGCAGCAAGTCTTCATGCCACTTCTCCATGCCATATTTGAAATATTAATCCGTCCAGCAGAAGAGAATGATCAGTCTGCTGCTCTAGACAAGCAAATGCTAAGGAGAAGTTATTTTGCCTTCCTACAAACTGTAACTGGCAGCGGGATGAGTGAGGTCATAGCAAACCAGGGTCAGTAGTTACTAGTTGCTATTAATCTAGTACAGTACTTTACAATAAATGTGTTCATATTGGTTTAAAGGACCACTAAAATCAAAATTAAACTTTCTTTTATACAGGTGGTGAGAGTCCATGATCCATTATTCCTGGGAATTACTCTGCCCTACCACTAGGAGGCGGCAAAGATTCCAAAACTCAGAACTCTATAAAATGTCTTACACATACCTCAGTCTTTACTTAACCTCTGCTAGAGGTGGTTAAAAAATTAAGATGTGCATTTAATTCTTCAGTGATGTGGGTTTTCAGTCTATGTTAAGGCACGGTTTCCCCTCAGAATGCAGTGCTTGTCAGAAGGATGTATATGGGGTATGTTTTGCGATTGTTTTTTCACCTCTTGGGAAATCTATCATAAACCTTCCATAATTGGTCGCAGGGACTTGTCTTTTGCCTCCCTCTATGGATCTACAATATACTCCTATTTCATAAAACTCTGCTGGTATGTTTCAGTACTGGTTTGGCTGTCTGTATATTGGTATGTATAATTTTTTAACATTTAGACTTTCTATAGCTTTGGGCACTTAATGTTTATATAGTTTATATTATTTCCCTTGCTGTTTTGCGCGGGTCAGCATTATTGGTGCACTTAGTTTGAAATTTGCATGCCGGCCTTTTGGGTTTACGTGGGTTGGGGTTGCACATGTCTCTTTAGTCTGTTAGTTGGTTTTAAGCTTCGACTGGATTACGCACATCTGGTAAGAGCATGAACATTATCGGCTTTGTATTGCAGTTCGGCTTAGCACACATTATACCTGTAATTCAAAGCTACTTTAGGAGGGGGTAAGTTATTTCCATTCCTCTAGAACTTTTTATGGGGTTTTTAGAGTTTATTACTTTTACTTTATAAATGCTATAATACCTTAGAAACCTAGTCTCTTGAACACCTTCCTACCATTATTAAGTGTGTTTATTGTAAAAAATGCTGAGGTCTTTCCTCCAGCTAATTTGTGACTCATGTTTAAAATGTTAATGCTTTTAACCTAATGTTGCTTCTATAGGTAGTACTGCTCCTTCTGTATTTTCATTACAGGAGAATGCTATTGATACATCACCCAGTCTGTTTCTGAGGCGCTGGCTGCTCTCCCGCCTTCAAGCAAGTGTAAAAGGTCAGTTCAGATTTCTTTCATGTAATTGGCAAGAGTCCATGAGCTAGTGACGTATGGGATATACAATCCTACCAGGAGGGGCAAAGTTTCCGAAACCTTAAAATGCCTATAAATACACCCCTCACCACACCCACAATTCAGTTTTAAAAACTTTGTCTCCTATGGAGGTGGTGAAGTAAGTTTGTGCTAAGATTTCTACGTTGACATGCGCTTCTCAGCATTTTATAGCCCGATTCCTCTCAGAGTACAGCGAATGTCAGAGGGGCGTGGAGAGTATTACCTATTGAATGCAATGATTTTCCTAACGGGGGTCTTTCTCTTGTAAAGGTGTATCCAGTCCACGGGTTCATCCATTACTTGTGGGATATTCTCCTTCCCAACAGGAAGCTGCAAGAGGACACCCACAGCAGAGCGGCCTATATAGCTCCTCCCCTAACTGCCACCCCCAGTCATTCTCTTGCAGCTCTCGACAAGAAAGGAAGTATCGAG